>NC_086046.1:1238921-1855881 GCF_947568885.1 Cydia strobilella | reverse complement strand
GATACATTGCAAACTACAGAGTACAATAAATTTAGTCGATGGACCAAAAATACCGAAAATCTCATAAGAAAATCGCATACAAGTTCTTGAACCGTCTAATGCACTGAGTTATTATTATTACTACAGACGACATACCAAACAATGAGATTGTCGCAATCACAACCTGTACCACGCGACCAAAACGTCGTAAGCGCCGAAAAAATTCATGGCGCTTACGCGTTTAGGTCGCGAGATTCACGCTCCGCTTCTATGGTTTGATGCCAAAACGGCAGCAACTCGTGCCGGTTCTATACGTTAGTAATAATAGTTTAATGGTCTAATGGGGCTTAACCTAGCTTCATACCTTATTTAGTCATATGTTAGGTTATTTGTTCATGTTTAATCGACGACCGGTCTGGCCTAGTGGGTAGTTACCCTGCCTGTGAAGCCGATGGTCCTGGGTTCGAATCCCGGTAAGGGCATTTATTTGTGTGATGAGCACAGATATTTGTTCCCGAGTCATGGGTGTTTTCTATGTATTTAAGTATTTATATATTATATATATCGTTGTCTGAGTACCCATAACACAAGCCTCCTTGGGCTTACCGTGGGACTTGGTCAATCTGTGTAAGAATGTCCTATAATATTTATTTATTTAATCTACAAATAAATTTATTTATTTTATTAGTAGGGGATTTCTTTTGATAACTTAGTAAGCACAACTGAACACGCTTCTCGAAATACCCTAAAAGGCCTAAAACCAAACAAAATTTCATAAAATCTTCCCAAGCCTAAGCGAAACCTATAAACAGAATATATTATGCTAAAGCGATCGACATCAAAACATCCTGTATATGCCAAAACCATAACCACAGATAAGTTAGTTCCTAACAAACAGCAGTGCTATCTCGAATTGATTGGGAACGTTCTCGAAATGGATTTCATGTAGGTAAATTGTAAATGCAGAGGGTTATATAAGGATGACTCACGTTAGACCGGGCCGTGTCCGGGCCGGAGCTTCCGGCGCTTCGTTTTCTATTGAAAGCATCACGTGATCATCTGTCATGTCATAGAAAATAAGCGCCGGAAGCTCCGGCCCGGACAAGGCCCGGTCTAACGTAAGTCATCCTTTACTCTGAGGGTAGTTTCATATGTAACAATTAGCAGCATATATATCACGTTATATATAAATACGGTAAGTGTTTTTACAAATATATAATAATAATAATTAATCATATACTTTTAAAAGCCTAAATAAAGAGGTAATTACACAAACATGTAGAACAGCCGGATATAAGAGAGCATTTTGCCGAAGTCGAAACGCAGACGCTTCGCACTAATTTATTTTATTTATTTATATGTAGGTCCAATAAATCGTCCCCAAAAAACTTTCACACAAGAATCGACTTGTAATATTCGAATTTAAACTATCGTGAGACATATTAACTTAAGGCGGTTCCCTGAGCCAGAAGGCGAAAAATCTCCTTATATGATCATGTTTTTTTAAGAGGCGTTGACATTCGTAGACGTGGAAAAAAGATATGTAGTTCTTGACTATATTATCTTTAATATCATAGCTTCCGATACACGAATTATGACACTTCGCTCGATACAATTTATTCCCAAAGTAACCTCTAACTCGGACTTTTATTCCAACTTTACTCGGTTATTTATTATGTGATACTATAGACAAAAAAAGAAGAAAAAACAATCTTAACTTAAATAGTAATTTCATAGCTTTCGAATTTCGATATTGTAAGGTAACGTTTTTAAAATAAATAAAAATCGACAAAATTCGATTAAAATTGACACTTGGCGCTCATGATCTTTCCCGTTCTTTCTTGCGAAATGTGAGAGTGACAGCGGCAAACCGATGGAACGGCCTTAACAAACTTAGCGGTTTCACTCACGTATTTTTAGTCACTCGCGCGACATGTTTTGGAGAACCTAGGTCTCCATTTTCAAGCACTAACAGTGCCTGAGTGAGTGGCGGGAAACGTGCCAATTGTAACCTATTTATGAGCAAAAAGTCATATTTTGTTTCAGATACTAGACTTTTTCGGTGGTATCGTTAAACGGCTAAAATTATCATACTTTTTCGTAAGATAGTGCTCATCGAAACGTACATACATTGTCTGGAGCCCAAATTATCGTACATGTACAGCCTGCCAACCCTGCTATACCCTAAGGTTTACACGTTGACTCGAGTTATATAGAACTACCTTCCCCACCTACCCTCCTGATCCCACCTTCCCCTTTTCATCATCGGACATCCAGGCGCGGGGAGCGAATGCACCCGTTCGTGGTCCACATTCCATTCGTTCGGACGAAACGTTTTGCCTCCTCCTTTTTGGTACGGACGGCTAAGGAATGGAATGCGCTCCCGCCATCTGTATTCCCTGATCAATATGACCTCGGTCTCTTTAAAACAAGAGTGAATAGGCTGTTACTGAACCGGTGAGCTCCATCTTAGGCCCTGTCTTCACTTTCCATCAGGTGTGACTAGGGCCAATCGCCGATCAGTTTATAATAAATAAATAAAAAACTAGCTTTTGCCCGCGACTTCGTCTGCGTGGACTTAGTAACAGCAGCTAAAGTATAGCGCCTGGAAAAATTCTCATAGCAAGTTCAATTTGAGCATATTATTTACACAAATTAGCAGGCACTTCATTAATTATCTCAATTCCACCCCGCTTTTTACTTTCTTAAGGGATGATTTTCGGGATAAAAACTATCCTATGTCCTTCTCAGGGACTCAACCTATCTCTATGCCAAATTTCATCTAAATCAATTCAGCGGTTTAAGCGTGAAGAGGGAACACACACACAGAAAGACACACAGACAGACTTTCGCATTTATAATATTACTAGCTTTTGCCCGCGACTTCGTCTGCGTGGACTTAGTAACCCCAGCTAGAGTAAGAATAGCGCCTGGAGAAAATCTTATAGCAATTATTCAATTTGAGCATATTATGCACACAAATTAGCAGGCACTTCATTAATTATCTCAATTCCACCCCGCTTTTTACTTTCTTAAGGGATGATTTTCGGGATATAAACTATTATATGTACTTCTCAGGGACTCAACCTATCTCTATGCCAAATTTCATCTAAATCGATTCAGCGGTTTAAGCATGAAGAGGGAACACACAGACAGAAAGACAGACAGACAGACAGACTTTCGCATTTATAATATTAGTATGGATAGTATGGATTGTTCAGGCTTTGGAGCCTATGTTTAAAGGACTTACAAGTGCATGTGGTAACCTTTGCGTTATCTATAACAATAGGCGCTGACAGTGCTTGGAACATTTTTAAATGTCATCGTTCACTTCCAATTCGATCTCTGTACAATCAACATCCTTTTCTTATTAAAATAATTTTGCATGTATTTGGGCATTTGATTTACACCATCATATCCTCTAAAGATATGACATGGATAGTATGGATAGTATGGATTGTTGACCGTTGCGTGAGAACTCCGAAGTTCCGAACTAACTGTTGGTTAATTGGCACTAGACGGCAGAGACAGACTGCGTTGATATAAAGTTATTTGTGCAACAAGAAACGAAAGTTTGTTTTTACTGCGAATGCTGATTTTGAAGAATAATAATCGTAGTGGGTTTAACTCTCAATGAGCTACGTTTTACTCAACGTTATAGAGAAGGAACGTGTGTTGCGAACGCAACCTTTTATGTGTATAATGCAGTAGCAAAACGCAGCCGTCGGGCTCGCTTACTATGCGGAGGCTTATTTAAATGCACCAATAGGAGCGCTCCACATAACCTGTATCGCGGCCAATTAGAGGCACCTAAATTTAGACTACCATTTTTAACATTCAAAATTAGCTTAACTACTTTCGCATCAGCCTCCATACTGTTACCACCACTACTACACCTTTAACTGTTTAAATCAACTGTACCTTGTAAAGTAACCAGCACCTATTGATTATAAGTTTACTTCAAATCGAAGTCTTTTTATTTGTCGTCGAGACCTGCACGGCGGCTACAACGTGGAATATACTTAAGGGAACCAATACGTATGACTTCTTTTTTAGCACAGACTTTAGGCCTTAATTAACCAAAAGACTTATAATAATAATATAGGTAGTTCTTTACAATAGCCCAGTCTCATTGTCCACCCAAACTTCAATCCATAGACCGGTATACTGTTCACTTTTTCTGCAATAGTCCCAATGCCTGCTGCGACCGGTTCATGGGTGTCTATTGTTGCGCCTGTGAACGGGTTCCAGCAGGCGTTGTACATGACATTAAAGCTCTCCAATGGGCCTCTACGTGTTGGATCTATATCCCCACGCAAGCCTATCAAAAGACCGGGATTTATAGGCCCGGGATATCCAAGGAGATACAAATAATAATAATAAAATACTTTATTGTGCACTACAAAGAAAAATACATGTTACAAACAAAGACAGGACATAAGTGAGTAGGTAACAACAGGCGGACTTATCGCTAAAAAGCGATCTCTTCCAGACAACCTTCAGATAGCGATTCAGTGGCTAGAAATAAGTTAATGGGCAGTGCAAAATAACAAAGGTGTAAAGTTTACAAATCAAATACCTAAGTATAAACTACAAACAATGAAAAATAAACTACATAAACTACATATATTATTTAAGCAACAATAATACACTACATAAACCTATACAAAATACATAAATACATACTTATCTTAGTAGCAATGTTATAAAAAAATGTCAAGATTCCAATTACATTTGCGCAGTATCGACTATATATTTATGTGTTATAAGACTTATAAGTGTCCCTTTAGACGCCCTTACCTTAGCTTTCCCTTTGTTTTCGAGTTATTTATTTTGTTTCGGATCTCTTACTAACGTAGGCGAACAACACGCGAATGCGAAGCGGCGCGGCGCGGAGCCTTCAATCAATCCTTCGACACAGGTAGTGTCCTACGTGGGCGATCTCGTTGCGAACGCGAACGCCTTGGGCCCGCCGCGCCGCTTCGCTTCGCGTTCCCGAGTGTTCGCCTACGTAAGACGCAGCGTTACAAAGCACTTTATGAATATTCTTTGTTTCTTTGTAACTTTGCCTTCTTAATGCCTAATCTCCATTTGTTTTGGCGTAACTGCGAAGTGCGAAGCGTTGAATAAAAGGGAATTGGAATGGTTTCGAAAAAGCGGAAATCCGGTGTCCTTACTTAAAATTTAATAAGGTAATTGTTTTAACCAACTTGGTTTCTTATTGTTATTTTCGTAAATACAACCCCGTAAAAATGTAAAAACATTACTCGAAACGGCTCAGCTAAACTTTTGTATTTTTTACACAAAAAAAATTCACGAAACCATTTAAAATTCCAGTAAAGTAATAACCATGGCCATTCGTACATAATATCATTGATATAATAACAATAAGGCCTGCTCCATTTCAATGTTTTCATATAAATATTGTAACATTTTGTATTGGTCTGCGGAGTATACATATATATCTATGTATTGTCTCTTTATTCAAACTTTAGCTTTAAAAAATATACCATTATTGGCTCGTAATAGCATGGTAAAGGTTCAGAGCCAATAAATTAGAAAAAAAAGTACTCACAAAGAAACATTTTTTTCACAATGTCCACATTTTAACTAAAACTTCAACTAAAATCCGGAGGCAGTAAAATTAAAGCTAAAAATAAAATAAAAATACGTCCAATAATTAATTACCAAATAGCACCTGTTAGGGTTCCGTACCCAAAGGGTAAAAACGGGACCCTATTACTAAGTCTATCCGTCTGTCACCAGGCTGTATCTCATGAACCGTGATACAGTTGAAATTTTCACAGATGATGAAGACTAAAAACAGAATAAAATAAATATTTAAGTGGGGCTCCCGTACAACAAACGTGATTTTTTTGCCGTTTTTTTGCGCAATGGTACTCGCACTACGACTCGCACTTGGCCGGTTTTTTTTACTGTGCCCCATAATAAAATAAAATAAAATAAAGGTTACCCACCCTAGTATATATCATAGGATTCATAGTATGGATGGTATAGAAAGGATCGCAATCTCTTATGGCAGAATTGTTGTAAAAGTGACCGCGTTAAGCTTTAAATAATAGTTCCTAATCTCTTCGGTGGCGCTAGTTAGGCTCTGGGACATGAGTATAACATGAACCATATAAGGCAACAAATAACCCGACCAAATTACGTAGGTTGTTTTTGGTAGTATTTCGGTGCATGGTGGCGCCGCCTAATTACTGTTTTTTGATGGACACTTTTCATACATAGAGATTTGGCTCCTTTATACAGTCTCCATGATTCATAGGGTATCATGCCGTCACTCATTGTTAGAAAATCATAGCCTTGACGTCTTGACGACAGACGGCTTAAACGAGACAATGTAACGTTCGCACATTATCAGCTGAAAATAATATAAAAGTAAAGTAAAAGAAACCTTTTCCTAAGACAAAGTCACTTTACATTTTACTTCTGTTTTACGAACCTTTCTTAAATAGCATCAATAAAATTTTATTTTCACCTGCGTCTCGAATACTTAAATGACGCGAGTAAAAGGGCGTTCGCCATTTGTCTGGCTAGACAGGAAGAGTGGATCGTTAGAGATGGGAGTTATAGCTGAAGTTAGTGACGAATCATATTTGACAAAAACTATCATATGTCCTTCCTCGGTCCTCAATGACTTTCATATAGGTAGGTAATATTTATGAACGAGATTTTTAATTTAACTGATTTAAGTTATTTACGATTTTATTACCAAAATTGATTGTCCAAAATACAGATACTGTTGCTATGTAAAACTCAAAATATGCTACGTAATAGGTACGTGATCGTTATGAATATAATTTTGTATGAAAAAATTATTTGCAATAATTGCATGTTAATTTATATCAATTTCGTATCACTTTTTGACAGAACAAAATATGTGAACGAACGATATCAATGTGTACGGTTTATCAAATGGTAATTCTGTAGTAATGAAATTAAATGGGTTATTAATTACTTATTACTTACGTTAACAATCGACTTTTAGTATACAAAAAATGTCTGTACTTACTGAAAACAAAATACGACTCTAAATTCGCCTTCAGCTATTTCACTTTTATTTTATTTCTTACCTACATTATGCCAAGTTCATGCTTTATTTCGGTCGGAATTACTTTGAGCTTACAAGACAAAGTATGTCAAATATTGCTGACATCATCAAAAATATCTGACGCGAACGAATTCGCGCCTCGTTACACAGCCGCGTTTATAAGTACGCAGCGACCGAAATCCCTTAGGAATTAATTTCTTTTCACGGAATCGAAAGTCATCCGTGGAGACGAAATACTATTGTTTTGAAGGAAAATTGCTTGAAGTATCTGGAATTCAATTCAATTCAATTCATTTATTTTGAAAGAAAGAAAGAAAGAAAGAAAATACATTTATTTGACGCCACAACATAGTACATAAAAAAAAGAAAAGCATGCAGACAAAAAACATTTGGACGCCAAAAAGGATCCCCACTCAGTATAGTGCCGCGGCAAACCGTGGCGCTGGTTTGCTGTGGGACCTGGCTTTTGCTTGAACATACACAATTGTCATGATTACATGTCATTGGGTTGATACGGTATGCTATTTGCCTCCATCGGCGTCTGTCCATCGCATCCTTCACTATAAAAGAAAAGGAAAATATACCGTTTTGTCTAAATTTATTTTAAGACCATTGCATTTAAACCAGTAGGATAATTCCTCCCAAGTTCGCCTATTTGAGTTTCACGTAAATTCATATTTTCATTACCTATTACAACGATAGATATAACTCCGTAATAGATGGATACAGTCTAAGGAAAAAACGTGCCTCGAAAATCACGAAAATTTGATTCTCGATCAGATGGTGCCACTACCTTTGGCCTACTCTCGTATAGAGGGCGTTGACGGTTTCGTTTGTTATTTAACAATTTTAACGCATATCAGTGAAAGAGCATGGGTCAAAATCATAAAAATAATTAATGCTAATAAAAAAAATCATTTATCCATATTTAAATACATTATTATAAATCTTCATTTTTAGTTTTAAAGTGTGTCGATAGATGGCAGTGAATTTACTGTGGTTACAAAATTTACTAAGACAGTACCGCTCTAATATTATATCTTTGCCTATTATTTATACTTGTGTCATCTGCGTAAAGGAGTCGTGTACCTTGAGTTATATTGGATAGCAAGTCATTGATTAAAATAATAATAGTAAAGGTCCTAAGACATGTCTTTCCCATCATGGAACAATGGTGTTCCGGACCTTTGGGAGGCGTGCGCGTAGCCGAAGCCAACACCACCCAACATGTAGAGTACCTTTTGACACTTTAATGAAATGTAGGTACACCGAGCGGATGCTGCCCTTGCCCGCATCGTAGGACGCACACAGAGGCAGCACCAGTTGATGGAATCTAAAATGAACTAGATTATTGGGTGAAAGCGATGGACTAAGTACGTATGGGATAAAAAACCGGACGCCTGTCTAATAAAACGGTATGCAACTTTATTTCCGGCAGACGGTGACTCGCCCTCACAAGGTGGGTCCCCACAAAAAGTGACATCTAGGATGGCTCAAGGGCCAACACCGGTGTGAGCGGTTCAGGGATGTCGAGAGGTGTGCGCCGCTTTCTACTCAGTCACTGTGCCAACTCGCGTCGTAAGCATATTTCACTTCCACCCCTGGAGCTTATAGCTCTAACGACTCCACTCTGGACGGCCGGCCAAGGCAACTTAGTGGCAGAGAATCCCGAAACTGTTTGGGGATTAGAAACAATGGAACGAAAGAAAACTTCCTAAGCTAATACTTGCTTAAGAGGCCGGTGTCGATTTTAGTCGCAAAAATGTAAAATTGATAGATTTAGTCCGTGAAATTTTACACCTTTTGTTATCTAATTGAAATAACAAGTACTGGTTTCTATTAGCACGTCTTCTTATCTTACCTTTTATCAGATCAATTTTTTGAAAACAGACTCACTAAATTAGTAATGTTTGCTTTTCTGATGGATGTTTAGGTAAACGCGCGTAAAGCACTGATTTTGTCGCTGTTATTTGTAAATTTCGTAAAGTTTGGACTGCTAAACATGGTAATTTTGTATTATACATATCCTGTACTTGACGTTTATCAGACTACATTTTTATTATTATGACTTTGAAGTAGCGTAAGTGAAAGTTAGACGAAATCAATTTTCTCCAGAAATTACTTCAAAACAAGTGACAATTTCTCTGAAAATCGACTTAGTTTCAACGTAATTTTGATACTTAAACAATCTACAACATTTGCTGAAACTATTCTTATACTTACATCAATTTGTATAATTTACCGCCATGATTTTTTCATGAATTTTTAAAAACTGCCCCTTCTCTTCATGCATTATCGGTGACGCACGCTCGCGACCTCATTATTAAAAGGCAAGATGAGAAGACGTGCTAATAAAAATCAATACTTGTTATTTAGATATTACGTAACAAAACGTGTATAATTTCAACGACTAAATCTATCAATTTTACATTTTTGCTCCAAAATCGACTACGGCCTCTTAAATCCGTATACTCGTAAATTAACTGCACCAGCTAGGTACCAGGTAGGTAGGTAGTATTTAAAAAAATCGTTTATTTACTTACTTCCGCTTTCTAATAAGTCTGTGTAACATAGAATCTTAACAGTAGGTTCATTAATTACTTTCTACAAAGGGAAATGAGGATGCAATATTAATATACCTCTCAGTAACAGAAGCCGGAAATTCTTATCCTCGAGGTACTTAATGTTTAGTTGTGTCTAAATATGCGAGGCCTACAATTTAAATAAACAGTCCACTAATTAACGTGTGGCCCAATGTAATTTTCCTAGTCTATGCCGTTAATGTTGTACAAAAATCTATTGCTGGCGCGTCTCGAGCGCTCGTATACGACGTAATAAAGTAGGTATGTCGATATTTCCAAGCATGATTGAGAAAAAGTGATTCAAGTTTTATGAGCTTGGGAGCCGTAACAATACCTAGTACCCTACCTTTACAATCATTTTTACAATTTCCTGAGTGATGACGTCATCTTGGGCCAATCACTTGCAAGATCGGCCGCTAATCGAATAGCTTGCGCCGCTCACCACAATCTCATTTCTTTGGAAATTGCCTCGGCGAGGAATGAGCTTTGGAACCAACTCAATGGTACACATCGATACTAGGTCTGCCCTTCTGAGCCATATTTGGCTGGTTGTGTCTTAAATGAAAATTGAATGCACAACTTAAATTCTTTGTCTGAAAGTTCAAATTTCAATTTTTTTTGACACTATGCAAGTTTAATGTTTAGGTCATTAACACGAAGAAAAACAAAAGTAGTCTCTTCGGTTTCTGAAAGGTACGATTAGGTTCCACTAGCTTTGCGGTGGAGGCGCGCCAACTTCGATTTTTAGGGTTCCGTACCCAAAGGGTAAAAACGGGACCCTATTCCGTCTGTTACCAGGCAGCTCAGTCTCATCAACCGTGATAGCTAGACAGTTGAAATTTTCACAGATGATGTATTTCTGTTGCCGCTATAACAACAAATACTAAAAAGTACGGAACCCTCGGTGGGCGAGTCCGAGTCGCACTTGTCTGTTTTTTTTGTAAGTCCTTGGTATGGTTAAGTGTTTTGGGTTCAATAGGGTAGAAAGGATGAATTTTTAAGATGGGTGCAAGTTTACTATTACTATAAAGTAGAAATTAAAAAAAACTCCTACGCAAAAAAGAATCTGCTCATCCTTTTGAGAGCTACGATGCCAGGATGCCACAGACGGACTTTAGCGTCAAACTTATACTCGTAACACCCCTATTTTCATTAAAATAGGCGATCGGAATGACACCGTTGTGCGTCAATTAGGTCAGCGCAGCATTAGCCGGGGCCGATTCGATTAGCTACCATTGGGATGACGCCATGCACTCCTGTTGCGACTTGATATGGTAGGGTTATTCCCATTAGTTACCACCAAGTTGTTACCAACGATTGGTTACAAAGGATTGGCCTGATGGGGCCAGCTACAAATCGAACGACTATAACAACTGAGAAAAATAATTCCCAGTCCTTACAATCAACTCACGTTAGTGGTAACTAGTGCAATTTTGTTTTGTCAATTGTTACCACCAAAATGTAATGATGAATAGTGACAAAAAAAAACCCACATAAATATAGAGTAAGTTATTTTTCCCCTCACTAGCTCGGAAAGCCGTCTTTTATCCTTTAAAACAAGCGGGGAAAAACGCATTTTATCCACTAGTGGGGAAAGTAATTTGACCTTGGATGGAGCGTGTTTAAGTAGCTTGACAGATAACAAAACGTAAAACGCTCATGATAATGGTTCGTTTGATATTAAATATCATTAAATAAATGGTTTGAGAATCTAATAAAAAATACCAAATTTAGCTTTATTTAATAATTTTATTTCATAAACCTTAAAATTCCATAAGAAACGTTAGATTTTTTATAATGATGAAATAAAACTATGAAAACGGATTATATCGCGTATATTGAATTTATAATACATCCCGACGTTACGAACCCTTTACAGCGTTCGTGGTCAACGGGTGACTGAGGAAAAATTACAAAGTTCAAAAATACCCACATACTAAAACAATGAACAATCATAGACTACAAACTTTAAGGCTGGTTGTACATGCAAAATCGGTTCATAAGGCTAGTTATACACTACAATTATTTTCAAGTAAAGATATATATATATACGCGATAAAAAACTACGAAACGTCGGAATGTATTATATTCAATATACGCGATATAATCCGTTTTCATAGTTTTATTTCATGAGTAACTATCGCGGTAACCGAAGACAATATTATTTTTATAATGATGTTAAATATAATTCTGAACGCACAAGTTGAGTCGATGCAATTTCAAAACGCATCGTTGACATTTCATACGTCAGAACATAAATGTCAACATTGTCAACAAAATTTTAATTGTTCTTCTCACCGGCTTACGTAAAAATCAGAATTTCTAGTGTTTTCTGTTATAATATCGTAAAAAAATTAGTGATTCCAGTGATGAAGATGATCTAACGCCTGTGGATGTTGCACTTTCCTCGCTATAGTGAGGCGAAAAGTT
The DNA here is from genome assembly GCF_947568885.1 of Cydia strobilella. Taxonomy (NCBI): domain Eukaryota; kingdom Metazoa; phylum Arthropoda; class Insecta; order Lepidoptera; family Tortricidae; genus Cydia; species Cydia strobilella. The sequence continues at coordinate 1,843,815 of NC_086046.1, read as the reverse complement.
TTGTGTTACACACGGGTGCAATTGTATTTTACTTCTCGTGTGTTGAAACACTCGCGGTTAAAATACAACTTTGCACCCTTGTATAACAAATAACTATTTTTCTGTCAACAGCAGATTCAGCATACTGCACTAAAACTGAACAAACTTTTTAAATAATTGTATCGCTATAAGAATGAAATAATTTTAAACATTAACAGGCCAATTCGAATTCTAGTTATTCTAATTCTAAACTATAAAACTCTAATTAATAGAAAATAATAGGAAAAAAATAAGAGATATTTTCACATACAAGTAGTTTACTGAATTATCTATCGACGTGAAACATTTCCACTTCATATTGACCTTTATAATGGTAAATAATCCCAGCTGTTTTGTAACAACTTGGTGGTAACAGGTGGGAATAACCCATATGGTATGATCTCGAGCAATTTGGCTTGTCTAGAAAGTCAGCCTACAATCTTGGATGGTTAGTGCCAACTTTGTTGGCTTCGAACCAAAACTTTACTCCAACGGCGTATGCTTAGCATGAATAGCTTGAGCATGAGCAAAGATTACTACTATTAGATTCAGTATCAAGACAAGAAGAACAGGGTGCGTGAGCGTTTCTTAAAAAAATGCCACTTATAAATTTTGTATTTTTTCATAAACTTTGTACTACTTCAACTCGGAATCACGAGCTCTCGATCCTAATGGGATAAAAAATGTCCCAAGGTTTTTTCCTACTGTGTTACCATTTCCCCATATACTAAATAGTGACATATACGCCCCATCAGGCGGGCCGTATGCTTGATTGCCAACGACGTGGTATAAAAAAAATGGCGGTAACAAAAAGAAAAGTTTGAGAAATGTATGGGAATTTTGGGACACTTATTTTATCCTAATAGAATGGAAAGGGCTCGTGATCCTGACTAGAAATAACACAAAAGTGGCAAAAAAGGACAGCCAACATGCCAATAAGAGAGACTACCGTATCGTTGAGCACTGAGCTAACGATTGACATCTTGGATACGCACCCAGGCCTCTACTTCAAGTAGAGGACATACCAGCTAGGTGGTTATCACAACGTCATCGTGAAACCGGATACGGTGCATATTATGTTTACTTACTAAAAATATTATCATATTTTAACCCACTTACTTGGATGGTTGAAATCAATTATACCGTAGATGGTAATTTAATTTAAAACGTACGTCAAAATTTTAAATGACCTGTCGTTTTAAATTAATTTTGTATCAAGCAGAATTAGCAGAAACGTCTTCGAACGATGCTATTAAGCTTAGAAATAAATTAAAAATGGAAAAATTCACTGTCTTGGGTGGGACTTGAACCCACGACCACTGGATCACTAGTACAGTGCTCTACCATCTGAGCCACCAAGATCGTGCCCAAGGCAGCGAACATTTCCACCTATTAGCCAGGACTGAACGAAGATGTATTGACAAAAATTGAGAAAGGTATGTTGAGATGGTTTGGACACGTGGAAAGAATGAGTGAAAGAATGCTAACAAAGAGGGAGAGGTAGAAACGGGAGTTGGAAGGGGCAGACCTCGGCGGACTTTCTCTGATCAGATCAGGGAAATCCTGAAGAAGGGCCAGGTCAAGAGCACCCTAAACCGGCGAGCGTCGATGAAGAATGTCATGAAAGTGAAGGAAGCGAAAGAGGTATGTCAGGATCTGGTATGGTAGGTATGTCTCTGCCTACCCCTCCGGGAAATAAGCGTGATTATATGTATGTTAGTATGTATTAGCCATTAGAGAGGCATAAGGGAGACAAAGAATTTTTCCACTTTTAATTTATTTGAAGGTTACTTATTAAAATTTTGCTCACTTAATAACAATTTATTTTACACTCAAAACGTCGCTAGCAATCGAGAAGATTGTCCATCCTGAACAAAGGGAACCACTGTGGAGGCGTATTCTGTGACCTGACAAAAGCTTTTGATTGTGTCAGTCATGAAATATTTCTAAACAAGCTTGATGAAATTGGTAAATGAAATTGTAATTTAACCAAATATTTTATATTTAGGCTAGTTTGTAAGATTTGCATGCTGTGCATGGACAGCTAAGAGGATGGACTTTTTAACAAATATAATTATTATGACTTATGAATTATTTATGTGAAATAAAATCAAACCGAGTCTTGTATTTCCATACCATAATATTGAAGCCATACACTATCTAGAGAGCAGATAAAAGATCTATGAAGTGTATAAGATAAATAGTCTAAGAACGTGCCTCGGAAAATCAAGAAAAAATTATGCTCGAAAAGATGGCGCCATTTGGCCTATACTCGTGTAGATGGCGTCACCTTTGATATTTAACAATTTTAACACATATCAGTGAAAGAGACAGTCAATTTACTAAGATTACAAAATTTAATATGACAATAAGCCTCTATACACTTAATTCTCTTTGGAGTAAGTGAGTTTGCGTAAGCATGACAATGATAATGACGTGGCTCTTATAATTCATATCATCTTGTTACGACTCTTCGCGTCATATCTTAAACAATATATCCTAACATGATACCCGCTATTTACAATCGCGCACCGCACTTGTGAAACATCATAAATTCATACCCATCGTAAACGAGTTTACGAGGCATAAGAATTAAACTGGCCACTAACATGGGAATATACTTATCATAACCTAAGATGAAGAAGGACATGCGAAAGATATGGACCCGCATCATCGTCATCATCATAATTTAAGAGCATGGCTCTTGTCGATGGAGTATGCGTCAGCTCGCGGTCCTCGGTCAGGTTCTTTTAGGTCCCTGTAAGGCACGACATCTGCCTTTGCTTTTAGTTGTGGTGTATAGCTTGCTCGTGGTTTTCCTCTTTCTCTAGTAGCTTCGATCTTGCCTTCTTATACAATGTATATAATGGACCCGCGATGGTTGGGAATTCACACGTGGGGTACACGGTGGCTGAAAAATAAGTGCATTTTCGTTGCCAAGGAGATTTTGAGATTATACTGAGCAACTTTTACTATGGGACCAACCCCGAAATCGCGAGAAAAAATTTGGCTGTATCATATATTTTGGCTGGTCCATTTTCTTCAAAATGGCAGTACGCTCTTTTCTTGAAGGTTTGAAGGTCGTGTCGGTCCGGAAATACCGCAGGCGACAGTTCATTCTACAGTTTAGCTATGCGAGGGCGGAAGTTTCTGGAGAAACGCACAGCACAGAATTATTAGACTACAATAGTGATAAGTTCCTGAAAGTAAAAACTGTTGTTAAGAAGTTCATGTCACAATTGAGTAAGAAAACTAGACTACGCTACCACTAGACTCTGATGACATTCAATTTGACTATCAATAAAGTAAAGACTATCGGTAGGTATTGACGGAAGTACTCTAATTGTATGCATGTCGTAAATAATTTCAAACTTTGTCAAAATTTTAAAGAAAACACGTTAATCTCACTAATACTGGTACGAAGTAGTAGCTTATCAATCTTATCATTTATTGAAAGCGTACCCTGTATACTCATCTCTGAGAGTAAATGCTCTAAAAACAAAAACTTGAATATCTTATCCATAACTTTCTGCTCGTTGACATGCTTGTCGCATAACTTTTATTTTGATCCATATAGGTGGAATGCATTTAAATTGCTCCACTTAGTGTTTATGGGCGGGAAAAATCGCTGAACTAACCTAGTGCTAGGCTTGGTTGGCAGCCGACAGAGCTTGTACGAGCCAGCAAAATTCCCCCGAACGAATTTTATTGCGGGCGAATTGGCAGCCATGTTGGATTAATGGTGTAATCAGGGGTCCTATTTGGGCTGATATTTATTTAGGTTGTCTATTTTTTTTCGTTCCACTCATTTGGCTGATTTGAATAGCTCCTCAAAAAAAAAATGTAAATTTCAATAGCACAATATCCCCATTACTTCTATTAACGAATTAACAAAATAATTCTAACTAATCCGTTGAGGCTGGTTGAGGTCACTGAAAAAAGATGGCAGCGTCCTCGCACAACGAATAAGCGTCGTGATTCAGCTAGGAAATGCTGCCAGTATCTTTGGCATTATGCCCTTCTTTAGATATTATAGATTTTTAGTTTTTTAGCTATTAATTTTAGTTTTGTAGGTAGTTTTCATTTTAGGTTACTTTTTATTAGGGTTCCGTACCCAACGGGTACAAACGGGACCCTATTACTAAGACTCCGCTGTCTCTCTGTCTGTCCGTCTGTCACCAGGCTGTATCTCATGAACTGAGATAGCTAGACAGTTGAAATTTTCACAGATGATGTATTTCTGTTGCCGCTATAACAACAAATATTAAAAACAGAATAAAATAAATATTTAAGTGGGGCTCCCATACAACAAACGTGTTTTTTGCCGTTTTTTTGCGTAATGGATTTTTTTATCCCCGTGGTCCAAAGTATAGTCAGTTTATTATACGCAAGAGATATACATATCTTGGGTAAACTTGGGAACAATTTCGTTGGTAACTAGTTATTTATAGATGTACTAAATAATACAAAATGTGGACTTTTATGGTACAGGTAAGTTATGTGCGATAGTGGCGGGTGCTCTTTAGAATATTATACCTACATGAGCTTTAACATCGGGCACATTTGCTACTTATCTACTAATGCCCACTTGTACCATTCCACTAACCCATTTGACATTGGGTTAACGGTTTAACAGTTCATCTAGTGACCCATGTAAAATATAATGTATGTCTGTTGTTTGTATATTTTTTATTCGTTTTTTTTGTGTAATTTGTTTTTTTTTTTAAATACTGGATACATTTCTGACAAAGTATCTAATATTTTATTGATTCCATATTTGTAATTGTTTTTTGTAAATTTTGGTTATTTTGGTTTTGTATTGCTTGTAAAAATTGACATGTAAAAGTGCCCCTGTGGCCTATTTGCTGAATAAATGTTTGATGTTTGATTTAGACTGGATCTCTAACAAAGTATCTAATATTTTATTGATTCCATATTTGTAATTGTTTTTTGTAATTTTTGGTTAATTTTATTGCTTGTAGAAATTGACATGTAAAAGTGCCCCTGTGGCCTATATAGTATCGGTGTCTTCACTAGGATATTTTTAAATTTTATTAATGTGTATTTGACGGATGAATAATGTCATTTTTGTATTTTTTGTATATGTGTTTAAGTTTAAGATTGACATCCTCTCCTCTGTTTCGTTTAATTTAATTTATGTGTGATGTCTGTTGATCCTTTTTGTTTTGTTTTGTTTTAATGTTTTATTTTATAGAATATGTTTAATTCTGATTGTATGTATGTATTATCTCTACCGCATAAGCGTTTTGGCATCTTAGCTGTAAGTTTATGCATGTGACTGAATCCATCCATACTCCATACTAATATTATAAATGCGAAAGTCTGTCTGTCTGTCTATCTGTCTGTCTGTCTGTGTGTTCCCTCTTCACGCTTAAACCGCTGAATTGATTTAGATGAAATTTGTCATAGAGATAGGTTGAGTCCCTGAGAAGGACATAGGATAGTTTTTATCCCGAAAATCATCCCTTAAGAAAGTAAAAAGCGGGGTGGAATTGAGATAATTAATGAAGTGCCTGCTAATTTGTGTGCATAATATGCTCAAATTGAATTGCTATGAGAATTTTTCCAGGCGCTATACTTACTTTAGCTACTAAGTCCACGTCCACGCAGACGAAGTCGCGGGCAAAAGCTAGTAAAGAAATAAATAAAGTTAACCTTAAATAGTCATCACTTTTTAATTGTTAAAATGTACTAACAAAATATGGGCTATGTTGTCTGAAATAAATGCATTTTATTTTATTTTCTATTATAAATTGTTTGACATAAAATAAGCCTTTGTGTAAAGAAGCAATTGTTCCAAATAATATTCTATTCAGGCACTAAAGTTTAAGAGAAGTTACAAACAGTTCCTGTTCCTGTTCCTGTAGACAAATTACGCACCGCCTACACAATGTTTGTTGAAGTGAGTTGGTGTCCGCCGGAACTAGAGATGGGCAAGATATTAATTAAAAAAAAATAGAAAATTGATATTCTAAATTTAAATTGATTTTTCTAAAATGGTACTGCCAACAGTACCGTCCCCCTTTAATTCATACAGTTAGTAAAGGACGGGTAGTCTATCTCGCGGCGAGATACTGTCGCGCCAATCATGTGCTAGCCCGGTTTCTTCAAAACTCATTTCGCAAACTACGCAGGGATCTCAACTTTGTTTTCATCATATATTTTAGAGTAAGTCTCTTGTCGGTGGAGCAATTTCCATGTTTCGCGGTCCTCTGCCTTCTCTTTGATAACCTGATACGACACGACGTTGAGTTTTTCCTTTATTTAATGAATGCACGCTCTCCTCGGTCTTCCCTCCTTCCTCTTTGCTTCAACTTTCCCTTCTATGATGTTTTTGATAAATTCGTCGTGTCGTATCAGGTGCCCAAGCATCTTTCCTTTTCTATTATCTATAGTTCTTAACAAACTCCTCTTTTCTCCTACTATACGTTAAACCTCTTCGTTGGTTTTCTTTTCAGTCCAACTGATCTTTGCCATTAGACGCCAGCACCACATCTCAAAAGCCTCTTCCTATCACGTTGCCTCATTGTCCATGTTTCGCTTCCGTACAGTGCTATGCTCCAGATGTACACTTTTATGAGCTTTTTGCGTATATTGTCTGATATCCGGGCTTCTTTTTGTTAAAAGCTTTTTTAGCCATCGCTATTCTAGTAGTAATTATCCTGTGTACATCTGGAATCACTAGTAATTATGCTGCCTAGATATTTAAATGATTTTACCTGTTCTATTGGACTATTATTTGACGAGCGGTCTGGCCTAGTGGGTAGTGACCCTGCCTGTGAAGCCGATGGTCCTGGGTTCGAATCCCGGTAAGGGCATTTATTTGTGTGATGAGCACAGATATTTGTTCCTGAGTCATGGGTGTTTTCTATGTATTTAAGTATTTATATGTTATATATATCGTTGTCTGAGTACCCATAACACAAGCCTCCTTGGGCTTACCGTGGGACTTAGTCAATCTGTGTAAGAATGTCCTATAATATTTATTTATTTATTTATTTTATTTATTTATTATTTAAGTTGATTGGTTTTTGTCTTTGCAGGTTTTTGGAGGTATGTTTTGAAGCAACAAGTATCTTAGTTCTCTTAATGTTGATTTTCAGTCCGAACTCGTCAAAAACTGTATTCATTTCAGATAGTAATTCTTCTAGCTTACAAAACATATTAAAAAAAATAGTTTATTTGCCAAAAAGTGTACAAGTGTACACAATTTCACATTCCTCCACGGAGTCTAACAACTACTTAATTTCGTAAGGCCCACCATTTTTTTTTTCTATTTTTAATTTGAGTGTCGTTTTTTACTGAAATGAGATGAATTTCATTTGAGAAAGCTAGGAAACAAGAGAAATGCTTATTTATTTCTTTATGAAAGGTTCTAATTAGACTGAACCTCGTAATTAAGGCCCAACGTATACTCCATACGTTGGGCCTTAATTACGAGGTTAAATTAAATTAATGAAATACAACTATGTTTAAACACTTTAAACTTATAGTAAATTTATATTCTAATTGACAAAGTGTGGCAATGACATCATTAGTGTCAAATTTCTATGAAAATATGTCGTCCCTATCTAATTTTTTTAATATTCAAATCCTTCTCTCTCTAGCCTTAAAAAATACTTTTACTTAATGTAATATAAACTGAAGTAGAATGATCCCATCTCTAGCTAGGAATACTAGAAGTTGTACAGCCGCCTCCGATACACGAGCAAACTTGCGAGCACCGGTGTTAATCATAACTTGTTGAAGCATGTACTGTGTTCTAGGACAGTTCCGGATAAACAAGTTAAAATTAAATAAATAAATAAACCTTAAGAGGAAAGGATCACGTCTCCATACGAAACTTAGTCCTCATTTTCCTCCCTGGATATTTCCATTATGGAAAATGTTTTTACACAATTTGATGTATTTTAAACACAGCTATGCCCCGTTTACTCTACGGTCGTGTTTAACTTTATCGCCAGGCGCCACTCGTTTCGAATTTCCTATTTTTCGCACTTGTATCGTAATGTACTACATATTACACAATCTGATGAATAATAACGTCGATATATATTTAATGACACTCAAATTTCGAACATCTCTGATAACAAAGGAATTAGATTTGACCTCATTTTAGTATCAGTAGAGATGACGTTTTATTCGAAATGTAATGTAATATGCAAACCGTATGATCAAATGCCGCAATAGCGATCGTAACATGCGGTCCCTAAACACATCAAACTTATCGGATTATCGAAGTGCCGGATAATCGAGATTACACTGTACTACCCTTTGACATATCCAAGCAGTAGACACTAACTGAATATTATTCCGATTTTGGCCAATTTTATTAACTTGTGATTCGTGATGCGTAGCCAAAGGAATACCCACAAGCGGCAGACTATTAAATAACAGAGGATCCGTAAATATAATCCGCTGGGACGTGCGGGCCCTGCTTAATCTTGGGGACCTTTACACCCTACGGTTACTAAGGGACTGATAGGTTTTCTACCCCCTAGGGAGATAATAGATTGGGTGAGAAAATAAAATATATCATACAATACAATACAAAACAAATATTCTTTATTGCTCACCAATATGAAAAAGAACATGACAAACAAATTAGCACATAACTTAAACTATAGTAGACAACAGGCGGTCTTATCGCTGAAGAGCGATCTTTTCCAGACAATCTCCACATATATTAAACACCGGCCAACAATAGTTTAAACACAAACAACACAAGTAAATTAATTTTAACATCGTAACTAGTGAATTTCCAATATGACTTGGAACTCCGGTGGCCGTTTAAGAAGTGTAACACTCTTACGGTAGATGTCGCTAGGGTCCCCTAGACCCATATAGTGGGAAGATTTGCTGACTATGGATGAGGTCTCAGTTGGCAGAGCGCTGGAGTATCGATCCAGAGGCCGTGAGTTCAAGTCTCACCCAAGGCAGTAATTTTTCCACATTTAAATTTATTCTAAGCTAAATAAATTTTTACTTGATCATAGTTATAAAGGATGATTGTACATTTGGTAGGGCACGACAACTTCTTTAAAACTATCATAAAAGGCAATATAAAAGGAAAGAGGCAGGGGCAGATCGAGACGTAGACAAAAAAAAGGAAATGCTGGTGTCATCAAGAGGTCAAGGATATGGCATATTTACGAGAGGGAGAAATGGAAAATACTCCACCGACAAAAGGACTCTTAAATTGAACGAATAAAGGATGAGTTAGTTACCGGCGATGTTTGCGGAGGCACACACAGACGGCTTCATTGCGATTGTGCGTAAAAGTGTTACCTCCTTACATCTTGAATGTGCGGCAGTCCGAACAATGAGGGCTAACGCGTATGAATTCGCCGCTAGGGGCGCTAGTGTAGATGGTGGTCTTTTCCATAGTTTGAATTCAAATGTCACTTGTCACTTCAATGACTGACAGCTGTTCTTTAGTCTTTTGGACCACCTTCAACAGAGGCGCCAACTGGTGAGTAAAAAAACGATAGCCCTCATTAAATCGTAATAAGAGTGACTAAAAATAATAGTGAATGAAACCGTACTGATCTACACTTTCACAATGTTTAACCTAATGTATAAGTAATACATAATGTTTAGTGTAAAACCATATCGTCCAGTATAATGTAAGCAAACCGGGACTGGAACCTCAGGTGGCATGAGCTTTCTCTGCTAAAAATGTGAGAGGTCGTGCCGCTCACGCATCGGCCTCCGCAGTCACCAAACCCGTTGTCTAAACAGCAATGCATAAATCGCGCAAAGGCCTGTGATGAATGTGTTTGAATAATGAATCGTGGAAGGTATGGACCTCTTATTAAACGTCTTGTTTACTTCTCATTTAGGGACGACTCACGTTAGAACGGCCCGGATACGGGCCGAGGCATCCGACACCTCGTTTTCTATAGAAAGTATCACGTAATTACCGGTCACCTGTTATAGAAAATTAAGTGTCGGTTGCCACGGCCCGGGCCCGGGCCGTTCTAAAGTGAGTCGTCCTTAATAATTCGCACAAATACATATTTTCTGTATAGTCTTGACGTGTCGCCAACATGTCGGTACCGTGTCGTATGGTATAAACGAATTAATCGCGGAAGGTCCGTATTACTCCGTATGCGTCTTGTTTACTGCTCTATTATCGTTCGCACTCTTTTCCTTATCCTGTGTGTATCACTTTCCTGCCATCTTGGCGCACACAAAATGACACTTATTTCAGTTATTTCCCCCTTTGCGAGTTGCTATTTGGTTTCAGGCGCTGGTTTTTTAGGTTTCCGTACCCAATGGGTAAAAATATATAGGGTCCCGCCCTATTACTAAGACTCCGCTGTCCGTCTGTCTGTCTGTCACCAGGCTGTATTTCATGAACAGTGATAGCTAGACAGTTGAATTTTTCACAGATGATGTATTTCTTTTGCCGCTATAACAACAAATACTAAAAAAGTACGGAATCCTCGGTGGGCGAGTCCGACTCGCACTTGGCCGGTTTTTTAATACGTGTTTAGTTTATGAGAGTTTTACAATGTGTGTCTTACAATCTTAATCTTTGATAACAAGAAAATATGCTTTTTGTTAAAAGAATCAAGCAAAGCTTCTATCGCTGGCTGTAGCTACTTTTCTTTTAACAGTCAACTATTAACTCATGAGTACCCTAAGGCCCCTTGAGTTATGGTTCTTCTCTTACTCTCATTGAGCGTAACGCAGCGTACTACGTAGGCGAACAACACGCGAACGCGAAGCGAAGCGATGTGGCGCGGGGTGAATCAATCCTTTGATACCTATATAGGTAGAAGTGTCCTACGTGGGCGATCTCGTTACGAACGCGAACGCCGTGTTAGTTACCATGAAGTGAAGCTATTATGGTTACACGTACATTTTGACACTGGGTTTAACGGTTTAACCGGTTAACCCCTGGTTAGTGGGATGGTGCAATTGGCGCTTAGATATTAGCAAAAAATACTTACACCTTACGCATATAAGCATAATAATGTATCTGATGGAAAGCCACATTAACGCTGCGTCTTACGTAAGCGAACAACTCGCGAACGCGAAGCGAAGCGACGGACGCGGCGCGGCGCGGCGGGCCCACGGCGTTCGCGTTCGCAACGAGATCGCCCACGCAGGACACTTCTATAGGTATCAAAGGATTGATTCACCTCGCGCCGCATCGCTTCGCTACGCATTCGCGTGTTGTTCGCCTACGTAGTACGCTGCGTAACATGTCATTTTGATGTCAACAAACCAAATGACTTCCAACTTAATACAATATCTCGTAACATCTTTATAGTTACCTAGGTACACTAGCGAGCCACCCCGGTTTCGTGCGGGTTACATAAAACCTGTTAACGAATTAATACACCTAAACTTTCCTCAGTAATCCCTCTAATGATACGTCAAAATCCGCATGAAAATCCGTTCAGTAGTTTTTGAGTTTATCGTGAACATACAGACATACAGACGTGGCGGGGCACTTTGTTTTATAATGTAGTGATATGTAGTGAATTAGCGTCTTAATAAAACTGTGCAGTTTAATAAACAAGTGGCAACTCGTAAGAAATTTAATAAAATAACTGGGAAATATCTGGAACTGCCAATATCCACTGTTTCGACTTTCGACTTGGCGCCATATTGCATCTGCCAAGCCATTTGGCGATTTCACAGATTAAAATAGTAGGGCCACTCGAAATAAACCATTACAAAAGCATCATTTTCTACGGTTACCGCGATAGTTATTCATAAAATAAAACTATATGGATACGTGACTGTTTAAGAAAGGGGCAAGTAGGTAATTTTGGAAGATATTTGTCAGATCGTCAAGACAGCACCACTAACCTTTCCGGGAGATGGGATCCGCAGACAGGACTCGGGCAGGGCACAATTCTTCAGGTAGGTATCCGAATTCACGAGGTTCACAAGGAGCACCACACCGGCGGCCAGGTGCATGTCTATTTTACGTCTGTCATAGGTAGTGTCAACTAATTAGATGGCCGCGCGGGCGGGGTGTGTGGCGAGGGGGGGGAGGGGACAAATCTGCATACATAGATAGTATTTTGAACATACCCCCGCCCTAAACATCACCATGTTTACGAGAGAAGAAAAGATATATACATATGGAATTTGTTGCATTCTGGAATGGATTAATTGACAGGTTTATCAACGGGTAAACGAATAATCCTATTGGTGGGCCTGGTCAGTACGCCGGTAGCCGTCCGGACTTGTACCACGCGCACAACGCCGTCCTTCCCAGGACGGATTGATATGATGCGACCGCGTCGCCATTCTAACGGAGGAACATTCTCTTCTCTAAGGAGTACTAAGTCCCCAACGACGGGGGGCTCTGTATGTGATGCCCATTTAGGCCTTGTCTGCAAGGTACATAGATATTCTGTTTGCCATCGTGACCAGAAATGTTGAAACATCTGTTGCACCAGCTGAAATCGGGTGAGCTTATTGGTTTTAATATCCTGTAGCGGATATTCAGGAATGGCAGTAAGGGGTTCTCCAATAATAAGGTGTCCTGGTGTCAGAATCTGAAGATCGTTAGGGTCCGGCGATAGGGGGCACAAAGGCCGAGAATTAAGGGCCCCTTCAATTTTTGTGAAAACCGTCGTAATTTCTTCATACGTGAGGGGGGTATCTCCGACTACTCGTTTTAAGTGGGCCTTTGCTGATTTTACGGCCGCTTCGAATAGGCCGCCCCAGTGAGGGGTGGTCGGGGGATCAAAAATCCAGGTAATGTTTCGTTTTGCCATCTCTGAGCCTATTGTATATTTGTTAAGGTTTAGGAAATTGTGAACTTCAATAAGATGATTGTCCGCGCCTACATAATTTCGTCCACAGTCTGAACGTATAAGGGAGGGTGAACCGCGTCGGGAGGCAAAACGTGTGAGTGCTGCGAGGAAGGCTTCGGTAGTCAGGTCCGAGACTACCTCGAGATGGACCGCTTTAGTCGCAAGACACACGAAGATACACAGATAGGTTTTTACGAGTCTCCGGTTACGTACAGCTTGTACTTTCGTATAAAACGGGCCAGCAAAATCTGTACCGACTCCCTTAAATGCACGTGCGACCGTTACACGGTCTTTTGGGAGATCACCCATGAAAGGTTGTTTCGCGATTGCATTTAAACGATAACAAGGCAAGCATTTAAATACTGTATTATTTATTAGTCGTCGAACTGACAGGATCCAAAATTCACGGGCTAATATACTATGTAACGCGCCAGGTGGGGCATGTGAGTTTTCTATGTGGTAGTGCAGGATTAGAATTTTCACGAAATTACCAGTTTTTGGGAGAAGCAAAGGATGACGTGCATCGAATGGTAAATCAGAGTGCCGTATGCGGCCACCTACTCTGATTAAACCAGTTGTATCAAGAAAGGGATTTAACTTTTGAATAGGGGAACGAACTGTTAGTCCACGTTTTAAAAGATCAATTTCTGTGGTGAAAGAGGTAGTTTGTACAAGCCTGATGAGGAAGACAAGGGCATTTTTTCTTTCAGTTGCAGTCAGGAAGGGGGAGGTATCCCGGTGGTTAGGTGATCGAGCATTTTTATTAAACCTAAGAATAAAACCGGTTACGCCAATTAGTTTCTGGAATGAGCTGAAGCGTTCTAGGAGAAAGTCAGGACTTGGAATGCAACTTGCACTGGTGACTAAGAGACAACGTAGTCCAGGAAGTTGTGCGATCGGGCACAATTTGTCAGATGGCCAACTAGATGGTGGCTCTAGCAACCACTTCGGACACCACCAGAGTGGGTGATTTAGGAGCGCACGAGGGGATAAACCCCGGGAGGCGCAGTCGGCAGGGTTAAGACTGCCGGGAACATGTCTCCATATTGATGGGATTTCAGCATTTTTAATCTGAGATACGCGATTAGCTTCGAAAGTTTGAAGTTCATGTGGTGAAGTATTAAGCCAGGCAAGAGTAATTTGACTATCCGTCCAAGTATAGATGGCGTCTAACACTATTGACTTCTGCAGACAGGAGACAACGTGTTGGACTAATTTTGAAAGGAGCGCAGCTCCCTGCAATTCCAATTTTGGAATTGTGAGACGGGTCCGAACTGGGGAGACCTTTGTCTTGGACATTAACAAATGAACGGAGGAATTATTTTGCTGATCTACGGCGCGAAGATAGATTACGGCAGCGAATCCGGCCTCTGAGGCGTCACTAAAACCATGTAAAGTATAAGTCTGAGGTTTCGGGGGGAAAATACATCTAGGTATTGAAATCTGTTGTATGGTACTCATCAGTTCCTCAGTAAATGTTAACCATTCGGTCGTTAGCTCTGGAGTAAGTGGGGCATCCCAATCAAGGCCCGAAAGCCATAGCCGCTGTATAAAAACCTTGGCTTTAAACACGATGGGTGAAATCCAACCGCTGGGGTCAAAGGTACGAGCTATCAGAGATAGCACCTTTCGTTTAGTAGGGCATTTATCACAGTCTACGCGCGTCGTATATGTGAATGCATCAGTCACGGGATTGAACTGGACTCCAAGGACCGCTACTGTTTGGGGGTTTTCAACATCTCGGATTGTATGAAGGGGTTGGAGGTAATCAGGGGGGAGGTCATTTAACAATTCTGGCTTGTTTGAAAGCCATTTCCGCAGTTCATAACCGCCGGCACGCATTACAGATTGTAATTCAATTTTAAGGTCACGAGCTTCTTCAAGAGTTGAGGCTCCTGTCAGGCAATCGTCAACATACACGTCGGATTCAATTACCGCAGCTGCGCGAGGGTACTTGGAGCGTTCTTGTTCCGCCAGTTCAAGAAGTACGCGAATCGCAATATAGGGACTTGATCGCAAGCCATAGGTATTGGTATTAAGTTCATAGGTAAGGAGAGGTTCCGAAGGGGACTCGCGCCATAAAATTAACTGAAACCGCCTGTCCTCGGGATGTATCCACGACATTCGAAACATCATACGGATATCAGTAACAAATACAATTGCATGCCTACGAAAATTTAGAAGTATGTGGGTAATATCTCGCTGTAACTTGGGACCTGTGTGTAAACACTCATTAAGAGATATTCCGTTCGAGCTTTTACTGCTGCCATCAAAAACTACGCGGAGCTTTTCACTGTCAGAAGCTTTAAATACTCCGTGGTGGGGTACATAATAATGCTCTACTGAACGCAAATCTACGGAGGATACTGACATGTGATTTAAACTCTGATATTCGCGCATGAATTCAATATATTTTGATTTTAGCCGTGGGTTCATTTGTAACCGCTTCTCTAAGTTAAGGAATCTTTTTTCAGCTATGCCGCGGGTCTCACCGAGGGAGGGACGATCACTTAAGAAGGGCAATCTGGTTACGAAGGTACCGTCAGAGTTTCTAGTAGTGGTGGTCTTAAAAAGTGTCTCACATTCAATATCTAAAGGGTTGGGTTGAGGTGGTTCAGGGGGTTCCTCTATTTTCCAGAATCGCTCAACGACTTGAGTTAAAGAGAGGGCAGTCATAGGGGGCTTTGAGGTAGGGAAATTCGTAACTGGCCCAGATAGGATGTAACCAAAATTTGTTGATATAGCTGTTAGACCACAGGGTTGTAGTTGAATTACGTCGGATTGTAAAAGAGATCCAAAAACATCGGCTCCTAATAAAACATCTATTTGTCCGGGTTTATAAAATAAAGGATCGGCGAGGTGCAGTGATCGTGTTGCCGATCGGACAGATAGGGGCAGTTCCACATCCGGGTGGATACCGGCAATGGTATCTACAACCATAGTTGAGGTGACCGTAGTAAGTGGTGAGGAGGAGTGAACAGGCTTGAACGTGACAGGGATACAATCGCGTATTGACAAGGCGGGAATATTTCCAATGCCATAAAGTACCATTGGCGACGAGGGGGAAGGGGTTAAATGCACATTGAGCCGGGTTACGGCTAAGTTACAAGTAATCATACAACCTTGGGCACCATTATCAATCAGAGCCCGTGCTTCAACGTAATATCCGTTAGATGTTTTCATATGAATAACAGCAGTAGCGAGTACGACCAGATCCGGGTTTATAATTATTGAAGCACGAGAAGGGAGTGGGGGAGGGGGGCTGTCTAGTTAATGTTGACTCTCGCGGTGAGAGCCCTTATAAATTTCATGCCGAGAAGGGCGTGGAGACGCTGCACGCCTATCTCTACTAGTGGTAGGGGTAGGGGAACGCACATCACGACGAAAAGGTGGTGAAGAATACCGGGTAGGGGAGTGGTTTGGAGAGCGGTGCCATGTCCTAGAAGGAGATGGAGGGGGGGATGCACGGGGTGAGGTCGGTGAAGTAGGACGGGGTGAAGAACGGTTCATGACGTAATAGCGAGCACCCCCGCCCGTGCGAGGGTGGGGGGAGCTAGGTCTGGCTGGTTCAGGAGAGCGACGAAAGGCAACCGACCTATTCTGCGGGTTTCCACGAGGGTATACCGGGTTTCGCGGGTCATTAAAGCACAAAAGCGTGTGATGGGTAGGACGGCGGCAAGTACTGCAACGATAATCACGCGTACACGATGCGATTGAGTGTTTATCTAAACATCTATAACACAGGCCATTTGATTTTACGAAATTCGAGCGGTCGCGGGGATTCATATCCAGAAAGTCTCGGCACTCACGCAAGTAATGAGTTTGGCTCGAACACATAGGACACTTCGATGAACGCTCGTTAGATTCAACGACCAACGCATGACGTGAGTCACGTGACTCACGTGGGGCTCTCGGCACCGTACCGGTTTTGGAGTAGGAAGGCGCGGCATCCACCAGAGAGGTATTTCCGACGTTATCGTGGTGCCGGCATTCTTCTTCTAGAAAATCTATAAGCTTATCAAAGGTGGGTAGATCCCTTTGGCCGTCCCCGTGGCGGCGTTCAAAACGTGACCTCAAGTCCGCGGGAAGTTTTCCAAAACAAATGTGAACAAGAATATATGACCAATGTTTCACAGGTAATTCGAGTCGCTCTAAACAACGATAGGCAGTAAGTAAAGGATTGAGGAAACTGGCGCGTAGCCCAGTCAACCGAGGACTAATTTCGGGCAGGGATATTATTTGGGAAATGTAGGTATCGGCAAGGACGCGTGTATTATGGTATCTTCTTTTAAGAAGGTCACGGGCTACACAATAATTACCGGCTTCGACTTTCAAATGTTGTACCAAACGTTTTGGTTCGTCAGATAAGGCACTCATTAAATAATGCATTTTATGGGTAGGTAATAAATCACTTCGAGTGTCAACGACGCTGTCAAATTGATCAATAAAGCTAATCCAGGCGTCCGATCGCCCACTAAACCGTGGGATTGGGAGATCAGGTAGTTTTTGGGGACGCGGCGGGAGGTCATAATCAGCGGCGACAATAGTGGCCCTATCGGGCACCGAACGCATTGGAGTACTCGCGGAGATAGGGGCGACTATTTCGTTACGTTTCACTTTAATATCGACAACTTGCTCGCGCACTGTCCTAACGAGGCCTTCAACATAGGTATATTCCTCCACATCTATGGCCTGATCTAATCCGCCGAGGAGCTGGGCACTAGCTTCCCGAAACTCCTTATATTGTTCTTCAAGGTCATTTACATAAACTATAAGTCGAGCGCGGTCTGCGGTATTAAGTTGTGAGTGTGCATTCGAAATCCACTGACTAGTTAATCTTAAAGTCCCGATTGACTGTCTATAATCTGGAGTTTCCGTGAATAATGTTGATCTAATTGTATCGTTTTCTCCACCCATTTTAACTCAAGCGATAAACAGCAGTTAGCAACAGGGAAATTAAATATTAATCGTAGGACACTTTAAATTGAAACTTATTCACTTGCAGATAAGGTCGAATTGGGGAGCGCAGTGGTTTGCCTAACATAAATAATTATAATTACGTAAAAAGTGAACAATTCTATTTTGCAGTCAAAATACTAAGGGGTTTTAAAGAACACTAGTTAAACGAATTACTTTTAAGGAAAACGATCATATAGCATTGATTTAATTGAAGGTAAATTTCAATTCCACGTGGTAACTACTAAAACTTACAGGCAATATTGAGCCGTCGGCCCTTGAAATAAGGTACTAATTACCATACGGCGGTCGGGTTAATCTAAAGATGAGTGGATTGCAGGATACCGTTATAACATTCCAGAATGCAATTTTACGATATAAAACTATGGATAATTATGGTTAAACGGGGGAATACAATTAAGAAAAGGGGGTATAAATGACTTGATGAGGGGATCAAACCACGCTCTGCTACCAAAAATGTTTAAGAAAGGGGCAAGTAGGTAATTTTGGAAGATATTTGTCAGATCGTCAAGACAGCACCACTAACCTTTCCGGGAGATGGGATCCGCAGACAGGACTCGGGCAGGGCACAATTCTTCAGGTAGGTATCCGAATTCACGAGGTTCACAAGGAGCACCACACCGGCGGCCAGGTGCATGTCTATTTTACGTCTGTCATAGGTAGTGTCAACTAATTAGATGGCCGCGCGGGCGGGGTGTGTGGCGAGGGGGGGGAGGGGACAAATCTGCATACATAGATAGTATTTTGAACAGTGACCAATAATTTCAATCTATAAATGTTAGGGTTCCGTACCTAAAGGGTAAAAATGGGACCCTATTACTAGGACTTCGCTGTCCGTCTGTCCGTCTGTCTGTCTGTCACCAGGCTGTATCTCATGAACCGTGATAGCTATACAGTTGAAATTTCACAGATGATGTATTTCTGCTGCCGCTATAACAACATATACTAAAAAGTACGGAACCCTCGGTGCGCGAGTCCGACTCGCACTTGGCCGTTTTTTTAATTAGATATTTTAAAAAATTGACAGGCCGTATATGAGGGGGAAACAAGAAATATATACATCCGCAAGAGAACAAAGATAACAGATGCTCTGCAGTTTAGTCTGAAACAAAAGTGGAGGTGGGCAGGTCATGTAGCAAGATATCAGGATCAAAGGTAGACAAATCTTGTAACAAAATGGCCGGGCCCAGCTGGAAAGAGAAGAGCGGGAAGGCAAAGAAAAAGATGGGCAGATGACATTGTACAGGCTGCGGGAAAAAAAATGGATGGATGTTGCCACCGACAAAGAGAGGTGGAGACAGGTGGAGGAGGCTACCCTTGGGGACCACTAATGTGGGATAAAGCTAAATAATAATAATAATAATATGAGGGGGCGATATATAACTAAAGTGATTTCGTTGGACTAAGTTATGTCCCCTGCAATTGTCTGAGGCGACAGATGCACCATCATTGCCGGCACCTGCGACAAATACACTGAATGCTCCAGTTAAAAAGAGCTTTATTGACATATATAATTAACTTTAAAGAGTAGATAAAATATTTTTACTCAGTTGTATGGCATATGAAGGGTAAACAGAAAGAACATGTCTAGTCACTTTGACAACATCTTGAGTTATCGCGGTTTGAAAGGAACGATGTAGGTAATTTACTCCCAGTTCAAAATATGTGTAAACTAGCCATACTAACAGAAGAATATCACCATGTTACTAAACTAAAAGAACACAAAAGATGTACATAACTAAGAAGTCGACAGAACCAAAACAAATATTGTATACCCAAATATAACAACATATATGGCACTAGGCTGTACACATATATATTACCTAAAATATTGAATGATCTGCCAGAAGTTGTTTGTGCTAAATATTTAAATGGTAAACATATAAAAAAAGTCGTTAAAATGCACTTATTAAAAACTAACGACACAAGCTATGTATACTAAGAATCATATTTATGATAAGATATAGGATATAATATTGTTTTTCTTTATGTTATTCGGCACACAAACCTCCATAAGGTTTTGCCTACGATGGGTCTTGTAATGATCTAAAAAACTGTAATTTGTTTCCTTATTCAATAAATAAAAAAAATAAAAAAAATTAACCATATTATTTTCGTGTATAGGTGTTTTTAAAGTGAGACAAAAACGAGTTATATTTATAATTGCAGCGGTAACAGAAGTTGTAACTAATAGTTCATTAAGGGCTCTACATTTTGTGATTAAAATGTAAAAAAAACTGACTAGATTTTCTACTTTTATTGCGAAGATTGTCATATGTATCGTCAATTCCAAAAATCTGTAAAATGGAACGACCGCTACACAGCGTAACGGTCCGGCCACGACATTGCGCGACCGGCGGCGGCGGCAACCATTCGGGCGAGATACAGCGATCGTTCCTACCTACGGTTGCCGCCGCCGCCGCCGGTGGCGCAATGTCGTGGCCGAGCCGTTAAGGTAACGTTCGGATGACAATTGCAGCTGCAATACTGTCTTACATGTCGCTGTTGCCGCCGCTGTCACTGTCATTTCATAAAATAAATATAAATATTTGATAAAATAATGGGAATTCGGTGGATACGAGCGGCACAGGATCGGTCGGAGTGGCGAGCCTTTGGGGAGGCTTATATCCAGCAGTGGACGTCTATCGGCTGACATGATGATGATGATGATGATGATAAAATAATACAAAAGCATAGAAATGCGAACAGATTGTATACAACTGTATACAAGTAACAAGGTGTATACAACTCATAAGCTTTGTTTTGGTTAGCGGTGCCGTCATATAGCGGCCGTAATACAGCGATAAAATGACGTCACCAGAACGTTGTCTATGTAAACAAAATGGCGCGGTTTTCTAGAGAGCGGTGATTGAAGGGACATTCTTTTTGCGTCCGTAATATTACGGCCGCTATATGACGGTACCGCTATCCTAGGAAACCAGAGCTTTAGCGTTGGTTTATATAAAAAAATACTGAAGTATCTTCAAAATATTTTCAACAAATAATGAGGTTTTTAATCACTCTGAATATCGACATTTCTGATGGCTAACCTCACAGCACCCGTAGGTACTTATATCATACAATTTCAAATGACTAATAGGTATATCTACTCGTAAATTCCAGGCTTTTAGTTTTATTAAAAACATCAATTATAATTAAGTAAGTGAAAGCAGTGACAACTTGTCACTGCTTTCACTTACTCATCAACTACCTAATGTTGTCACTGGCAACATTAACATTAGGTAGTTGACGGTGGTTTTCATTAATTTAATAATTCCCCGTTATGTTTTTTTAATCATCCATGGCTACGTAGGTATTGTAGGTATCGTAGGTATGCATATATAATTTAACGTAATGTATTGTATAAAATTAAACTCATTTAATTACATAGGTAATACAGAGGTGTAGGTACAGCCACAAATACTAAATTAATAACTATAGGCCCTTGAGGCATTGTACCAAAGATGCCGGCGGCATTCCCTTGTTCTGATACGTTGTGCGAGGAAGCCGCCAGCTCTTCGGTCACCAGTTACGTCAACCAGAAGCTTCGCGATTTCTGCAAAAAACTTGTACGCGCTGGGACCCCATGGACCTAGTTTCATCTCCAAATGGTACAAAACGTTACGAGATGTTTTATAGTAGTAGCCTGTTTTGTACTAAGTTTCACTTAAGTTTATATAGCTTCATAGTTTCTGCTACCAATTTTGTTACCTACTCTCCTCTATTCATCTCTCTGTCATCTTTCACTCTTCCTACTTTCTCTCTCTCTCACTCCTTCTTTCTTGGCAGCGTCGCGGCCCTTCAGGCCGCAATGCTGATCACTCACACCGCAAACTGTAACTGGCCCCAGGTGAGGCCAAACAGTAAAATCATGATTAAAAAAAAAAGAAAAAAAAAGTAGCCTGTTTTGTGCACAATAAAGTGATCATTAGAGTCCGTCTAGGCTAACTCTGCACCGATTTTGACGTGTCAAAATTTTAAAGTGTTAAACGTCACATTTTGAAATAGAAATTTGTCTGCAAAGTCTGTGCATTGTCAGCTTGGTCTAGTAGTAGTAATAGTACAAAAAAATGGTTAAAATGAGATCTAGTATTTACTTTGTCTATTATTTGCTACTTCTAAACAACATGGTTAAATTGTAACAATATGACGGTATAGTTGAGGACGAAAAAAAACATGTCGGCGAGCAGCGCCGCGCGTACCGGCAGCGCGCGTTGCAGTCGCACGCGCAGCGGCGCCGCGCGCAGCCACCGACACAGCGCGCGCGCAGACCGAGCGCACACATCCGGCCCTGGAGCTAAAAGTTCATGCGATGCGATATTACTGGCTACTTTATGGCGTGAATATAGACAGTCAAAACCAAAACCTCTTTTGTTTATAGAAGAGTGATGCAAATAATTTGAACAACTTTAACTGTCAGAACTGACTTAAGTATAACGCTGCGTCTTACGTAAGCGAACAACTCGCGACCGCAAAGCGAAGTGGCGAACTTCTATAGGTATCAAAGGATTGATTCACCCCGCGCCGCATCGCTTCGCTTCGCGTTTGCATGTTGTTCTACATAGTACGCTGCGTTACTCTCGCGTCGAATGGTGTCTATGACAGTTCATTTTTAGGGTTCCGTACCCAAAGGGTAAAAACGGGACCCTATTACTAAGACTCCGCTGTCTGTCTGTCTGTCTGTCCGTCCGTCTGTCACCAGGCTGTATCTCATGAACCGTAATAGCTAGAAAGTCTTGGCCGGTTTTTTTATACATATTGGAGTAGGTGTCACGTAAAATGTTTGTAGAGATTGTTTGAAAGTTTAACACATGAATTGATTTAGAAACGTAACATTTGAGTAATAAAAATACGATAAAAAATATATTTTTTTTAAATTAAGCCCAACCAAAAGAGTCTTTGAAGGAACTGTCATAGTCATAATATTGTCTTCGGTTACCGCGATAGTTACTCATGAAATAAAACTTTAAAGGGTTCGAAACGTCGGGATGTATTATAAATTCAATATATTTCATGTCATAGTCATAGTTTACTTTTCTTTGAATTTCAATACATTAAGTTAAGGGTTCTGTTATTTTGCAACAATGATTTTAGAAGGGCTACATAATTATATTAGTCTTACTTGTCACCATTAAATTGTGTAGCTTGGCCAAATTTGCTTCCAGTTCGTCAGCCTCGTTTTGAACGCGCTGTCCACCAATTAATATTAGGATGATTAGCGCCAAATTAATAGCCACAATCAGCAGGAAATTCCAGATACTGACGGGCCATAAAAGTTCCTGTAATTTGATATAGAAAAAAAAACTTCAATTGATTGAAATTAATATGAGTTATAGATGTATTTAATAAGGTAAGTAGAGGTGACTTAGGAAAACATGGGTAGATATTTTGATAAATTTAAAACGGTCACAAGCTCACAAGATTACAATTCAGAAAAACACATTGTCATACTAGACTACTAATTTATATTTAATGATTGGGATACAATGTAGATATAGAGGTGTACTTCCGATATGTCCGGTAGATTGTAGGCAACCTATACAAATCTGTCAATTTATGGTGGGATAGACAACATATATACCTACAAAGATAGATATAACTCCGTAGTAGATGGATACAGTCTAAGGAAAAAACGTGCCTCGAAAATCAAGAAAATTTGATTCTCGATCAGAGGGCGCTACTAGCTTTGGCCTACTGTCGTATAGATGGCGTTGACGGTTTCGTTTTTTATTTAACAATTTGAACGCATATCAGTGAAAGAACCATGGGTCATAATCATAAAAATAATTAATGCAAATAAAATAAAAACATTTATCCATATTTAAATACATTTTATCGTATTTTTATAAATCTTCATTTTTAGTTTTAAGGTGTGTCGATAGATGGCAGTGAATTTACTGGGGTTACAAAATTTACTATGACAGTACCGCTCTATCTTATTATATCCTCTTTGATACCTATGTGTCTAAAAGAGATCTATCCGCAGTCTTGTCTGTATTAGGTACTCCCGCCATACATTGACAAATCTGTCCGCCAGATATTTTATTACTAGCTTTTGCCCGCGACTTCGTCTGCGTGGACTTAGTAACCAGCTAGAGTAAGAATAGCGCCTGGATAAAGTCTAATGGCAATAATTCAATTTGAGCATATACTTAATTGCTTACACAAATTATCAGGCAATTCATTAATTATATCAATTTCACCCCGCTTTTAACCCTCTTAAGGGATGATTTTCGGGATAAAAACTATCCTATGTCCTTCTCCGGGACTCAAAATATCTCTATGCCAAATTCCAACTAAATCGGTTTAGCGGTTTAAGCGTGAAGAGGTAACACACAGACAGACAGACCGACATACAGACTTTCGCATTTGTAATATTATAAGTATGGATTTGCCAGATAACACCTATGTTCGTATATACATACATATTATCTCGAGCTTATGATCTGTTTTAGATTTAAGAAATCAGTTTTTCTTGGTAACTTAAGACTTACCTGTCTGATCAAATATAGCATTATTTGGTACAGAAGTACAATGTAAAATATCATAGCTGTATACAGTGACAGTGACATCTGCAAGAAAGATTATATTAAGTTATAACGTGTTAGATATGGACGAGAGTAGTCCGTAGTGTGAACATTTGATGTAACAAAACGACATAGGTATTTCGCTCCATACTGCTGAGAGCTGCTGCTCTCACGACCGGTTGCTCGACGCGAGCGACGTCGGTGTCAAAAGAGGCGAGAAACTATTTTCGTTTTCGGCGTTATTGTCAAATTATGGGCTTTCCTGTTGGCTTTGCCGCCGTCAAATAACATTGATGCAATAGATACTTCTTACCTGAGTTCCAAAACATTTCTGCACTCGGTAACACACGGCTGAAAGCAGACGACTTATATCGCCTAATCTTTTCATTTCGATACAAATTCGCTCCATGTCACTCTGCTTGATGTGGTTAAATTTCGTGCCAAAACTGTCTACTACCCTTAAAATTTTCTGGTTCAAATATCTCAACAAAACATTGATAACGACAATCCACTCGTAAAACACAACATTATTGTAATAAAACCGAAATTCTAATGTTAACTCGAATAAAATCAACACTGTCCATAAATTGTCTAATACAAGTAAACTCATGTAATCCCTAATAAAAAGTATTGAAAGCAGACTAAAAACTAATAAAGCTAAGGCCAAGTCTCTACGACACTTTTTGTATTGCATCGATACAATATTATTAAAAGTTAAATCATTTGTACATAATGTTTGTATCGCCACTATGTTTGTAATTAATTCGGTATATTGATTTGAATAAATAAAACCAATAATAATAGCAAATAAACTGTTCGTTACTCTAAACATAATGTAGCCAAGGTTAAATAAATATGATGTGAAGCTGCTGCCCATTTCAACGTCTTTAATAAAATAAATAATATAATACGAATAATATACCAATATTATAATACTTTCTACAACAATTCGAAATATCACTAAATACTTTATACTGTTACCAAATAACGAATAGTTTCGATAAATGCACATGATATTTTCAAATAAAGATAATAATTTAAATATATTTAGCAGAGACATTGCCGATAAACGTGGTCAAGAATATGATGGGTCTAAGTCTAACACACAATTACTTATTTCTATTACTTTCAGAATATTAGAAGCAGAAAGCTATTAAGTTAATAAATTTAATTCAATTTACGTATGGAGTAAAGAAATACTTAGCTAGTGATCAATATTCAGTGACGGGTGCCGGTACCTGCAATAATATGTTTCTCTTCGAAGGCCGCAAAAACATCTAACTGATCTGACACGATCTTATTTGTAGAGCCATGAGAGGTTTAAGCGTGAAGAGGTAACACACAGATAGATAGACAGACAGACTTTCGGATTTATAATATTAGTATGGATTGTAAAATAATTTGTGGCTATATCAAAAATACACGCATAGGTATAACATCATCATCATCATCATGTCAGCCGATAGACGTCCACTGCTGGACATAGGCCTCCCCCAAGGCTCGCCACTCCGACCGATCTTGTGCCGCTCACATCCACCGAATCCCGCGACCTTCACCAGGTCGTCGCTCAATCTCGTTGGAGGCCTACCGGCTTCCGGTACGCGGACGCCACCCCAGAACCTTCCGGCCCCACCGGCCATCAGTTCTGCGAGCAATGTGCCCCGCCCACTGCCACTATGATTCGCAATTCTGCGAGATATGCCGGTGACCCTAGTTCTACTGCGGATATCATCATTTCTGATTCTATCATACTGTATTCCTCATATAATATCAACCGTTTAACCCATTTCAAAAAGGGCATTTGTAGGAAAGCCGAATGTGACATTAAGACTGGAACGCCATTGAGAGAGAAATCACGATTTGCATTCAGACTGGATTCTGTTACACCGGTAAGTAATACTATCAAACTACCTATACAGCGTACTACTTACGTAGGCGAACAACACGCGAACGCGAAGAGGCGCGGCGAGGCGCGGGGTGAATCAATGATGATCAAATCTTTGATGATGTAATCATGTTAAAATACGCAAGTAAGCATAACGGGTTAGCACGGATTGACTAGCCCGTTATTATTTCGGGGATTAGCCAAGTAATACTTTTGTTTTAGTAAATTTTTAGGGTTCCGTACCTCAAAAGGAAAAAAACGGAACCGGAGTCTGTCTGTCACAGCCCATTTTCTCCGAAACTACTGGACCAATTAAGTTGAAATTTGGTACAGGTATGTAGTAGGTGTGTAACCCAAAGACGGAAATGTAACGTAAACAAATGAGTTTTAAACATAGCCACTTTTGGGGTATAAATGAGAAAATTTAAAAATAAAGTTTTTCAAACTATATCTTGTTACATATCAAATGAAAGAGCTGGTTTTGAGAATCTTAAATATATATTTCTTTGTAATTTTAAAATAAATATTTTAGAAGTTATTTTAGAAGTTATTTAAGAAAATAGCCAAAAAATTAACATTGCCCCCTTTACCTCCGAAACTACTGTCTAAAATTTTGAAAAAAATATATACAAAATAGTTCTTTACTTATAGATGACAGGAAAACTTATTAGAAATGTGCAGTCAAGCGTAAGTCGGACTTAATTACTTAGTTTTTGTTCCGACCCTACGGGTTTTTTAAAGACTCGTGTTTCACATAAAAATACATAGTAAAAAATTGTGTAATGTATGGAACCCTTGGAACGCGAGTGCAACTCGCACTTGGCCAGTTTTTTTGATAAATTGCATTGCTGTTGCGATTAGAACGTACAATCGTAACTAAAAACTCGTTGTACGAAGCAACAGTTCCACTACGGTGTATACTCCATCCCAACTCCATAATTGAGCATTTGTATTCATAATTGGCTCAATACCTACCGCTGTTAGTTCATTTGCATTTAGAAGACTGCGACTGCACTGGACAAGTGCCATTACCATAAGATTGCCAAGAAACTTTGACCCTATAAGCATTGTTAGCTTTAAACGTCTGACAATTTTAGTGCAGCCCAGAAATATGTGCGCGCTCGGGGACCAATCAGCGTAAGCTAATGACAAGGTCATAACAAAACAAGATCAAAACCTTAACAAATTGTAACTGTAAATTGAAGATACGATCTTGGTGATTGTCGTGCATCACGCACGACTTTCACTTCATATCCATATGAGCGTGAGCAATCTCCTAGTTCGTATCAAAACCAGTTCAAAACAGCAGACACAGCAGCAGGGAGTTGAAGCGGCGCGGCGGGCCCACGGCGTTCGCGTTCGCAACGAGATCGCCTACTTAGGACACTTCTATAGGTATCAAAGGATTGATTCACCCCGCGCCGCATCGCTTCGCTTCGCGTTTGCATGTTGTTCTCCTACGTAGTACGTCGAATTGTGTCTATGATACAGTGGAAACTGGATAAGTGGAACCTGGGTTAGTGGAAAACCTCTTTAAGTGGACCCAAGTTCTCGGTTCCAGTCCCTTGGCAACGAACTACCTCTATATGTGGAATTTTGGGACCTCTATAAGCGGAATCCATTTTTTCGAAAATTTCTTATTTTTACCTCTGTAACTGGAAGCAGCCGTCACCGAAACCTCTATGTGAAATAGCTCCGATTTTTCAAAAACACTTCTGACCAAATCCACTGCATCTTGAGAGCTACCTTACAGCACTTACACACAACACAATTGCAACAGACGTTGCTCCAATTTGCCACAATTCGACGCCCAAAGCAACCAGCACAATCCCACGTCCCAATTATATCGGATGCCATTTAGGACGTGCATTGCTGGTAACGAAGTTGCAGTGTTACCTAATACCTACTACAATATACAGGCACAGAATAAGTATCATACAGAACGGCCACGCACCGCCCCGCCCCGACTCGAATTACCTCGCCCCGCGACACCAGATTGACGGCCGTTTGCCGGCCGCTCAGTAATATTTTTAAGCAACTTACTCACACTATGACGCATGACGCGTGTACAGACACTACAGACGTGCCGTTTACACATAGAAACGCAAGTGATTTTTGATGTATAGCATGTCCGCCCTGTGCTCTAGGTACCGTTCGGATTCAGACTGCACCGGCACTGCTGCTGCAGTATTGCAGTGCGACAAGTATGTTTCAAACACGACGTGTACGGTGACACCATGTCACCTCAATCTCAATACGATTTTGCGACATTTTGCGTTTTAAGCTTATAAATTGTATTGACATGATATCTGTCATCGTACCAATCGTGTTTGAAAAATAGTTACTATTGACTGCAGGCTTCAGTGCTGCCGCAAATGTCTGAAGTCCGGTTAGAAACGTCGATTTTGACATTTGCGGCAGCAATGGAATCGGCAGTAATGTCAAGCTGCAATGCTGCTGCATTAATGCAGCTAACTGGATTGCTGAAGGAAACGTCAAACGGACATTTTATGGAGAAATTTATATTAAATTTGTGCGACATTACTGCCGACTGGCCAGATATTTGTCAACTGCGATAGGAATGCAGTCGTGCTTCAATACTGCTACAGTAATGCCGTAATGCTGTTGTAGTCTGAATCCGAACCATACCTTAACTGAGGGTAATAGCAATGGTACCATCAATAAAGTTAATTAAACTATCTTGAACCTTAATGCGTGGAGATAGAGTACACAAATGGCCAGTGCCGTTAGTGGAGTATGCTATCGCTGATTCTTGATAATAAGAGCACTAGATCAGGCCTCCTTCACTCGCTAAAGGCCACGCGCTATATGCCTACCGCTCGGCGTATCGTCGACGATTCAACCGACAGAGGGCCGCCGAACGCCCGCCTGAGCGCTCGCACCGCGCGTTTCCCGCGCCTACGCTTCGAAATGCCGAAACCACGAAATTATTGTGCAGTAGATGGGTGTAAAAGTCAAAAAACAAAGGAAAATTTGTCGTATTTACCGAGTAGTATTTTAAATCTATCTTTATGAATTTTGTCACCATTTATTTCTTTGAACATAAGTAGGTAAATCGTAAATGAAGGAGTTTTTTGAGTCAGGTAATATAATTGTTGTTTTTAAATATTTGATTGACTAATAAAAAATATGGTTTATTTGCAACATTTGTTATATTACAATAATAACATAAGTAACAGTACAACCCTAGCGCATTCTTACGATGACGCTTTGGCACGTGACTCGCACGGCGAGCAAGGCAGTCTCGACTCTTTGTTCGCGTACTTATGGTACATTTCTTCTCGTCCTGAGCAGCAGGTATTAATGGTATTATTATTAAGAATTTGTAGGCTATTATAGCGTAGGTATTTTCGCTTTTGTATGGGAATGATGTATCTGTTACGTAGTAACTATTTATTAATCTGTGACTAGATGGAGCTCGTGTCGTAGTGGACACTGGACAGTGTTGCGGGGATATAGAAACTAGCTCGTTTTGAGAATGTCCTGCCTATACCTCTCGCGTCAAATCATAGACATAGCATATACAAGTTATAGAGGCGCCACCGAGCGACCGGGGGTAAGAGAAAGAATATTCATATAAAATTTGGGCAGCATAGGACTTTTTCTTTCACTCTTTTTTTCGGTATTTCGTATTATTTTTTTGGAAGTTTGAAATTATTTAGAAACTAGCTCTGCTTTTGCCCGCGACTTCGTCTGCATGGAATCAGTAACAGCAGCTAGAGTAAGTTTAGCGCCTGGATAAAGTGTAATAGCAATTATTCTAGTATTTAAGTATAAATTGTATATTTACCATTGTATAAAACCAATTAGCATAACTTTTAAATTAATAAATATTATCTTATCGTATCTTATCTTATCTAATCTTATTCAGTTTATTTGAGCTTTGAGCATAAGCTTAATTGCTTGACATCAATTATCAGG
Organism: Cydia strobilella; assembly: GCF_947568885.1. Lineage (NCBI taxonomy): Eukaryota > Metazoa > Arthropoda > Insecta > Lepidoptera > Tortricidae > Cydia > Cydia strobilella. The sequence goes on along the minus strand of NC_086046.1, from coordinate 1,813,660 downwards.
GAATAAATCTCTCAATTTCACCCCCCCTTTTTAACTCTCTTTAGGGATGATTTCCGACATAAAAACTATTCTAATGTCCTTTCCCGGGACTCAAACTATCTCTATGCCAAATTTCAAACAAACCGCCTTGATGCATCAATGTTATATTTTATTATACCTGAAAAATTGTCAAAAACCTGTTAAAGGTACAGTATGTATAAGTTACTCTATGGTTTACTAAAAAGGCTAGTGCTGCTCTCTGGTGGCAGAACATTGCAGTAATATCCCCTATTAGGAATTGCAAAATAGTTCAAAGACACAGTACGACCAGCTACATGTACGGATTGTTCGGTGCATATGGCGCTACGTGGTGCATTATCCGAGACGAGATATAACGCTCTTGTAGGGTTGCCATTGTAATGAACACTAAGTACAAAGTGTGATTTCATTGCCTTTTTTGCGTATCTAATAGAACACCATATTTATTTTATAAAGCTTTATGACATGATCAGACCAAATGAATATAAATAGTGTTAACCGGAAAATCGACACTTTTTTTTTCTCTTATCTCTTTTACTCCCCGCAATTTTGCACAGGGTGAATTTGCCAATGTCGGTTTTTTGACTTTCACGCGTGAGGAGAATGCTCGGTATTCTTGGGAACATTCGGTACACTTACGACAACACTAGCGCAATGTCAATCCGGTTGACAGCGTGGGAAAATAAGAGATCGCGTGCGCATGTAATGGCGTCGTAAGCGTGACCACAGATCATATAAATACTACTTATTCTGTGATAGTAGTGGCAACCCTGACAAATCGCTTGTTGCGCAGATGTGTGCACGTCGATATGTGACGACTGGACGTGAGATTGTGACAAAGGAGACTCACTTGCTTGTCGTCCTCACGTACCTACATACATACATAAAGTATAGGCGGGCTGCATTGAGTTATTATTACTGTAGAGAAGCCAGACAACAATGAAATTTAGGTCGCGTTTAGGTCGCAGTAATGTCAAGTGATGTGAGTGATGTGATTACTACAAATAAAATATATTCTATTCTATTCAAGCTGTGCTGCTGCAGTAATGCAGCTGACTGGATTGCTGAAGGAAACGTCAAAGGGATATTTTATCGAGAAATTTATATTAAATTTGACGTTTGCGGCAGTAATATCGTCGGCAGCATTACCTACTACAACACCAACAGTGCGAGATTACTGCCGACTGGCCAGATTTTTGACAATTGCGATAGGAATGCAGTCGTGCTGCAATACTGCTACAGTAATGCTTTTGTAGTCTGAATCCTAACGACACCTTAACTGAGGGTAATAGCAATGGTACCATCAATACAGTTAATTAAACTATCTTGAACCTTAATGTGTGGAAATAAAGTATAGGCGCTAGACTTATAAAAGTATAGGCGGGCTGCATTGAGTTATTATTACTATAGAGAAGCCAGACAACAATGAAATTTAGGTCGCGTTTAGGTTGCGAGATTCACGCTCCGCTTCTATGGTTGTTGCCAAAACAACAACAACTCCGCAAAATACTGGTTCTCTGTGCCGGTTATATACGTAGTAATAGAAAATGGCGGGCTGTCGATCGCTTGCTGCATTCATTCAACACATAGGCTAGATGACAAATTTTCATTAATAGTATCAACCAACAGGCATAGCTGACGTGGGGGAGAAGACCGCTAGGCTGAAGTGGGACTGGGCGGGTCACGTCTGCCACATGCATGCGGATAGGTGGGCTAATATAGCCACCAAGTGGATGCCGCAAAAGAAGCGCGGACGTGGCAGGCCCAGCGGAGATGGTGGGACGACTTAGACACCTTCATCAGTAACTGGCCGGAAAAAGCACAACAGCGGGAGTTGTGAAGATCAAGGGGAGAGGCCTTTGCCCAGCAGTGGGACACTTAAACGGGATAAAAAAAAAGTATCAATCGATTGGGTTAGTTTTTAGGATCAAATGTCTATATAGGACCCATTGCAAAGCAATACAAAAGTCAGAAATGATAGTCAAAGTCCGACAGTCGTACTTCACTCCCGAAACGCTCCTAACTCTTATTAAAACGTGGTTGGGAACCCTGACATATCGCTTAATACGCGTTGAGTGCCTCGACGTGTCACTCTGAACGTGAGATTATGACAAAGCAGGCTTACTGCTGAAAGAGATTTCACCCGTCAAAAGATCCTTTTAGGAGCAAATAGAAATTGCTCGATAATCTTTTACTTTGATGTTGAACTTTATTGAGATATACTAAAATTCGAAAAGTGAATTTGATACTGTCAAAAGACGAAAGGAGACGAAGTCATGTGAATGTGACCACTTCTCCGTACAAATGTAGTCCCCATTTTACTCCCTGGATATTAACGTTATAGAACTTATTTGTTCGCAATTTTGATGTAGGTATATTCACCAGAGCTATGCTATTTCGTTAAATTCAGCTATGCTATTCATTCATTCAAATTTTTTGTTGTTCAATTAGGAACTAATAAAAAAATGTATGGAATTACTTCCTGCTCCTAACTTATTATAAACCAAAAATTCACGGAGTCCACAGGTATTTGTTCTTGTATACTTCTACCTAACATGTATATGGTCCATCGCACTATACGCATGTGAGACATGGACGCTAAATAAGAGAGAGGAAGGATATATACAGGCATTTGAAATGTGGTGTTGGCGAAGGATGGAGGGAATAAGTTGAACGGAAAAAGTTACCAATGAAGACGTCCTAAAAAGAGTGAAGGAAGAGAGATGTATAATGACCATTATTAAGAATAGGAGAGGAAAAATGATCGGCCACCTGATACGACACGACCAATTCATCAGGAACATCATAGAAGGGAAAATAAACGGAAGGAGAGGTAGGGGAAGGCCAAGAAAAAGTTATATGAGCCAAGTAAAGGAGCATGCAGGGGCCGTGTCGTACCAGGATACTAAGGGGCTGGCTTCGGATCGACCAAGGTGGAGACAACTCCATCACGCTGCACCGACAAGAGCCCACAGCTCTTAAATTGAATGATGATGATACTTCTACCAGCGGGTGCAGCGTGGTTTCATTTTTATCGCCTGTCACTATGCCTGTCACCTTCGCACTTACATTGTCAGAACGTGACAGGCATGGTGACAAGCGATAAAAATGCGACCGTGCTACCACCGCCGTTTACAGCAGGAGAATGTTTTGTTGTTTCCTCTTCTTCCATGCACGCTCTGCACATGGGGCTGTCTGTTTTACCCATATTATGGAGGTGTTTGTTTAGTGTGTTGTGTCTGTTTGTGTCTGGGTGTTTACAGTAGTATTTCGGTGAGCTTGTAGTTCATTTCTGGTGGTATTTCTTTAGTCTGCCTACATTTGTCCATTTCACCCCAATTGCACTAACAATTGAACGTTATAAACGAAGCAGAAATGAAGCAACGTTTCAACGAATATGAGACTCATTGTCACGTTTTTGCTCTATTTCGTTTGTTATATATACTAGAGCTATATAAACTAATTACAGACCTAGATATACCTCATGTCAATGGATGTGAAAAGTTTCATTACAATCCAACACGTAGTTTTAAAATGAGAACGAAACTCCGTTTGTATGGGAAGGTGAAATTCGGCCGAGCTTGTCGGGGACTTGATTTATGTTATTTATTAGAGTAGTTTAAAACTAAAAGTTGATAGGAAGCCCACTTTGGTTATAGGCCTCCTCCAACTTATGCCATTTATCCCTGCCCCTTGCCTTGACCAATTTAAATGAGAATACCTTAACGTTGACGATTCGAGAATACAATCAAACACTTAATAAAAAGCGCAATCGTAATAATTATTCGCTTGGCTTGTTTCAAAATTACGTAGCTTTCAATTTTTTCGTCTAAATGAAATTCCAGAAGGTTATTTTTGGAGTGTTATATTTGGATTTTTTTCCCATTATCTCTTCCCTCTCAAAGATTTTAATGAAATGTCGACAAAGCAACATTTATACTTAATTAATAAAAATGCTTCGTAAGAGGAAAAAACAGCGGTAACAGTAAAAAATTAAGTAAACAATTGCTCTGCTACAGTAGCGCAATTGTTTATTAAATTTTTATGTTTTCTGTGAAAACAGTGATCCCGCACTTTTTAGGGACTAAATTAATACAGTTTATATCATGTTTATATTTACTTTTAATTAAAATAGATGTCTGGGCGCGACGCGCCATTCCATCCATTAAGCTAGCAAAATTTTGTTATAAATTATAATAATTATTCAACATTTGTCAAGTACCCAATTTACATGAATGCTAGAACATTCTGTTATAAAAAATAAATAAATATTATAGGGACATTCTTATACAAATTGGCTAGTCCCACGGTAAGCTCAAGAACGCTTGTGTTGTGGGTACTCAGACAACGATATATATAATACCTATACAAATACTTAAATACATAGAAAACATCCATGACTCAGGAACAAATATCTGTGTTCATCATACAAAAAAATGCCCTTACCGGGATTCGAACCCAGGACCATCGGCTGTTATATTTGCTAACCTTTATTAAAACTTTTAGGTTATATACCTACATGATGAATACAGGGTGAAATTATTATGTCTGACCATACGCTGAGGGTTAGGTAGGTCGTATGACAACTTTTACTATGGGGCCAACCCGAAATCGCTAAAAATCAGCTGTTCCATAGATAACCAATTGACATGTGATTCACCGAAATGTATGACACGGCAGGTTTTTTTTTCGCGATTTCGGTGTTGACCCCATAGTAAAAATTGTTCAGTATGACCAACATATCCACTCCTCAGCGTAGTATGATCAAAAATAACAATTTCACCCTGTAAACGATTACAAGAGGTCCTTGGAGCTTCAGTGGAATGAAGGCACTTCTTTAAAATCACAACATATTTATTATTAAATTTACGTTCACTATATTAATGACATCTTTCTTGTAAACCGTTAGAAGGAGAGTGACATATCAAATTACATATCACCATGGAGACTATATAAAGGAGCCAAATCTCTATGTAAAAAACAGTAATTAGGCGGCGCCACCATACACCGAAATACTACCAAAAACAACCTACGTAATTTGGTCGGGTTATTTGTTGCCTTATATGGTTCATGTTATACTCATGTCCCAGAGCCTAACTAGCGCCACCGGAGAGATTAGGAACTATTATTTACAGCTGAAATCTGGTCACTTTTGCAATTGTTCTGCCATAAGAGATTGTCGTCCTTTCTATACCGTCCATACTTACATAATTATCATATTGAAAGCCACTGACATATTCTTATTTGATATTCTATATTCGAAATCAGCTTTGTCAAGCTCGACTCGATTGCTCATAAAACCTCTTTACACCCACACGACTCTGTATAATTAGTGACTTCTGAAGGTAACCTTGCCAGGACAAACTAGACAAATCAGCTTGCAATATTAAAAATGATTCAAATGCTCAGGTGACGAAGAATGTAGCTAAATTTAACATCTAACGAATTTGAGAAATAAAGTCTGTATTTAAATAATATTCGCTGTAACTTAATTTACGAAACACTCAAAGATATATACAGCTGCGCCGTAATATTTGAGTACCTCGTGTACAATGTACCGGCAAAGTGCTTTATTACACGCCCATCATTTTTACGATTGCACTAAAATAACTCATTCCCTCTAGCTAACAATGATGTTACCGGGTTTAACGGGAATACTGCCAAAGGCAATGTTGCTGGACGGTTGCTATGACGCGTAATAAGGGGACAGTGTTTCCTCGACATGTAATACGTAATTGTGTTTGTAATATGTTTGTATGATATCTTTTTTCATTCATTTATTCCTTTATAAAACATATCATATCATATTATTTATCATTAATTTATTCCATTGTAATCATGTTCATTTGTACATACTGGTCTTACATATTGGTCAAGTAGGTATATGATACCCTGTTAAATAGGGTGTACAATATTGGATCTTAAACTACTTATTTTGAACTTATACCTAGTTTTAATTTCTTATATAAACTTTTAAATAAAATTGTGTCAAAAAAAATAACAATAATAATAAGATAAAACTAATTCATGCGTTAATCATTAATAATCATAAATAATCATAGTTTTACATTAAAGTTTTGAATGATTCACTATTAGTTTCACTAGACTTATATTGACCGGGATATAGACCGTGATTACCTTTTGTATTACATGATGCATGTAACTACGTCGAAATATCGGGAGCTCATAAATAATACAAAAGGTAATCACGGTCTATATCCCGGTCAATATAAGTATAGTTTTACATGTCAAACACAGTATTTCATATTTACAACTATTTATATCTTTCTTTCTTTAAATGTAGTTTACCATGAATAAATGAATTCTATTCTATTCTGTTATATTCTATTCAACAACCATCCATACTATAATATTATAAATGCAAAAGTGTGTCTCTGCTTGTCTGTTACCTCTTCACACATTTCGGCTTACATTGTGAATATTGTAATGGCGTTATTCAGTTACTGAACCATCGTAAATTCTACACAACACCTCCGTCTAATAAACAACAAAGCTAGGAGCCGTTACAAAGCGAAATTAGTGAATAATGCCATCCAAAGTTACACACGGAAATAAATCCATTGTTTACGATGTCCCTTTCATGCTCTGTAAAGATCGGGCAAATTTCAACCTTATATGTATTCTCAGAAGAACGATTGTCGAGAGAAACCAATGCAGGGGGCCTACCGCGAACACTGAAGTTCGCAAATAGCGGTAATCTTTCTCTTTTACTCCAATTATGGCGTAATTAGAGTGACAGAGAAAGATGCCAGCAATTTGCGAACTCCGGTGTTCGCGGTAGGCCCTCAGTCCTTTCGCCAATTCCAATCGCTCAAGCAATCATCAACTCTAACTTTATTTTAATAAGATTGATTTGCGGTTGTGCTTGGTGAAAGTGATTTCAATTATGACTACCAGCCATGTACTCCAGAGAGCTAACAAGCCAAATGATAAAGAGAACCAGTGTATCTCAGGATCCGTAATTGACAACAAATAAAATTGTAAGTTCAAATCAAATTCGGTCCGCCTGATTCCGCTATAAATTCACAGATTTTTCCACCAGACATTTGCCAGACAGATCTGATGGACTCATGTGTGTGTGTGTGTGTGTGTGTGTGTGGACTTCTTCCTCATTTCCTCAAGACTGAGGACTGCGAGTGGCGCTCACATCATTTTTTTGTCCACCAAGGCTCTCGATTCTGCAGGGTCCTAATAATAGGTGACTGTGTAGATCCCTGGCAAGCCTTCTTTACAGACCCATTGATTTCCGAATATTAATTTTGATTACCTAATTAGTGATTTTGATTAGAGATTTGACAATACAAGGACGTTGTATGTTTTTTATTGACTTTCGTGTAATTAAACTGTGCTGCGGTTGAATCTACTGATTTATTATTTCTAGGAACCCAAAGGACTAATTATAGCCACCATGATGCCCACAAATAGACCGGATCATCTTGGTCATTCTGCTAATGTCTACCCAGTACCCAGCCGGTCGGTGGATGTCCACTACCCCTTCCTCCATCCACCTGACCATGCCAACTGCAATGCCCTTTACCTTCCAACTACAGTCTGCTGGATTTCGTGAATCGTACATAACAAGTATACAAATACTAGACTTATATTGACCGGGATATAGACCGTGATTACCTTTTTTGTGTACCCGGGACAAAGTGATGTACTATGCGAATGTGGCGACCTACAAACAACACAACATATGATGCAGTGTTCCCTGTGTCCAGAACACTACACTACACTACACTACACTACACTACACTACACTACACTACACTACTGTGCACTACAGAAGACCTGATAAGAGCTACCCCCCGGGGGTTAGAGGTGGCAAGATATTGGCAAAATATTATTTAGTTTTGATCCCTTCACACGATAAGAAGAAGACCTTTTGTGTTGTCGAAATATCGGGAGCTCATAAACAATACAAAAGGTAATCACGGTCTATATCCCGGTCAATATAAGTCTAGTGAAACTAACCGTGAATCATTCAAAACGTTCAAGTACAAATAATCAAAGAATATGCATAAGGCCGATCGTAATATCCGTAAATTCCTAGGCATATCGCGAAACGTGTAAATCATTGCTTAACCTAACTAACATATCTTAGCTATCTATTGGTTTAATATAAGTAAATAAAAGTAATATAGTAATATAAGTTAATCATGTAATTTAGATTAAGGTACTAATGTTGAAAATGAGTGCATCATTTCGCCGTTAAACAAGTTTGGCGAACCTAGTATAAGTTTAAATCGTACCATACTTTTTTGACAAAAAAAAAGTGTCTACTGTCAAAACATTACACAGGAACTATGGATGGTATAGAAAGGATGCCAATCTCTTATGGCAGAATTGTTGCAAAAGTGACCGCTTTCAGCTTTAAATAATAGTTCCTAATCTCTCCGGTGGCGCTAGTTAGGCTTTGGGACATGAGTATAACATGAACCATATAAGGCAACAAATAACCCGACCAAATTACGTAAGTTGTTTTTGGTAGTATTTCGGTGTATGTTGGCGCCGCCTAATTACTGTTTTTTGATGGACACTTTTCGTACATAGAGATTTGGCTCCTTTATATAGTCTCCATGACAGGAACATTACGATCAGGCGGATTTTCCGATCGGCCACCGACTGAATTGACAGAAAATCTGACTCCTATGCGCTTAGAAAGCGACTAGAATAACTCTTGTCTCCAGAGAAGCGATTTTGTACTCTAATTGCACGAGAATTAAATTAACAGTTGCATTTACATAGTGATAGGAAGTTGTCCTTGTAAACTAAACCTGTACCCTAACCATGAGTCTTACGCGGCCTTAAACGTGAATGACTGCGTCAATTCAAACGCAGCGCATCTCGCTTGCACCAATGTCAGTACGACGGAGATGCATTGTGAGTTAGTTTACGCAGTCACTAGCGAATATGTCAGTGTCAAACTCGTGGTAAGATGTACGGTTGTTATACTGGCTGTAAACCTGAATTGGACAATTTGGACATCTCTAATTGGGTATTGAGTTTCATATCTTGATTGTAGGTAATACGGATACGGATGTTTGCTTAGATATCACAGAATGTGTCTTTAGCATATTACATATACGGTATATCACATGCATGCAAATGAGGTGAGTTTAGAATATTAGGTAAATGTTTTGAAAAGCTGATCATTTAAGGCCGTTCCCTGAGCCAGAAGGCGAAAAATCTCCTTATATGATCATATTTTTTCACCTCAGCAGCTCGAACAAGCCTACTTTCGTCACTCCCTGGAGTGAGGAAAGTGCGACTTTCCTCACTCCAGGGAGTGAAACAATGTAGCTTTTTAATTTAGTGAAGGCCATGAACTTCATACTTTTATTACATTTTTTTATGGTACGGTACGGTACGGTACGATACAGTACGGTACGGCACGGCACAGTACGGTCCGGTCCGGTCCGGTCCGGTCCGGTCCGGTCCGGTCTCGTCTTGTCTCGTCTCGTCTCGTATCTTATCGTATCGTATCGTATCTTATAGTATCGTACATATTATAATACTTTTTTTTTCTGTTTATTCTGTGTAATTCGAAATACATTTTAACCTTTAATATGTTCTCACTACTGAGGTGAAAAATTATGTGTGCAACACGAGAGCAAAGTTATTTTACATCTCGTGTTTTTGAGTCCCTCGCTACGCTCAAGATTCTACCTTAGGATTCAATTATAGAATCTTTCGCTTTCTCGGGACTCAAAATAAACACTCGCAAGATAAACCAACTTTCCTCTCTTGTTGCACAAATAACTATAGAGACGTTGATATTCTTAGACGTGGAAAAAATATAGGTAGTTCTTGATTATATTATCTTTAATAACACAGCTTCCGATACACGAATTATGACACTTCGCTCGATGCAATTAATTCCCAAAGTAACCTTTAACTCGGACTTTTAATAAAACTTTACTCGGTTGTTTATTATGTGACACTATAAATAAAAGAAAGAAGAAAAAACAATCTTAACTTAAATAATTATTTGACAGCTTTCGAATTTCGATATTGTAAGGCAACGTTTTTAAAATAAATAAAAATCGACAAAATTCCATCAAAATAGACACTTGGCGCGCATGGTATTTCCCTTGTTCTAATGATGATGTTCTTCTATACAGGTCGCAATTTTCAGCCGAAGCTCATGAAATTTTGAGCAGGGTCGATGATTAAATACCTAGATTTATCACCTCACCAGGGGCCCGTTTCTCAAAAGCTTGTAATACAAGTGGAAGTCCCTTTCTAACAAAAGCTGTCAAAAAGTGACATCCGCTTTGTATTACAAGTTACAAGCTTTTGATTAACTGATGAGAAAGTAGCATTTTATCCACGTGTGGCACAATAATCAAATGCAAATTTTGAGTATTTTCCTTACGTGGGCTGCTAGAATTTACTTTCAAATGTGACGTTTGCAAGCTATATGGAAATAGCGCCTTATTGACAATAAATACTCTTTTGGTTGAGAATGGCACAAATGATGATTTTAAATGATAAATATTTAATAACATTAATTTCGAATGGATTTGGTTTGATTTTGTTTGATATTTTAGTTAGTATTTTCCTTGCTTGTGGTGAAAAATTTTGATAACTTGATATTTTACTAGCCTAGTCCGGAAAGCAGATTAGCGTCTTTATTCGACAGCCATGAAATATTACGTGCGTGCTGACTAGCGTGAGATACAGTAGGCCCGCTGCGTAGAACGGTCCGTAAACGTCGGAATTTAAAGGGGCCCGCTGACTATCAGTCCGACGGACGATATCGGCCTGTCAGTTAGAACAAAAATTTGACAGTTCCGAACAACTGACAGGCCGATATCGTCCGGCGGACTGATAGTCAGTGGGCCCCTTAAGGTAAAAACAATGAAATTAAATCGCGGTAGACCCGTTCGTATAATTAAATACGTGTTCAAAACGCGAGTTTAAAGTGTTATACCCTGAAGAAGCCTGGGAGGCATCGCTTTATAGCAGTAAGACAGCCTGTTGGTACCTTATTTTACGTTGTAGATTTCTTACTTACCTATATCCTATATAATTGTTCGTTAAACGATTTTTGCTCAACAAAAAATTGCTTCTACTATTAGTTCTTCTTTTGCTTTGCTTCTTCCACATTTATATTGCTACAGCGTAGCAATATAAATGTGGTATTTTCTATAAAAAGGGACCTTATTGTCGATGGCGCTTACGCCATTATAAACGATGCTCCAATATAAATAAAATGCCCCAAATCACCTCAAGTATTTAAGGAAAAATAAGTCATAAAATTAATTAGGGCCTGTACTAACTACCCTTAGATTATGTGGTCGTATCACAAATAGACACTGTATCATCATCAGCATCATCATCATCATCATCATCATCATCATCATCATGTCAGCCGATAGACGTCCACTGCTGGACATAGGCCTCCCCCAAAGCTCGCCACTCCGACCGATCTTGTGCCGCTCGCATCCACCGAATTCCCGCGTACCGGAAGATAAGCTGTCGGTAGGCCTCCAGCAAGATGGAGCGACGACCTAGTCGTGAAGACACTGTATGCGTAGAAGCATCTTCTGTCTCTGTGCCAATGTTCTTAGTTTTAAAGGCTCGTAAACGTGAGTTTAGAAGCACAAGATATAAGGTGATCGTTTTGTCATTTCACAGGTTTACGGCTTTTAATAAATTCGACAGATAGACACGCCTGTGGCGTCTTTTTATTATATCAAAATCGATTTGGTAATGTCATTAAAATTTCGAACATCTCTGAAAAAAAAAAGCAATTTGATTTTACCTCTATTCTTAGAGTTAGACCAAGTAAAGTCTGCAACGATTTTGAAAGCATATGCAGTGCAAGTGTTATTTGTACGTCATAATTTCATAGAAGTTTGACGTTTAAAATAACACTTGCACTGCGTGTGCTATCAAAATCGTTGCAGACTTTTCTTGGTCTGACTCTATCAGTCGCGATGACGTTTTATTCCAAACTAGCTACCCGCGCCGGCTTCGCACGGGTGCAATGCTGCTCGCCAGACAAAGAATGAAGGACTTTGGAGCAGGCTATCTGGAACCAAAGGAATTCAAAACGCTACCCATGAGCTCCATCATCCGGCACATGGAGGTGGTGGAAAAAGCTCTTGTGTAGTTGACAGATCTTTCCTAGGGGGTAACTGCACAAAAGATCCCTATGGATCGAAGTGTATAGCAATGGGGTTGGCAACTGTCAAAGGTTTGCAGAGATGGCGCCATCATAGCTTGCCCCTTTTTCTATGAGATTTGGCTTAAAGGGCTGGCATCCAGAGCATTAAAAAAAAACAAAAATTTGACACAATTCAGGGATTGACAGGGCAAGCTATGCTGGCACCATCTGCTAAACATTTCGACCGGCCAACCCTATTAAGGGCCCCCGAAAAACATAAGATAAGATAAACATAAATTAATTTATGAGTAAGAAGCAATAGGTACCTTTCTACGCCCCAAACTACCACACAAAAGTTTTCAGCCGATATTAATTAAAATGGACGTCTAATTGGTGTTTAATTTCAGATTAATTAACACAAGAATTTAGGCAGACGTCTTAATTAATGTCTTATTATTCTCAGTTTGATAGATGAATAATTGAATAAAATATTCATAAATAACTACTAGGATTACACACTACAGCGACATAGCCGATTTTATTATGCTATGATTTTTAAACAAATAAATATATATTTTTTATTAAAAAAATAATTTATGATAGGTACAAGCTTTTATCGCTTTTACAAAAAAAAAACATCGATGAGTTCGATCAAATGTGAAAATTTCTTCTAATAGTGTGTACTATTAGAAGCAATTTTCATGTTAATAGTTTATATGCTAAAATAGTTACAAATTTTTAATCACATTCATCTTTTTTTTTATTTTTTGTTTTTTTTTTAGACCAATGTTCACGATTTTTTTTTATCGAGCGAAAGTTGTTTAATCAGGTTTTAAATCGATGTTACTACAGATAGGTAAGCCATAAGATGGCTTAACTAACTTAGCGGTTTCACTCACGTATTTACTCAGGCACTGTTAGTGCTTGAAAATGCAGACCTAGGCTCTCCGAAACATGTCGCGCGAGTGACTAAAAATACGTGACTGAAACCGCTAAGTTAGTTAAGTTAATATGTCTCACGATAGTTTAAATTCCTCAAGATAAATAGCAATCTTACTTTTTTGTAACCGTCTTATGATCTAAAAAACCGGCCATGGTCCATTAGAAAATGTGAAAAATCACATTTTCTAAGTGTATGATAAATATTTCAGTTTATAATTCAATGAATGAATGATACGTTCATTCACGTTGAAATAGATATCATACCTGACAATAGATTTCAAGTACCTATGCTCAGAAACGCTATCTTGACGTTGGACAATAAGTAAATATTCCCTTTTGATTAAAATATTTCACCAAAATGAATCCTCGCGACAACGGATTGCTCATCTGAGTTATAATCCGCATATAATTCAGAATATTATACGGACCGCTAACAAGTACTCTTCAGGACTAAGACTAAGTTATGTAGAATGGTTCTTATTTTCTTTTTTTGAACATCTCATACTCCGAGGACACAAATTAAATTAAATTATTTTTAATGAAAATATAAAATATTTTAACTTGTTATTTCTAGTAGACACACTACTATACCTACCTAAATTATACACTGAAAAAAAATGTTATAGGTATACGAAAGAAAAAACGAACAAAACTTGATTGCCATTATCAATTTATCACATAAGAAGAAATTATATAATCGCAGAAAGATGGCTTCATTTCCTATTCACATTCAATTTGTAATTTACTTATGGATTTATTTAATAAATAAAGTCATCTTTCCGAGCGCTTCAGAAATTCCAGCGATGTTATTGTGTTTCGACACTGATTAATTTTGAGAGGCAGGTAGGAAATATTTTTCTGAAAGCATGAATGATAATTATCTTTGAAATGAAACGTGCTAGAGAAAAACAATTAAAAAAAAAACATTTTGCAATCAATCTTATCAATAATTAATATGCAAATATTCAGATAAATGTATTTCTACAACGGAAACATTAAATAACTAAACTTCAAAAAACGTACTTTTGATTCGAAAAATAACGTTGCGTCCTCTCACACAACCTAATAGCACGTGGTGCCCGTTTCGACTGAATGCAAGTAAAGGGGGCGCCACCTGCTATCACCTAATAGCAGCGGAGTGGTGTTTTGAGTATTAGATAAACCTACAGAGCAATAGTTAGTTTCCACCTACCGTTACGTTTGTCCCCGCTCTCCCCTACTCAATACATTTTGATCAGATGACTACGTTTTTTATTGGATGGTATTTTTTGCGATTTTGAGGGTATATTCGTAGTGTTAGTTGTAACTATAGTTTCTGTAACCAACGAAAACGCCTCGCCACAACAAAAATACTGCAAACGAAATAACAGGATTTTACCTATATATAATTATATTTAATTCAGAAATATGATATAGAGAGAGATTAACGGCGCGATTCGAGAAATGAATTAGATATTCATTAGATATGAAATAGTAAATATATGTGACGTTCTACGGCAAAAGGTACCTTATGGCGGCTGGCTAGGCGCTTACGTCGCATAGGGCCCAAATTATTGCGGCGCTATGCGTAAGCGCCATCCAATATTTGGAGCGGCGTTAATAATAGCGTAAGCGCCAACCGCCATAAGGTACCTTTACCCGTCGGACGTCATATCCTTACTATTTCATGTCTAGTGAATCTCAAATTCATTTCCCGAATCGCGCCGTAAGTTACGTGAGTTAATTTTTTATCCAAATTCCTCTTCTAACTCATCTAATCTCTGAAAAGCCAAACAATACGGACATATTCATATTCAGATTCCTAACAAACTACATCAAGTGTGAAGTGCGGACAACGAGAACTCGACCTCGTAGATTCTCGTTGTAAGGATTTATGGGGGAGGAAAGTAGACCTTATGTGAAGGGAGTAGAGTGCACGGCATTTGTTAGGGATTTTATTGGGAGTCAAGTACAAACTTTCCTGTCCTGTCCTGTCCTGTACCTTATGCCTTTGGTAATAAGGTTTACGAACTGTCATTTAACAGTATGGACGATGGTACGTTATTTGGAAAATATGTTGTAACAACATACAAATGTGTAACAGGGTAAGCAGTTGACATTGATAATTATATATTACATATAGGGAACACAATTGGGAACACACAGGGTATAATCTATGTTTTAATTATTTTCTCGTGTTCCCTATATGTAATATACCTATAATATAATAGAAGTAATTCCTCGAACTCTTTAGACTTCCTATTTTTCACACAAATTAATTTTTATCTTCAATGGACGCATGGATGAATGAATGGATGGATGGAATGGATGGATGGTTTTTATCATCATTGTAATACTTAATAAACGTTTCTTGTCATACTTTTAACAAAAAAAATCGCAAAAAAAATTGTGTCTTAAAATAAACTTTAATGTATAGGTACTAAAAATCAAAACACAAGTTATTTTAAAAATTCTTTGAACAAATTTATTGCTCCTCTGTTGACACAATTTGTGCACATTGTGTGGCATTTCGGCCATTGTGTGTGACCGCCGTACGCTCCGTGGCACGCGCAGACACACAAGGGCACACAAAGGCCGACCGCTCGCTTAAAAGAGAGAATAGCTTTTGTTTAACAGATTACCGTCTTATGCGTAAAAATCATTTGAGAAGATGCTATAAGTACTCACGTCGCTTTACTAATTGTATAGAAAAGTAGATACTTCTGTAGGGCACCGACTGTACATACTACGCGTCGCTGTGAAGCACGGATGTTGCGGATGCCGATTTTTTGACATCCGCGGATGCGGATGCGGATTTTTAAAGGCTCACATCCGCGGATGCGGATGTCGAGATTAGGCACATAAAAAACGTCAAATATTACACTAGTAATTTTTATTTAAAAAAAAACGAAACTTAGTATTTGAACAAGAATGGTGCCCGACAATCGCATTACTATACTAAAGTCCAAATAAATCAAACTCTTCACTTCTTGTCGCTGTCCGTCATAGGCTAGTGCTCGATCGACGAATCAGAAAAACGAAACGAGATTCCTATTGGCTAATGACGAAATTACCTAGCACTTACGCCGCCGCCAAGGCGTTCCTGTACCTACCTGTTCCACATCCGCATCCGCATTAAGCTCCGCATCGATTTTTTTGCGGATGCGGTTGTTGCGGAAGTTACGCGGTTGCGGATGCGGATGCGAATATTCGCAACATCCCTGCCGTGAAGTCACTTTACGCGATGCAGTCGCTACGCTGTCGCTACGAGGCTGATTAAAGTCTGAGACTACAATGAGCTGACATATTGCAGCCAAACTAGTTTGCTAGCTACCAGTCTTTCTGGGGCATCCTATAGATTACCTCAAACTAGATGGCGCCCCAGTTTTATGTCCCATCAGGTAGCAAAAATCACAGTTCCCTTAAATTGGCCAATCTACTCTAATAATTTATTTTACTCTAATAAGTAATTTTTCTGAAAAATCAGTCAGATTAGTATCTATTAGTGTCATTATAGTATCTAATGAATATGTATAAATAGCGTAAAATTCTACTGAGCAGGTTCCACGTCGCAAAATGGGGGATAACGATTACTCGCATCCGCAGGAGGATTATCAATAGACGCCCTGCATGTGTCCCCTGGGTGGTTCTAAAGAGTAATCAGCTTTGGTTGCTACACCGCACATTTACGAAAGGCTCCTAGCAACAAATTTGCCCACTGCTATCACATATAGCACCTGCATTACACCGCCACGGCTTTTGAAGTGGTGGAGTATGTACACCAGAAGACCAGCTACACGCTGAGGGTGTTCCAGCTTCGATCGCGCCACTACTGCAGCGCGACCGCTGCAGAGGACCATCGAGTGCGCCGACTTCTGGCCGAAGGGTGTCGTGTTTCGGAGGTTCCGGGGCAAACTGCCGAATCCGACACAAGAGCAGACGATTCAACGGAGCCACGCCGTTTTGTCGCCTAAATAGTGTTTAGTTTTTAAGTTTACAAAATGCATATACACGGTGGCTAAAAAATAAGTGCATTCAAGTTGCCAGGGAGGTTTTGGGATTACACTGAGCAACTTTTACTATGGAACCAACCCCGAAATCGCGAAAAAAAATTTGGCTAGTCCATTTTCTATGGGAGGGTATTTTTTTTCGCGATTTCGTGGTTGGTCCCATAGTAAAAGTTGCTTAGTATAATCCCAAAACCTCCCTGGCAACAGGAATACCCTAATTTTAGGCATATCATATCATATCATATCATATCATATCATATCATATCATATCATATCATTTATTCAATGTAACCATGGTATTTTGCAAAGATGTTAAAAGTCTAATTAAGTACAAACATGGACCCTACTAGGGTGTAGCAGTTTACATTATAATTATTCTTACCCAACCTGTATATGTCTGTAAGGTATTTGTAATTTATTGTTAAACAAATTAAGTACGTCGCAAAATTTTAAGAACGCATATTATCTATACGAGTGGTAAACGCGTGCCGACAGGGTGGTCCAAAATTACGTGGACATTTTTTTACCGAGGCATATTTATTGTTGTTAATTTTAACAAACCTTTTCGTTTGTGTATAAAAGATAAAGGAGAATATTCCAATATTTTTAGGGTCTGTCCGTCTGTCACAGCCTATTTTCTCCGAAACTACTGGACCAATTAAGTTGAAATTTGTTACACATATGTAAGTTTGTGACCCAAAGATGGACATGTAACGTAAACATATTAATATTAAACACGGGGGCCACTTTTGGGGGGTAAATGAGTAAATTAAAAAATTAAGTTTGTCAAACTGTATCTCAAACATATTTTTTTTATAATTTTAAAGTAAATAGTTTAGAAGTTATTCAAGAAAATAGGCAAAAAATTACCATTCCCCTCTTTATCTCCGAAACTACTAGGTCAAAAATTTTGAAAAAAATACACAAAATAGATCTTTACCTATAGATCACCGAAAAACCTATTAGAAATGTGCAGTCAAGCGTGAGTCGGACTTAATTACTTAGTTTTTGATCCGACCCCTACGGGTTTTTTAAAGACCTTTCACATGAAGATACATTGTTTAAATCGTGTAATGTACGGAACCCTTGGAACGCGAGTCCGACTCTCACCTGGCCGGTTTTTTTTCTCTATGTAGGTATTTATGGGCCACCATTTGCTCGATCTTGTTGTTGGTGATCTATATTCTGATTGCATCCACAAAGAGAATGGTGTTGGTTTAGTTATTTCAAACACGTCTAGTTGGAATACTTTGAATAGCCGATTTATAGCTAATATTTGTGTCGTTTCCAAGCAAACGGTACCACATTGTCGCTTGCCATAAGGATGCTCTGACAGGTTTTTACAACATACAAGCAATTTTCTTCCTTATGGTAAGCGACAATGTGGTACCCTTTAATTGAAAACGTCACATTTAGAGTGTTCTAGCAGAATTACCAGTGCTTCGCTCGAAAAAGCGGAGTGTTCTGAGAACCATTTTGTTTTGCTGCAACGCACAGAGCAATCCTACGGTTTATTTTTTAAGTTTTGTTTTTTTATACTACGTTGGTGGCAAACAAGCATACGGCCCGCCTAATGTTAAGCAGCCTCCGTAGCCTATGTACGCCTGCAACTCCAGAGGAGTTACATGCGCGTTGCCGACCCTAACACTCCTCTCCCTCGAGCTTCTTAGCTTCTTTAGTTTCTTTTTTATCTCAATGTTGCTTTTTAGGGTTCCGTACCCATAGGGTAAAAACGGGACCCTATTACTAAGACTCCGTTGTCCGTCTGTCCGTCTGTCCGTCTGTCTGTCACCAGGCTGTTGTCTGTTGACATTTTCACAGATGATGTATTTCTGTTGCCGCTATAACAACAAATACTAAAAAGTACGGAACCCTCGGTGCGCGAGTCCGACTCGCACTTGGCCGATTTTTATATCACTTCTGTTTCTTTTTTATATGCGTGTATTGTGGCAAACGAATAAATGGTTTATCTATCTATCTGTTTCTATCAGCGACGGAACATATATCCCCAGGAGCAATCGCCCCTAGCCCTAGCCCTAGGCCCTAGCGGTGCCCTAGGTACCGCTGGAGAGACGAAGTGCAGAAAGACCTCAGCGAACTCGGCTCCGTCGACTGGACAGAAACGGCTTTGGACAGAGTAGCATGGCGGTCTTTGGTGTCGGAGGCCAGGATCCACTTCGGGTCGTCGCGCCACAGCAGTAAGTAAGTAAGCAAGGAGCAATCGGGTACATGCGGTCGCTCCTCTCCAACAGCTCGCTCATTATTATTAAATAATGATAGGTACCATCACAAATACTCACATAAAGAAATATTTAAATTGTAATGTGTGAGTGTAAACATTGGATAATTACCTATATTTAATAATATAATATTTAACGATTATTATCATATTTTATTTTATTTGGATATATAAGCTACTCAGTTCAATTGTGGACATTTAAATCATTAATTAAATCATTATTTTCTTGTCAATTAATCCGAATTATTTTGATCATCAAGATTTTAAAATATACTTAAATCTCGCCGGTTCTCGTTTTGGATATTGAAAAGCACTAAAAATCCTAATAACTAAGAAATTTTGGTACTATTAATAAAACTAAAACTAATCTTTAAAAACTAATCGAATAACCCACCCCGCATCGTTCCCGTCGAAAAGGTGCCCATCACGCTAGCAATCCATCCATCCATCCATCCATCCATCTTCCATAAATATATTTTGTAGGTATTAATATTTTTCGCCATGGGTTCATAACAAACAACTTTAGTCGTTTGGATAAAAGTGGCATAAAAACGTAGCTAACGAATTGCAGCTTCACGCTACTGTGCGACAAATTTTATGTTGGCAATTAAACTTTATCGGGGCAATAAATTAAACTTGGATCTTTCATTGAAAAAGAAATGGAATAAATATTTACATTATATTTAGTGGCCGGTGTTTTCAAGTTTTATTGCGGTTTAAAGATTTTTTTATAAATAATGGGTAATAATTTAATAAATGCGTAAGTTTTTAACGTGATAAGCCATTGGCCTCTAATTTTATAGGCAAGTAATCAATGCTGTATTAAAATCTCAGTTTTAATAGAAAATGATTTTTTAATTCTCATGCTCTGAAAGGGGTCATTGCAGTTCTAAAAGGTGTGCAGAAAATGATACGTGTCTGAACTAGAGCCTTTAACGTTCGAAGTACGATATTTTTTTACGATAAGCAATTGAAATTTGAGTTTAAATGGATTTGTTACACAATTTTTATTCTGATATTTGACTCTCCATTCCATAAATAACGATACTTTTGCCTGAATTGTTAATTGAAAGTACCCTCAAGAAATACTATAAAAATGTAGCTGTCATGTTTAAAAAAAAACATATTCATTTTACTTTCCTCGTATTAGAAATGAAAAGTAGTGTTTAATTTGGGTGAAAGGCATCATTTCAGCCTCGGATTATTGGCGCTCGAACGCAGTGAGTTTCAACTCTGTACGGTGCTTTTTATATTTTACAGTAGGTACTATAATTGGCACATTTCGTGACTATGTCCAAAAAAGGGCCATAATGTAATGTAAAACATTGAACAATACGTGTGCGAATAGGTAATTCGCAACTCGTGCCGATTTAAAACCACTCCCTTCGGTCGTTTATTGCCACTCGTTGAGAATTTCCTATTGTTCGCGCGTGTATCGTAATGTACTACTCTTATTCCATCGCTCCGTAAAGAGGAGCCTATTGAAGGTAGTCTATGCATATAATCTACCGATTTGTGCGACAAATGAACTCCAATTAAAAGTTTCATCGGCTTCTGATTCGTCCGTTGTTTTCGTTATCAACGGATTATTGGTTTTGTCAAAGGTCACTAGGTTTTAGAAGTAATTTAACCGAATTCCTTACTTTCATCCAAAAAAGGATTAGCCGTTATTTAATAGTTCTCAGTTTAGTCGTTATTCAAATAAAATTGGTATTAACACTGATGCTACGCTGGGCGGGCCGCGTCACCAAGGCGCATAGCCAACGTGCCAATCGTTGCTCCGTAGCGTATCGTAGACATCTCTCTCTATCACTTTTCCCCACTAGTGCGACAGTGATTGCGTTTCGTTCATTACGGAACGTTAACGATTGCACGTAATTATTTTGCGCCACGAGATTCTGTCAAGGGTTGTCGGGGGTCGGGTAAATTGTTCCTCTTAAGTACTTGGGTCATGCTGGTCAACCATGTTGACGGCGGGCGAATTATTCTTATTATCGATTATAATATCGAATCGTTCCACGTTAATGATTCAAAGATTAACATACACAACTGCCAATAATTGCATTTTCCTAGTTCCTCCCCAGGGACATAATGCACTAAACCTGCTGTTGCCAAAATTATAAACTCAAAGTAAACGGCAAGCTCGGTTCTCCATACAAACGTAGTTCCGCTATCATTTTAAAACGACTAGCTAGATTGCTCTGAAACTTTATACTTACAAAAAGTTAAGGTATATCTATGTCTGTAATTAGTTTATGTAGCTTCTGATACCATAGTTTAAATTTTTCATAAACAACTTGTTTTTGCTCTATTTCGTTTGTTTTATAAACTGGAGCTATATAAACTAATTTCAGACCTATATACCTCATATCGTTGTATGTGCAAAGTTTCATTACAATCCAACATGTAGTTTTAAAATGAGAGCGGAACTACGTTTGTATTGGAAGGTGCAATTTGGCCGAGCTTGCCGGGGACTCTTAATATAAACCTATTTTACGCACGAGTGATACAGCCTTGTTTTTTTTTTTTTTTTTTTTATGAAATAGGAGGCAAACGAGCAGACGTATGTTATGGTTGCACACAATTTGTTCATACATGTAATAATAAAACAATACAAACTATGAGCTTAAAAGTGTTGCAGTCCACTGCCAACGGGAGCTCTGCCAGATTTTCATATCTTCCCACATCTATATGACTTAACTACACTTAAATCTGAACACCATTATGGGCTTTAAGGTTCTGGAAATTAGTAATAAAATCGCGTGAAAAACTTCGTGAGTTTATGGTCTTTTAAATTGTATGTAAAGGGGTTTCACTGATGTGCGTGGTTGGAACAATCGGGCTTGTATGTTGTGGTGAGGCTCAGTTTATGAGAACAAACAAATAAAGTGGCTAGGTTATTAACTTAGTGGGGGTCTTATTTATCGTTTTCATTTTAGGGGTTGGGCGCGAGGGAAATTATAGAGAAAACTGGTGTCCAAGAGACTCGGACGCGGGATTAAAACATTCACTGCCAACGTTTTCGTAGCGCACCGCTCTTTGCCGATCCCAGCGATTTCCCGCTTTGTGGAGGAATGCGACTACGAATAAATCATTATGGTAGGAGTTTGTCAAAAAATATTATGGTAGAACAGACAAATTGTTGGTCCCAAAAATATGTAATGAAATAGAATGGTTAAGAGGAGAAAATAAATATAGCATATTGGAAGTAAAGAACAAATTTAAAAAACCGGCCAAGTGCGAGTCGGACTCACACATGAAGGGTTCCGTACCAATAACTATAAAAACGGTCACCCATCCAAGTACTGACCCCGCCCGACGTTGCTTAACTTCGGTCAAAAATCACGTTTGTTGTATGGGAGCCCCACTTAAGTCTATTTTATTCTATTTTTAGTATTTGTTGTTATATCGGCAACCGAAATACATCATCTGTGAAAAATTCAGCTGTCTAGCTATCACAGATCACAAGATACAGCCTGGTGACAGACAGACAGACGGACAGACGGACAGACGGACGGACAGACGGACAGCGGAGTCTTAGTAATAGGGTCCCGTTTTTACCCTTTGGGTACGGAACCCTAAAAAATACTTATTAAGTTACCTTGACCTCAGCTACCGTGTATTATTATGACATCAAAATATAAGTTTCAATTAGCCTCCAGATAATTTTGGCATGGTATGTGGTATGACTGGTATATAATGCTGAAAAAATTTGCGATACTGAGTACCTATTACGGCCAGATTCTAACTTTCATGTACCTACCTACGTCAAAAATTAGATCTAGATACGATATGGATCGTATCTAATTTTTGACGTAGGTAAATATTAAAATTTGAATCAGAATCATTTCATTTTAAGCCTACCGTAGCATAGAGAAGTATTAAATCACTTTACAGAGACCAAAAAAAGCTATTCAAACAAAATCATCTCCACTAATAAATAAATCTACTCTCTGGAGCGTAATTTTTTGAGGAAAATTTTTAGGGTTTGATTATTGTACAGTCGCCATCATATATATCGAAGCGGCCAAGGCGCTCACAAATATCTGAACACGCCTCTATCGTCAAGGCGTTACAGTTGTTGTGTTCAGATATTTTTGAGCACCTCGGCCGCTCCGATATATCTGATGGCGACTGCTTCATTCACTTAAGGCTGAAAATGTTTTATGAGGTACTCGGAAACAAGCCCCTCCATTTTTCAGAAGGGCTAGAGCCCTAGAATTTGATTATTATAAGTGCGGTAATTCCAGTTAAGTCTAGATCACAGACCAGTAAAGTAAAGACTGTTATGTAAATTGTATTGTTGAGTGCTTTGAAATAAAAAGAAAGACCTTTTCATGTCTTTTCGGTACAGTATTGATACGGTATGCGATATTTCTTACTGAATCAGAAAGCAATACTAAGAAGTACTAATGTTGTATCGATTTCTTCTTTACTGCCAATTCAAGAAAAAGCCTTAGTTTCCTTTTTAGATCATGAATAAATAAATATAAATATTATAGAGACATTCTTACACAAATTGACTAAGTCCCACGGTAAGCTCAAGAAGGCTTGTGTTGTGGGTACTTAGACAACGATATATATAATATACAAATACATAGAAAACACCCATGACTCAGGAACACATATCTGTGCTCATCACACAAATAAATGGCTTCATAGGCTAGACCGGTTGTCAATTATAGTACTTAGGTTTTTTTGTATTTACGCTCGCTTGTTAGTTTGTTACCATAGAATACGGCATCCTGGGGATCTTATTCATTACTGGGGTTAGCATAGTGGACTCCTAATGGCCTGTTACTATGTTTTTCACGTTCTAAAAACTGGGCAAATGCGAAAGTGACGCATGAGTCATGCGGCATGACGCGACATGCGATAGAAACGTGATCATGCTAACTGCGGCTGCGGCGTTAGCTTCATCATCATCATCATCATCATATCAGCCCTTTATCGCCCACTGCTGAGCATGGGCCTCTCTTCCAGTACCCCACTTGTCCCGGTCCTGAGTTAATATCATCCAGAAGTGACCCGAAATCTTCCGGATGTCGTCCACCCAACGAGCCAACGGACGTTAGGAACTTCTTTCATTCAAAGCGGCCACCATTCCGTTAACATTTTAGTCCACCTGCCATCACTCTGCCTAGCAACATGTCCCGCCCAACTCCATTTTAGTTTGTTAATGACGAAACGATTGATTGCATGCATATGGTTAGTCAGATAGGGCTGAAAGTGCCTTCTCGTTTGCCACGTTACCCTTGTGCCTTACTCTATGTGCTTCGTAGTCGAACTAACCTATTAGCTCATTCCCCTTTGCCTCGCCTGGCTCGCCTATACAACAAGCATGCTAATAATGTTCCTTCTTTGGATGTGTTTCACGATAGTGAAGTCTTATTTAAAAACAAATTATTGTCTGTTGACAACCTCAGCTAGCTCGGCTAACTTACCTTAGTTATTGTTAATATTAACTATTAGGTGTCTTGTTAATTAGTATTATATACTTATTCTAGATTTTTGTAATGTATACCAAGTCTTTTTCTAGGTGTTACTGTTGACTTAATGTTTAAATTAATATAATAATGCATGCTGTGATTGCCTGTAAGTGGGGGATCAATAAAAAATGTGCCCTTTTTGTAAGTTAATACTAGTATGTAAATTGTATCTTCTGTTGGTGATCCTAAATAAACAAACAAACAAACAAACCAACGTCTTGCACCTTGGTGCGTCGACGGATCTCGACATTCCTTACTTACTGCGTTAGCATACAAGTAGAGAATTTTTTAGTACTTATAGAAGGAATGTATCACTGATTTTTATAAGGTAAAGCGTCCAGAGGCTACCAATGTCACAGTCCAACGAATTCTACGATGTAATCGTTCATGAAAGCTGTTTATGAATTTATCGTACGCCTGGTCTGTGGAACCCTAATAAATCAGGCCGACTTGTTCCAGATTTAATTAATTCAGCCGGCGGTATTCTGGATTAGGAATTTAGGAATGCGGTTTCAAAGTTTGAATTAAGTCTATCTGTATCTTTAGGTATTTAAAAGAATGTAAACAAACCACAATTTGGTATTTTATTGGACAAGAAAATTCTTCAAGTCAATTAATTTAATTCGATGTGCCAAAACTTCCAGAAGTTTTACTACCTACGATATAGTAGAAAAAGATACATTGGTTTGTGTCAAAATTCGAACATACGACCAGGGGCGTAGCTAGAGGATATGGCGCCCGGGGCAGTCACCAAATTTGCGCCCCCTGACGACTGACAAAAGTTTCCCTGCTGCTGCCTTTTGCCCATTTTGGCGCCCCCCCCCCCTTAGATGGCGCCCGGGGCACTTGCCCCCTCTGCCCCCCACCTAGTTACGCCACTGCATTCGACCTCCTGTTCATACTCTTAAATCCTTCAGTCTATTTAACTTCCACTAGTAGGTTACTTCCGTAATACACCAGCAAGACGTCCAATAAAACGAACACACGAACTTAATAGATTGCTAGTTGGCGACAACCCTGCTTTCCCATTTGAAAACGAAGTATGTTTAACACTAACACTCTATTTTCGACCTTATTTCCTTCGTATAAAATCTAAAATCACCATTTACCTGGCGCGGATTTTAATTGATTCATATTCTTTACAAAATTTTATTGCAAATGTCATATTATACTAAAGAAAGGTGACCAAGCTGTCCGGTGGCCAAGACCGGAGGGCTTGGTCACTTTTCCTTTATTAAATATATTACATTACATCAATTTCAGTTTATAAATAATTTATATATATAGGTAGTAGTGTTACAAGGTGCAATGAGTTCAGATCCTTCTCCGAATGCAGCTCACTGAGCACGGAATGGTTTGCCGTGCGTGCCGTGCGGATATCATTGTTACTAATATTTTTAGTTATTTTTGGCAAAAAAAGTAATAGATAAGCTCGATCAAAAATAACATTACGTATTATCGTTGGCGTACGTGTCGCCATTATTTTTAGATTAAGCCAGGTCCCCACAGAAAACCAGCGCCACGGTTTGCCGCGGCACTATGCTGAGTGGGGATCCTTTTTGGCGTCCAAATGTTTTTTGTCTGCATGCTTTTCTTTTTTATGTACTATGTTGTGGCGTCAAATAAATGTATTTTCTTTCTTCTTTCTTCTTTCTATTTTTAGAAGCAATTTTCATGTTAATAACATTGTGCAAAATAAGCTACAAAATTTTAATAATGCGTTAGGTCTAAACCTATGCTCGTGATTTTCTTTATCGAGCGAAAGTAGTTTAATCAGCGCGTTATCGTTGAAATTTAAATTATTTAACTAGAGGTCTCAATATTGCTATTCATATTTTACGAAAACTGCTGGCAGAACGAAAGTGATCCTGTTACTAAGATTATTGTGTGCTCACTGGACATAACTGCTGAACTGATTAATTGGCAGGTGCGAGCCAAAGAATTATGAAATGTTTGAAAAATGTAGATGCAATTCTGTGCAGAGGAAATGTAAATAGTTTTGTTACATCGTTGACAATGTTAACTTTCTGTTCGTGAACCTTATTTTAATGTAATAGGAACTACTAATAGTCAGTTAGAAGTTTTGCTGCTAGTATGAGAAATGTAAAATTTAAAAATAACTATTTGCGGAAGAACTAAAGTTTTTACATCGACCAAGCCCGTCCTAGAAATTCCATTTACACTGGAAAAAAAATCATAAAAAATTGTGTTACATGTACTTATACAAAATTAACTCTTTATTAAAACTCTACAACCCTAAAAATTATCTTATACTTACACATAAACACAAAAGTTATATGATCTAAAATAGTAGATTATGTTACAAGGGAGCAAAATGACATATTTACGGCGAGGACGTACATTAAATCCTAAACGAAGCGAAGGATTCTATAATAGAAAAGTAAAATCCTAAAATTCTAAAGTAGAATCCTGAGCGTAGTGAGGGGTTCAAGTGTGTTACGTCCAAGATGGAAATAATTTTGCTACCATGTGACATATACTGCTTTTCACATCACCTATGAGGTAATTATGAGGTATAAAAATATAATTTAAGCTAAAAAACTAATGTGCAAAATTTTTTAAAAATAGTGTCCTAGAACAGAAAAGTGTTATTTTGATCCGTCCTAGCAGGGAAGAAAAGTGCCACTTTGATCCCTCCTAGCAAGGAAGGAGAACCCCTTTTTCGAATTGGTGATGTGAAAAGAAATGGAATCTCCTGTTGCATGTTCAACTTGACACAGTTTTCTCCAAGAACGTGCATACTGAATCATGGAGACTATTACTGAATACTTTCTCAATTACAAGTCAACCCTCTTGTCACGCGCGCGACATCACTCCTCATTTGTCACTTGTCACGTCATCTTGTCATCCATTTGTTCTCATCACTCGACATCGTTCCGTAAGGCTTTAACTTTACGTAACTTGAGGAAAGATTACTTTTCACAGACAACGTATAGTGTTTGTGAAGATATACGAAAACACGGTTCTATTACATACCGTAAAACGACCCAACCTATAGTCCAAAAGCTCACAACTATGGTGCAAAATTAACTTGACTATCTTCATTGAGAGCGTTATCACACTGGCGATTCGCGAGTTGAAAGCGAGGCGAACGCGCAGTAAATTCGCAACGATTTCGCTGCGTACTAAGGTACTGGAATTTATTGACAATTCGTTGCGTGCTCACGGCGAAATCGTTACGCGCTCGCGGCAAACTTGTTGCGCGCCCGCGTCGATCTCGCTGCGCACTCGCTTCGCAGTTCTATGGCAAAATATATTTATAAATGAGAGAAAAACCATGTATACAATTGGCAGTTATACTTAATTACGCCTTGAATTTGTGGATCATAATTATAGGAGTACTGGACTATAGTATTACGGTACCAAACACTATCTCAAAATGATTTCAACAGCGTCCGACTTTGCTGTCGCTGTTTTTTAACATCTACGTGACCAACCAATGAACATCAGAAAGTTTAGTATATGCTGACGATGTGTGCCCTACAGGTTGTCATGTTGTATACAATTATATGTAATAATAATGTAAAAAAAAGTAATAGGTTAAGGTCGTTCAATCGGTTTGCCGTGGTTTGCTGCTATCACGGGAAACAACGGGAAAAACCATGCGCGCCAAGTGCCAATTTTGATCGAATTTTGTCGATTTTTATTTATTTTAAAGACGTTGCCTAACAATATCTAAATTCGAAAGCGTTCAAATTACTATTTAAGTTAAGATTGTTTTTTCTTCTTTTTTTGTTTATAGTGTCACATAAGAAATAACCGATTAAAGTTGGATTAAAAGTCCTAGTTAGAGGTTACCTTAATTGAATTGGTTGAATTAATTGTATCGAGCGGAAGTCTCTTAATTCGTGTATCGGAAGCTTATAAATTAAAGATAATATAATCAAGAACTACTTAATTTTTTTCCACGTCTACGAATATCAGCGTCTTTTAGAAAAATATGATCATATAAGGAGATTTTTCGCCTTCTGGCTCAGGGAACCGCCTTAAGATTCATGATTTGTTTATTTGTTTATTTGTTTATTAGGATCACCAACAGAAGATACAATTTACATACTAGTATTACCTTACAAAAAGGGCACATTTTTTATTGATCCCCCACTTACAGGCAATCACAGCATGCATTATTATATTAATTTAAACATTATGTCAACAGTAACACCTAGAAAAAGACTTAGCATACATTACAAAAATCTAGAATAAGAATAAATAATCTAGAATAAATAATGAATAAATAAATCTAGAATAAATAATGATAAAGGATGACTCACGTTAGACCGGGCCGTGACCGGGCCGGAGGTTCCGGCGCTTCATTTTCTATGGAAAGCATCACGTGATCACCTGTCATGACATAGAAAAGTAAGCGCGGGAAGCTCCGGCCCGGTCACGGCCCGGTCTAACGTGAGTCATCCTTAACTATGCAATAAAAATTATAAGTATGAGTATGAGATTGACCATTTTTGGCTACTTTCAGTCCAATGCAACCTTAAATGTAACGTCAGTTGTAAAGCAAACATCATCCATAATCCCTATGACAAACTTTTTGGGTCCCAAAAACTTTTTCACTAATCTTATGCCCGCGATCATCCGGTGCCCACAAATCATGCGGCTTGGCGGGCACTCTCCTTAAATAAATGACCTGTTTTGCCGGCTTTACTTTTAGTGTCCGTATACCACCCATAGTAGTGCCATAAATTGGTGAGTCTGTGGGACAGGTTTATGAAATGAAGTTCAGGAGTGATTCTAATTTAGCAATTTGTTATGGGGTTGTAGTGGTTTTGACACGATCGTCAAATCTTGTTGACTTTCACTTCATTTTGCACATGCCAATGAGTAAGCGATCTTCGAGGTCATCAAAACCGTAACAACTTGTTAAATTTGAATCGGGTTACAGGGTGTAGTTTAGCCTTGTCAGACCCAAGGAATTTTTCACCTCAGCAGCTCGAACAAGCCTACTTTCGTCACTCCCTGGAGTGAGGAAAGTGCGACTTTCCTCACTCCAGGGAGTGAAACAATGTAGCTTTTTAATTTAGTGAAGGCTATGAACTTCATACTTTTATTACATTTTTTTTTATGGTATGGTACGGTACGGTACGGTCCGGTCTTGTCTCATATCGTATCGTATCGTATCTTATCGTATCGTACATATTATAATACTTTTTTTTCTGTTTATTCTGTGTAATTCGATATACATTTTAACCTTTAATATGCTCTCACTACTGAGGTGAAAAATTATGTGTGCAACACGAGAGCAAAGTAATTTTACATCTCGTGTTTTTGAGTCCCTCGCTACGCTCAAGATTCTACCTTAGAATCACTCGCTTCGCTCGTGATTCAATTATAGAATCTTTCGCTTTCTCGGGACTCAAAATAAACACTCGCAAGAAAAACCAACTTTCCTCTCTTGTTGCACAAATAACTATTTTGCGGTTTTGAATTTGGAACTTTCTTTTATTTCTATATCAGTTTAAAACTTGAATTTAATTTGTACTTGTACACGGGGACTTACGAGGCTATAAAGGAAATTAATGAAGTAAAGTAAGAATTTTCTCAAATGATTTTTACGCCTAAGACCCTAATTTGTTAAACAAAAGCCATTGTTTGGAGCGCGTGCCAAAGCAACAATGTCGTTTAAATAGCGGCTGTATCTTGGTGGTTTTAAGGTTCAAATATATGTAATAATAGTAATAATATGAGCGCCCACCTACATTGAGGTGGTCGATGGTCCTACATTACCAAAACATGTTAAATGTACTTAAATTTGAACCTTAAAATCACCACGATACAGCCGCTTTTTAAACAACATTGTTGCTATGGCACGCGCTCAGACACGGTAGCCTACCCCTCGCACAAAAGAAACAATTGCTTTTGTTTAACAGATTAGTCTTAGGCGTAAAATCATTTGAGAAGATTCATACTATCAACGTGTTGTTGTCTTTATTTTTCTTAGAAAAAAAAATTGTATATGACTGATCACTTAATTAAAGCCAAACAAAACTGAGCGATCAGGTTATAAATAATTATATTATATAACATTTCCCAGTCTCGCAAGAATACCAAAGTTAAAATCGATACTTCAAACAGTAGAAATAGGATACCAAAATAGATTTTTTTGAAGGACCGTAAACAATGAACTCAAGCGGACGAAATAATCGCATTGTTAGGGCTCGACTTTTTTGTGAGTGTGAACTGTCCCGGACGAATGTGACCCGTATTTTCCGGGACTTAACTATGTTCCCGATAGTCCCGTGCCAAGGTTTCAAGGTGCAGGGGTTAAACACGGTCAAGTGTAAGCTGAAGGTTCCGTATCCGTATACCTACCTAGTAAACTGAAGGTTTTGCTTAAAGCAGGGTTTTTTTAAACTTTTTACTGTCACGCACCATTTTCACAATTTTAACAATTCCACGGACCCTCAAAAATATGTTAGAAAAATAATAAAAACCCTTATTTTATACTTTAATTTACTTTTATTATATGTTTTATTACACTTTAGGTCTCGTCACTCGTCAAGTTAAGTACAAGTAGTAGTAGTTAAGTAGTAGTAACTCACTTTATTGTACAAAAAAAAATTGTTAACATGAAATTCATATAAATGTAGGTACAAAAGCGAGCTTATCCCTATAAGGGATCTCTTCCAGCTAACCTTACAAGATTTCCTAATAAATATCTTTACAGTAGGTAACTAACCTACTTTTAATTTTGTTGGGATTTAATTGCCAAACTGAGGTATTAATTTCAAAGTAATTGCGATCTGTGTCGAAAAAAGGTTATTTACATAATAACGTTTCTAATGTTAATATATTTTTTCCTTCCTTTTTTTCCTTTTTAGAATAGAATAAAATAGAATAGAAATAATTTATTCGTTAGCACACAGCACACACAAATAGAAAATTTGATTATTTGATTTGATATGTTTGATTTTTCATTCTGATTGACATCTGTATATACAATTTATAGATAAACTACAAAACTAACTAAAATATTTTATTCAAAAAGACCGGGTGCAAAGGTGCCCATGACACTTGCCGCGTTACCACGTTGGATAGCGATGGCCAACCTTTGCACCAGGTACGAACCCGCGCGAGCATCAGAGGTCCTCTCCCTAATCCTATGTCCCACCTCCCTAATAAACGATATGGCGTCAGACCCCCAACACCCCGTTGTCTCGAAGGCGAGGGGTACAAAATAATAATTTGCCTCGATAATTTATAGATTGTTTCTATATTATCTCAGAAACGCATAGAACAGAATAGAATAGAATATATTTTATTTGTAGTAATCACGTAGTAATTGTACTATCGTCATATTCAAAATAAAAGATGGTACGGAACCCTAAAAATTAAGCTTTAGGTTTGTACCTGGGTTATTTTTTTATGTGATAGCAAACAAGGAGATGAGCAGCCTGATGGGAAGCGGTCATCGTCACCCATGCACATAATTAAGCAACATCACCCTTGAGAAAGAACCCTTTACGCTTCTTGAAGAATCCCATGTCGTAGCGCAAAGGAAATGCCTCAGGAGGCAACTCATTCCACATTCTGCACGTTCTGGAAAGAAACGAGAGGTATTATAGTATAGTATAAAATGGTGGAGCTGCTCAAATCGTAGCATTTCACAATAAATAATTTCACGGCTTACTCACTTGTTTTAGTCACTCCGATCCAGTCAGTCAGTCCGAAACATGTCGCGCGAGTGACTAAAACAAGTGTCTAAACCGTGAAATTATTTAATGTTAGTATGTCTCACAACAGTTTAAATTCGAGCATTTCACAAGTAAAATTGCAGCTAGTAGTGGTGACGTAAACGCTTTATACTGCGTGTCTGTTGCAGTCTATGGTATGGTACATAGGATAGTTTTTATCAATCATCATCATTCCACGCAGACGACACGGGCAGAAGCTAGTATATACCTAATATTATAAATGCGAAAGTCTGTCTGTCTGTCTGTCTTTCTATCTGTGTGTTCCCTCTTCACGCTTAAACCGCTGAATCGATTTAGATGAAATTTGGCATAGAGATAGGTTGAGTCCCTGAGAAGGACATAGGATAGTTTTTATCCCGAAAATCATCCCTTAAGAAAGTAAAAAGCGGGGTGGAATTGAGATAATTAATGAAGTGCCTGCTAATTTGTGTGCATAATATGCTCAAATTGAAAAATAAAAAATAAATAAATAAATAAACGTTTATTCAAAGATCTTACTTACAACTAAATACCTATTTTCTTCTGCCAAACCACACAGTGGTTTGTTGGCAGACGAGGCTCCTTTGCGTTTGTGCTGTTGATATGCAACTTAACTTTATCTTAAACCTAAACTAATGATTGCTATGAGATTTTTTTCAGGCGCTATACTTTAGCTGCTGTTACTAAGTCCACGCAGACGAAGTTGCGGGCAAAAGCTAGTTGATTATAAATTAACCGCAGCACAGTCAGCCAAATTAACACATTGCCACGCCACTAACCACATCATAAATCATGGAGTACATTAATCGGCCACATTTGACGTTCACGTACCGTTAGCCGTAACTTAATCTGTTTAATTTGAACGGACATGCGTGGTTGGCTTGATGTAGTGCAATTCGCTAAATAGTGCATACTAGCTTTTGCCCGCGACTTCGTCTGCGTGGAATTAATCCATCCTTTTTCACCCCCAAATTGGTCCACACTATACATTTCCACCCCATTTTTTACACCCTTAAGGGATGATTTCGGGGATAAAAGTTATTCTATATCATTTCTCACAGCTCAAACTATCCCCATACCAAGTTTCATCTAAATCGGTTCAGCGGTTATTGATTCCCCATACAAATTTCCACCCCCTTTTCACCCCCTTGAGGGGTGAGTTCTGGGATAAAAAGTATCCTATGTCCTTCCCCGGGACTCAAACTATCTGTATACCAAATTTCAACTAAATCGGTTCAGCGGTTTAAGCGTGAATAGGTAACACACAGACAGACAGACAGACAGATTTCGCATTTATAATTATTAGTATTGGTGTCAATATTGGTGACATTCTCAAGCAAAAGGTACCACATTGTCGCTTACCATAGGGATGAATATTGCTCGTATCTTCACACGAACAACCTGTCAGAGCTTCCTTATGACAAGCGACGATGTGGTACCTTTTGCTTCAGAACGTCACATTGGATGGCTATAGTAGGCGCAAACCAAACTGACGACCGGGGTCATATCACTATCTCTCTCACCCTACTTACGACCATGCGAGTGTAAATGAGAAGTTGGTCGTCAGTTTGTTTTGCGTCTACTATAGCCTGAATTTAGCACGACTAATTGGTTACTACATGGCAACTTCCTTGGGGGATAACTTTGTTTTTGTCTTTTTCCGTGTATATAAACTATTATAGTACATTTCGATGCTAGTGCGGAAAGTATGTAATGACATACTTTCCGCACTAATTGGTTCACTTCTTCTCCTTAATATCTTCTCGTACTACATGGCAACTCCCTTGGGGGATAACTTTGTTTTTGTCTTTTTCCGTGTATATAAAATATTATAGTACATTTCGATGCTAGTGCGGAAAGTATGTCATTACTTCACGAGTACCGAGCCTTGGGACGAGTCAAGAATGACATTTCCGCACGTTTATTTTTTAAAACAGTTGCGAAAAAATAAGAAAAACAACAAGTAAGGAATTCGAAACTTTGATATTATTAATTCTGTGACATTGACATTATGAAGAGGTGTTTTTTAGGGTTCCGTACCTCAAAAGGAAAAAAACGGAACCCTTATAGGATCACTCGTGCGTCTGTCTGTCTGTCTGTCCGTCTGTCACAGCCTATTTTCTCCTCCAGCCTATTATCTGTCTTTGGTATACATTTGACGTTCCCCTCCCCCGCAAAAAACGGCATACTTTTCTACAGAAAATTACAGACGTGGCGTCTCCGTTTGGTTATATCCTCCTAGTAATAAGCAGACATTGGACATAAAAAAACAATTTAACAAATACATATACACGGTGTTTCATGACCCACTGTATACCTAAGTTTGGTCAGAATCGATAGGAGAATCGATTGCGCTATATTTTAATGGGGGTATTTTTTTATTTTTTTACATGCTCAGTCTACAAGTTTGTAATGCAACAATATCAATAACTAGCATTTGACACGTTATTTGTCAATGAGCAACACTCTTAACTGGCCATTGGTAAACCTTATCTCGTTGCAGTAAGGTATGCAAATGGTCAGTTAACAGTGTTTACGATGGTAACTAGCAATTGTTTGTCACTAAAACAACGAAGTATCTTGTGTAGAATTACCAGTCGAATAGAATTGTTAAGAAAACTAAACA
Organism: Cydia strobilella; assembly: GCF_947568885.1. Lineage (NCBI taxonomy): Eukaryota > Metazoa > Arthropoda > Insecta > Lepidoptera > Tortricidae > Cydia > Cydia strobilella. The sequence goes on along the minus strand of NC_086046.1, from coordinate 1,778,518 downwards.
ACGAATATTTTTTTAAATATTTATCGGATTAAAGAATTAAAAAAAAACCTGTTGGGGTGTCTAAGGTTTTCAGTGGCTCAAGTAACAACGTGTATACGTCATTTCAAAAGTAAATAAATACCCCTAAACCTCTCCTAAAACTCGCCCATTCCTCCCACTCAATGAAGTTTTTCCATTTACAAATAAATGTTCTTGTGTATGTTAGCAGCTAAGAAAATAACCTGCGGTCATGCAGAATGCAGATAAATAATAAGAGGTTTTCTAGGCGTGGGAATTATTCACGAAACTCCCCTGTTATTTGTTAGTTTTCAGGCTAGACAAAATTATATAAATATTGAACATTATGTGGATGCGAGGCATGTTTGCGTAAATGTACAAGCGTGGGAAGTTTCCAGAATTACGTTTGTAGAAATTATGACAGGCGGAGAATGGAGCGAAGCTTGTAAAAGATGACTCAAGTAAACTCCGAAATACGTTTTATAAAAGTTTATTTGTTAAATGGATAATATAACTGAATATCACAAATCCAATCTCCATTCGATCTACATAAGCTTCCAGTGTCCTCCTCCTTTTTTTCTTTCAACTGTCAATGTCATTTTTTTCCTAAAACGCGGGAAATCTCCGTGTCACTTGTCAAACATTAAAAAAAAACTCAATGAACGTTCGAAAAACCTTAACATCTAACATTCGCCCATCCTGACAATCTAGGAGTTTGTCCTCAAACTCAATCTATTACTCAACTTACACAACTTTATTTGCCAATGTACCACACGCGCCATATTACGTTCCAAATTTTACTTTCTGTAACTTCTTACTTATCACACATTAGTCTCTAATGTGTCATCATTAATTTGATTCAACCTTAATTACACTATGTGACTTTTCAACCTTTGCCACACTAGTCTAATTGTTTACCTGATGTGACATTTCACTCCGAACCACATTAGTCTCTACTTGCGGCCGTGTGAACCTACCCACTCAGTCTAAAACATTAAGAATATTCACCCGATGTGACATTCCACTCCGTACCACATTAGCCTCCAATGCGGCCGTGTGAACCTACCCACTCGGTCTTGAACATTAATAATGTCAACCTGATGTGACATTCCACTCCGTACCATATTAGTCTCTACTTGTGGCCGTGTGAACCTACCCACTCAGTCTATAACATTAAAAAATATTCACCTGATGTGACATTTCACTCCAAACCACATTAGTCTCTACTTGCGGCCGTGTGAACCTACTCACTCAGTCTAAAACATTAAGAATTTTCAACCGATGTGACATTCCACTCCGTACCACATTAACCTCTAACGCGGCCGTGTGAACCTACCCACTCGGTCTTGAACATTAATAATGTCAACCTGATGTGACATTTCACTCCGTACCATATTAGTCTCTACTTGTGGCTGTGCGAAACTGTACTGTCTATAACATTAAAAATATTCACCTGATGTGACATTTCACTCCGAACCACATTAGTCTCTACTTGCGGCCGTGTGAACCTACCCACTCAGTCTAAAACATTAAGAATATTCACCCGATGTGACATTCCACTCCGTACCACATTAGCCTCTAATGCGGCCGTGTGAACCTACCCACTCGGTCTTGAACATTAATAATGTCAACCTGATGTGACATTCCACTCCGAACCATATTAGTCTCTACTTGTGGCCGTGCGAACCTACCCACTCAGTCTATAACATTAAAAATATTCACCTGATGTGACATTTCACTCCAAACCACATTAGTCTCTACTTGCGGCCGTGTGAACCTACTCACTCAGTCTAAAACATTAAGAATATTCACCCGATATGACATTCCACTCCGTACCACATTAACCTCTAATGCGGCCGTGTGAACCTACCCACTCGGTCTTGAACATTAATAATGTCAACCTGATGTGACATTCCACTCCGTACCATATTAGTCTCTACTTGTGGCTGTGTGAACCTACCCACTCAGTCTATAACATTAAAAATATTCAACTGATGTGACATTTCACTCCGAACCACATTAGTCTCTACTTGCGGCCGTGTGAACCTACTCACTCAGTCTAAAACATTAAGAATATTCACCCGATGTGACATTCCACTCCGTACCACATTAACCTCTAATGCGGCCGTGCGAACCTACCCACTCGGTCTTGAACATTAATAATGTCAACCTGATGTGACATTCCACTCCGAACCATATTAGTCTCTACTTGTGGCCGTGTGAACCTACCCACTCAGTCTATAACATTAAAAATATTTTCCAACAAGTAACAAAAACTCTTCATGGGTACATTGGCAATAACATCAACATTTTAAAATAACTAGTAACATCTTACAAACTAAAATATGGCACTTTCATTAGCTGTAATCATTTTTCTTTAATACTAAACTTCTTTTCTTACACTTTAATTAAACCATGGCAGTCTCATTAGTATCAATCATCTTAGATGTTTTATTAAATTTGTGCAGTAGCTTTTACGTTTCAAACTATTTATTCTATTTTCTTTACTAATACTATTCTCGCTATCCTAAACAATATAACACTAAAATATTAATTACTCATCTGCTGAATCTGACTCATCATCACTGCAATCACTATCTTTTTGTGCTATTGATATCCAAGGCTGAATACGATCAGCTGCCCAAACGTTTTTGTATTTACCTCTGGTAATATTAGAACCTGGTATATTAGTTACCTCATAACGATCATTGCCTATTACTCGACTAACTTTGAAAGGTCCCGCAAATTTGGGTAATAATTTCCGACTTTTGCCGTCATTAGAAGGCGTGTTTTTCAATATTTTAATCAAGTCACCAACTGCGTAAATTTTCGGCTTTTTACGCGTCTTGTCAAAGCGCAATTGTTGATCTGATTGATTTTTCTCTATATGTTCACTAACTTCTTTACGAATTAACTCCACATCTTTGTCATTTCGTCGTATTTCTAATGTCGTTGCACCTAAAAGGTTTTCCCCTTTGCTCAAAGGCCTTCTGCAGAAAAGGGCTTCGGCTGGTGTTTTCCCAATACCCTTATTAAGTGTGTTATTAAGACCCCATTGAATTTTACCTATTTCCAAATCCCATTTATTCTCTCCCATACAATCAGTATAAGCTCTAAGACTATCTAAAACGGTGCGATTATATCTTTCCACCTGACCGTTTGCTCTTGGAGACGAAACTGCATTGAGAACATGGGCTATTTCAAATTCTTGACAGAATTTACTAAACTCTGCAGACGTGAAACATGTTCCCCTGTCCGATATAATTCGAGTCGGATACCCGAAGTTGTAAATGACATCCTTGATTGCTTTAATGGCCGGCCCTGACTTAGTATTCCTTACAGGTTTTATAGCACAGAACTTAGTATACCCATCGATAATAAGAAGAATATACTGGTTACCAAACCCGCTTTTTACAAATGGACCCAAATGATCCACGTGTATAGTGTGGAAAGGAATATTCACTTTAGGTAAACTGTGTAAATAGCCCTCTTTCGGCCCGGCAGGCTCTTTGGCAAACGCACAATGCAAGCACGACCTTACGTATTTAGTAATGAATTTTTTCATCTTTGGAAACCAGAAATCTTTTTTAATTTTTTCTAATGTTTTTTCTATTGAAAAATGACCTATTTCATCGTGATTGCGTTGGCAAATTTGCCATCTAGCCCCTTTAGGCACCACCCATTTAAGACTGTCCCCAACCTTACGATACACACGATTATTTTTGATTGCAAAGTTTTGTTTTATATCCACAAGCTCTTTATATTGGGGATCCTCTAAGGCAGCGCGAATATGGGTTATTTTTGGGTCTGTCATTTGTAAACTAAGTAACCAATCCTCTTGTGATATTTGAAGTACACGAGTTATGTGATCGTTCACATCCCTGTCATCCCCGATAGGCACCGGGTTCCGGCTAAGTGCATCAACGTGATGCATGGTATGTCCTGGTTTGTATTCAATGTCGCAATTATACTCTTGCAACGCTATCCACCATCTTGCTACCCGGGGAATAATATCTCTTTTTGTAAATGTTGACCGGAGAGCGCTACAGTCCGTAACAATTTTGAAATGGTGTCCTAATAAATATACTCTGAAACGATGCAGTGATGCAATCACTGCAAGCGTTTCCAGTTCATATGCATGTAACTTTTCTTCATCAATTGTAGTTTTGCGACTAAAATATGCTACTGGTTTCAAAGTTGATGTAGCAGTTTCCTTTTGAAATAAAATCCCAGCTAGCCCTGATTTTGAAGCATCACAATGTAATTCTGTTATATGATCTGGATTGTAAATGGTTAAAATAGGACGTTCTATTAATTTTTGTTTGAGCGTCACAAACGCAGTATGTTGTTGTTCACTCCAGTTCCATGGTACATTATTTCTAGTTAAATCAGTCAAAGGCCTGGCTATAATAGAAAATTTTTCAATAAATTTTCGAAAATAGCTAGCCAATCCGACAAATTGCCGCACTTGATGAACATTTTGTGGTACTGGAAACGATTCCACCGCATCCATTTTCCCTTTGCCTGGGCGCACTCCATTTTCAGATATTTCAAGACCCAAATATTCTATAACTGTTTCAAAAAACTTACATTTCTTCATATTTAATTTCAACCCGGCTTGTCTTAACAGCATAAATGTTTGTTCAAGTTTGCTAATACATTCATCAAAGCTTTTACCTGAAATCAACAAATCGTCCATGTATGCTACAGCACACTTGTCTTTTGATTTACTAAGCATTTTATTTACAGTACGCTGAAACACTGCAGGGCAATTTGCTAAACCAAACGGAGCTCTACGGAATTGATACAATCCGTCAGGTGTTATGAAAGAAGTTAGATGCTTACACTCTTCTTTCACTGGTATTTGATAGTAGCCGCTCGCCATATCAAGACTTATAAAGTACTTATTCCCACTTAATTGATCAATCTGATCATCTATGCGTGGCAGTGGGTATAAATCCTTTATGGTCTTCCTATTTAGGGCTCTATAATCCACGCATAAACGATGACCCCCGGTTTTTTTTGATACTAAGATTATAGGACTCGCATAAGGTGAATCAGATTCCTCTATAATATCATTTTCTAAAAGTTCTTGGACCATATCGCGAACAACTCCCTTTTCCGAGTGACTTAACCTATATGGCCTGTACACCACCGGTATATCATCAGTAAGTTTAATGTCTAACTCTGTCAGATTGGTACACCCTAGCTCAGATAAATTTTGTGCGAAGCAGTCTCGGTACTTATTTATTAATTCAAGGACAGACTGATTCTGTTCGCAATTTAATTCAGGGTTTATTTGGATTTCTTCTAAAGTCAATGGTTGCAGGGATGAGTCAGATTGCAATACCCTTACATTTTGAACCTGAGTCGGAGTGGCATCAAGGTGTATTGTGTATGCCCGAGCTACAACGGTGTCTTTAATGAAATATAAAGGGCTTTTTGACTCACTCATGTTCAAAACAACAATATTACATTTACCATCTATCAATTTGTAAACTCCTTCTTGAACACAGTATTCCATACCATTTATGTTACGATAACTGCCTTTTATATATATATCACTGCTAACTAAATTTTTGCTATAACACTTTAGCAAACCTATATCACTTATCTCAGAATCCAATGCCACATACAACTCAGATTTTTGGTTTTCTAACAGTTCAGGGTCTACTTGTGGCAGCTCAGGATTTACTTGCGGCCAGTCAGAGCCCTCTATACGACTCATGATGTTCAATGAATTGCCTGTTTTGGTAATCACTACCTGGGGCAGTTCAGTATAATTTTGCCCTATCAATATAGGTCTATGTACATACTTATCTTCAACAACATGGGCATCAATTTTTGCTTCTACAGAATCAATTTTTACAGTAAAAGTGGTTGTTCCCAACAGTGGAATGCGTGACCCAGAACCCTTTACTACTGGTAAATTATCATATGATATGGGCAGTTTTAATTTTTCAACCAGATCCTTTTGGATAAGAGAACAATCACTTCCCATATCAACAAAACATTCCACTGTATGTTCTTTATTAATGAGTGCAGGTTTGTAATATTTTGCATTAGTAGGAACTGCACTATCAATAAAAAGTACATGTTTTTCATTGTTGTCAGTTTTCTTAGTACATTTCTCATTGGTATGACCAAGTCGTTTACAAATGTTACATTTAACAATAGGTTTGGGACAATCCCTTACTAGATGTCCTTTATCTTTACAATTGAAACAGGACATATGATTTATTGAATTTGTAGTTCCTTGTATTTGTTTGTGTCCGGGTTCATTTTTTTTATTAAATGTATGTGTATTCTTAGTTTTATAAATGTCAGAATTTTCAGTGCATACATCCTTCAAATATTTTAACAGATCTTCGGGTTCAGTAAATCGGGCAGATGAAGCACCGGCTCGAATCGTGCGATCATCTATTCCTAGTATTACACAATCTACAGCTTTTTTACCAGAAATGTCACAAGCATTAAGCAGCATCATTTTGTCTATAAAATAACTATCTAAATTTTCACCATATCTTAACCGCCTTTGTAACATTTCCGTTAATAGCACTCCATAATTTGTCTCTGTGGGAAAAGCTTTTTTTTAAAGTGTTTGCCATTCTGACCAGGTATGCAATATTGTCGACTGACCTTGATACCAATCTTTAGCGCTTCCAACCAGCTTTGGAAGTGCATAGTGAATAGTGTGCGCTTCATTCCATTCATAAATTTTTGCACACTCATCAACCTTTAATAACCACTGGTCTATACGGTTGTTCTTTAATGCTGGATTAAATTCTGGTATTATAGTCATATGGCTATTAAAAGTTGATGATGAGTTGGGTTTGACAACTGCTCCAAACAATTGAGAAAGATCTTTCAAACTTAACAACACATTAGAACTAGTAGTGCTTGTCTGACCTTGTTTATGCAGTTCCGGTTGCGCGTGAAATGTTCCAGTATTATTATTATCACTGCGGTTGTCACACTTCTCACTATTACCACAGATCACCACTGGTATATCACCACCACTAACTTCACTAAGCATCGTGTCCTGCGCTGAGACTTCCGTCGACAACGGTGGCGGCAGCAAGGGTGTAAACGACGTCCGCAACAGCGGTAACGCTGACGTCGACTCCAATGTTGATGGTTGTTGCTCCCTTGACATCAGCGATCTTTGAACAGACGGTGTTTTTCCTCGTGCCACACGACTCGCCGACCTATGACGACGACGATTGCGTCTACTGTGTTTCCGACTTTTCTTGTGAGCGTGTCGTCTATCATCTGAAGAAGCCGACGTCGTAGATGCCTCAGAACTTGACCTGTCCCGGCTTCGTTTTTTCGTTTTCTTACGACTACGGCCCATTGTTCGACTTGTCACTTCTGATAAAAGATGACTCAAGTAAACTCCGAAATACGTTTTATAAAAGTTTATTTGTTAAATGGATAATATAACTGAATATCACAAATCCAATCTCCATTCGATCTACATAAGCTTCCAGTGTCCTCCTCCTTTTTTTCTTTCAACTGTCAATGTCATTTTTTTCCTAAAACGCGGGAAATCTCCGTGTCACTTGTCAAACATTAAAAAAAAACTCAATGAACGTTCGAAAAACCTTAACATCTAACACTTGTTTCTCGTGACCTATTGAATAGTCCTAATTAAATACGCTTCGCCTTTACCTCTGCTTATATTCTCTTAGTGGAAGAGTTAATTAATGAATTTAAAATGTTAAAAGCATCCATTATATTAACGATACAACACGCATTCCGTGTAAGCCGACATGTAATTTCCTGTGTAACTGATATTTTGATGCAAACCACGCGAATTATTCCTGAAAATACGAGTCCGAGTGTACTTGATGAGCTCCCTGCCGAGGTTTTCCCGAGGGGCTATAGTATGGGGTTCTTCAAAAAAGGAGTGTACAGGTTTTTAAAGGGTCGGCAACGTGCGTGTAATATCTCCGGTGTTGCAGGCGTCCATAGGCTACGGTAACTGCTTACCATCAGGCGGGCCGTATGCTTGATTGCCACCGACGTGGTATTAATAAAAAAACTTACTACGGACTTTATTCTCAAATAAATATTTGAAATTTTTTACAAACCGACAAATGATTTATTTTTGCTCCGTCTGATCGAAAGTGGCGAGAGAGCCAAAGGTGGAACTCACTAGATTCTCTATTTAACAATTCGCTTTAAAAACGATGAGACAAATCTTCGTGCGCAGTGCGCGCTTAATGATAATGTGTGACATTGCCCCGGGTTACTTTAGGGTTTGTCAATAGCTACTGAATTACAAATTTATTTATTTTATATATTAAAGGAAAAATGAAAATAGTTACCAAGCCGGTGAATTTTTCCATTTTTATTAAGTCGTTTCTGCTTGATTAATAGGTTTTTGGCAAAAATTTCATTTTTGGTACCAGCTTTTATCGCTAACTGTACTTTTTTTCCACAGGCAACTAATACTCATCGAGACAATTCTAAAAACCCCAAACACAATTAGGTTGCGTTGTTTTATCACAAGTTCCTATGACCACCTCCTGTCTCCATCATCAGATCAGCTCGAAGCTACCATAATATTGCATTGTCCCGACTTACATGCGTATGCAAATTTTCAGGGAAGATGGTTAAATTAGTTACCTTAGATTCTATTACATAGTTAATTACATACAAGTAGACCAAATAAAAGCGTGTAAAAAAAATTGTTTAGTATATGTTAACACAATTTTACTTGTCAATTCTCATGTTGAGACATGCTTTACGGATAGATGTTGCTACGCGCCTCCCTAAGCGCCACTTGCACCATTCCACTAACCCGGGGTTAACCGGTTAAACCTAGAGTTACCATGGTTACCAGTATATTTCTACCCCGGGCTAACGGGATGGTGCAAGTGTCGCTAAGGCGTCTAAGCATAAAGGAAGGAATGAAAAGATTCGCACCCTTTGTTACTTAGAAGTTATAATCTGATGATTGTATAGTCTATGCACGACCGTTATGGCGGGCGCGTACGGAGAAATAATGGCTGTCGATATATTAAAGTGTTCACAGTGCAATATCGTTATAAACGAGTTATTATGCTTTATTCAGAACAAAATAAACATAGTGGATGATATAAGCCTAATAAAATTGTGTCAAAGTGCGTTTACAACGTTGGAAATAAGTGCCGCAAAAAATCTATTGTTTGCGTCGATCTCCACGTCAATACAAAACATCAGCAGACGAGTTAACAAGGAATACAAAGACATTGAAGATATAATCAATGTGTTCAAAAACACTGAGCCCGACAATACTCCTACCTTTGTGGCGAAAGAACTGCACAAATTACCAGCGCTATCGTTTGATCACGTAGATGTGTCGAGGTTATTAAAGGATATTGTTCTGTTACAAACGGAGGTTAAAACCATAAAAGAAACGTATATTACAGTCGAGGACCTTAAAGGTGTTAAATGTGAGCTTGAAAACATGAAATATGCGTCTCTGAGTCATCACGATCACAGTGAATCGAATAATGTAAACAAAAGACGAGGCGGTTATTTGTCAGAAGAAAGCGGGCCGCACGGTTTTCTGAATTTATCAACTACCCTCACAGTAAATAATCTACCAGCAGAATTAATGGCAGATATGCATGAACGAGAGAGCAATCAACAGTCCCGCTCACCCATCCCGGAATCGCGTACGGCAAACGTCATGCCAGACGAACGAAGTACGATGACAACATCGCGGGCGCAAGTAAACAACTCAGGCGACGGATCGTGTAGTACTGAGGCCGAGCGTCCGCGTCCCGCTCCCGACCGGTTTGTAGTGAACGAACAGGTGAAGCCGGCCGCCCCTCACACCGAAGCGTATTCTGGGCTCAACCAGTTTGTAAACGATAAGCGGACAAGTGATCTATTTAGGTCTACGTCAATTCAGATTGATAAAGAGTATAATGTAAATAATGAGTGTGATTGGAAACTAGTTGAGTCTAAGAAGAAAAAGAGAAGTCAGAGAGGGGTGGTTAGAGGTACGGCCGTCATTAAACCGGGTGATAAGTTTAAATCTGCTGACTTAAAAGCATCCCTGTTTCTCTCTTATGTCCATAAAGATGCCTCTGAAAATGATATAATGGAATTTATTTCTTCTAAAACGAAAGAAACAGTTTTACTCCATAAAATCAAAATGAAAGCAGACAAGGGGTATAACTGCTACAAAATGGTTGTATCCAGACACAAAATAGGAATGTATTTAAAAGACGAATTTTGGCCGGATGGGATAACCTGTCGTCGTTTCCAGCCATACAGGAGTAATGAGCCGAACGTCGAACAGAAAACGAATGTTCCGGTGTAAATATGTATAATACAAACATTGTTACATATAATTGCAAAAACGTTAAACGCTCTGTAGAAGGCATTATCCAATTATGTGCCTTTGCGGACATCATTGCACTCCAGGAGACTTGGCTGTTGCCATGCGAACTGCAGAGCCTGGCGGAAATTCACAGGGACTTCGCGAGCGCGGGGACGTCGGCCGTGGATACCAGCTCAGGCATGTTAAGGGGCAGACCGTATGGTGGCGTGGCGATCCTATGGCGTAAGTCAATTTTTCAGTGTGTGTCAGTTGTGCAGTGTGCGAACCCACGTATAGCGGCAGTGCGAATCACAACGAATGATCGCCCATTGTTAGTGTTCAGTATATACATGCCTACGGACTGCGCTGAAAACGTTACGGAGTTCACAGACTGTCTGAGTTCGGTACACGCTATTATAGAGGAAAGTGACGTTGAGTCTGTGCTTATACTGGGCGATTTCAATGCGCACCCTAGTACTAGATTTTACAAGGAACTTATTGACTTCTCGATAGTACAAGACTGGTCGTGCGTGGATGTTGAGATGTTAGGCCTATGTTCAGATACGTTTACATTCGTAAGTGAAGCCCACGGCTGTAAGCGATGGCTGGATCACTGCGTAGTTACCTCTGCGGCACAGCAATGTGTTGTGGATGCGTACGTTAAATATGATGTGTACTGGTCGGACCACTTCCCGCTTGTTGTTAAATGTAATTTAAATATGATAAGGCCAAAATCTGTTTTACATGTATCTCCGACTAACAAAATTCGATGGGGTGAACGTAACTTAGAACAGATAAATAATTATAATGTAATATGTGATAATGAGTTAAAATATATAGATTTTCCTTCAGAATTTATCACGTGTTGTGGTCAGTCTTGTACTGATGGTAGTCACAGAGAGTGTATTGATAAATTGTATTATAAAATAGTTAATGTGTTATGTCGAGCGGCAAGTTGCACTAGGGGTAACGTCATGCGAAAGGGTCGTAAAAAACCTGTGACTGGCTGGAATAAGCATGTGAGCGAGGCTCACGCGAGTGCCAAGCTACATTTTGATACTTGGGTGTGGTTTGGTAAACCAAATAGGGGTCAAGTATATGACAATATGATTAAGTCCCGTAAAATCTTTAAAGGTAAGTTGAAATGGTGTCAGAACAACCAAGAACAAATAAAAATGGATTTAATAGCTGCTCATCATGCAAAACAAGATTTTCGAAAGTTTTGGAAATGCACTAATAAGTTAAGTTCTAAGCTTGGTACTCCCGTGAGTGTCGACGGTGTGTCGAGTCCCGGGGAAATCGCAAATATGTTTCAGGACCATTTTAGCGTTAAGTCACCCTTAGGACCGCCGAACAGATTGCTCGACACTGAGGACTTTGGCAAGCCCTCAATACTGATCACAGCCAAGGATGTCAGTTTGGCTAGACAGAAGATGAAAGGGGGCACATCACCTGGGCACGATGGCCTCAGTGTCGAGCATCTGCGGTATGCTGGCAATCACCTCCCTCGCGTACTTAGTCTTTTGTACAACCTCTGTTTAGGTCACTCGTATCTTCCACAGGATATGGTCAAAACTCTGGTGGTGCCTGTTATCAAGAATAAGACAGGGGATGTGTCGGATAAGTCAAATTACCGACCCATCTCTTTGGCCACGATAGTGGCAAAAGTACTTGACAGTGTGCTCAACTCGTATTTAAAAAGACAGGTTAAGTTACATGACGCGCAGTTCGGGTTCGTTCCCGGGCTGTCGACGGAAGCCGCCATCTTGAGTTTGAAACACACTGTCAAGTATTACACGGACAGGCAAACACCTGTCTATGCATGTTTTATGGATCTGTCGAAAGCTTTCGACACGATTTCCTACGACATTCTCTGGCGTAAGATGGGTGATATAGGGCTTCCACCAGAGCTGATCTCACTGTTTAGATACTGGTACCTGAACCAGGAGAATACGGTTAGGTGGGCGGGTGAGTTGTCGAATCCCCAGAGACTGGAGTGCGGAGTAAGGCAGGGGGGGTTGAGCTCGCCTCTGCTCTTCAGCCTATATGTCAATGCATTGATCGAGGAGCTCAGCAGCATGTATGTCGGATGTTTTGTGGACGGTGTCTGCGTCAATAATATAAGTTACGCAGACGACATGGTCCTGTTGGCCCCCTCGGTCACTGCATTGCGCCGGCTAATTGCTGTCTGTGAGATATATGCGGCCTCGCACGGTCTCTCATATAATGTTAAAAAGACCGAGTACATGGTTTTTAAAGCTGGCAGCAAATGTCCTTTCTTTTTTCCTCCCATTGTACTTAATGGTGTTCCACTTACGCGGGTTACTAAATTTAAATACTTAGGACATTTGCTGACAGACGACCTGAGGGACGATGCCGATATGGAGAGGGAGCGCAGAGCGTTGTCAGTCCGTGCGAACATGCTGGCCCGCAGATTTGCACGATGTACAAATTCTGTCAAAATAACCTTATTTAAGGCATACTGCACATCACTGTACTCGTCAAGTCTGTGGGTCAATTACACGCAGCGGGCTTACAATGCTCTGCGTGTACAGTATAACAACGCATTTAGGGTGCTGCTACGGCTTCCACGATACTGCAGCGCGTCGACTATGTTTGCTGAGGCGCGGACTGATAGCTTCGACGCTATCTGGCGTAAGAAAACGTCCTCGCTCTTGAGTAGGGTACGTGGGAGCAGTAATAGCATCTTAAACATGATAGCTAATAAGCTTGATTGTCCTTTGATGTGGAAATTGTGTCAAAGGACAAAATCTGTGTTTATTATTAAGTACTAACGTAGGCTAGGATCAACTAACACTCTTTGGACCATTTTGTTGTCTTTAGTAAAAAAAAAAAAAAAACGTATAACATTGTCAGTATTGTACCGAAATAGAACATTAATGTCTGAATAAAGGCCTTCATTATTTTAATTAATATAGTTACCACTTAATTTATATTCGTTTCATTCCGTGTCAATGGGATTGATAATTAATCCGAAGATAATTTAAAATAAATGGAACTTAATCCCGAATTAATTATACATACCTACAATGTGTTATTCCAAATGGGGCCATGAGGGAAAAGACAATTGGCCGGTGAATATCCACGACGCAGCAGGTGAGAATCGAATGTAGATCTACCAGTAAAGATAAATGTCATACTCCATGCTAATAATAGATGACACCCTGCTGACACCTCATTATTGACAATGACTTTAGTTTAAAGATGACATGCACTGGAACCGTGAATATCACGCGGACGTCTATCTTAAGGTGCAGTAGTTTCAGAGAGCGGAGTTTTTGAAAGTGCGGTTTAAGAGGAATTTCCTCCCGCGGACGCTTCGGCCGTGGAATGAGCTCCCTGCCGAGGTTTTCCCGAGGGGCTACAGTATGGGTGTACAGGTTTTTAAAGGGTCGGCAACGCGCATGTATTTCTCTGGTGTCGCAGGCGTCCATAGGCTACGGTGACTGCTTACCATTAGGCGTTATGCTTATTTACCACCGACGTGGTATAAAAAAGTAGTAGCGATGTTTTAAATCACAATATGGCTGCCAAAAATTTAATTAGCAATCTTAAGGCCTTTCTCGAGGGACTCTATCGATTCGAACACTGAATTTATAAAAAAACACGAATGTAGGTCCTAAATGCACTTAAAAAATGTGTAATCAATTTTGCACAAAAGCTTAAAAAAAATTAATTGCTGTCAAAATCGACAATATCATGTTAAAGGGAACTTATCGATTACTTTTTATTTTATTTAAACGTACAAAAAATTTAACTAAACATTCACATTCAAATGATGCGCTCCCGGGCACGCACATCCATCCATCCATCTCGCTCACGCTTACGCTCAGTGAGAGTGAGAGAAGAACACTAACTTACTGGGCCTTAATAGCAGCGATATTTTTTTTTATTGTAGTTAATAATAATGTGATAAGCCATTATGGCCTTTAATCGTATGGCAATATGATAAAAAAATAAGATAAGAAATTATTAAAAATTGGGCGCCGTGACAAGAAATTTGCAGTAAGCATCAGAAGATCCTCTAATAACGCAATGAATTTCACCGGCAAAGTGGCAATCGTGACTGGTGCCGCCTCCGGGATGGGAGCAGCAACCGTAAAAGCACTGGCCAGAGAAGGCGCCAAAGTGGCCCTGGTGGATAAGGACGAAGAAAACCTAAAAAAAGTCGCCAAGCAATGCGAACAGCATGACAACAAACCTCTCATCATCAAAGCAGATATCACTAAAGACGAAGAAGTTAAAACTATAGTTAAAGAAACTATCGACCGATTTGGTAACTTAGACATACTGGTCAATAATGCAGGGACCGTCGTATCCACATCCATATTAGACGAAAATGTTATGAAAAATTTCGACCTCCATATGAACACACATCTGCGCTCCATGGTCTATTTGACGCACCTTGCTGCGCCTTACCTGATCAAAACTAAAGGCAACGTCGTCAATACTTCAAGCATAACTTCGCTTCGCGTTTTTGAAGGACTACTTACGTATTCAATTTCGAAAGCAGGTGTTGATCACTTCACGCGCTGCGTAGCTTTAGACCTTGCTGCTCATGGCGTTAGAGTAAATACTGTGAGCCCTGGATTCACCGTGACGAATATGATGCAAAACCTTTGTTTACCAAACGATGATAAAGCTTGGGAGTACTGGAAAGATCGCACCGCGTTGAAAAAGCTAGTGGAACCTGAAGAGATCGCAGATTTAATTCTGTTCTTAGCCAGTGAGAAGGCTAGGAGCATTACTGGGTCGACGTATGTTTGTGACAACGGTAGTCTTTTGGTATAATATGATAATGAAACCTTCACATTGTTGGTCCTAACAGTGCATCACCTATGTAGACATTGTGATAAGTGCAACTCTAGAATTATTACGTCTATTTCATTATTGCTCGAATACGATTGTTTGGAACGCTCTCGATGTTACGTTTTATTCTAACAAGGCTTTTATCACTGGATGACAGGAGCTCTTGTAATTCACTTTGTTGAAGAAGAAAAAATTGTGTGGTTTTATGAAACCACGATGCAAGTGAAACTTTTTTCGGATTGTAGCTGTACGGGTTGTACATCTGAGCTGATATGATTCTTGATCTTGATGTTTGATTGATATCTTGATGGAATCACTGATTTATGTATATTTATTTATTTATTTTAAACTTTATTGCACATAAAAAGTGTACAACAGGCGGACTTAATGGCATTATAGGCATTCTCTACCAGTCAACCATAGGGCTAAACAGAAAAGCGTCAAGGTGGGTGCACTGAGAGAAAAAAAAACAATAAAGAAACGTAACTTTTGAGCGAAGTAAAACTTCTACATGCATAATATAATAATATGCTTAATTATACCTTATGACTATGAGTACACTAAATATATATATATATTTATATATAATTAAATATATGAATAAGCAAGGATAAATACTTATACTTACATACAATTGCACGTGCGTTAAGGGTTACCTACCGACTAATACCTACTATGCCTGCCTTAGCAGGTGGTTATAAAGCAAACGTTTGAATGTTAACTTGCTTGGAGCCTGTCTGATCGTCAGAGGGAGCGAATTCCAGAGACGGATTGCTTGTACGGTGAAGGAAGAAGAGAGAAAACCACTATGGTGAGGAAATACCGAAAGTTTAAGAGAGCGGGAGGAACGTAGTTCACAACCCGGGCGAGGGGTTACAAAACTGAATCTACATTTTAGGTAGCTGGGAGCAGATGGCTCGAACAGTATTGAGAAAAGCAAACAAAGAATTCTGAGAGTCCTGCGCTGCCGAATAGGGAGCCATTTAAGCTGGCGACGGTAATGAGATATGTGGTCGTACTTGCGCAGACCGAAGATAAAACGTATACCATTGTTGAGCAGGCGATCGAGCTTGTTAAGTGAATTCTGTGAGATGTTAGTTGTGCACACATCGGCGTAATCTATGAGCGGTAGTATTAGTGCCTGCACAAGTAT
The DNA here is from genome assembly GCF_947568885.1 of Cydia strobilella. NCBI lineage: Eukaryota > Metazoa > Arthropoda > Insecta > Lepidoptera > Tortricidae > Cydia > Cydia strobilella. The sequence continues at coordinate 1,762,220 of NC_086046.1, read as the reverse complement.
GTCTTTATTTATAACCAAGGTATATAATGAGTACTAGCTAGGAGCACGTATGTACGTAAACTGAAATATAAATCGAATTATAGCGTAATCGCATAAACAGCAATAATTATTATAAGTCATTCATATATTAAATGCTGACGCGAGAATGTGCGATGTTTGCATTGTACAGTAGCTATTTAACTAAAAAAATTAGATTTAGGGTATTAAAATCGTGCTTTTAATCTTATTTAAAAAATATCATCTTTAAAATTGTCTTACCAAGGCTAGAGCCTAAAGATAAAGAATCCTAAATGCATCGTAATTGGTTATCTCATCTCTATGGGAGGCGGAGTTTAGCTTGCTCGTAAGGATCGAGGAAAAAAAAACCTATCAAAAACATTACCTACATGTAAAAAGATGCAAGCCTCGCAACGCAGTTCTTCTACTACAAAAAAGTTTTGAGATGTAATGTAAAACCAAGTCGGTTATTTTAGTCATTACCAGGGGGTGTTATAACCGTAAGAATATTAGATACCGTTATTCTTTTAATACTTATAATGACTTAGCAATCTCACGGCTACATAGTGACATAAGGATAATTCGTCAACTATTTAAAATAATCCTAATTGAACATAGCGCTAGCCTTAATGACATGCAGTTTGAGCAATACACATACGAGTACAAGTAAAGCATTGTGTGCGATTCCCAAGTCATTATATGTACTAAAGAAATAAAGGTATCTAATAGTCTTACGGTTTTAACACCCCCTGGTACTGACTAAAATAACCGACTTGGTTTTACATTACATCTCAAAACTTTTTTGTAGTAGAAGAACTGCGTGGCGAGACTTGCATCTTTTTACATGTAATGTTTTTGATGGGATCTCATCTCTTATTGTAGGCAGTCCTTCTTTTCGTGTACTAATTAATACCCATAACATACTTATACTATGTGATACACATATCATAATAATTATACACATTTTCATTCATACTCACATCGTACAACGTAGTGGACCTATACATAACCTACTAATTGTAGGAACTGCAAACGTAACTTTGTTATCGCATATATTTATATAAGATTAGAAACTTACTTGTGCAGTTATTAAATCTTTAAAACGTGACTGATATTCCAGTATTTTTAAGTTTTTATTGGCTTAATACGCTAAAAACTAATTACGTTTCAAATTTGGAGCTTGCGGGTCTGCCAGAAGTACCTTAGAATTATGATGATCGTGAGTGTGTCAGTGACAAAACTAAGGAACTTTAACTTGCAATAATTCTTAAACAACATGTTAAAATTACATGTTATTGAGAATATATCTAAATCATGTTATGCTCTATGCGTCACTGAAAATTCAAGGTTCTAGCTTTAGCTATCACAAAATTACAGTATGTTGAAAATGGCCTGAGTGGCTTCGAGAAAAGGATGGTACGGCCGTGCCTCTTTGTTTTGCTCGTCTTGGCGGGGGCACTACCGTGCCTCCAGATCCGTAGCGGTTCAGTTGGTAGGTTTCTATGTTAGTGTGTTAGTTATTGTGGGACAAATCTTAGACATTAATAAAACTGTTAGGGTTGTTAGAATTTTCTCGATGAATAGGTATTAGTTGCCCGTGGAAAGAAAAGTAGTTAGCGATAAAAACTTGTATAGTCGTTCGTTTTGTAGCTGGCTCCGAACGGCTATTCCTTTGTCTATTGCTAATTAAAACCGCACGTCGGTCTTTGGCGTACGAGTCCTATTGGCACCTGAGTGCGGGCTAGTCCAACGCTCAACAAGCCAGTGTAAGCGCGCCTTAATTACTCATCACGATGACACATTTTAGACTGGTTCTGTAGCGGTCGACTCGCCGGCACTCAGTAACCGTAGAGGGACCACACAGGAAATCGCAAATTATATTTCCATTTGTCATTTTAGAATAGAAGAATAGAATAGAATAGAATATTTTTTATTTTGCTTAAAAATGTGGTACAAGAGATGTTATAAAAAATATATCGTGGTCACACACATTCCACCAGAAACAGGCATGCAAAATTTAAAGTACCTAAATATTAAAAGAAAGCATGCAACGGTACGCATTTAGAGTACTTACAACTAATATTCTAGTGCTCTTAAATCTAGCGTATTACTAAAATGTCAAAATTACAATTATATTACCAATATGTCATAACTACAATACAGATTCAATAGATTATAGATTAGATATAGATTTTGAATCTTATTGCAATTTCTATAGGAGTTGTAATTCAATAACCGATTAGTGACCGAACCTTTTTTTATACAGGGAAGGCAGGCGTAAGGGCCAGCTTGAGAATTAAAGACTAACCAAATTTTTTTTTCCAAAAACATTTATATTAAAGATTATTGTAAGCAGATTTCTCTGCTAAGTATAAAACATACAGCTGTGAAAGTTTATTCTTGAACGAAACGCTAGTCACATCTGCTGAGTATGATTATTAATATTGATAATATTTGTATTTCGTATGGCAATACTTGAAAGCGTTTTCTTATCTTCGATGTTTTATGAGAAAACATAAAAATATTATTAAGATTGCAACTCGTTTTTTTACTACACATTTGTCTCGTTCGTGTCACATCAAACTATAGGGTTACATATTGGAATTAATCAACTTTAAAACGAAAGTGGAGGACCCGCGCGGAATCGCATTTTCATACAAACGTTCCTCTCTGGATATTAACATTATTGAAATTATTTTAACATAATTTGTTGTATCAACGTATGTATTGTCAACCACAACTACGCCCCTACGTTTGGTCATTTTTTTCGAATTTCTAATTATTATTAAGAGGTTAGGAGCATTAGAAATTTGTGTTATAAGTCGTTTTCGCTTCTAAATTATACAATAATCAAAAAATCTTAAAAAGTTATACGTCCCGGCATGGTTATTATACATTTTGGGTTAATATAAAAAAAAAACGAAATAAAAACCAAAAAATAAGTAAAAACTGTTATAACTTAATTCCAATTCTTTAAAAAAAAGGGAACCGCCTTCAAAAAACCAACCCACTGAAAAGCACAAAATAATTTTTATATAATACCCCATATCCTTGTCCAGTCCCTATCCCGTCGTAATTTCTGCCAAAAAGTAATTAATACCTAATAATAAGCAAATTAATAACTATCCGGGTAATGACTTAGGTTTTGAAGCCGGTGCCAACGGTTTTGGACTAATCGCCCCTACAAAAAATTTTAATTAAAAAACATGACATTCGCGTTCCCGGTCACGCACATCCAATTTTTTATCGTAATAATAATGTGATAAGACATTATGGCCTTTAATCGTATGGCAACATGATTAAAAAAACCGGCCAAGTGCGATTCCGACTCGCGCACGAAGGGTTCCGTACTATTACGCAAAAAACGGCAAAGAAATCACGTTTGCTGTATGGGTGCCCCACTTAAATATTTATTTTATTCTGTTTTTAGTATTTCTTGTTATAGCGGCAACAGAAATATATAATCTGTGAAAATTTTAACTGTCTAGCTACACGGTTCGTGAGATACAGCCTGGTGATAAAAATAAATAAATAAAATTTTATTTTCAGCCATCACGTACAGTAAATAGTACACCCATATCAGACTAATATATACTTAAAACTAAAATAAAAGTAAAACAAATAAAATAGTTATGATAATTGTTACAATTTTTTGTTTCTGTGTCGATGCACTGAAAGCCAGTGCCTAAACATGTTACAATTAATGTTGCGGTACACCGAATAGGGTCCCGTTTTTATCCTTTGGGTACGGAACCCTAAAATGATAAGATATTAGATAGAGAAATATTAATATAAATTTAGTTCCGTGCCAAGCAATTTGCAGTATGCATCAGAAGATCCTCTAATAGCGCTATGAGTTTCACTGGTAAAGTGGCAATTGTGACTGGTGCTGCCTCCGGGATAGGAGCTGCCACAATCAAAGCACTGGCCAGAGAAGGCGCCAAAGTGGTACTGGTGGATAAAGACGAAGAAAACCTAAAAAAAGTCGCAACGCAATGCGAGCAGCACGGCAAAAAACCTCTAGTCATCAGAGCAGATATGAATAAAGATGAAGAAGTTAAAACCATAGTGAAAGCAACCATCGATCGATTTGGTCAATTAGACATACTGATCAATAATGCTGGGATTGGTGGTGAGGTACCCATATTAGACCAAAACTTTATGGAAAGCTACGACCTCATTATGGACACGAATCTCCGCTCAATGGTCCATTTGACGCACCTTGCTGCGCCTTACCTGATCAAGACTAAAGGCAACGTCGTCAATACTTCAAGCATGACTTCTCTTCGCGTTTTTGAAGGACTAGTTACGTATTCAATTTCGAAAGCAGGTGTAGATCACTTCACGCGCTGCGTAGCTTTAGACCTCGCTGCTCATGGCGTTAGAGTAAATGCTGTGAACCCTGGATTCACCAAGACGAATATAATGCAAAACTGTGGTTTACCAAACGATGATAAAGCTTGGGAGTACTGGAAAGATCGCACCGCGTTGAAAAAGCTAGTGGAGCCTGAAGAGATCGCAGATTTAATTCTGTTCTTAGCCAGTGATAAGGCTAGGAGCATTACTGGGTCGACGTATGTTTGTGACAACGGTAGTCTTTTGATATAATATGATAATGAAACCTTCACATTGTTGGTCCTATTCGTTTCCTTTGTAAACTTACCCTTAATTTCAAAATCGACATATGATATATAGTCTAACATTGGAGTTCCCACACATTCACTGTATTGGTCTCTTTTGGCCCAGCCGCCCCTCATGCGCGTGGAAATACTGGAATCTATAAGACTCGCAGTGCTTCCGTCATCAAGGAATGCGTACACGTTACAGGATCCCGTAGGGCCCGCTTTATTGTTATGGTTATTATATAAGGATCACAAATAAAAGGCTTTTTATTTTATTTTATTTATCATGAATTATACCTAATCGTAATTATATCGCAGTCATATTCATACGTATCGCCTCCTTTAAGCACTTAAGACTTAAGATCGCATTGGTGCAATGCTGATGTATTATACATAATATAAACCTTCCTTTTGAATAGGGATGAAAATTCCGGAAAAAAATTTTCGGGACTTTTTCAAAATTTCGTTCTTTTCGGGTTTTTTTCCAGTTCTAAATTCAGAAAAAAATAATACGTCACACACAATGCCACTGATGAGTGATGACAGTGTCAATGCCATAAACAAACGCATTAGACATGCAACCTTAACCTACCTTTTTAAATTCCTAATTAAATATATTGAAAAATACATTGTTTTTTTCGAAAGAAAGTTGAAAAAAACGAGCCGTTTTGAATTTTTCCCGTTATTTTTCCCGTTTTTTCAACGCTACTCTTGAATCTATTTAAGAAAACCGCATCAAAATCCTTTGCGTAGTTTTAAAGATCTAAGCATACGGACAGACATTCATCCAGACGTCAGGAAGCGACTTTGTTTTATACTATGTAGTGAAGTTAGGAAAATTTGCATGAAATCTGTTTTTCGCTCCTAATTTTCTGCTCTGCCTTAAGTTTGACTGGTAGAGAATGCCTCATGGCATTAAGTTCACCTTTTGTACAATAAGTTGTACTTTTGTGCAATAAAGTTTAAATAAATAAATATTTTTTTACAATAATAAAAAAATCTAAAAAAGTCAAACGTAGGCAACGCATTAGCTATGGTAAATATACATCAAATTATGTAAAAATATTCTCCATATGTCATAATCCGGAGAGGAAATGGGAACTAGGTACGTGTGTATGGAGAAGCGGCCGTCCCTTCTCCTCGTAATAATGGCCACGGAGGTGGGTACTTTAAAAAAAAAAACATTTTTCTCTGTCGTCAACGATTTGGGACTCGCATTTTGTACGCGTTACCATGCCTTCCCGGAAAAAAGTGAATCTTTCGCTAAAGTCTCGCAACACATTTAGGCTACAAGGGGCACGGTCTCAGAGGTCCGAGAAAGACCACGGTGAGAGAGTCAGTGGCGCTCTAGCCAGGCAGGCCGCTTCGCTTTCGGCTGAAATAGCAAGCCAACGCGAGTTTCGAGGAACTTGCGATCCCAAAGACATCGTACGCAATACATTATGTAGGCGCAGATCCTGACGGAGTGTGGCGCCGGAGTAACTGTGTTCATCCCGCGCATCCCCCTCATCCCGAGCAACTTCCCGTTCCGCTTCAAGCGCCTACAGTTCCCTGTGAGCATCTGCTTCGCCATGACCATCAAGTCGTAGGGGCAGACGCTGCGTGCCGCCGGCGTGGACCTGCGCACAGGTTGCTTCTCTCTAGCTCTACATGGCGTGCTCGCGCGTCACCAGCTGCACGGAGCTGATGCCCGCCGGGGAATACTTACTCACAATGTGGCGTACAAAGAAATATTGTAAATTATATGTTTTAGTTGTGCATACATAAACCAGGGACCGGACAACCCTTTCCGCGATAAAACCCTTTCAATGGGCGACACTTAAACACGGCTAACACATTGAAAGACTTTCCCTTTTGAACTGCAAGCCCATTCATACCCTTACCTTTGACACAGATTATATAATACTAGTACAGATACCCAATCCCATACTAAAAAAGCGCACCGTCCTAAGTAGCATATACTTGTAGGCTATTTTTTAGTTCACAGTAGCGAACAAGATGGCGCACGGAGCTAATACAACTCTTACGACTAACATGCGTTGAAACACCTCTCTTGCGACATCTGTTGTAGCTTCCACGCAATAAACCAATACGTCACATTCACTTTTAAGGTAAATTATTACTAGATGGCGTTTCAGATATCAGCGACAAAATTAAAATTTATTTGCATGATTTTGAAGTTTGATTGGGTACTTTAGTAAGGCGTCAAAGTTTCGTTACAAACACTAATTAATAAACTAGTGGATGCGAAATGACTGCTTTTAGTATAAAAACCAGTGTCGCTAAACTCACACATTCATAGCCATGTTAAAATACATTACACACTTACAAAATTGCTTCGATTCGTAGCAACTTTCCATACCAATAGGTTATTACCGGTTGACATTTCTCGAACGGTTATCAACTGTAGGCTACACGAGCGACGGTCTAAGGTATAATGTCAAAGTTATAAGACATACGACTTTAATTATCTCATTCATCTCACAAAACCTCACTCAACGTTCACCTAATACAACTACTGAACACCAGATGGCGCTATTTTTTTATAGTTTTAAAATCACTTACTTATTATAGGCGAGAAAAGGGCTAAAGAAACCAGTATAAGTAAGATCTAATTACGCATGGTTTGTTACGGATCTCACGGTCACGTTACACTGGTGTTTTCGAGATCTCTACACGCCTGCGAGTAGCTAACCGTTGGGAACTTCTTTCATTCGATGTAGGGAGGGGACAGTGTAATCCGAGTGTTTTATCGATATTTGTGTGTTCGGTTAGGAATTGATATTTCATTACCGTATGTTTTATAACATTTAGATTATATTTTATTTATGATTATAATATAGGTAGTGATAATCGTGATTGTATGAAAAATAATATGTAGTACAGTACAACAAATATCTAACTAAAAATTTGTTTCTTATTTATTGACCAACTAGGTTGTTAATGTAAACATTCAGATTCAGATTCAGATTCAGATATTTATTAATAAAATTTAGTATTTTACACGTCATTTTCAGTATAATAAATAGTTATATTAAATTATCACTAATTAATTTACATTTTTAGTATACATTTTACAAATATAGGTACTTAACTTACGTATCTATTTTTATGTGGTTGGGTTGGCTGCCCTACTGACAAAGTCGTCGATGGTATAGCACGCCAGTTCAGTTAAGAGTGCCCTGAGTTTTTTTTCAAATGTTGTATCGCTTGCATCAATTATTTCGGCAGGAAGCGAGTTGTACAATTTTGCCCCAACAACAACGAGTGACTTTCTAGATTTAGCTAGTTTACGTTGTGGGACAACTAAAAGGGGTCTCCATCGGGTGCTTCTTTCCCTGGTAGTAGAGGAGACATAGTTGTGTAGATTTGCTCTTATATACTTGCACGCAGTGAGGACATAGACACTTGGAAGCGTAAGTATTTTCAATTCTTTAAATAATTCTTTTGCAGGATGGTCGTGACACTTTCCTGTTATGATCCTTACTGCGCGCTTCTGCATTTTAAAGGGTCTGTCACGATCAGCTGCCAGGCCCCACAGGTCTACACTTTGCGTTAGTATTGAATGGAAATATCCATAGTACGCCTTAAGTAAGTTAATGCGCGATAGGGTAGGCGCGAGTCTGGATAAGGCATAGCACGCTGATGCTAGCCTGTCACATTAACATGTCACATTAAATATATCTTAAGGTTAAATAGATAAAATCATAGTTATTGTTGTTATTTTGCAATCACAAATCTGCAATTACCTATGTCAGTATTCGTCTTTAATAATTTGTAGCAGCATTTAAGCTTAATCTAGACGGGACAACCTGATTCAATTGTCAAATTAATTGTATGGTGTGTAAGCAAACATTAAACTGGATCATCGATCCCATGCCTATCAAATCAGGAAGGGGCGCTGCAAAATTCCAATATTTGACGTTAGTTTGCGTGGTAAGAAACACTTTTTATTAATTTAGTGAGCCCGAATGTCACAAATAATTACTAAATTAGTAATTAAGTTTTAGGCGTGTGGACGCTAGATGAGATCAGATGTATGTCAATTTTATCCCCAAAAATCTTTCTCTAAGAAATGCTGCGAGCAAATGGTGCTTTATTTTTGGGGAAACTAATTTTCTTGCCCAGTAGCATTAATCCATTTATTTTTAATATCTGCATCTTTTGGAAATCTAAAACATTTAATAATAAAGAAATAGAAAATATAAATCGTTTATTCATGGCACGTTGCATGCATTGTACGCATAAGTACATTAAGTACCTAGTCTAATTATATTAACGATGAAAATATGATGGGTGTAAAAAACAAGAACAAATAAATGTATATAAAGGAATACAAAGGTTTGAAAGGTTGCCATGAAATGACCCCGACTTAACTTAGTGCTTGATGACCAGAGCTGCCATATTTACTTATAGACATTGATTATCCCAAATAATAATTTATTACCTACTAACCAAACATCAAACTTGAAATATCGTACTGTTACGATATTTCAAGCTTTAACTTTATCGATATAAATATCGACATTGCGCAGCATTTAAGTAGCGAAGTTATTTGACATTTAGGATAGCGAATATTCCAGATAAACGTAAAGAATAGTGACAAAGGATTATGAACTCTAAGTTTAAACAAATAAAATATAGTTTTACTTAACGACAATCGTAAATAATGCAAAATAAACAGACTTTTCGTATTTATCGGATTATATTGAAAGAAATAACCACCGGTGATAGGAGATACCTCCACGTGAAAGGTTTTTTTAAACCGCTGTGATTTCTGCAGCTTAATACTGCACAATATGGCATTTTAAATTTAATTAGGTATAAATTTTTGTTAGACGAGCGTACGTATGACGTGAATGTCATTCGAGCATGAAATTTACACAACAAACTGAGCATAGTCTGTGCATAAAGTGAGTCGACCGCTCGCTACTATTACAATTGTGGTATTTTCTATAAAAAGGGACCTTATTGTCGATGGCGCTTACGCCATTATTAACGATGCTCCGATATAAATGCAATGCCGCGCGACGCTGTGCGGCGTAAGCGCCATCGACAATAAGGTCCCTTTTCATAGAAAATGCCCCAATTACCGGTCGGTGTCGGTACCTACTACCTAGTACCTACCCATCGTTTCATCGTCTAATTTGTGCAGTAGACACGCGAGAGTCAATTAGCGTGACTCGCGCCATAGAACATTGTGCTAGCCTCGGGCCTCGCCGCACTTGCCGCTCTCGCTCTCGCTGGGCGACTGGACGAACGGGTGTTGCTTTGCGTGGTTTTAACTCTAAGATTGCATTAAAAAATGAAACGCAGAAAACTTTTTTTTTAGGATTTATGGATTTTATGGACTAGGTACCTAAGCGTGTTTTGTGGCTTATTCAGTGCGGCTACCATGAGTTGACATTAGAAGTTTATGCCGATCGCAGTCTATTAAGCTCGTACCCCTATAATATATTTTTTAATACAGTTGCTCAAAAAGTGCTACTTTACGTAGCTGTTTAGCGTGCGGAAAGTTGGTATTCGCTTCGCGAACAACTAGTGCTTTTTACTTTTCCAATTTTTGAAATTAATACTTGTTTTAATTCATGACTACTTATTGATGAGTGTTAATATTAGTTTCCTTTAAACGTCGTAACCAACATAAAAACCTACTGTTAATTTAAGAATACGAAAAATATACATATTTCATATTTTATTACTTACCTCTTTATCATTATAACACGTTTATTTTTTAATATTGAAAATTGAAAAACCGTTCTTAATAAGTTGTCTGTATGGAACGGAATAGCTCTGGAAGGTAGAGGTAGGAATAGCTGCCGAAACGCCTGTCAAAGAAGAAGCGTTTTTTCTTACTGTTTCCAAAGGCAACATGCGATATTGTTTTTATTCCTTACTTGTTGTTTTTCTTATTTGCGCCGTTTTCAACCAAAAGGGTAGTTATTGTCAGTTGTCAATAACGTTGGTTCTTCCCATAAAGCTTCAATTTGAAATCAACCTTATCGACAACCGACAATGTGGTACCTTTTAGTTGAAAACGTCACATTTTATCGCAACTGTATTAAAAAACGTCGTTCGATACACGTGCGGAAATGTCATTCTTCACTCTTCCCGAGTCTTGCCACTCGCCTACGGCTCTTGGCAAGATATCTCGGTACTCGTAATGACATACTTTCCGCACTAGCATCGAAATGTACTATAAAGGCTCCGTCACACACGCGCGTTTTGCGGACGGAGCGGACGCCGGCGCGACGGGAGCGCTTTCATTGCGCTCCGCTCACGCTCCGCCCCCAAAACGCGCGTGTGTGACGGAGCCTTTATGCGGTTTTCACCTATGAATAAGTAGGGTGATTCTCGAGGAAAGTTAAGGATGGTTAAGGCGTATAGTTTGTTAAGGTTTTGTGTAAATTGGTTGAAATATGAAGATATTTGCTAATGAAGTCAGCTTTCATTGGTTTACCTACTAAAAAGTCCGCGATGGCACGCGATGATGTATGTCTATCTTTTAAGGATAACTTACTAAGTATACCCATTCTTATCTTCTACAAACAGAAACAGATTTCATAGTATGTGGTATTTGCAAAACTATTTACACGGATACAGTATTAATAATTATCAAATTAAATACGTTAGTTCTATTAAGCATTTCATACAGATTACAATGGTCTCATACAAGATACAATTAAAATGAATATCTCAGGAGTAATCGTAAATTAAAGTTTCACTTCGACCCATATAACTTGTATGAAATGTTAAAGACGCTAACGTCCGTTAGTTGCCAATTTTTACCACCTTATGCGCTGCGATCGTTTTACTTACCCCCACCATAATCTTCGCACGGTGCCAGTTAGCCAACATGAGGAAACAACTCAAAATTTGCATCAAATGCTTTGCCACTTTGCTCAGTAGATAAATAAAATACAACTGTCCCATATGTTTCTTAAATATATATAGAGCCTTCAGAACTGGTATGTCAAAAAAAATATCCCTACCTACTTTAAAAAAACCGGACAAGTGCGAGTCGGACTCGCCCACCGAGGGCTCCGTACTTTTTAGTATTTGTTGTTATAGCGGCAACAAAAATACATCATCTGTGAAAATTTCAACTGCCTAGCTATCACGGTTGATGAGATGCAGCATGATGACAGACAGACGGACAGAGGAGTCTTAGTAATAGGGTCTCGTTTTTACCCTTTGGGTACGGAACCCTAAAAAAGCAAAACATGATAATATCAGGTTCTGTGTGATTCTATTTCTTAAAGATAAACACAAATTGTATTCCTATAAGTAAATTGCTAAAACATAGAATTAAATAAAAACAACAACAAGAAGTTAAGGAGGATATGTTTATTTTTGATAGCTAAAGATAACCGTGGAGAAGACAACCTGTCATTTAATGCCTCAAATCCCTTATAAGCATTTGATTACCTTATTTGTGTTATAGGCTCGCCCGCTCACTGAATACATTGCAGGTTCAATATAATGACGCATTCAGGGTGTTGTTGCGGCTGCCGCGGCAGCACCCTGAACGTCTGGCATGTTTGCGCACGCGCACGTGGACGGCTGGACGGTTTCCATGCGACGCCACACAAGCGCTGCGCCGCGACGCTCTACAAAGTCTGCGTCAGCCGCCACACTCATAGCCTCCTGAGCGTAGTAGCGGGTAGGTGGGACAGTGGCGTAGTCAGGAACTGGGCCTCGCTTCATAGATGCACAGCTGTCCATAGCCAAGACACGACAACGGATGATCGCCCTACACGGTGAGGCGCGACAGTCTCCAAAGCAGAAATGCGGACGAGAACTCCCACATGCACCCTTCCACAGGAAGGGTGTCGAATGATTAGGAATAGATTAAGCGCTTAAATTTATTAATTTCTTATTCTGATTTTTTTTCTGCAATCGCCTATGCTTCATTCTTTCTTTCTTTGGTATCTTCAATAACAGTTTTTAATCTTTTACAATTCGGTGTGTCGCTATCGGCTGGTCGCTTGCGTTTTTTCGGTGTCGTAAATATTTCCTCCTCATTTTCTTCTTGATTTTTAACACCAGGGTAAACTTTTTTGGTGTTAATACTTTTAATTCTGTCGGTCCTTGGCCTAGAAAAAAAAATAGGTACATAATATTGTAACGAACTGCTATATAATAATATACCTACTATTTTTTAGGGTTCCGTACCTCTAACGGAAAAAACGGAACCCTTATAGGATCACTCGTGCGTCTGTCTGTCTGTCTGTCCGTCTGTTACAGCCTATTTTCTCCGAAACTACAGGACCAATTAAGTTGAAATTTGGTATACATATGGAAGTTTGTGACCCAAAGACGGGCATGAAACGTAAACAAATACATTTTAAACACGGTGGCTTTTGGGGGGTAAATGAGAAAATAAAAATAAAAAAGTTTTCAAACTATATCGTGTTACATACCAAATGGAAGAGCTCATTGTGAGAATCTGAAATATATTTCTTTATAATTTTAAGATAAACAGTTTAGAAGTTATTCAAGAAACGACCATTCCCTCCCTTTATCTCCGAAACAACTGGGTTAAAAATGTTGATAAAAAATACACAAAATAGATCTTTAAACGCACATAGGAAAACCTATTATACATGTGCAGTCAAGCGTGAGTCGGACTTAATTACTTAGTTATTGATCCGACACCTACGGGTTTTTTAAAGACATTTCACATAAAAAATACATTGTTTAAATTGTGTAATGTACGGGACCCTTGGAGCGCGAGTTCGACTCGCACTTGGCCGGTTTTTTTTTATCAGCGTAATTTAGTGTCCCACTGCTGGGCAAAGGCCTCCCCAAAACGCTGCAAATTGTGTTAAAGTTATGAAAATCGGCAAGATTGATCTTTAGTCCATATAAATAAATTTGACCCGAAGCACCAGAAAAAAAAACAGGAGTAGAGTCCTATCGTAACGTGTGTAGTATTCAATAAAAGGGCATCTTGAGCCGGTTCTAAAAATATATCACATCATTACATTGCAGTGACGATAATTTTCAAAACATACCAAGTTTGGGCTCCTTCAGATACGATACCGTTGAATAATTTTTTGTAAAGTATATTCTGGGTATAATTTTCTTTTCTAATCATACGCAATATAATCCATTTACAAACAATAATTAAAACTAATAATCTAATACTAATAAACTAAAGGTCTAATATGCGCCTCCACCCTGCATCGTACCCGGCTCAAAAGTTCCCATGATGCCTGCAGCATTCCCTCGCTGCACTGCAATTGAGATCTGTTGAACCAGGTACGATCCAGAGCGGGGGTCGCATTGTAAAGTATATCTCAAATAATACCTAATATCCAAGAAAGTAATTTTGAAAATAATTTCATTAGTTTTTTTTAACTGGACAAGTGCGAGTCGGACTCGCCCACCGAGGGTTCCGTACTTTTTAGTATTAGTTGTTATAGCGGCAACAGAATACATCATCTGTAAAAATTTCAACTGTCTAGCTATCACGGTTCATGAGATACAGCCTGGTGACAGACAGACGGACAGACAGACAGACAGACAGCGAAGTCTTAGTAATAGGGAACGAGACTTATGGCACAGAATAACTAATAGTACTACCGTACAGAAAATTCACTCCTTCACAAAAGCCAGATTTAGGTATAAAATTATACCTACACTCGCCGCCTGCAAGCAAAATTGAAACTTATAACCGCGCACGAACCGTGAATCTTCTTTGCGCGCCGCAGTTTTATGACCGAGCTGCGAGTGTCGGCACGGGGTTGTCACGCGACAAGTTTTTGTACCTATACCTACTGATTTATTATTTTTAAGATAAATATGTAGGAATTACAAACGTTGATTCTGTAAACATAAAATTTTTAGCCGGAGATAGTATGTCTGATTCTCACGGAAGTAGGTATGCCACATAAGTACTTATTCCTTTGAAAATATGTCGGTCAATATAGTCCGGAATTTTAAAAAAATGTTTTTTTCTGCTTCTTGGTTCTTCCGTTTATTCAGACATCCGTAAACAGAACATTATCTTTTATACAGATTAGATCGCGATTTAGGTTTCGAAGCCATTGCGTATTTTCAAATTTTTCAATTTTGCGCGAGCGCCACGTGAGCACGTGACACGACTATCGTGCGAGCCGAGCGGCAGCCCACTGCCATACACCTGCCCGGGCGGTGCGCCGGCCAAATATACCTAAACTGCGCAGTGACACCCCCCTGCTTATGGAAAGTCTCGTAAAATAGGTACTGAAGTAGAACTGTGTTACTTTGTAATATTGAAAATAATAAAAAAAAACAATGGAATTATTTTCAAAATTTCGTTCTTGGGGTTAGATATGAGGGTATCACGAATGATTTGTACCTATAGTATATTATACAAAAAAAAACTGCCATATCGTATCTGAAGTATCGTATCATATCGTATCTGGGAGGAGGAGGACTTGGTAGGTATTGAAAATTATTTTTATTTTTATTTAAAACACGTGACTAAAATGTAATGACGAGACATATTTTTAGTACCGGCTTAGAATGCCCTTTCATTTAATAGCATACACGATATAATAGGTTTCTAAACAAAAACAAATTTCTCCTGTTTTTTTTGGTGCTTCGAGTCAAATTGATTTATACAGGGTGTCCCTTAGCCATTGGACACAGCCGAAATATACATATGCATTAGGGTATTTAGAACCAGTATACAAAGTAGGTATCATAACAACGGGTGTAGCGGTTACGAAGAAATTAACAAATTACGATTTTTTACTTTAGAGCAGCCTGATGTATGTGTTAGTAGCTCCTGAGGTAATAAATAGTATGAAACCTTCTTCGACCTTTGTGATTATCTTTTTTATTTATGACACTAATACGATTCTGACTTTTGACAAATGTCATCATTGCCGTACATTTTCGAACAAATTGTCAACAGCACTGCCAATGATTAATACAGCATGTTTATTTTTGTTGTCGATTATTGGAAATAACTTTTGTTTGAACATTTATTTTTTTATCTTTTGTTCTAATTAAAAAAATATTAACGTTATAGAGCATTAACAAGTTTTGGGAACAAATCAAATTATTTTATTAAATATTTTGATTTTGTGTTTTTTTAAGTAGTCACACTACTATATATAAATTAAGAACAGTAATAGATGTCTCATATATTTAAGAAAAAGTGACGAAGCCCTCCAGTGGTGAAGGCCGGATTCGAACCGGCGTCTTTAGCTATCGCGGCTAACGCCATGAACCCCTAGGCCACCCCGCCACGGCGGTGCCCGTCCGAATTTCTCGACTATATGCCATCTTAGTAAGACTAGGCGTCTTTGACCAGCTCTAAGGGCAAGCAGTGCGCGCTTGCACCTCCTAAACGAACTCCTTACGGATTTACGTTGTAGCGAGAGAGACTGGTGCTGCCATCTATGAACAAGTTTTGGAAGTTATAGAGCATTCCTGAGAAGTAACCCTACGTGGGATTTCAGGGTCTGTCGAATGGCTAAGGTCACCCTGTATAGACTAAATATCAATCATGCCGATGTTCACAGCTTTAACACCATTTGCAGCATTTTACTGAATTTCGAGGTGAACCGCCAGGACTATACCGCGAACACCGAAGTTCGCAAACGGGCATCTTTTTTCACATCACCAACAAAGACACTGAATATATACATACGATAGGTATAGGTAACGACATGCACGAGCTAATTAATTATAGGTAATCACATACCTTCTGATGTTGACGCAACTGGTGAATCTGGGAAGTTCTCTGTCGATGGATCTCCTTTGTAATGGACAGGTACGGCTAACTTATTCAATCATTTGAATGAACCGCTTTTCGAAATGATCAATGCAGACATATTTGTGACGAAGAGCATCTCGAGACAAGTGGGCAATGGTCATGTTACCTGAAAATGATATTTATTTAAACTCTTTTTTTAGTTTTTTGTCAAAAATTTCATTTTTGATAAAAACTTTTATTGCTGACTGTAAGTACTTCTCTTGCGTTGCCTGTGGAAAGCCCAAACCCAAACACAATTAGGTGGCGTTGTTTTATCTCAGTTCCAATGGCCACCTCCTGTCTCCGTCATCAGATCAGCTCGATGGTACCACAATATTGCATTGTCACCCTTCTTACATATGTATGCAAATTTTCAGCTTCATTGGAAACCGGGAAGTGGGCCTGGGCCTAAGCCTAACTTGCAATACTTGAATACAGACGTCCACCAGACGTCTGTCTGTGTCTACACTACACAGACAGCAACAAGACAGGTGAAACTAAAAAAATAAAAAATAAAAATAAAATATGTTTTATTGCTTATACCAGAAGAAAAATATAAAAACATTGCACAAGAGCCAAACCAAAAAAAAAACATAGAAAACATGCACAGAAAAAAAAAAGAAAATTGAAACAGTAAACTACATCTAGGTCTGTTTGTGGTATAGGCAATGGGTACCAGTCTCAGCTTTTGCTAGATATATGTTGATATACCCAGCGCTGATTTTCAGACGGGCCCCTTTTGGTCGGTCGTTACACACCATTGCTCAAACCAGTATGTACCTATACTGGTCATATTATATATATGCGATCGGCGCGGCTGCTTATAGCTGTGTGTGTGTGTGTGTGTGTGTGTGTGTGTGTGGTGTGTGTGTTTGTGTATATATATATATATATATATATTTATTAGTTATATTGTTATATTGTTTTTTATTTATTCGTTAGATAGTTAGGGGGGGATTTCCTTTCTGTATTCTTAGTAAATGTACTTTAACCAGTTTCTTGAATTTTAGCAACGGCATAGGAGTTCTTAGTGGTGGTGGGAGATCATTCCAAATTTTTGTTGCTGCGTACTTGAATCCTCCCCTAAAGAACTTGGTTTTATGTTTAGGTTAAATTAAGCTTGTATTAAAGAGGATTTAATGCAAAAAGGTATTTACTACTACTTATGCAAGGCAAACATTGTGTCAGCAAACAATTATTAAATTATAAGAACAAGAACTTTTCACTGGTACATGTAAATATTAATATGACCCACTAAAATATGGCTACATACTTTACATATAATATACAAAATATCAACTAATATTATTTCCATATAAATAACTGCTGGTAGCCTAGCGCTAAGAGCATGCAATTTTCCATCCGGAGGTATCCCCGGCTTGTACCAATGAGTTTTTTATAAGTTATGTAACTAACTAACTCTTCATTAAAGGACAATATTTATGTGATCTGTGACAATATTATGAGAATCAGCGGGATTGGAAAATCAGCGGGAAATCACTTTCATTAAAACTAGTGCCTATGCCAATAGTTAGAATTAGATGCCAAATGTACATAATTTCCATTGTTTTTAAAGCTAAATTAGATGCTTGTAAAATGATGTAGGTGGGTATTTGGAAAACTTGATTTCCTAAACATCTATCCGTGTTGAATTATGTTTCATACTTAAAGTTTAACTGCCCATAATTAATACTTTCCAACACAAAAGACAAAAATAAAATTTCAAAATGCAATGGATTGGAACACCCTTTAATTGGCATCTACACAACGATACACTAGGATTGCATGATCTGTGACAATAACATTATTTGTCACTGTATCTCTGTAATATGTAACATACCTGTTACCACAAAAAATTATAATTTATTGAAACAAAATCTGTTTAGGTATATTTTATATCAATAGACAAATATGTACATTGTCAATACAACATACCTAAACTGCAAACACTTTGTAAGAGGAAAGGGGATGGCCGTATCTCCATACTATGTTAGTCCCCATTTTCCTCTCTGGATATTGACATTATGGAAGATATTTTTACATAATTGGATGTACATATGTATATTAACCATAGCTATGCCCCTATGTTTGACTATTTTGAAAATTAGGAGCGAAAACAGATTTCATACAATTTTTTTATTCTTTTTTCTCTTATAATACTTAATTAAAAATTCGAAAAAATCTAACATAGCTGTGGTTTATATACAAAAAATTGTGTCAAAATATTCTCAATAATGTTAATATCCAGAGAGGAAAATGAGGACTACGTTTGTATAAAAAGGCGATTTCGCGCGGGTCCTCCACTTTCGTCTTAAATCAATTATTGAATTGGTTAGAGGAAAGTTTAATGTAAGAAAGCTTTAGAAAGTAGTAAAGACTTACCACAGTTGTCAATCCAAGTTTGCAATCGAGCACTGTCGCCAGTTGGGAAGCGGAACATCGACTTCTGACCGGTCATGGCCTTGCATTGGTAATACGAACACGTGGGCGGCATTTTTCTGCATTACTTCTGTTTTCGAAAGCGTACGGTACGGCGTATCAAATTGTAGCGGATTTTCGAGTCCAAATCCAAGCCAGGTCGTCGTGAGTAATTGTCGGAGTCCTATTAATTGCCAGTCGCGTATGTGGAATGTCCGTCAAAAGTCCGTTTGAATGCCAGGTCGTCGATTGCAATTATTGGTTGCAGGAAATTAGTAAATAAAAAGGTACCTAAGGTGCGCGTTTGACTCGGAAACCAAGCGAAGTGAAAACTCCAAAAACTGGATTCTGTTTACAAAGTATTCTTGCGTTTTGATAATGCAGTAGTAAAAGACATTGCGCTTTGCGTTTTTAATTTGTATTTTAACATCAGGCCTACTTTAAAACACCCATTTAGATTATATGTATTCACCGGTCCCTTTTTTTACATTTTGTGATAATTTTCGTAATTTATAACTTATACGTAATTATTTGAAATCAAACATAACATCACACCTTAAAAACGAGAAACAAAACGCAGGATAGATGGATGAAACGGAACGCACACACTCGTCCCGTTTTGATGAACATAAACAGAGGGCCTACCGCGAAGCACGTTCGATGTGTTGCCTCTCTGTCGCACTTGTAAATTCGTATGTAAGTGTGACAGGGAGGCAACACGTCGAACGTGGTTCGCGGTAGGCCCTCAGAGCAAAGTATGTTATCTTCATGCAACGTGATACAACGCACCGCGCGCGGTTTGTATGTGTGCGCGACTTGTATCTATGGTCGCCGCACGCACACTGAAACAAAATCTCGACCCGCGTTTCTCAGTGCGCAGGTCGGCTCCATCTAGTGTCAATATTCAATATTATTTGGAAAGCCCAAAAACTGTCGCATGCTGTTACTTATGTGTGTTTACGTCGAAGACGTTCGCCATATAGTTGTGATTTATAACTTTCTAAAATAATGCATTGAATTCGTGCTTTTATTGATGTTTGTATTTAATTTATAATGTTTTGAATTAATGACACTTTAAATACCATTAATTAAGTCTTAATCTGTAGGATAAAAATTTCGTAATGGTCGATCGTGACAGTTGGCGCCATCTATTGATATCGATTTGAAAATAATTATAAGGCCTTCGGGATGGGAGGGCATCTAACCCTTACCGAAAAGCTAACCAAAAATAAGGCTAGCTTTTAATAAGGGTTACCCTTATCTTTAAGCGCTTTTTATAAAGGTTTCCCTTTGCGTGAAAGAGACAGGATTAGTATATATCTACGGTAGTGTATGAAAAGGAAAGAAAATACGTGCCTAGTCAAAGAACGCCGCCGTCGCCGCCGACGATCGCTCGGATTCGAAGTAATGTGTGCTTTATGAACAAGGTAGACGACTTAAATTAGCACGCTTATATGCTAAAAGGGAAGCCTTTTATAAGGCTAACCCTTATAAGCAATATGCAAGGTGTTGGTGAGCGGATGATAAGGGTTTTGTAAGGGTATTTGGGCTACCGATTACTCAAATATGGTAGCTTTATATAAGGGTTTTTAAAACCAAAACAAAGGGTTTCGTCTAGCAAAGGGTATGGTGAGTTAAGCCTTATGCAATACCCTTATAAAACCCCGATAAGGGATAGCGGGCCGGTCCCTGACATAAACATCTGTAAATAAAATGATTCTCCTTTCCTAGAATCTCACTTCAATATTAGACCTAAATTCGAAAGTGTTAGGAAGTATGGATTTTATGTGTATATTTCTTACCTTTTCATGCTTAGACTAATTTGATTGGAGGACCGATTTGGATGATATTTGCCATGGACATGATTTGTATTGGTACAGTCAAGGACGTAAAAATACAAAAGTGGTACTGTATCGTCCGATGTACACCTATTACTCTATGTCGTTTAAATCACGTCAAAAATTTGAATAAGGGCGATAAAAACTATTGATTTTGGAGTGTAGTTTTATGTATGTAGTGGTACCTAATTGTAAAATATTTTATCTGGACTACAGTCCTCTAGCGTATCCATCTGTCAACTTTACTTCAAATTCCACCTCCAGGGGAGAGGGTGAGAAATTAGGGGTGAATTAGCCGCTTATTGACACAGACCTAATTCCATGCGGGCGGAGCCGCGGGCACAGCTAGTATGAGATAATAACTGAACACCCGTAGCAACCACTAGTTAGGTACTTTACGTGTCTTATCTTTTGCGCGTTTTTTTCTGGCTTTTTCCACTGTTTGGCCGAATGTTTTTTTGGCAATGACTTTACTGTGCATCCTGCTGCCACTCTATTATTGACTTTAGTTTAAAGATGACATGCACTGGAACCGTGAATATCAGGCGGACGTCTGCCTTAAGGTGCAGTAGTTTCAGAGAGCAGAGTTTTTGAAAAGTCGTAGCGATATTTTTAGATCACAAAAATTTAATTAGCAATCTTGAGGCATTTCTCGAAGGACTATATCGATTCGAATCCTGAGTTTTTGACTTTCGATCGATAGAAAAAAATCACGAACATAGGTCTAAAACGCACTTTAAAAATGTGTACAGTCGCAGTCGCCATCGGATATATCGGAGCGGCCGAGGTGTTCACAATATCTGAACACGCACTCTATCGCCCTGACAATAGAGGCGTGTTCAGATATTTGTGAGTGCCTTAGCCGCTCCGATATATCTGATGGCGACTGTACCTAACAAATTTTGCCAAAAAGCTAAACATATAAAAAAGGCTTCTAAAAATCGATAATATCATGTTTAAGGGAACTTATTGATTACTTTTTATTTTATTTAAACGTACAAAAAAAATAAACTAAAAATTCTAATTCAAAAATATGTTGCGCATATCCATATCGCTCACGCTTACGCTCAGTGACAGTGAGAGAAGAACACTAACTTACTGTGCCTTAATAGCAGCGATAGATTTTTTAATTATAAAAATAATGTGGTAATGGTAAGACATTTTTATTTGCCCTTCTTATCGCATGTGCAGTGTTTGCATGAAAAACATCGTTTAAATATATTAACTTGTTTAAAGAGAACAAGATAAACAATTGCATTAAACTAATTATATCAGATTACTGCAAATGCTGTTATCACGGCAATGGCCTTTAATTGTATGGCAATATGATAAAAAGAAAAAGAAAAGACGTTATATAAATTGGGCGCCGTGACAAGAAATTTGCAGTAAGCATCAGAAGATCCTCTAATAACGCAATGAATTTCACCGGCAAAGTGGCAATCGTGACTGGTGCCGCCTCCGGGATGGGAGCAGCAACCGTCAAAGCACTGGCCAGAGAAGGCGCCAAAGTGGCCCTGGTGGATAAAGACGAAGGAAACCTAAAAAAAATCGCCAAGCAATGCGAACAGCATGGCAACAAACCTCTGATCATCAAAGCAGATATCACTAAAGACGAAGAAGTTAAAACTATAGTTAAAGAAACTATCGACCGATTTGGTCAATTAGACATACTGGTCAATAATGCAGGGACCGTCGTTACCACATCCATATTAGACGAAAATCTTATGAAAAATTTCGACCTCCATATGAATACAAATCTGCGCTCCATGGTCTATTTGACGCACCTTGCTGCGCCTTACCTAATCAAGACTAAAGGCAACGTCGTCAATACTTCAAGCATCACTTCTCTTCGCGTTTTTGAAGGACTACTTACGTATTCAATTTCGAAAGCAGGTGTTGATCACTTCACGCGCTGCGTAGCTTTAGACCTCGCTGCTCATGGTGTTAGAGTAAATGCTGTGAGCCCTGGACCCACTAAGACGGGTATAATGAAAAACGAGGGACTAAACGAGGATAAAAGATGGGAGTACTGGAGAGATCACGCTGCGTTGAAAAAGATAACGGAGCCTGAAGATATCGCAGGTTTAATTCTGTTCTTAGCCAGTGATAAGGCTAGGAGCATTACTGGGTCGACGTATGTTTGTGACAACGGTAGTCTTTTGATATAATAAGATAATGAAATTGTTGGACATTGTTGGTCCTATCAGTGCATCATCTGCATCTAGGTAAGGTCGATTGTAATAAGTGCAACTCTGGGATAATTGCGTCTATTTCATTATTGCTCGAATACGATTGATTGGAACGACCTCGACGTTACGTTTTATTCTAACAAGTAGGTCAGGATTTTATCACTGGATGACGAGAGCTCTTGTTGAAAAAAGAACTCAAATAAATGAAATAATCTCACAGTGGCATTTATCCCGAGATTGACCGTAGGTAGTAATGACATATAATTTTCTTTGTTTCGTTTGTACAAAATAAATATTTACTTTATACCTAATCTCTTTGCTGTGAATTGACATGTGATTCAAGTGTTTTCCGATTAAGGAGATATAAGTAGTACAATCGGATTAAGACTAAATGCAAAATCTGTAGAACAGTCCTGAAATTTGGTATGTATATAAAATAAAGGCCCCCTTTTCATGTCCATACCAATAAACGTTTGGGGACCTCGAGGTATGGCAGCCATATTAAAAAATGTGTACCATCCTGGAGAAATTTGCGTTTTACTCTAAATCTAATTTCTCTATGAAAATATGGTGTAAGGCAACATTAAAGCTTATTAAATTCTACACAAAAAAGTCCTAGATATCATAGCGGAAAAAATACATCTTGTTATAGAAAATACTCTGAATCCAGATTTAGCGCTTATGTCCTTTCAGGGGATATTCTCTTAACAGGGCACCTGGTGGAATATGAATTCCACCGAAAACGTTTTCTATTCTATACTATTTAAAAATAACATCCCATTTTACATTTAACGAAAACTTCTTCGTACTATTCCTCAACGTAACTTAATAACTTAAATAACGATATCAAGAGCTAACAATTTAGGCATTTAGCATAGTATTTTCCAACTCAATCGGGCTTTGAAAGGTGGAAATTAGGTTTCAGAGAAGTTAATTTTAGAATTTGATAAAGTAATGATGTATTTAGGGAATTTGAATATGTCAAGTTAAATTTAGTTTCTTATCGTATATAATATTATATGTTTTGGCTGGTCTATATCCCGGTTAATATAAGGTGATATAAGTCTCGTGAAACTAACCGTGAATCATTCAAAACTCTTATAAAGCTTTCTTTTATTTGTATGTATTGTATTATTTGTATGTAAGTTTTTGCTGCATTGTAATAAAATTTATTGATTAATTAATTTATTTAATTGAATTTAAACTGTTGTGACACTAACATTTAATAATTTTACGGTTTAGACTCACTTATTTTAGTCACCGCTCTCCTAAACATGTCGCGCGAGTGACAAGTGAGTCAAACTCTAAACCGTAAAATTATTTAAATTTATTTACTTATCAAAGACTGCTGAAATAAGAATGAATTTGATGTAATGTAACTACTTACCTAAATTTGTAAAATAAGGATCTCGCATGACTATAAGCTTGTAATAATGCGAATAGCAGCTGCATGGTATAAATAGCGGTGAGTGATAACGTGACTGCTGACTGTGCTGAGCAAGCGAGGTGGAAAATGAACTCCGCCTCACTGGTTATCTTTGAGCCAGTGAACTTTCTGTTAAACGTATCTTTCAGCTAGTAAACTTTGATAGAGTTAGACCAAGACAAGTCTGCAGCGATTTTGATAGCACACGCAGTGCAAATATTACATACGTCATAATTTCATAGAAGTTTGACGTTTAAAATAACACTTGCTGCGTGTGCTATCAAAATCGTTGCAGACTTATCTTGGTCTAACTATATACTCTTTAAGTAACAATGGGAATTTTATTGGGAAGACATGCGTGATAAGCAAGGGCGTTGCATTTTTTGTAGATTTTGTTCATAAAATAGAACAGTCATTTCATAATCGGGTTGTTGACACATGTTGAATTTTATAAGTAAATCTTGTTAAATAGGTAGAAAATGAGCAATTAATAGGTAGAAAACAAGAAATTGGAAACTTAATAAATATATTGGATTAATAAAAAATACAAGACATCAAAGTTTCAAAATGTGTTTTTCCATCCATCAAGGAAAAATAATAATGGTACCACTCGATTCCTTACATAAAATATTGTTTAAGCAAATAAATGCAATATTTCACCGACAAAATCGCCATTTCCTTGTTTTCCAAGGGCCGAAGGAATGTCTTAATTTAGAAGAACCATGGCCGAGTTCTGCGTAGGGCAGAAGGCCCGTAGCGTTCGGGAGAGAAACGCAAACAGGTAGTATGTAGTTCAGCTACCACGACACCTCGCCCAGAGTACAGGCATAAATAATAGTTATAGGAAGTGAAATCCATTAATTATACGACATGGTTGAACTGCAGCAGTACGATGGTGTAGTGGGCCGTGATGGCCAGCACGGAGGTGAGCAGTGACATCTGCACTGGCCACGCCAGCAGTCGCACGCGCAGCGGCGCCGCGCGGAGACGCCGACACAGCGCGCGCGCCGACCGAGCGCACTCGCCTGCGTCGTGCCCTAAAACGGCAATAAATACATCTTGTGTCGTTTTCGCTACAGAATTAAAAATTAAATGATGAAGTACCAAGAAAATAAGACTTACATCTTGTTAGTAAATTATAGACTAATGCCAAAGACGAGTCAAGCTTGTTCGCCTCATCGCGCATGCGCTGTCCGCTCCGCACGATTATTAGAGTCACCATCGTGTAGTTAAATATCAACATGGCCGAGCCTTGGGCACTCATTGGCATTATCAGGCCCTGAAGCAAGCGAAACGCTTAAAAAATTTTCTGAAAGAAGTCTAACTGCGAGCAGCGAGAAGACCTCCCGCAACCTGCTTTCTCGGCGCGCGCGCAGCGAGCGACGCGGCGCCCCGCAGTACACGATACACGGCCATCGTGAACGCTACTCGCACTGTTAGTGCTTTAGAAAGGAGACCTAGGCTCTCTGAAACATGTCGCGCGAATGACTAAAAACAAGTGAGTCTAAACCGTAACATTATTTAATGTTATTATGTCTCACAACAGTTTAAATTCGCTTATTTAAGTACGTACCGGCTGCATCAGAATGCTAACACCCATATACAAGAGCATGATGTAGTATACTGTCGTAGAAAACATCATTATGGCGATCTACAAAATAAAACAAATATCATCATGACTGAGGTAAGAAGACCAATTTATTTTACTTAGTGAAAATTTGGTATAAATTATAGTAAGTACAAATTTTAATTTTGCTTTTTTTTGGAAATTTACATAGTGATCGATATGCATTTAAAAGTAAGTACCACCTGTATATACCTATGTTATACAACTCAATTTTGATTCTGATTCCTCGCGAGTGTTGTAAAGATTGTTGTCGTTAATTAGCAATATGATTTTTTTACCTATATTTTATTATTTGAATATTTACATTACCTCGAGACCAAAACACGAAGAAAGCTCCTCGTTACAATCTGACAAATGCTGAATGACCACCCACCACTTAGTAATATTATCTTCGAGTCTCGAGAATTCCTCGTCATTAAAGTGTTCGTTATTTTTTAATTTTTCTGCAGTTGCTAATATAGAGCCGTTCAAATATTCCAAGCAAGTAACAATCACCTCAGATAATGTATAATAAGTTAAACATTCGACAAAATAGCGACTCAGCGCAATGATATTAGAGATAATGAACGAAAAATTGGCAAATGAAGCATATTGATAAAAAAATCTAAAATATTCTTGTAAGTCGATTACTATGATTCCAAACACTACAATACTAATCATTGAAGACACTATAAGCACTCGCATATTGAGATTATGAATCTCTTTCATGAAAACCAAATCTATGCACCATTTGTGGATGATATTAATACACTGAATGTAATTTTTAAAACAACTTGAATAGCATAAACTCAGCAGTATAAAGCACAACGTGTTAATAGTTTCAACAGTAATATATATGATGGAAGAATAATACAACTTATTTGTAGGTGAGGATTTTTGTACTACTTCTAACAGACTTTGAGCAAAATTTACGGAACCGCACAAATGAAAACATGAGATCACGACAATAAAAAGCTTAACAAAAGTTTTCACGTTTGGTTTGAAGTCTGTATAATTTCTAAAAACGCCAAAAATATTCTCAATAAGAATAATTTTATTGATAACAACTATATCTGTCATTTTTGATTGGCTCACAAGACTGCTGGCAGGTATGGTAACGATACAAATGAAATACTGGTATTGATCAAAAAGAAAACTAATATATAACACAAAAGCTTTTAAGTTTATTAGAAAACTTGAAGTAAGTAAAGGTTCTTTATTCACGTAATTTCTGATGATAATAATCTGACAGCTTTTTTCGAGGCGTTCTAAATACTACCAGACTCAAATATAAACAACCAAATGGGAGTAACAAAGCTTTAATAGGCAAAGATAGATATAACTCCGTAATAGATGGATACAGTCTAAGTAAAAAACGTGCCTCGAAAATCACGAAAATTTGATTCTCGATCAGATGGCGCCACTAGTTTTGGCCTACTCTCGTATAGAGGGCGTTGACTGTTTCGTTTGTTATTTATAATTTTAACGCATACCAGTGAAAGAACATGGGTCAAAATCATATAAAAATAATTAATGCAAATAAAAAAAAATCATTTATCCATATTTAAATACATTTTAACGTATTTTTATAAATCTTCATTTTTAGTTTCATAGTGTGTCGATAGATGGCAGTGAATTTACTGTGGTTACAAAATTTACTATGACAGTACCGCTCTATCTTATTATATCCTCATTGTTAATAGGTAACTAGAACTTACAGGAACCCGGACACACTTTTAAGAATATTACTGCAGTAGTTATATTTACAATGGTTTTTCTACGCACTCCTTATGGATAAACAACTAATTAACCGGCTAGCTTCGGTTGCACAGGACTCTATGGTAAGTATTATTTTAAACTAAATCTTCAGGGCACGAATGTGGGTTAGAGAACTCTTTTAGAACACTTCCTCAAACGTTCGATCCAGGCAGATTCTCAGCAGCATAGCTGCTTTTTGCCCTCATTTGGGAAAGAAGCCTTGCTCGATCCTCCTCCGACGATCTTCAATCGAAACGAATGCGCCTTGACAGCTGTCGACTCGTACCACAGCGAATTACCAAACTGCGGTCCAATTCACGCACGAAAGGAATGCAGCCCTAGAAGACGACATCGATACAAAACGGTATTAACCTATTCCCAAGAACGAAAGTTAAATATTTTGAATAAAATAACTATTTGCTTTAGAATAAATAAGAGGAAAGCCCACGCAGCGCCATCTACCGATCCTCTTGATAACTAGTGAGCATTCGACAACGAATCGATTCAACACGTGCAAATTGTACCTAGATGCCTATAATATTAAACGTGTCTTTAACCCTTCAAGCGAAATAGAGTTAATTTGCTTAGTTATGGGTTTCTTAATAATGAAACTTATGAAACACATCAAACCCAAACCGAAAATAGATTTATTTACGTGAAATGTGGTAGGTGCAACAAACAGGTAGTATGTAGTTTAGCAAATATGAAACCACACCTCGCCCAGAGTACAGGCATAAATAATAGTTATAAGAAGTGAAATCCACTAATTATACGACATGGTTGAACTGCAGCAGTATGATGGTGTAGTCGGCCGTGATGGCCAACAAGGCGGTGAGTAGTGACATCTGCACCGACTGCGCCAGCAGTCGCACGCGCAGCGGCGCCGCGCGCAGACGTTCACTCAGCGCGCGCGCCGACCTAGCGCACTCGCCTGCGTCGTGCCCTAAAACGGCAATAAATACATCTTGTGCCGTTTTCGCTAGAGTATTAAAAATTAAATAATGAATTACCAAGAAAATAAAACTTGCATCCTGTTAGTAAATTATAGGCTAATGCCAAAGATGCGTCAAGCTTGTCCGCCTCATCGCGCACGCGCTGTCCGCTCCGCACGATTATCAGAGTCACCATCGTGTAGTTAAATATCAAGATGAACGAGCTTTGGGCACTCATTGTCATTATCTGGTCCTGTAACAAGCAAAACGCTTAAGAAATTTTATACCTATTTTAGTTATATTAAAATGCGAAATATAAAAAAAAAATTTTTTTTGATTTTTATCCCTATGCTTAATAAGCCAATCAGTTATATTATTAGCCTTTGTATTTCTCACCAAGACGGAGCTTAGAATTAATGCTAATATGGCTATAAAGTTGAAAACATAGACGCGGAGTTAAACAAAATACTATGGAGTTGAGAAATTGTGGACACGGAAGTCTTAATCAACGTTTTTTTCTTAACTCCGACTAAAAATTTAACGGAGTGTATAGGTTTTTTTTTTCAACGTGCTCATATTGTAAAGCTGTCGCATAAAGGTTATGAAGGTACAAATGTACATTGCATACATTATTATACACATCGAAAGTATCGAAACCCACAAATACATCCTTCCCGTTCTCGATGAGGGTTATTATTTATGCATAAACTAGGTACCAACTAACTCAGTGCTATTAAAATTTAGGAGACATACCTATTTGGAGATGATTGATGAAGATTTTCCTTATTTGCTTTCATTATACAAAACATAACCTAACATTATATTTTCAACACACTTTTAAGCTTGTAGTGTGAAGCTACGCCTTACCCTCACACGTGTATTCCGATGCTATATAAGCTCTTACATTATGTCATTATAGACATAATGAACCTATAAGCTTGAGATTAGTGTTAGTCTTTACGGCCCACATCACATGGCGACCCTGTCAGTGCGGCCTTGTACTGTACTGGCGGCGCGCTGCGCCAGTCAGTCAAGGACAAGAAGAAGCATAAAGTTTTAAAATCAAATTTTAATGACAGGACTTAGCAAAGTGAAAGGTTGTGGAAGTGAAATACCGGACCATAATAAAAACAAACAGTCGCACTGAAGTTTAGATAAACTATGTTTATTATTTAAAATTCCTATCGGACTGTTTAAAACGTG
Organism: Cydia strobilella; assembly: GCF_947568885.1. Lineage (NCBI taxonomy): Eukaryota > Metazoa > Arthropoda > Insecta > Lepidoptera > Tortricidae > Cydia > Cydia strobilella. Next base: position 1,732,479 of record NC_086046.1, on the reverse strand, counting down.
GTGGAACTTTATAATTTAGTGTTGTAATAAAAAAAATATTAAAATCTTAAACTACACTAAATAATATAATGTGGAATAACACAACCGTGTGTGGTGTGTGGGACACACCACAGGATCATAATCCTAGATAGTACACACGCATGCTTTTTTTTATTTTGTTATCGCACTCGTGCGGTAAAGTATGATAATCCTATCGAGTTAAGATTGTAACTAATTGCAAATAATATTTATATGGAGACGGAGCCTTCTTAAATTGGCCGAGTAGAATTTACAATAACGTGTCAGCAGACAGTATGATATTTTTTAGACTTTTACTGTTTTAACAATTAGAATTTGATTATTATGAAAGATTCGTTTTCTACTGTTGAAAATCGACGTTAAAACACGTGTGTTTTGGTCATTACACATATCGGCTTTCTTATTGCCCTATATTATATTTACAATATCGCCTCGTGTGTAATGACCAACGTAGCACACTTGTATCACACTAAACAATTCTCTAAAGACAGTACAAAATGGTCAAAAATACATGCTAGAGAGTTTATATAAGTACGTACCGGCTGCATCAGAATGCTAACACTTATATATAAGAGCAGAATGTAGTATACTGTCGTAGAAAATATCATTATGGCGATCTAAAAAACAAAACAAATATTATTATGATTATTATGAATGAGGTAAGAAGGCAATTTATTTTTATAAATGAAGGGAAAATTAGTTTAACTGTGGAGTTTTTGCCTGTTGTAATAATATTTAGCATTAAAAATATGTTAGAGAAATATTACATTATCAACCAAACAGTAAATATGAGTTACATTTAGTGCAAATTTGATAGAAATTATTTCCTCGCGAGTGTTACAAATATTATTGTCGTAAATTAGCAATATGTTTTTTTTACTAATATTTTATTATTCGATAATTTAAGTTACCTCAAGACCAAAACACGAAGAAAGCTTCTCGCTACAATCTGACAAATGCTGACTGACCACCCACCACTTAGTAATATTATCTTCAAGTCTCGAGAATTCCTCATCATTAAAGTGCTCTTTATTTTTTAACTCTTCTGCAGTTGCTAAAATAGAGCCGTTTAAATATTCCAAGCAAGCAACAATCACCTCAGATAATATATAATAAGTTAAACATTCGACAAAAAAACGACTCATCGCAGTGATATTACATATAATGAACGAAAAATTGGTAAATGAAGCATTTTGATAAAACAATCTTAAATATTCTTGTATGGCGATTACTATGACCCCAAACACTACAATACTAATCATTGAAGACACTATAAGCACTCGTATATTGAGATTATTAATCGCCTTCGTGAAAACCTTATCACCTTTGCACCATTTGTGGATGATATTAATACACTGAATGTATATTTTAAACGAATTTGAATAGTATAAACTGAGGACTATAAAACACAACGTATTTATAGTTTCGAAAGAAATATATATGATGAAAGTATAGTACAACATATTTGTAGGTGACGATTTTCTTACTACTTCTAACATACTCTGAGCAAAAATTACTGAACCGCAAAAATGAAAACATGTGACTAGGACAACAAAAACTTTAACAAAAGTTTTTACTTCTGGCTTAAAGTCTGTATAATTTCTAAAAACGCCTAAAATATTCTCAATAAGAATAATTTTATTGATAACAATTAATTCTGTCATTTTTAATTGGCTCACGAGACTGGTGGATATGGTAACGATACGAATGATACTTACTGGAAAAGATCAAACAGAATATGTTCTGTTTGCACAAATAGCTTCTAAGTTTATTATAAAAACTTCAATTAAGTAAAAGCACTATTCATGTCAGTTCTGATATATAATATGATACTAAAAAAACACTGTACTTAATTTCATTGCGATAACGTGGTTGTTTAAATTTTTTATTAATGGCAAAGATAGATATAACTCCGTAATAGATGGATACAGTCTAAGTAAAAAACGTGCCTCGAAAATCACGAAAATTTGATTCTCGATCAGATGGCGCCACTAGTTTTGGCCTACTCTCATATATAGGGCGTTGACTGTTTCGTTCGTTATTTATAATTTTAACGCATACCAGTGAAAGAACATGGGTCAAAATCATATAAAAATAATTAATGCAAATAAAAAAATAATTTATCCATATTTAAATACATTTTAACGTATTTTTATAAATCTTCATTTTTAGTTTTAAAGTATGTCGATAGATGGCAGTGAATTTACTGTGGTTACAAAATTTACTATGACAGTACCGCTCTATCTTATTATATCCTCATTGTTAATGGTAAAGATAGGTACTTAACTTAATAAGTATGTAGTTAAGTACCTATTATTGTTAACGTGTCTTTAACCCTTCAAACGGAATGGAGTTTTTAGACTTTTTGATTGGTAGGTATACTTAAAATTATTGGTGAACCGTAATTATCATTAGTTTCTTAATAATGAAACTCATCGAACCCATAATGAAAATAGATTTATTTGCGTGAAATGTGGTACAAAAATCTGGTTGCCAATCAATAACCAGTGATTTTATTAACGAAGTGATAACCAACTAAGTGGGTTGAACCTTGATAGACTGTATGGGCAAGAGGTTCAAACATAGCTATAGTTGTCGAAATATAAATTGCACCGATTGGTAATAAAACTTTATTTTTACGAATAAAAAAGGGCAAAAGAGGTGAAGTGATTTGCCGCACGTACCATCCATATAGTGGAAATAACTAATAGTTAACCTATTAGGTAAATGACACTTTAAAAAAAAAACGTATTTACTTTTAAATTAATGTTTCTTTACATAAATCTTTAATTTTTTTAAATAATAAACTACAATTAATTTTTAACAAGCAGAAACGTCTGCGATCGATGCTATTAAGCTTATAATTTAAAAGTGGAAAAAATATCCAGAGGCCGTGAGTTCAAGTCTCACCCAAGGCAGTAATTTTTCCACTTTTAAATTTATTCTAAGCTTAATAAACTACAAATTGAAAAGTTGGAATACGAAGAAAACTTATAAATTAAAATGTTGAAAAGTAACTGGGATCAAGGTTGTTTAGCTTAAGTACGTATACTTTGGCTGCTGATTGTTTTAATATTGTAAAAGGGACATTAATTTTAGCGATAACATTCATCGGTGCAAATAATATTTCGTCGACCATACTAAAACTCAAAATTCTTACTTTTTTGACAATAATTGGACTTGAGATGTTTAAATAGCCCAATAACATTCTAGTCATGATAAAAACGGTATAAATAGGGGATAACAAAACATATAGTATATATAACACATAATATCATCTGATAACACATAACATAATCTACATAAGTGCCTAGCCAGGCGCCCCCTGTACCACAGAATAAGTAATAGTATTATCATACCCGTACGGCATTGCCATGTACAAAACTTAAAATCAAAATTTAATAGTCATGTATATCATCGGATCAACTATACATACATACCAATTCCTGATAAAAAAATTATTTCTGACCTCGGTGTTAATTGTAAGTTTACTTACAATAAACACCAATATTTTTTTTCAAGCCTCAATTTTTGTGTACTTCCAAGAAAGAAACATTCCAAGTTGTTCAAAAATTGCACGCATAACTCATACCACACCGACACAGACACACATACACTCACACACACACACACACACACACAAACACACACACACACGCGCACATACATGAGCACATAAGTTTTTTTTATATTCGTTCTTATTTTTCTGTGGAAATACGAGTGAATAATAGTTATTTACGATACAAGTGCGGAAAAGAGGAAATTCGAAACGAGTGGCGATAAATTAAAACACGACCACAGGGAGTGTTTTAAATCGACACGAGTTGCGAATTACCTATTCGCACATGTATCGTACAACGTTTTACAGTACATATGGCCCTTTAAACTTTCGACATATGCACGAAAAGTGCTATTTGACGCACTAGTGCGAGAAACTAGCACCATATGTACTGTAAAATATTTTTGTGATTCTGATTTCTGATTCTAAATATTTGTAATTAAAGTGATAACTGGTACCTTTGAGAGCCTAATTAATCACAAATCTTAATTTTCTGCTTATTGTTACCTTAGAGTGCGATAGAGATACGAAGCACAGAAAAAGCGATGGCGTACGGCACCGCTAGACGCTAATGGGTTAAACCAGGACCACACGGCACACCTCGCCCAAAGTATAGGCATAAATTATAGTAACTAAAATCCACGCATTATACAACATGGTTGAACTGCAGCAGTATGAGGGTGTAATCGGCCGTGATGGCCAGCAAAGCGGTGAGCAGCGACATTTGTACGGGCCACGCTAGCAGCCGCACGCGCAGCGGAGCCGCGCGGAGACGCCGACACAGCGCGCGCGCCGACCGAGCGCACTCGCCCGCGTCGTGCCCTGAAACTGCGATAAATAGGCACATCTTGTGTCGTTTTCGCTAGTCTTAAAAATGTATTCATAAAATACCAAGAAAATAAAACTTACATCCTATTAGTAAACAGAGTAATGCCAAAGACGAATCAAGCTTGTCCACTTCATCGCGCACGCGCTGTCCACTCCGCACAATTATCAGAGTCACCATCGTGTAGTTAAATATGAAGATGGCCGAGCTTTGGGCACTTATTGTCATTATCTGGCCCTGGAACAAGCGAAACGCTTAAAAAAAATCTCAATCAAGATGTTTTTGACCTCAGCTCCATCTTGATTTTTGAATTTTATACTTATTTTAATCATTGTTAAATGCGAAATATTAGACTAATAAATCATTTGTTTTTGTCCCTGTAATAAGTCAGTTATTTATTTATTTATACTTTATTGCACAAAATTTATATGGGGCATTTTCTATGAAAAGGGACCTTATTGTCGTTGGCGCTTACGCCGCACAGCGTCGCGCGGCATTGTATTTATATCGGAGCATCGTTTATAATGGCGTAACCGTCATCGACAATAAGGTTCCTTTTTATAGAAAATACCACATATAAGTACGTACCGGCTGCATCAGAATGCTAACACTTATATATAAGAGCAGTATGTAGTCTACCGTCGTAGAAAACATCATTATGGCGATCTGCAAAATAAAACAAATATTATCATTGTGAATGAGGTAAGAAGACAATATTTTTTATATAAATGAAGCGTAAATTAATTTAACTGTGATTTTTTGCCTGTTGTAATATTATTTCGCATTAAAAATAAATATGTTAGAGAAATATTACATTTCCCCCAAAACGTATGTAAATTTGATAAAATTCATAATACAAATTTGTATTTAGATTTAGATTTTTTTTTGTAAATTTACATAGTGATCGGTCTCACGGGTACAAATAGAGACCCGTAAATAGGTCCCAGCTGGCGTAGGGGATATTGTAAATAAAGTGGAGAAGAGGACCGGTTATGGTGTTGAAGTTTGGCTGGTCAATAGATTGGGCTATTGTAAAGAGGTCAAACACCTGCCATAACAATGTTTTACACGTTATCGAGGCAGGCGGTGACTCGCCGCTGACTAGATAGGCCCCTGAAACTGCAGTCGTAAAGACGACCAGGAGCAACACCGGTGTGAGCGGCTCAGGGGTGTCGAGAGGTGTGCTGCACTTTCTCCGAAGTTAGTCGCGTTATGTACACTTCCACCCCTGGAGCATTATATAGCTCTTACGACTCCCCTCTGGACGGCCCATGAAGGCAAGCCAGATCTGAGAGTCCTGCGAGTCCCCTTGGGGTCCACTCCGACCGAGGAAGACACGCCGGAGACGGAGACCATGACCGACTCTCTGGAGCACTCGAGTCCATGGGGTCGTCACTTCCCAACAGCTCGCCACAAACTACCCTGCGGGCTTATTATTATTATTACACCTATTATTTACTCGTACAAATCAACTGATTTCTCGCGAGTGTTATGAAGATTATAATATTGTAGTTAATTAGCAATATGTTTTTTACTAATATTTTATTATTCGATTTTTACATTACCTCAAGACCAAAACACGAAGAAAGCTTCTCGCTACATTTTGACAAATGCTGACTGACCACCCACCACTTAGTAATATTATCTTCAAGTCTCGAGAGTGCCTCATCATTAAAGTGCTCTTTATTTTTTAACTCTTCTGCAGTTGCTAAAATAGAGCCGTTCAAATATTCCAAGCAAGCAACAATCACCTCAGATAATATATAATAAGTCAAACATTCTACAAAATAACGACTCTGCGCAATGATATTACAGATAATGAACGAAAAATTGGCAATTGAAGCATATTGATAAAAAAATCTAAAATATTCTTGCATACTGTTTACTATGATCGCAAACACTACAATACTAATCATTGAAGACACTATAAGCAGTCGCATACTGAGATTATGAATCGCCTTCTTGTAAACCTTATCACCTTTGCACCATTTGTGGATGATATTAATACACTGAATGTATATTTTAAACGAACATGAATAGTATAAACTCAGCAGTATAAAACACAATGTGTTAATAGTTTCAAGAGAAATATATATGACGGAAGCATAATACAACATATTTGTAGAGGATTTTCTTACTGCTTCTAACGTACTCTGAGCTAAAACTACAGAACTGCACAAATGATAACATGAGACCACGAAAACGAAAAGCTTAACCAAAGTTTTCACGTTTGGTTTGAAGTCTGTATAATTTCTAAAAACGCCATAAATATTCTCAACAAGAATAATTTTTTTGATAACAATTAATACTTTCATTTTTTATTGGCTCACAAGACTGTCGGGTATGGTAACGATACAAATGAAAAACTGGAATAGATCAAATAGAAAACTTATATAACACAAAAAAGCTTTTAGGTTAATTAGAAAACTTCAATTAAGTAAAGGTGCTTTATGCATTTAATTTCTGATGATAATAATAACAAATAACTCTGTTTTATTTATTTCTATTGCAACATTATGTTAGATTACAAATTTTATTAGGTCAATAGGTCAAATGAATGTTACTGAATAATTTATCTATTGTCTCCTAATGAACATAATTAATTAAAAATACTAAGCATAAAAATATGTAAATGTATTTAATGCATGATCTTCACTTAGACTCAACTCGATTAAAATATAAATAATAATAGATTAAGAGTTTTGTTTGTAAATGTAAACTATAAACAGTTCAATTTTTTTTTATCTACATCAATATCATAATCTCCCTATAATATATTCAGAAACGATAAGCTAACGGCCTATATTAACAAACCTGTATCTGTAGGTGCATCGTAATTTTAACTTTACGTTATCGACAACCGATACCTTAATTACATTCAAATTTAGAACATCTCTGAGAAATAAAAAAAATTGATTTGGTCTCTATTCTAATATCAGTCCAGATGACTATGGATGGTATAGAAAGGATGCCAATCTCTTATGGCAGAATTGTTGCAAATGTGACCGATTTCAGCTTTAAATAATAGTTCCTAATCTCTCCGGTGGCGCTAGTTAAGCTCTGGGACATGAGTATAACATGAACCATATAAGGCAACAAATAACCCGACCAAATTACGTAGGTTATTTTTGGTAGTATTTCGGTGTATGGTGGCGCCGCCTAATTACTGTTTTTTGATGGACACTTTTCATACATAGAGATTTGGTTCCTTTATATAGTCTCCATGCACATGACGTTTTATTCGAAATGAAGTGTCAGTTGCAAACAATTTTGTCACGCATGTTACTTGATACTTGGCAGTCGGCCTCCGACTCTAGTTTGTCTCTGAATAAAAAAACAACGTATGCGTGACATGCGCGAAAAAGTGTGCATTACTTATTACCAAAGATAGATATAACTCCGTAATAGATGGATACAGTCTAAGGAAAAAACGTGCCTCGAAAATCAAGAAAATTTGATTCTCGTTCAGAGGGCGCTACTAGCTTTGGCCAACTGTCGTATAGATGGCGTTGACGGTTTCGTTTGTTATTTAACAATTTTAACGCATATCAGTGAAAGAACATGGGTCAAAATCATAAAAATAATTAATGCAAATAAAAAAATCATTTATCCATATTTAAATACATTTTATCGTATTTTTATAAATATTTATTTTTAGTTTTAAAGTGTGTCGACAGATGGCAGTGAATTTACTGGGGTTACAAAATTTACTATGACAGTACCGCTCTAGTATAAGTTACTCTATGGTATCAGTAATATCAGTATTAGTGAGATTAACGGTATTTTTTTAGTCGCGTTGAAAAAAAGTTATTACTTAATTTTTTTACGACACCCATGGTTGCCCTACAATTAGAATAAGTACTAAACTACCGATATTCTGTGTCAAATTGAGTGTCATCACTTCATCACTGTCATCAGAGTCTGGTAACTTTTGAAAACTCGTATCTCACTCAAGCTTGACAGTAATTTTTTCTTTATAAACAAAATGCTGTCATTACGGTTAAAGAGGTTTTATGTTTATTAATTATGTGTTGTAGTGTAACCATGATTGGTAGAGAATTAAATTTGTCCTCACTAAAAAGTTAAAAATCTGAAAAGTGTAATATGTTTCAACTAAATACGGTGGTGATCGACCAATCAACAGTTACTGAGTGTGCAGGCTTACTCCTGCTCTCGTCTCATGAATCATCCTGTATATAGGCATTAAAATACTTGTGTGATCCTTTTATGAAACTCATTTCATTCGTTTCATAAACCCACACTCGTATTTTAATGCCTTTCATTATGTAGCAGTCACATAAACTACTATTTTTATATCAGTGCTTGTGTCCTGAACGTACGAATTTACAAGTGCGACAGAGAGGCAACACATCGAACGTGGTTCGTGGTAGGCCCTCTGAAGTGCACTTTTTTTATGATGTAGGCTGTTGCGAATGTAACCTTTTATTTGTATAATGCAGTAGCTAAACGCAGCCGTCGGGCTCGGTTAGTATGCGGAGGCTTTCACATAACTTGTATCGCGGCCAATTAGAGGCACCTAAATTTAAACAACCTTGTTACTGTTCAAATTTCGCTTAATCACTCTCGCATCAGCCTCCATACTATAACCACCACTTCCACTTCGTCAACTGTACCTTGTAACGTAACCAGCACCTATTCAAGATTATAAGTTTACTTCAAATCGAAGTCTTTTTATTTGTCGTCGAGACCAGCACGGCGGCTACATAGGCGTTTGACTAAGTCCAACATAATGGCGTTATCGCAGCTATAACACACTCAGCTCGCAACGGGTCCTCATGTGACACTCATGTGATCATAATATCGTCTGCCGTGGCGGAAAATATATAGTGCTTTCAGGTATCCGTCAATGTTTTTAGCTGAATTACCAAACATCATTCATTCATTATCGGTTTACTGAGCATCCAATTAATTCGACCTATTTCTAATTTACGCTGACGGGAAAATTCGAACGTACACTGACATCAAATTGACATCTAAATGATGTAATTTAATTTAATTTTATTTTATTTTATTTTATTTTATTTTATTTTATTTATTAGGAAAACTTACAGCTGAAGTAACACGTTAGCTAATAACATAGAAGCAGTGAGCCAATTACAAGTTTCCACAGATAGAAACTGCGTAAATTGCATGGTGTCCGAAATTACAACTAATAATACTTACTAACTTATAAATATACTTTACTTATCTTACTAGAGAGGGAAAATTGGTTAAAACAGTCGTGCATTTCTCTCGTACTTGTCCGTATAGTCTGTCCGTTTTTCTGAGATCAAGTTCGCCATACATTTACTATAGCGTACTTGTTCTTAGAAATGGGACCGACTATACTTACATGTTTTGCCGAGATGTGCGATAACTAATTGACATCATTCTGATGGCAGTATACGTTAGAAATTTTCGAATTGGCCTGTATGCTGACGTTAACGACGCTTTGAGCATTTTGCTCATTATGTTTTGTGGTGAATCGTTCGTTTTGGTTTTGATGGTTAATTACACGCAGTCATGCAGTTTTGGAAATAAATTGGAACGTTTGTGCGCACAAATACACAAATAAACAACTTCTAAATTAAGTTTCCACCACACATAACGTAATAGGCTCTCTTTATTCTTTAAGAACTGATGAGAAAGTTGAGTTTTATCCACAAGAAGGGCAGGGTTTCGATGCAAATTTTGAGTTGTTTCCTCATGTTAAATTGACTTAGTAAGTATAGTATAAATCTTCTCAAATCATTTTTACGTCTAAGACCTTAGTCTGTTAAACAAAAGCCATTGTTTCTTTTTTGCGAGCGGTCGGCCATTGTGTGTCATTGTCTTTGAGCGCGTGCCGCGGCGCGTGCTATTGTGTCTAACAATGGCACACAATGGCCGACCGCTCGCATAAAAGAAACAATGGCTTTTGTACAAATTAGTACAAAAATCATTTGAGAAGATGCAGACTATAAGTAAGTAAATATTCTTTATTGCACCAAGTGATGAATTTTACATGATAAATATTTCGTAACGTTCATTTGAATTTGATTTGCAACGTTTTAAAGTCGCCTAGTACTCGTATTTTACTCGCGTCGGTGACGTGAATATTTGGGGCATTTTCTATGAAAAGGGACCTTATTGTCGACGGCGCTTACGCCGCACAGCGTCGCAAGGCATTGTATATTTATATCGGAGCATCGTTTATAATGGCGTAAGTGCCATCGACAATAAGGTCCCTTTTATAGAAAATACCATATTTTTGTGTTTCACTTTTGTTTTACCCTCGTGCCTTGAAACACTTACACTCGCAACGCTCATGATTCCACTTTACAAACCACTCGCTACGCTGCTGGTTCAATTTTGGAATATTTCGCGTGCTCGGGTATCAATATTAGTACTAGAGGTTAAACAACAACTTTGCCCATTTGTAAAACAATAGTATATTGTGCAACATGGGGCGTAAGTTAAATATGGTTAAATATTGCAAACGAGAGTATAGTTAAATCGCGACGGCTTGCCGAAGCGACTCGAGTTTGCAATATTATTACGCCCCGAGTTACACACAATGTTTTTTATCACACTTGCGATACAGAAATAAAGTATATAGACACAGATTATATAATACAAGAAACTGTTAATTATAATAATAGACACTTCATAACTCCCTAGGGAAAACGCTTTTTCTATACGCTTGTTCCCGCTAAGCCCGCGTGCAATTATCATTTACTGAGCGAGGGTGATGAAAATAACTAATTCTCTAAATGCCTATACTATCTCCGTTCCGTTTTACGTGGAATTGTAAGACAATTGACAATATCAAGACAATGATACTGCCCGCCTGATGGAAAGCAGTTGCCGCAGCCTATGCATGGACTCCTGCAACCCCAGAAATGTCACATGCGCGTTGCTGATCCTTTAAAAACCTGTATACCTACTCCTGATTTGAACAACTGTAGGAAAAAAAAGGTGGTTGTAAAAAAGTGAAAATAAAACATAGAATTGAAATAAATAAAATCTCCCGTATTTTTACAAAATTACTCATCTTCAAATGATATTATTAAAGGAATGATTTTCACAATGAACAGGGTGTTCTGAACACGTCAAGTGTGATCATTACTTATCTTTTCATTCGAAGCAGTCACGCGAACAGTCGTCAAGGTAAATTTAACCTTATTACTATGGGAATAAGATGAAAATGAAAATGAAAAATGATTTATTGGGTACACAACAGGTTTTAACTAGGATCAAAACAAGAACCTTCTTTTAAGTAAAAAGATACTTGTGCCAGAAGGCTACGCTCTTCCATTAATTACAAGGTTTACCAAAATTATCTTAAATTAAATTATCTTAAATCTTAAGCTTATACTTATTATAAGGTAAGATAAGGTACATTAGGTACTTTAGATTAGAAACTAAGTTTAATTTGATACATATTATATAATATTAAATACCATGAATTTCTATTTCTATTTAACATGCTTGCTTGTGCATGCATGCGTGCTTGCGCGCGCGCGCGTGTGTGTGTGTGTGTGTGTGTGTGTGTGTGTGTGTGTGTGTGTGTGTGTGTGTGTGTGTGTGTGTGTGTGTGTGTGTGTGTTAATACTGACAGATACAGTTCTGAAGCGAGAGGTCCCGGGTTCAAATCCTGGTAAGTACCACCTGTGGTAGCTACCTATTTACTGACCTGTAAAACATTAACTTTTATGAACAAATGTCTTGTATCTTGTCTTGTAAGGGCGTTTATTATTGCGTGATCATCACAAACATTTCTTCCTGAGTTATGGATGCTTTTGACATATATAAGTATTTATATTTGTCTATATTTTATGTAAGTATATCGTCATTTCTTACTCTCTTACACAAAATACAAGCCTTACTTACTGTGGGATCAGGTCAATTTGTGTAAGATTGTCCCATTTTTTTTCTACAAATAATCAAATTCTACAGTTAGACTTAACTATAGTTATTTGTCATGCAAGGCTGCAAAGTGGTTATTTGGCGTGAGTGTTGAAATTGAAAGCTGAGCGTAGCGAGGCTTTCAAGACACGAGACGCCAAATAATTTTGCAGCCGTGCGGAACACACAACTTTTCACCTCACTACAGCGAGGAAAATGCGAGTTGCAAGAAAAACAATAAAGATATAAAAATAATCATATTTAATTTTGCCCTCTATTTAAAATATCAAATTTAAGACATAACACACTCAAATCCAAAGTACCAAACAAAATAAACAAGAGAAAAGCACACATATTAAAAATTTAAAATAATATTGCCGTAATTCATCGTGTTCGAAATTAAAATGACTTTTGCACGCTAGCGGATAAAGTAGACTTTTGCACGCAGATTTCGCGCTACAAACTGAGATTTTCCGAGAGTGAGGTGAAAAATCTATTTGTAGAATAACTTTGAGAAAACTTCTTGAACGTGACCTTGGTTCCTTAATTACATAAGTTGAAGTCTAGACCTAATAAATATACTGGGTATATTAAATATTATATTTATTAGCTGATATATTTCGCGGCAAGATTTTCTGACTCAATGCTTGTGTCACCTTTGAACCGTGAGAACTTAAGTCCCCGGCCCACTCGTTTCTCCATACAAACGTATGGAGAAACATTTTACATAATAACGTTTTTTTATAATAATCAGGCTTCAGTTTTTTATAAAATTATCACGATTTTCTTTAAGAATCAACTTCTACGCGATAACAGTGATTAAAAACATATAATCAACAATTTTCAAACTCCGTCTAAAGTTGTATGCACATAGTTTTTAAACCTACTAAACTGGGTTAATTTTTCACAACCTAGGGAAGCTGTAATATTATCTGATTCAGGACTTTCGTTGTAAATCCATTCAAAAAGTGAATAAGGGGATTCTTTGAGGTCGTTGTCAAAGTCTTCAATATCTTATATATCACCATTGCCAAAAATTTCAAGGATAAGATAATCAGATAAGATAATCATTTATTTCATTTCAATCTTAGCTAGTAAATAGCGTCGAGTCCTCCTATTAGGTATGAAGTACCTGTATCAGAAGAGAGAAGTAAATAAAATAAAAGGAAGGATTTGTTTGTATATTAATGAACGCACGAAAAAAAGTACAAACGTAGCATTACAAAACGAAATGTGTTATAAAACCGTCAAAAATATGACTATAATGTCTATTGATTTCATTTTTTTGCGCAAAAGCCAAAGGCACAAATAGTTATGCAATCGATTTATGGGCTATGGCCGAAGCCACAAATTCGTGCACTTCTTTTTTATGAGCATGTAGTTTTCCCAAAATAACTGTGTTACCCCTTATTTGTGCTAAATAAAGACATTTAACTCTTTTACTGTTATAATTAATTTATAAATAATTTTACTTCTTGTACTGTTTTTTATTTTATTTTATCTAAAGATCTAATCGTATTATATGCTTTGTCCATCTGACCCTTTCGCATATATTCATCAATTGTTTCACATACTTTTAATGTATCCTTTTCCTTACACTCCCGGCATTTACTTGTAATTTTAGTTGATAGGCTTTTATATTCTCTCACTATTTTCATCACATTTATTCCTGAGTTTTCTTCTTTCAATCATCAAATCTATAAATTCCTGGATGAGCCAGTGTTTCCTTAGTACAATTTTCTGCATTTTCAAACATTCTTCGGCTAATGATGTTAAAATGTCTCTTACTATTCCCACTTATCATTAACACTAACATTATCATATATATATATATATATATATTATCTGTTGTATTCTTATATTCATCTAGTTTATTACCTACTTTATTACTAAAATGCGCTCTAATATTGCTATCCTTATCGTTATTGACATCAAGTTTCTTTGGTTATTTATGTTTAATTAATAAGATATATTTTCTAACGGATAAATCCGTTCAAGGGATAAAATAATTTTCTTCTTGTGGTCTCAGGAATGCGTGATAAAATTTCATAAGTAGGTATACTGGTAGTACCTTTGTGAATCGCCTAATACAATCAGGAAGACGGTTAAATCCTTTGCTTGTATGAACGCTTAAGGCTCTATCAAAAATCGAAGGCCAAGATCGTAAATCCCTGAATGCCTCATAACGCGAGGATCCAATAAATAAGATTTCATTCGGAGTTCCGCAACTCAAAGGGACGTCACTCACATCTCCGATATTAGAAACTATTTTTATTTATTTAATTTGTTTTTATTTATTTTATAAGGTTTTAATTAAATTAAATGTTAGTTGTTATCATTCAAATCTGTTTTTTTTTATGCTTGATTTTTAGAAACTATTATAAATATAAACTATTAGAAACTTTAGGTCCATGGGGTCCCAGCGCGCATAAGTTGTTTGCAGAAATCGCGAAGCGTCTGGTTGACGTAACTGGTGACCGAAGAGCTGGCGGCTTTCTCGCACAACGTATCAGCATTGCGATACAGCGGGGAAATGCCGCCAGCATCCTTGGTACAATGCCTCAAGGGCCTATTTTAGATTTAAGCTAGTTATTAATTTCGTTTACGTAGTACCACTGTATATATCTTGTATGTAATTATAAATTGGCATTGCGTTATTATTACTATAGATAAGCCATACCAAACAATGAAATTGTTGCAATCACAACCTGTACCACGCGTCGTGTAAGCGCCGTAAAATTAGTGGCGCTTACGCGTTTAGGTCGCGAGATTCACGCTCCACTTCTATGGTTTGATGTCAAAACAGCATCAACTCATGGCGCAAAATACTGGTTCTGTGTGTCAGTTCTATACGTTAGTAATCATCGTTCAATAATTGACAACAATTGATTTTGAATTGGCCTCCATTCGACATTGATTTCAACCGCCTGAAAATTATAAAACCGTTTCAGGCTTTATTAACTTCATTTTCCAATGCGGACGTCACAGAACTCTTAAAAGGACTTCGGATTCGTTCTTGACCATTTTTATTATTTTTATTACAGCACTTAAAAGATCGTTAAAGTTTCATGGCTATAAGAAGCGTTATTTTGTAGGCGTGGGAGTCATGGGACGTGGGTATAAGATAAGGATAGATAAAATGTAATTTAAAAACTAACAAAAATCCTTACATTTTAAAATTGTACATTATTATTACAACCAAGAACCTAATAATACACATAGGTATTTACTTAGGTACTTAAAACTTCCTAACTTAAAATCCGTTCCGTGTCATGCCTGGTCTTAAAGCCCCCATCACATTCTCAGCGTTGCAGCGCTGTATAGCGATGGAGACCTGTTGGACCAGCCAAGACCTAGAACAGGGGTCGTTACCCCTCTCCCTCAGCTGCCGACCAGTCCCTGAACAATTCGCACGCCTCACTGCACCAGTGTCCTGCTGTTTCGACAGATAAATGATGAGAGGACCGATTGTGGTCACATTGTGTTTTCTGTACTTGAAAGTTAAGATGCAGTGGGTTCAGGTCCTTCTCCGAACGCAGCTCGCTGAGCACTGAGCGGACGGCCGTGCATGCCCGGAATCGGGGTTATAATTGTTATTGAAATGTTATTTTTAACAAAAAAAAAAGATTTCGAAAAAAATAAAATTACGCATTTTTAGAAGCTGTGACCGGATTTTGACATTTGCGGCAGCAACGCAGTCGGAAGCAATGTCGCGCCGCATTGTTGCAGCAGTAATGCCGATGCAGTCTGAATCCGAACGGCACCTTTAATGCAACTTTGAGTCAACTCAATTAAATTACCAACAAAATAAACACGCTGCGTCTTACGTAAGCGAGCAACTCGCGAAGTCACGGCGTTCGCGTTCGCAACGAGATCGCCCACGTAGAGCACTTCTATAGGTATCAAAGGATTGATTCACCCCGCGCCGCATCGCTTCGCTTCGCGTTCGCGCGTTGTTCACCTACGTAGTACGCTGCGTAAAGCGCAAACTACAGTGATTAGGAAGGAAGTCGACAAATTTCCTCAATGTCTTTACACAGCGCAAGAAGCCAATTCGAACTTACATTGTGACATCAAAATGATATCCAAATGATGTCAGTCTCGCGTGCATTTCTCTCGTACTTGTCCGTATGCAAGAAGCATGACGCGCGGGTGACTGACATCATTTAGATATCATTCTGATGTCACAATTTAAGTTGGAATTTGGCTCAAGCCGGTGCGAGAACTAACCGTATAATACCAGCTCCCAGCTTCGAGTACGTATTGGCTAGTTTATAATTTACACCCGGATATAACGCAGTAAAAATATTATTTTGAGAACATTAATAATAAAATAAAACTATGAAAATGGATTATATCGCGTATATTGAATTTATAATACATCCCGACGTTTCGAACTCTTTACAGCGTTCGTGGTCAACGGGTGACGGGTGTCACCCGTCACCCGTTGACCACGTATACGCGATATAATCCGTTTTCATAGTTTTATTTCATGAGTAACTATCGCGGTAACCGAAGACAATATTATTAACATTAATAATAATTATAAATAAAGCCATTCCCATACAAATCGCAGTTACTCTCTCCTTTATTAGACATTCTGAAAAAAACATGAAAATTGACATAAACATTCAAGTAGCCAGCGACCCGCTCCGGCTTCGCATGGGCAGTTCAACAACTACAGAAAACCTTTAGAAATTATACATATAAACCTTCCTCTTGAATCATTCTATCTGTTAAAATAAACCGCATCAAAATCCGTTGCGTAGTTTTAAAGATCTAAGCATACATAAGGACAGACATACAGACAGCGGAAAGCGACTTTGTTTTCATTAGGAAAAGATAGAATACTGTTTTAACAACGATTGTGTCAGCTGCCTAGTCTGTAGCAGATGTGGCTTAACGGAGCCAAGTTACGATACAGGTCTCCTAACTTAACCAACGATACGGCCAACTTAGTTTATTGACGGGTTTACTAAGCTGTAAACTAAACAATATGTATTTACTGTTACTAAAATTGTCACGTTTTAATAAACGGGTCAAATACATTTAAAAAAAAGGTCACTTCTGTGAACAAACAATCAAAGTTAACGACTCACACCACGACGCACAGCCGCCGCGGACACTCGTGTCTGAGGAAGGATTCCCGAAGAATCCGAAATATGTCGCCAAAAGCGACTAAAAATAATAGCGAGTGAAACCGTACTGATCTAAATATTTTGAAATATGTCACACGATAGTTTAATTTCGTTAACGACTCTGTTACATAGATATCCCGTTTTTCTTATTTGAGTCTCAAGTATACTGAAAAAAATTATCCCGCCTGGAAAGGTACCGCGTAAAAATTTGCTTTAGGTTCCCTTAAATTTGCGATGTCTACAGGAAAGACGCGAACGACTTTGTTAAAACATGTGTATGACCATATTATTATACCTAACCAACGCACGTCCTCAGGGTTGGTTAAGGTTGTACACCTTTTAATTTTATAATTGACGATTCATGAGATACAGCTTGGTGATGGACGGACAGACAGACAGCGGAGTCTTAGTAATAGGGTCCCGTTTTTACCCTTTGGGTACGGAACCCTTAAAACTAGCTAGGTTAAGCGTCAAGTTTGTAAGCAACTACTTTTCATTATCCTTCATGAGCGTAGTTTGTTAGTGGCTGAAATTTCTTACCCCCTTATTCTTATTAATAACTTTCTTCCCTTTCTTTACTTTCTCTTATGAAAGTTTTATAACTTTACAAGCTTCAATTAGTTAATTTATGTTTTATCCCTTTCTAACAAATGTAAAAGTATAAATGACAGATTAAGACAAATGACTAATAGTTAATTGGCTTGTAGTAGCACGTTTATTATTAACACCTTTTATTATTCATCTATATCTTTCATACTCTAAAAATTATACTAAATTACATTACATGAAATCAAATATACCTATACAATTATACATCACAATAACAAATTACTCTTACTCTAAACTATACTATCCTAGAAACTAACACTAATAATAATAAGTCAAACTTCATCCGTCCCGAAAATCGTCCCGCGACCCCCCCGATGCAAAGGTGCCCATGACGCTCCCCCGCATGCGTCTCCCCACTTCCCCGAAAAAGGCCTTGGCCTCCGTACACCAGCACCCCGTAATTTCCACTGCAAGAGGGACAAATAGCGGAGCCATTCATCTATATTGGTTACAATTTCATTTAGATACCCTACTCTACCCCTTTCTTTTTTTTTCCCTACCCCTACCTCCTATCTCTTACTTACCCTAAGTAAGGTACTTTAAGATACCCTAGAAGATCTTAATCTTTCTGGTTTAGCCCATTGGTTGACTGGTGGAGAATGCCTTGGCATAAAGTCCGTCATTTTACTATCATGTATTGTGCAATAAAGATAATATGTTATACAAGGGTGCAAAGTTGTATTTTACCCGCGAGTGTGGAATTGAAAGACGAGCAAGCGAAAGGATTCTATAGGTATAGTTGAACCACGAGCGAAGCGAGTGGTCCTAAAATAGAATCCTGAGCGTAGCGAGTGGTTTCAACACACGAGAAGTAAAATACATTTGCACCCGTGAGTAACACAAAACTTTTCCCCTCACTATAGCGAGGAAAGTGCAACATCCACAGGCGTTAGATCATCGTCATCACTGGAATCACTAATTTTTTTACGGCAATACGATATTATAACAGAAAACTGGAAGTTGTGTATTTTTACGTATCGGAGTCGGCGAGAAAAATTTTGTTGACAATGTTGACATTTCTGACTATGCGTTTTGAAATTGCATCGACTCAACTTGTGCGTTCAGAATTACATTCAACATCATTAAAAAAAACAAATGTTTCTTATGGAATTTAAGGTTTATGACCTAAAATCATTAAATAAAGCTAAATTTGGTATTTTTTATTAAATTCTCAAACCATTTATTTAATGATAATTAATATCGAACGAACCATTATTATGAGCGTTTTACGTTTTGTTATCTGTCAAAAGCTACTTAAACACGCTCCATCCAAGGTCAAATTACTTTCCCCACTAGTGGATAAAATGCGTTTTTCCCCGCTTGTTTTAAAGGATAAAAGACGGCTTTCCGAGCTGTAGTGAGCTGTGTTTTAGTGAGGGGAAAAATAAATAATTATATTAGTCTAACAGGTTACATTCCGAAAACGTCCGCAGCGGCGGGAAACAGGCGATGTCACTGTCAATTTCCTTGATAAATTGCGTTACTGTCGTTGCCGCATTGCTGTCGCAATTAGGATTTTCATTCCATCACTCATCCCAATGTAGGTTACATAAAGGTGACGTTTGGATGTAACTATTTTTTGTTGGCGTTCGAACGTTACCTTAAAGCATAGAAATCGAAATCTGTTGAGATATACGGGCCGACGGTTTATTAATAAAGTGATATCAATTTTCATAGACTTATTTCGGTTAGTGCTCGCTAGATATTCGATTAGGATATGAGCAATGTGATGGATCACGGCCTGACGCCTGACAACAGGTGACTATCAAAATATTGGCTAATACTTATTGATGGACGGCGAATTTCGCGAAGTGGTTTTAGATACTATCCGTATCACTCTTTGCCATATTGAAAAGAAGAAGAATTGTCTGCATCTACTCTGCATTCAACGCAGGGGCGTAGCTAGAGGATATGGCGCCCGAGGCAGTCACCAAATTTGCGCCCCCTGACGACTGACAAAAGTTTCCCTGCTGCTGCCTTTTGCCCATTTTGGCGCCCTCGCTTGGATGGCGCCCGGGGCATTTGTCCCCTCTCCCCCCCACCTAGTTACGCCACTGATTCTACGTTCTAATCCTATTCCTATTTAGGGTTGAATTTAATTTTTCCCCTCACTAGCTCGGAAAACCGTCTTTTATCCTTTAAAACAAGCGGGGAAAAACGCATTTTATCCACTAGTGGGGAAAGTAATTTGACCTTGAATGGAGCGTGTTTAAGTAGCTTGACAGATAACAAAACGTAAAACGCTCATAATAATGGTTCGTTCGATATTAATTATCATTAAATAAATGGTTTGAGAATCTAATAAAAAATACCAAAATTAGCTTTATTTAATAATTTTAAGTCATAAACCTTAAAATTCCATAAGAAACGTTAGATTTTTTATAATGATGTTAAATATAATTCTGAACGCACAAGTTGAGTCGATGCAATTTCAAAACGCATCGTTGACATTTCATACGTCAGGTCAGAACAGAAATGTCAACATTGTCATTTGTCAACAAATTTTTTACTTAAAAACAATTCTCACCGACTCACGCAAAAATCAGAATTTCCAGTGTTTTCTGTTATAATATCGTACAAAATAAGTGATTCCAGTGATGAAGATGATCTAACGCCTGTGGATGTTGCACTTTCCTCGCTATAGTGAGAGGAAAAGTTTTGTGTTACACACGGGTGCAAATGTATTTTACTTCTCGTGTGTTGAAACACTTGCTACGCTCAGGATTTTATTTTAGAACCACTCGCTTCGCTCGTGGTTCAACTATAGAATCCTTTCGCGTGCTCGTGTTTCAATTCCACACTCGCGGGTAAAATACAACTTTGCACCCTTGTATAACAAATAACTATTTCTTTTCTTAGCGGAAATGTAACATGTTAAAAATATGTGTTTCAATGTTCAGACTGTGCGTCTTCTTATCTATTTACCTATATCTGTTTTTTATTATATTTAGATTTCACAAGCAATACGTTTTGAGGCTACGGTGTACTCAAATATGTAAGTACATACATACATAAAGAAACTGCAAAAATAATAATCCTTCTCTAGAGTCGGTTAAAAAGACTTAATGACTGATACAAATTGTTAGCATCTAATCAAAGATAGATATAACTCCGTAATAGATGGATACAGTCTAAGGAAAAAACGTGCCTCGAAAATCTTGAAAATTTGATTCTCGTCCAGAGGGCGCTACTAGTTTTGGCCTACAGTCGTATAGATGGCGTTGACGGTTTCGTTTGTTATTTAACAATTTTAACGCATATCAGTGAAAGAACATGGGTCAAAATCATCAAAATAATTAATGCAAATAAAAAAAATCATTTATATATATTTAAATACATTTTATTGTATTTTTACAAATCTTCAATTTTAGTTTTAAAGTGTGTCGACAGATGGCAGTGAATTTACTGGGGTTACAAAATTTACTATGACAGTACCGCTCTAGTATAAGTTATTCTATGATCTAATCAAACCATAAAAGATAGCTAATACCAGAGTTATTAAGTTTAAAATTCTTAACAAAATTACAGGTTTGAAGCCTTACAAAAAGCTTGTAAATGAAAAGCACCGTAATTATAATTATATGGTAAGAAGCTTCAAAAGACATTCTTTTATGCTCAAAAATTATAATATAAGGTGGGCGGAAAGCGGCTAAGTTGAAACAAAAGATTTTTTTACGTTGCGCGTCTATTGTTCAGTGACGCATTGTCGTGAAAGAGTTGCGTCACGACGTCACGACTCACGCGAGTGAAAATAGGGATGATGATACGTTGAATTTTATAACAAAATGTAGTTAAATAGATAGTATATCACAATAAATTGGACAAAAAAATGGAAATGATATAATAAAAAAACCGGCCAAGTGCGAGTCGGAATCGCGTTCCAAAAGGGTTCCGTACATTACATTACACAATTTTTAACAATTTTTTATGTGAAACGTGAGTGAAATCTCTTAAAAATCCGGATCAAAAACTAAGTAATTAAGTCCGACTCACGCTTGACTGTACATTTCTAATAGGTTTTCCTGTGATCTATAGGTAAATAACTATTGTGTGTATTTTTTTCAAAAATTTTGACCCAGTAGTTTTGGAGATAAAGGGGGGGAATGGTAATTTTTTGGCTATTTTCTTAAATAACTTCTAAACTATTTATTTTAGAATTACAGAAAAAATATATTTGAGATTCTCATAATGAGATCTTTCATTTGATATGTAACACGATATAGTTTAAAAATTTTTTTTTTTAAATTTTCTCATTTAGCCCCTAAAAGTGGCCCCCATGTTTAAAATTCATTTTTCTTACGTTTCATGACCGTCTTTGGGTCACAAGCTTACATATGTGTACCAAATTTCACCTTAATTGGTCCAGTAGTTTCGGAGAAAATAGGCTGTGACAGAGGGACAGACAGACAGACACGCACGAGTGATCCTATAAGGGTTCCGTTTTTTCCTTTTGAGGTACGGAACCCTAAAAAACCATGATTCGAAACTTTCTTCCTTTAACTTGCAAAAGGAAGAAAAGGTACCATTCGATTCCTTAGTTTACATTTTTTATTTGACGACCGGTCTGGTCTAGTCAGTAGTGACCTAGTGACCCTGCCTATGAAGCCGATGGTCCTGGGTTCGAATCCCGGTACGGGCATTTATTTGTGTCATGAGCACGAGTCATGTGTGTTTTCTATGTATTAAAGTATTTATATATTATAATATATATCGTTGTCTGAGTACCCATAACACAAGCCTTCTTGAGCTTACTGTGGGGCTTAGTCAATTTTTGTAATAATGTCCTATAATATATATGTTTTTAATTGTATAACAACTATATACATACATACATAAACGCAATATTTCACCGTCACAATCGCATTTCTCTTGTTTTCCATACTTCAAGACGATTTCAAATTGATCGAACGTAAGCGAACAACTTGCGAACGCGAAGCGAAGCGGCGCGACGCACCGCGGCGGGCCCACGGTGTTCGCGTTCACAACGAGATCGCCCACGTAGGACACTTCTATAAGTATCAAAGGATTGATTCACCCCGCGCCGCATCGCTTCGCTTAGTGTTCGCGTGTTGTTCGCCTAGGTGCGCTGCGCAAGTGGCGTTTCTCGCATAGAATACGATTGCCAGACTTTACTATTTCCAACTTTTGTGTTGCTTTAATGCAAGGGGTCCCATATAGACATTTGAACATCAAAACAAACCTGATCGACCATTAATAAAAACTTGTCATCCAACCGTACAGTAGTACATTTTAGCAAATCTTGGGGCGTAACCACGGTCAGCCTATTTCTGGCTTTCTACATAGGCATAGTATACCTATATACAAGTAGATAGTATATGCATCTATATTTTTGAACTAGCCATGTTTGTGAGGAAAAATATGCACTTGTTCCAAAAACAGCAAAATGAAAGGTTAAAAAACAAACTTGAAAAAAGTTGCAAAAAAGTTGAAGGCATTTATTATTAATAAAAACTATTATGCAGTTGACGATTTTTTAAATTATTCCGATATTTGTACCAACTAATGTTACTGTGTAAATAATTATAATTTTTATTAATTTAATATTAATATTAGCACTAGTCCTAGTTTTAAGTTTTACCTGCCATACCCGTTCCGGGGCCATGAGATACTTTTTACATGTTTTTAACATCTCGTAATTACCATGGTGCAATAAAGAAATAAGAAATAAGTAGTTATAGATGCGCGACCGAGCGACCGGGGGTAAGAGAAAGATTATTCATATAAAATTTGGGCAGCATATAATTTTTTCTCTTTCACTCTTATAAATTTCGGTATTTCGCCATCGCCTCCTACCTATGATGCTACTCGGTCGGTGATAAGGACAAAGCATGGCACTATTTTCTCTTACCTTTTATAGGAATCGCAATAAGACTATCTTTCTCTATCAAAGAGTGTCAGGCCCTTGGGCTTTCTACAACAGGGGGACTAGCTACGATGACAATCGTGTGCAGAAAACGAATCAAAACGCTATTGTCTCTCTATCACTCTTCCATATTAGTGCGATAGAGACAGATAGCGTTTCGTTTCGTTTCTCAGCGAACGATTGCAATATAGGTATCGTTATCTTGCACAACACAGCAGTATAGTATAATTTTAGTATAAAATACCTAGTTATATTGCCGAGGGATCTGACAAGCAAAATATTAAATATAGGTATATTTTTAGTAAGTAATTGAGATAAAAGTTAAAAACCCGCGCGATGGCTATCTCTTCCGCCGCAAGTTTTGCTCCGCCCGCCTTATCTTTTGTACGTACCGTAAAATTTGCTCCACAATTCGAAATTTAATTTAAATTTTAAAATTATTATGTGCTGGTGTCCTAGCGGTAAGAGCGTGCGACTTTCAACCCGGAGGTCGCGGGTTCAAACCCCGGCTCGTACGTACCAATGAGTTTTTAGGAACTTGTATAGGAAATATCGTTTGATAATTTAACCAGTCGCTTTTCGGTGAAGGAAAAACATCGTGAGGAAACCGGACAACAACTAACTGAACTAACAACTAACAAGGCGTTCCCCCTGTGGGTTGGAAGGTCAGATGGCAGTCGCTTTTGTAAAAACTAGTGCGTACGACAATTCTTAGAATTTGTTTTCAAGCGGACCCCACGCTACCATGAGCCGTGGCAAAATGCCGGGATAACGCAAAGAAGATGGTGAATTATTATATTGTGGTTTGTGGTAGGTATGTTGATATTATATGCCGATTTATAGTAAACAATCACGAATATCACTATCATGTAACACTTAAATGAGACTGTGATATAATTTTCACATATATTAATACAAACTGTTGGAGTACAATTTACCCAGCTCCCCAGCTAAGTAGGGACATTTTACGGTAGTTCAATATGCCTGACGCAGCGTACTACGTAGTACGTAGGCGAACAATACGCGAACGCGAAGCGGCATGGCGCGGCGCGGAGCGGGGTGAATCAATCCTTTGATACCTATAGAAGTGTCCTACGTGGGCGATCTCGTTGGGAACGCGAACGCCGTGGGCCGGCCGCGCCGCGCCCCACCGCTTCGCTTCGCGTTCGCGAGTGTTCGCCTATGTAAGACGCAGCGTGTGAGTGAATTAGGACTTAGGAGTTTTCTTTGTACAGTCTTTAAATACCACATTGTATGCTACACTAGCGGTATTCTAAAATCATTCTTCAGTATTTTTTTAAAGCAAAAGCAGGGAACAAAAGCTTAAATTGCATTTTACACGCGAACTTAGACTTGACAGTTTCACCAACGAAATGAAAACTAATGACTCTTCCTTCCAGTACAGATATGATGGTCGCACTTATCTAGTGGCAGTGTGATAATAACAACGTCTGTCTCGCGCTATCGCGTGGTGTTAAAAAGTGACGGTTGATTTATCAAGTGTATAACTTTGACCATCATGTGGCGGTTGACTTTATGATGTATGTTTCGAAGTAAGTGAAATATTGCAGTGCGATACGATGGGCGACCAGTGAACCAGATGGGGCTAATGAAGCGAAACAAGATTTTTGTGCTATATTCGCGATAAGCTGCGCTTTGGAACAATGTGTTCGTAGAAAATCATCCATGTATTGTGTTAAAAGTGGATCCTAATAATTTAGAGACTGGTAATTTCACCTCGGTAGTGAGAACATATTAAAGGGTAAAATGTATTTCGAATTACACAGAATAATACAGAAAAAAAAAACTAATTTGTAATAGAAGTATGAAGTGGCAGTTCATGGCCTTCACTAAATTAAAAGGCTACTTTGTTTCACTCCCTGGAGTGAGGAAAGTCGCACTTTCGTCACTCCAGGGAGTGACGAAAGTAGGCTTGTTCGAGCTGCTGAGGTGAAAAATATTATTTATGGTCAAACACATTATAGAAAAAGGTCTCATCTGTGGACAATACAATCAAAGTTAACGACCCAGATGCATATCACGTTTTTCTTATATGAGTCTGAAGTAGGTATTAGTTACATTGAGCTACGAAATTGCATGGAGTTAGAAATTATGAATGAATTCATAGATAAGATCGCCATGCTCTTTTGCTGCTAATGGTGCCAGGTGCCATTCAAAAAATGTATTTCCCGCAAAAAAATAGCTTTTGATCCTCTTAACTTTGCACGGTAGTACTATTAGTTATTCTGTGACTTTGCTATGTCTACAGGAAAGACGCGAACGACGATACAATGTAGTGTATGACCGTGATTTTACTTTGAGAAAGTAATTTTAATAAATATTTAAAAATAAACATTGATTATTATTATTGAAAAAGTCTTTTTGGCACATTTTCATATCGATATATTTCTAGACAGCTCTAGATCTAGTCTAACTAGACCACACAATATAATTAAGCTAAGACAGATGCTATTAAAGATGGATTATCAGCACTGCTTTGTATATTCTTATTTTTTAGGGTTCCGTACCCAAAAGGTAGAAACGGGACCCTATTACTAAGACTCCGCTGTCTGTCTGTCTGTCTGTCCGTCTGTCACCAGGATGTATCTCATGAACCGTCATAGCTAGACAGTTGAAATTTTCACAGATGATGTATTTCTATTGCCGCTATATATAACAACAAATACTAAATATTTAAGTGGGGCCCATATAACAAGCGTGCGTAATGGTACGGAACCCTTCGTGCGCGAGTCCGACTCGCACTTGGCCGGTTTCTCTCACAAGTTAGATAAGTACAATTCGACTACTTTCAATGACTGCCTCTTTCGGAATGACGATCCGCACACCCGTTCCATTTAACAGGGAGATCGGATTCTAAATTCAAACGTGTGTCTGTTGCCAGTCACTGATCATAAAGGCTGTAAAGTTTACAAACCTTTACAGTATCTATTTATAGTATTTATATAGATACTATTATTACCGAAGTATTGTAAAATTTACTATCAAAGTCTGTGTGTCTGCAAAAGTTATCTTTAGACCACGGTGTATAAACTTCAAAATACTCATGAAGATATATGAACTAGCAGAACAGTAAGTGATATGTCACTGTCGATAGTGCAAACAATCTAACTTTCCTGTCCTGTTTTAAAGTTTGCCGTCTAATTCAATATCTTGTGTTTGTATCTTGGATCTTATTCTCAAAATATGATGAGCAAATCGCCTCACGTGATTTATTACATTGATAATAATCTGGTATACACACATTTCATTATCCGTAACCACGATGCCAAAGCACCACGTGATCACCGATCATAGTTGGTCATTACACACGAGGCGATATTGTGCGCGCGAGCTGTAAGCGAGCGCGCAGTAAGAAATCCGATGTGTGTAATGACCAATGCACACGCGTTTCATACGACGGTTTTTCAACACACTTGCGAGGAAAAAAAGAAAGTTTCATATTAATCAAATTTTAATTGTTAAAACAGTAAAAGTCTAAAATCTGTCATACTGCCGGCCGCCCCTCCAGGCCCCGCCAGGCGGTCGGACGCGCCGGTGCCCGTTAGTCCGACCAATTAAAGAAGGCTCCGTTTCCAAGCATATTATTAGCAATCAGTTACCTTCTTAACTCAGTCGATAATATTATGAAAAAGCACGAGTGTTATAATATACTGAAAAAGCACGCGTGTTTAATATGTTATGAGCCAAAAATCGGTGGAATAAAAACGTCGTTTTGAGCAAGTGTGTTGAAAAATAAATAAATAATTGCAGAAGAAGAAAAAGCGAGATGCCTTATAAGGGCTAGCAGTGCATCCCTTTCCACCCCCCATTCGATAACTCCATAAAACAATAGTAGTAAGTACTTATCCATAATGTATACAGCGCCACTAGCCACCTGTATTTTTACGAGTTGTTAGTTTAAAATAAAACATAGTTATTAGTGTTAAGGTAGTTTTTTAAGCACCGCTGTACTCCTGTCCCGCGCCCGCGCCACCAGCGATGGCTCACTTATCCAATGTCCACTTATAATATACCTATAGGTACTTGATAAAAAAAAGGACTACGCTGGGACGGTAGGACAGTGCAAAAAAAAAATATGTACCTGCTTTTGATGTATAAAAGAGCGAGCTCATCGCCAACAAACTGCTCCGCAGTTTGGCGAAACATTGTATTATGGTGCACATATTGTATTTTCCATGTTATTATCAATAAAAAAAAATAAAAAAAAAGCCCGGCCTGATATGATCGTGCGGTTTGATTGTAAAATTAACTGTTAATTTTAATACGTCACTAGAGTTTATAATTTCGAGTTGGAAAGGATTAATAAGCGCAAGCAATCGTATATTAAAGGATGACATGCTAGAACGGTCCGGGCCCGGGCCGAAATGACGAGTGATGTATCGGCCGCCTCGGCCTGGAACCTGACCGTTCTATAGCGTGAGTCATCTTTAATGTCAAAACAACAATATGTTTTAAATGGAACTTATTTATTATCTATAACAATTAGGCTAAAATAACACTTATAAATTAAAAACTTATACATAAAAAATTACCCAAAATCGTAGTTGCTCGGTAGGGTGTCCAGAAGGCTGGCCCCGCTGGATGGCAATGCTGATCCGCTGGGCAAAATATTAGCCAGCCCCCTGGTCACCTGAAGCCTCTATGAGGCGCTTTGCCAGTTTCTCATAGAGGAGACGCGCGCTAGGTCCCCACGGCCCCAGGGTTTCCACCCCAAACGCTGCAAATATGTAGCCACTACCTAGTGTGGCACATTTGTAGTTGCAGCCAAGGATGCGGTCGCAAATGAAATGTTTAAAACTGAGAAAAAAATCATTTATTTCAGACAACATGGTCCATATTTTGTTAGTACATCTTAACAATTAAAACGTATAACTACGGTTAACTTAAAGATAAATAAAGACCGGCCCTGTTTTTGCTCACCTGAAGCGAATAGCTTGAAGACCTGTGAATAATAACCCAAGGGGCTTTTTCTTGCGGAACTACTTGATATGATACTCGTAGAAACTTTTATGAAAAGTCGTCCAAGTTTGATACCACTCTGATACCGTATGAAGTTGCGAGCCCATACTAGTGTAACTAAATGAAGAATATATTATTATTAACTAGGTTACACAAAATGTTCACAAATTATACACTGAAACCTTCCTCAAGAATTATTCTATTCATTACGCATCAAAATCCGTTGCCTAGTTTTAAAGATCTAAGCATACATATGGACAGACAGACAGCGAAAAGCGACTTTGTTTTATATCACGTAGTGAAGTGATATTCAGCATACAAAAATGTTGAGAGAAATTAAAATCTTTTTTAAAGTTTGCATTTTGAAGCTCTTTATGGCAAAATAGGTAGTTATAATAAAAGGAGACAGATGTAGTGCATAATTATTTTCCATCGTATTTTCACGGAAACGTACGAACGTGTCTTGCTATTTCAGTCAGTCTCGGTACGAAAAATAATGAGGTTGACTGAAGTAGCATGACAAATACGAACGTTTCCGAGAAAATACTATGGAAAACAATTATACACTACATCTGTACATGGAGGTTCATCTTAGTTTAATAATTTGTTACGGGTTTGACTTTGAGTTTCACTTCATATAACATGCCCCGCATGCTGGCTACAGACAACAGACTTCATAGTGTTGTGTTTCTGCCGGTGAGTAAGGTTGCCAGAGCTCAAAGGGGTGCGGAGTGTTAGGGTCGGCAACGCGCATGTACCTCTGGACAACTACTAGTTATTCTGTGCTCTGGAGTTGCAGGCGTACATAGGCTACGGAGACTGCTTATGGTCTGCATCTTCTCAGATTCTTACGTCTAAGACACTAATCTATTAAACAAAAGCCATTGTTTCTTTTGTGCGAGCGGTCGGCCATTGTGTGCCATTGTTCGCGCCGTGGCACGTGCTCAGAGACAATGGCACACAATGGCCGACCGCTCCCTGAAAAGAAACAATGGATTTTGTTTAACAGATTAGGAACTTAGACGTAAAAATCATTTGAGAAGATTTATATAATAACAAATGGGCCGTGTGCTTGTTTGCGACCGACGTTGTATATGCACAAATCAGTGTGTGTGATTTTCAAGGTCGAACCAGTTCAGTCGCATGAAAACGGATTATATCGCGTATTAAATTGAATTTATAATACATCCCGACGTTTCAAACCCTTTACAGCGAGTTTGTCGTCGGGATGTATTATAAATTCAATATACGCGAAATAATCCGTTTCCATAGTTTTATTTCATGAGTAACTATCGCGGTAACCAAAGACAATATCATGGACAAATTGTTAAATCTGGATAGGGATTCTAGTTCGGGCTGCTTGGAGGAGTTTTGGAGAGGCGTATGCCCAACAGTGGGCGCATAGTCGCTGAGGAAGAAAAGAAGAGGAGAGTGTAGTGTGTGTACTATGCGTCACCCCCACATGTACGTAGCTGTAGTATATAATAGCATGTACGCGTTCATCATCATCATCATCATCATGTCAGCCGATAGACGTCCACTGCTGGACATAGGCCTCCCCCAAGGCTCGCCACTCCGACTGATCCTGTGCCGCTCGCAACCACCGAATTCCCGCGACCTTCACCAGGTCGTCGCTCCATCTCGTTGGAGGCCTACCGGCAGTACGTGTACGCGTTATTTTAACAAAATATATTTGTATTTAGACACCAACAGTTGTATCATTGACGCCACACCTTACATGGTGATTCTGGCAGGATCGCCATGTAAGGATGGAAGTCGGGAGACGTATTGATACAACCAGATTCTAAATAAGACTACACTCACACAAACACTCATACAAATCTCTTTCTTAGTCTTGGTCCTTTCACTTACACATATATATTTTTCTTTTTGTTCACGCTACCTGGTCGTTATTCTTCTCTTGCTTGAATTCTCATTATGTATTTATGTATTTTGTGTAGGTTTATGTAGTGTATTATTGTTGCTTAAATAATATATGTAGTTTATGTAGTTTATTTTTCATTGTTTGTTATTTATACTTAGGTATTTGATTTGTAAACTTTACACCTTTGTTATTTTGCACTGCCCATTAACTTATTTCTAGCCAGTGAATCGCTATCTGAAGGTTGTCTGGAAGAGATCGCTTTTTAGCGATAAGTCCGCCTGTTGTTACCTACTCACTTATGTCCTGTCATTGTTTGTAACATGTATTTTTCTTTGTAGTGCACAATAAAGTATTTTATTATTATTATTATTATTATTACACTTTATTCATAAGATCATCGATTATATATCATTGGAATACACTTACATAAGCATCTACACACTACAAGGGATTCTAGTTTATAACGGTGTAGTTTGCAGTGAACGTGTAACCGCGGCTTTACATGGTAATACGGACGTGCATATTAAGCTTACTATGTATATAAGCGAAGAGCTGGCGAAAGTGAAAACGCGGGCGGGTTAAGGATGGAATAAATGTTAGATGAGACGTTTTGTATTTGCAAAACGTTTCGTTATTTGCAACGACAGATAATTATGTAAGTTTAGAATGAGTTCAATCATAATTGATCTCATTTATTACAGAATTCTATTCGCAGAATGTTCCTTCTCACATGAGAACCATTTTTTTTTTCAATCTTGGCAGGGTCGCCATGAGGTAAACATGAATACGTGTATATTGTTAAAGACTATTTGTTACGTATTTGTAAGTCTGTGCGGATTTGCGGAAAGAGAAGTCGTGGAATATACGGAAACCAAGGGCCTGACACTCTTTGATAGAGAAATATAGTCTTATTGCGATTCCTATAAGAGGAAAGAGAAAATAGTGCCATGCTTTGTCCTTATCACCGACCGGGTGGCATCATAGGTGGGAGGCGATGGCGAAATACCGAAATTTATAAGAGTGAAAGAGAAGAAATCCTATGCTGCCCAAATTTTATATGAATATCCCTCTCATACCCCCGGTCGCTCGGTAGCGCGTTTATAACTACTTGTATATACTGTCTATGACGGAAACCAATACATTCTATGACTCTCTTCTTTTCGCACAGACTACGTAAATATTCTTCTTACTTGCGCCTAGTGGAAGCAGGCCGATATTTTCATTTTACCGACCTTTATTTTTACATTGTACAGCCAGCTGCAGAGAAAAGGCACCCCCTGCATTACAAAGTTCTGTAAATTAGTATGGACGTGGGGTACCTTTTCTCTGCAGCTGACGTGTACTTTCGCTATCAGATCTTTCTATGTACTTAATACAAAATAACAGCCAATCGCTCTACCAACGGAACTACCCAGAATTCCTTATTTTCACCATATTCATATTTAGGGGTTAAGCAGATACCAAATTTTTCAACTTTTTGTTCATTACAATGGGTAAGGTAAGAAGGACTATCGTTATTTTTATTTTCTATTTATCTTATATTTTCTTTTGCCGTTTTTTAGGGTTCCGTACGGTGTCCTGCCGTTTGACCAAAAGTCATTTGGCAAAATTACACTTGACAAACAACGTTTTGAAAAAATATGTTTCGCCAATTGATCATTTTACTACTAGTCATTTTACAAATGACTCACTTTTCCAAATGATCAACAGTTAAATTTACATTTTATAAATAATTATTTGGCTAAATGAACATTTAGCAACTGAGTTATCAGAAAAAACTACTATTGGTCTAAAAACGTTTGGTACAATGTATTATTTGACAAGTGGTTCGTTTATTAATAAATCTTATAATAGATATGGTCTGGGTCAAATAAACAGACATTATTTCGAAAATAACTTTTTTGCGAAGCCACTACTCTGGACTTTTCTGAAAGGAGTATATGTATTATTAGTTATGTGTATGTATTAGTTAATATATTACATCTAGTCACAATGGAAAAAACCTAGGCATACTATGCGTCACGTAAAAAGGCAATTAGAGTAAACATGGAAAGAACCGTTAGGTACGACGACGAGCGAAGCGAGGAGGAGTGTTAGGTTGAACTGCGAACTTACGCGCGAGCCGAGCGAGCGAAGCGAGCGTGCCGCGGCAGCGGCCGGCGAAGCGCCAGAAACGACTATTTTTTGCTGATACCTATCTAATCTTGTAACTTACCTGTAAATAATCTGCCCCAAATGAAAGTTGCAACCATGCACAATTAGTTGTAATGTACAACAACTAACAACTGCGTATAACACTTCGACGTGTACACATAAAATGATACACAATAATGCATTTATCCTCAAATGTCAGTGCAACAAATTCATTCTCATGGCGATAAGAGGGTAGCGGAATAAATTACCCAACAGACTAAATCGTAATGTTTGAAAAAGAAGTACTTTTTATGAAATAACATATTGTCAAATGACATTTGGACAAATGCTTAATTTGCGAATCATATTATTTGGTGAAATGATAAAAGGTCAATTGACATTTTATTACTTAACTCATTTACCAAGCGTAGTGTTTGCTAATTGATCATTTGCTAAGTGAGTTCTTGTAAGGTGATACTTTTGTCAAATGTCTCGTTTGCCAAGTGATCATTTGGTGAAACGTTGTTTGTCAAATGACTATTTGTCAATAATTTTTTGGTGAAACATTAGTGAACCGTTCCGTACCCAAAGGGTAAAAACGGGACCCTATTACTAAGACTCCGCTGTCCGTCTGTCCGTCTGTCTGTCTGTCTGTCACCAGGCTGTATCTTATGAACCGTGGTAGCTAGACAGTTGAAATTTTCACAAATGATGTATTTTTGTTGCCGCTATAAAAACAAATACTAAAAAGTACGGAACCCTCGGTGCGCGAGTCCGACTCGCACTTGGCCGGATTTTTTTCTATGGTACATACTAGCAAACATGGACACAAAATTTTTACTCATTCGCACTTATAAAATTATGAACTTTGAAAGTAGACAAGCTTAAGAACCGAGCTGTTTTTGGCGCAAGTATCTTATTATTAGCATGTTTATACTAAATAGAAAATTAATTTGCATCTATTCTTTAGTTAATCGCCCGTTGCGGAACATAATTTCACCCGCGAGACTCGCGCCCATAATCCCGGACTTACCTACCCGTCCCGTTTGTCCCTGTTTATCCCGGCATTTCATATTTACTTCTACTTTCTGTTGCATTGTAGGCAAATTGAAATATGGACTTATTTTTATCATTTTTCAATAAATAGTAAAATAAATCTATGAAAACGGATTATATCGCGTATATTGAATTTATAATACATCCCATATATATATATTTATTTTCTTGAAAATAGTGGTATTGTACAACTAACCGATTTTGCATGTACAACCTGCCTTAAAGTTTATAGTTTATTATGGTTCATTATTTTTGTATGTGGGTATTTTTGCACGTAGCTTTTCTTCAGTCACCCTTTGAATTCGAACTCTGTAAAAGGTTCGAAACGTCGGGATGTATTATAAATTCAATTTGCGTGATATAATCCGTTTTCATATTTTTATTTCATGAGTAACTATCGCGGTAACCGAAGACAATATTCAATAAAAATATTTGTATTCTATTATACTATAATAAAGGAGAATATGCCAAAATAATAGAAAAATAAATTTTATAAAATAGTAAAAATAATGCCGTCGTTTTAACTGAAATGTAAAGGCTTCGTTCCAATAGCCATGTTCCAAAACCTTATGAACCTATATCCCTTTGTTAATAAAAATGCTTTTCTATCGTTCGGGTACTACTCGTGTTTCGTAATAAACTTGATACCGCTTTAAATTCCTCGCGATCCTTTCGACAAAGGCAATAACACTGATAGGTTTACACAAAGTTGTTTCAATGGGCACTCCCTCCATAATGGAATATATGACGTCAAGTAGGGATTGAAACCCGGTAAGCCTTTTTCTAACTTACTGTACGTAAACGAAAAACTGGACAAGTGCGATTCGGACTCGCCCACCGAGGGTTCCGTACTTTTTAGTATTTGTTGTTATAGCGGCAACAGAAACACATCATTTGTGAAAATTTCAACTGTCTAGCTATCACGGTTCATGAGATACAGCCTGGTGACAGACAGACGGACAGACAGACAGACAATTGAAATTTTCACAGATGATGTATTTCTGTTGCCGCTATAACAACAAATACTAAAAACAGAATAATATAAATATTTTAATGGGGCTCCCATACAACAAACGTGATTTTTTTGCTGTTTTTTCCGTAATGGTACGGAACCCTTCGTGCGCGAGTCCGACTCGCACTTGGCCGGTTTTTTTAAGTCCCGTAAGTTTGGCTAAGTAGATTTTTTTAGATTTTACACCTTTTCTACTTCTATTTTACTTACGCACCTGTTCGTAATAAAATGATTATTTGTAATAAGTTAATAACGCTTCATGAAAATCTCTTAAAATTATCCAATAACAAATATATATAAATGCCATCTCGAAGATTTGTCATCAATTAGTATATATTTC
Organism: Cydia strobilella; assembly: GCF_947568885.1. Taxonomy (NCBI): domain Eukaryota; kingdom Metazoa; phylum Arthropoda; class Insecta; order Lepidoptera; family Tortricidae; genus Cydia; species Cydia strobilella. The sequence goes on along the minus strand of NC_086046.1, from coordinate 1,697,152 downwards.
TAATCATTAAATGTTATTTGTATTTTTGTATCGTTTCCTTCGTTCGTCTCCGGAAATCGTTAGAAGTTGTGTTTCCTTTCTGAAGTCGTGAGTAAATCAAATATATTTTTAGGTTAGGAATGGTCAATTTAGATATTCTATTTTATTGGATTTGCAAAAAAGCTAGAATTACGAATGAGGATTTAAATTTTTAATTTGATACCAAAATGGTGGTGTAGGAAGGGCACTTGCGCCTAAGAAGGCCCATCGCTATTTTTACTTTTTAGGGTTCCGTACCCAAAGGGTAAAAACGGGACCCTATTACTAAGACTCCGCTGTCCGTCTGTCCGTCCATCTGTCCGTCTGTCCGTCTGTCTGTCACCAGGCTGTATCTCATGAACCGTGATAGCTAGACAGTTGAAATTTTCACAGATGATGTATTTCTGTTGCCGCTATAACAACAAATACTAAAAACAGAATAATTATAATAATATACATATTTAAATTGGGCTCCCATACAACAAACGAGATTTTTTTGCTGTTTTTTTCCGTAATGGTACGGAACCCTTCGTGCGCGAGTCCGACTCGCACTTGGCCGGTTTTTATATTTCTTATTTATAATAAGAACTTGCATTTTTCTCTACATCGGCAGAACCTGACAGAAATGTGACTTGAAAACCTAATTCCTTAAGAAACATAACAGAGAACCAATCGCCAAACATTAACTATGCGTCGTTGAAGAGTTCCCTTCTGATCATCATTATATCAAATATTTTGTTCCGGACGAACCTAGTCTCAATAGATCAGATGGCAAAGCATGGGCTTGCCCGGAATAGTGAATTGTTCCACTTTTTATTTATGTCTAAGCTTAATAGCATTGTTTGCAGAGGTTTAAAGTATGAACGACAAACTATAAAAATTGGTTCATACTGCACACTCAGCATTATTTCGCCTAAGTCCCCAGGTCCCTTTCCAAAAACTTGTAAAGCACCCGACACTCAAACCACGTCGAACCAAATGCATTTATTCTATTCCCCCCGATCGGAAAGCGTCGTATCCGAGAAATCCGCGTTTTGCGTGCAATTTATGTGTCTGACTGGGCTGCCCGCATGTCCTGAGTTTCGTGGACAGCTCCCAATTGAATTCTAAAGACGGATATCCTGTCAGATTGATCCGTTGGCGAAATTGCATTCTATTTCGCTGGTTTAAACCGTTTTCGAATGCGATCGGTCAATGTCGGAGTTCTCAGTGAAAATATGACGCAGAATATTACTGACTATTGACTATTAGTTATTATTGACTATAGTCCGACAATAAATTTTTGAAAATTATTGAGGGCGCCACTTTCTACGTAACTGTCACATTTTTAACGTAAAATGCTTAAACATGGCAACAATTTCGTATGGAATTTTTTTAGTTCCATTTTATTTAATTTCTACTATTTTTTGTCGCACTATAAAACTTGATGAAATTGATAGTCTAGATTGGTTTCCTTATAACAAAAATAACAAACTACAAAATTAATACCTTTAAATTTTCTTATTTATTCAAATCCAGTTTTAATGTTCAACAAATTAATGTTCTTTTTCTTTTTTGAGGTGTGCAATAAAGTGGTAGTAAATAAAATTATACTCCAATTATTGTATTGTTGTGATTAAAGCTGTTGGAATTTATTAGTGATTTCTAAAATGTATGACCATAGATGACTACTAGCTGCTCTGCTGGAACCGAATGACATTATGACACTTTCGATGTCATAATTTCTTAAAATTCTAAAGGAAAATACTGATTATATCTTTGTCTTTTAGAACTTACCACAACACAATGCGATCATACGATGACTGTTTAAAAAGTTGTACGTGAAAAAAGTGGCTAATTTATACTTTCACTTCGGTTGAATACAGATAATACAAATTATACTTCATATAATGTCACATTTCGAAGACTTTGTCCAAAAAAAAACATGGGCATGGACACCCTACCGTCTGCCCTGAGTCAGGTGTTTGCCCGCGTCTCCGCCGCTCTTTAAAATGCAAAATGAAACTTATGCTACTTTACCTTTCTCAATTTACACTTCCTTGCTTGTTCTTTGTGATTTTATGCGAGTTGGAACTATCGTGTTTTTGCGTCATTCTACTTTTTACTTTTTATGATTTCAAACAATCTTGAAATTTTAATATTCGTAATGTGTTTTAACTTACACTAGCTACTAAAAATTGATATGCACAGAATAGGCCTTAATATTTGACCCTTGGATTTTAAATTTTTAGTATTTATAGTCTGGAGTAGGCAAATATAATACAACTTTGTTACCGTCCCTGCTCTTTTACTCATAATGACAACTTTGTTACAAATATATAAAAATAGATAAAAGATTTTTTTACTTTGGTTACAAGTATCGCAAAACATTAAGTGCAGCATTAAACAAATGACATAATTTACAATTAAACAATCAAATTATCTCTTCTGGGGACAAAAATATTTGCAGTAAAAAGCAGAATGTACCCGTTATAAAAATGTTGTCGAGACTATAATGTTTTCTTCGGCGGCACCGGCGCCTGCACCGCGATCATGGTCGCGTTTTTGTCACTTGTCACATCATGCGTCACTTTCGCACTTACATACTTATTAGATCGTGACAGGTATGGTGACAAATGATAGACAGCCGTCCATCTTAGCCCCGCTGCTAGCGATCCCTGAAACTCGTACCGTGCGGGCTGCGAACGTACCCACTGCTCGAGCTTGCATCGTAATGAATGACTTGCTAGCTCAGGTCTCGGATGCCGACATTTTTGCTGACGAGGGAGCAAGTTCATTAGCTCCGCCATGTTGGTTTGAACTTTGGCCCTGTAACTATGGGTGTATTTTTCTCGATTTGTTTATTAACTTTTTATTTTATTTATATTCTGTAATTTTAATTGTGAATTGTAAAATTCTTATGAGAATAAATGATCTTAAACCTCAATTGTATTCTAATGTGTAGTTTAGTTTTGTTTTTTTTTTTTATTTATTTATTTAGGAAACAAACAGTCACATACAGATAAGTTTAAACTTGCAGATATACAATAAGACCTATAGTTCCATTAATTATAACATACTGATATTGATAACAAGTAGAAACAGGGCTTGTTCGGCACTGCCTATAAATAGGAAGATACACAGAAGTAACAATTGGTTACACAACTAATAAAGTACCTAAGTATCAAATATGCTTACAAACATACATACGTTATACACAAGACTATAGAGCAATAACAATTTTTTTTTTCTTTTTTTTTTTTAAGCAAAGTGAGTAGCATTACACTGCTATGGTAAAAGTAAGCTCCGCAGACCACTACTATATTTACCGAAAGACAATGAGAAGATATCTAGATTTATGAAATTAACATTGTAATCATGACAGGCTCGTCTAAAAAAAGTATTTTTTGGCGAAATTAGATCTACAAAAATCGATATGGAATGTTTGGGGGTGGCGCGAGGGAATACAACGAGGCAATTTAAAGACAATTTTTTCAAAAAGAGTGGAAGAATCAGTAAGGCCATTTAAGAATTTGTTACATATGTAATTTTGTATTTACGTGTAAGCGCTTTGGTTGTTATTTACTGTAAGCTTATATGTGAAATAAACGAAATTGAAACTTATGTATTTAACACATTTTGATTTGGTTACTGAATTTGTATTATTGTCTTATTGTCCGTGTCCAACATCAGACCCTGATCAATGATAGGTGCCCTAAAATTTGACTATCATTAATTTGATAAACCTCGATACCCGCGCTTGTTTCGAGACAATTTATTACAGTCAGCGTCAAAAGTATATTATGTAGCAGCACTAGCAGATGAACAAATAGAGATATTTCTCTAATACATGTAGAAAGTTTCATTATTTGAAGGGACGGTTAACCCACCACGCTCGTTCAGTGCGTGTTGGTGAGTGGCTAGCTAGGCTTGTGAGCGCCGCCGTTGACGTGCTAGACTTTAAGATAAGATAAGATAAGATAAGATAAGATAAGATAACCCTGTCCTGTCACCGGTTGTTCTAAGTTGACTATATATCTTAAACAATAAAGTGCACTACATGCAAGTTGTCTTATCGATAGGGCGGGACACGTATGCCGTATGCAAGATGCTCTTTGGGCCAAAACAGCCACCCATTGGGTCCCACAAATTGTAAGGCGTCACGGTAAACCTCGTCGGAGATGGCGGGACTTAACGCCTTTGACAGAGACTGGTGGGAGACTTCAAGGGATAGATACGTGGAGAAATAAGAGGGAGGTCTTTGCCCAGCAGCGGGACATTATGGGCTCATAATAGCGGCGTTATTTAGAAAAAGTATATTTGGAATGGCTCCAAATTTTTTTAATAAAATTCCAAATGAGCTAAGAAATACAGACGACATGATTAGTTTTAAAAGTAAGTTATTTAAATTTTTAATTGACAAAGCATATTATAGTGTAAGTGAATTTTTGTTAGATGATTTGGATAAGTAATGGTAAAACTGTGCTCAGCATGCAGCCACAGTCCATAAATGGAAAATTGTACGCCTTACGGCACAACATAGTGATACAATGATTATGTGAGACCTGTACTTATGTACCTTACCTATGTTGAACAAATAAATGCTTTTGACTTTTGACTTTTTTCACTTTTGACTTTTGAATAATAATATGTAGAACAGATTATACTGTAACAAATACTTTTGAAGGCAAACTCTAGATGTTTATATATATTTAGAGAAGTTATCCAGGATGGCAGATACTTTTGATTGTTTTATCCGCTACTATTGATTCTGACTGTACCTTCTCTAGGTCTTCAGGAAAACGTAGGATAAAAAATCGGCTGTAGGGCGATGTATGGATATCTAACCTAAAATGATTACGAATATGTTAGCCAAATTGTCCAAATCTTTGCAAGGTATTTGAACAAGCTACCTGAACACCACAAATCAAATAAAAGCTTTTACGAAACAAAATCATGTAAAAACAATTCTAAAATTGCCAGCGACCAATTTCCTTTTCAAATGGTGTCGGAAACACGAGGACTTCGGACACAATGCCGACTTGATTAGCTGACGGCCGACGACCGAGACTTGCTGCAGATTGCACCCAGTAAGATTCCGTGGAAAACGTAATCGTTTGGTTGGGAAGGGAAGACCGTCATAGGACAAGAACTCGTATTTGTATTCGCTCAAACACAGAAAAGAATAGATATTCGCTTCTTCTGCTCTACCGACTTTCTGAGAGTATGTGTACAACGGCAAGACTTTTAGAGCTTTTAGACTGATCTTACCTACAGGTTGTTTTGTATCGCTCGTTATAGGTACTATTGACCAAAACTAAACATCAGTTATTTTGGAAAAATTCTACGAAAATTTTACGTTTGCAAGTAAATTCTTCTTCAAATTTTCTATTCGCATGCTCAGCAAGCGCTCAGGCAACTGACATGAGTCCAAATAAGACGATATAGGTACTTAAACAACCGTGACCGGTTCATTTATTTCTGTGGCACTACGCATTTTGTCATTGTGATATGATAAAAAATAAATCAAATTCATTGGCTGTAGGTACATCTAGTATGTATCTGACAAAGATGAACTTCCCCATAATTATTTTCAACTTTTAAAGAACCGAAATAAGGAGATCTAGACAGAAAGATCTGCGGCGAACCGAATTGAGACGCGACAAATTGAATCAATTAAAACTTGGGCACCGATTACGACTGAGTTTGGGTTGGCAAAGCAAAAAGTAGGTACTATTATACGATAAAACTATTATTAAAGTTAGTACCTAATGGTTTTACCCCAGGACAAATCTTAGACAGGATTATAAACTGTAATAGATGTAGACAAGATTGTCAAATAATGCCGACCTATTTAATAAAAACCGGCCAAGTGCGAGTCGGACTCACACACGAAGGGTTCCGTACCATTAACTATAAAAACGGTCACCCATCCAAGTACTGACCCCGCCCAACGTTGCTTAACTTCGGTCAAAAATCACGTTTGTTGTATGGGAGCCCCACTTAAATCTCTATTTTATTCTGTTTTTAGTATTTGTTGTTATAGCGGCAACCGAAATACATCATCTGTGAATATTTCAGCTGTATAGCTATCACAGATCACGAGATACAGCCTGGTGACAGACAGACAGACGGACAGACGGACGGACAGACGGACAGCGGAGTCTTAGTAATAGGGTCCCGTTTTTACCCATTGGGTACGGAACCCTAAAAAGTAAGATGAATCGGACCGAGCCCAGACTGTTGAAGTGATACAATTCTTCGTGTTTGTTGACATCAATCAATAATAATTATGGTATTTTCCATAAAAAGGGACCTTATTGTCGATGGCGCTTACGCCATTATAAACGATGGTTCGATATAAATACAATGTCGCGAGACGCTGTGCGCCGTAAGCGCCATCGACAATAAGGTGCCTTTTCATAGAAAATGCCCCAATTTATTTCGAACAAAAGTCCATAAATCCAAAAGTCTTATATAGGCATAATCTTAGTTATACCTACCTACATATTGCAAAGAGTTAAGGCATTACTAGGCAGAACCAAATGGCTGGAATGAGAAGAGACAGAGGCCGTAGGCCTGTGGGACACCTTAAGTGGCCACTGATTATCAGTCCGCTGGACGATATCGGCCTATCAGTTGTTCGGAACTGTCAAATTTTTGTTCTGACCGGCCGATATCGTTCGGCGGTCTGATAACCAGTGGGCCCCTTTACAAATGAAAAAATTTAAAAAAACTAACATGTGTCAGTCGAACTCGCCCACCGAGGGTTCCTTACAAATATAACTTATTTTTTATTATTTACAAAAATATAGTTTTTACATTTTTCCATGTACTTGTAGTGTTAGACGATATTGATTTTTCATGTGATAAAGGGTCTTGACAGACAGACGGACGGACCGACGGACAACAAAGTGATCCTCCAAGGGTTTCGTTTTTTCCTTTTGAGGTCCGGAACTCTAAAGAATAAACTAATTTAGGCGACTGTGCCATAAAATTGCTTGTGTGTAAAACGTCTTTACCCTAGATCGCATTGATAGCTTCAAAGCTTATTTCCTTTCACAATTTTCGTAGCAATTAATTGGTCCGGAAATGAAGGATTTGGCAGCTTTTCTTCTAAGTTCCCTTTGTCGGTATTGTGCTGTAATTCCGAACAAATTGCTTCCCTGTTTCCGTTTAAAATCTCAACAGATTTCGAAAACTTTGTGTTTAGTGAACTAAAAGTAAATGGGGCATTTTCTATGTAAAGGGACCTTATTGTCGATGGCGCTTACGCCGCACAGCGTCACGCGGCATTGTATTTATTTCGGAGCATCGTTTATAATGGCGTAAGCGCCATCGACAATAAGGTCCCTTTTTATAGAAAATACCACAAATAAAGATTTTCATTTTATTTCATTAAAAGTTTATGATGACTTCAAATGGGTAATGAGTGTATTTTTAATCAGGCTAATTTCCATTTTAAAATGTTCAATAGGATTATCGACCGAGGGGAGTGAGGTCTTAGGGTTAACTAGGGGTGTACTTTTCATGCTTGTTAAGTAGCCCACTGACTATCAGTCCGCCGGACGATATCGGCCTGTCAGTTAGAACAAAAATTTGACAGTTCCGAACAACTGACAGGCTGATATCGTCCGGCGGACTGATAGGCAAATGGGCCCCTTAAGTTCCATGGTTGTGAGAAGATATCTTCAGTTGGTATTCTTTAACCGAAATAAAAGAAATTTTATCAAGGACTATTTTTATGTCCGATTACGGAAATTTTTGTCCGACAAATAATTATCACCAAACAACATTTATAGGTAGTCAGCAGCAGAAGTTGCTAAGCGGGCGAGGTGTTCAAAATTACCTTCACACGATCTTTCGCGTCAATATCATGGTATGAAAACTATTGAGAAACGCAGTAAAATGGATATAAATAATCTTTCTTAATATTAATACATATAATATCCATAATATTGTCTTCGGTTACCGCGATAGTTACTCATGAAATAAAACTATAAAAACGGATTATATCGCGTATATTGAATTTATAATACATCCCGACGTTTCGAACCCTTACACGCGATATAATCCGTTTTCATAGTTTTATTTCATATAATATCCAAATGAATATTTCTAAAAGCAATTCATATTGTAATAAAATTGTAATCGTTTATTGCAAACAAATAGTCCATATTATGTACCTACACACTATTTACAAGTAGAAATAAAAAAGTGCCATGAACAAGTGTTACATATCAGAATACTTACTTCAATAACAACGTAACTTGTTAAAAAAATTCATTCAAAGATCAACCATAACGCCAATTAAATAAGGTAGGTATAAATATAATCAGAACAAGAATCTTTTTAGCTTTAAGTAGATACAACGTGACATGAACTGACGGAATCAGCAGAGAAAAATAGTTATTTTTGGGCAAAAATACTTACTTGACGTTAGCCATCAACAAGATATTGCAAAAATGTGGTATTCTCTATAAAAAGGGACCTTATTGTCGATGGTGCTTACGCCATTATAAACGATGCTCCGATATAAATACAATGCCGCGCGACGCTGCGCGGCGTAAGCATCACTGACAATAAGGTCCCTTTTCATAGAAAATGCCCCAAATTTTGATTTGATATACACTGACAAGCCAGCTATGTCAGTAGAAAAAGGCGGAAAATATGAAAAATGTAGGCGAGAAGCATCGTTCTCCCATATAAATTGTGAATATCGCGCCTTTTTCTACTGAAAAAGTTGGCTTCAAAGATTATATACACTCTTAGATAGATAGATAGATAGAGAGATTTATTATTCCAAAATTATACATACATTTTCACAGTTTGCCTGCAGGTAAGATAGTTAACTAAATTATTCTACTTGCTATGCTACTTAACTTATTGCTTGATGCTAAATGTTAATTATTGGCACACTTAAGCGACATCCTGTTTACAGGTGTCACTTAAGTGTATCCAGTAGGTATTTCTTAAGCTGTTTTTTAAATTTAGATTTGTCGGGCTGGTGTCTTATCTTATACGGTACTGGTTATTGAGGTAGTACGGTAATCTTTTAACTTGTACGGGTTCTGTCACTGAAATAGGTTTGTACTCGTGGTACCTCATATTTGCCAGCAGACACTGATTTTGTGCTATGCGAGTGGTCGATCAGTACTAGGCTATGCGCTCGATTGCTAGGGTTATTTACTGTTAGGAGATATTTGTGTTTTAAACTAATTGGCAAGATTTTGCAGATTTTGAATAATTATGAGTAATTATCTTTACAACTGGTTTTCGTTTTACTATTGACCAATAATATTAAGAACCTTATCTGTAATGTTTCTAGTTTATCTATGTGGGATTTGGATAGATTCTGGATACATCTTATTTCTATCCTATCTCTTGTCTATAAACTATCTATTGTACCTTTCATTCATATAGCTTGCATTTATTGTGTGTATTTCAGATTGTTTATAACAAGTAATTTATTAAGATTTCAAATATATATTATAATAGTATTTCAAATAACGGGTAGGCCATTCTAAATAAAAAACTTAGAACAACACAAATAGGCTCAAACGTGATTTACGTTCTCGAATCTGGTAACTTGAAAATAAATGGGTGTTAGGGATTATGATTTAGGTATTATACACGGAGAGCTAGCTCCAGAAAAACGTATCGTAAAACCAGTAGGTACCTACTACAACTTTTGCCCAAGAGTTTACATCATAATAATATCTGAATGATGTCAATTAGATCACATTAGATCTAATTTTCATGTCAGTTTTCGTTCGAATTAGCCTGTAACCCGACTGTAAGTATCAATACTAATCTTATTTTTGATGTGCTTGAGTTTAATTATTCCTTTTGTGAAAATGTTTTGCCTTAGAACATCGAATTTCTAATGATATTAATACCTTATTGTCAATCGCGCTTACGCCATTATTAACGATGCTCCGATATAAATACAATGCCGCGAGACGCTGTGCGGCGTAAGCGCCATCGAAAATTTTAATTTACACCTTAACGAAAATATTCGGTTATGTCTTGGAGTTTGGAGCTGTTGGAATAAAATTGGGTGGTTTTACTATAATTTTGATTACTACTCTATAGTTATGACAAGATCTGGGTGTCTTGCAGCTGTTCATTGGTGGACTTAGTAGCAGATTAGATAGCAATCATGAAAAACCTTTAACATTTCATTACATCATTCGATATCAAAATGTAAATTCGAATTTGCCTCCTAGAAGGGTTTCGATGCCCATTATAATTTTATACTTTTTCCGGGAAAACCCTAACCCTAGGCCGAGTGGATATGACGTCCGACTTTAAAATCTTTTAATATGGAGATCGCGTATACAAATCCTAACTTGTACCAATGAGGTTTTTGGAGCATTGTACATTTGATGTATATCACTAGCTAGACTTATATTGACCGGGATATAGACCGTGATTACCTTTTGTATTATTTATGAGCTCCCGATATTTCGACGTAGTTACATCCATCATGTTCACAGGTGACGGGTGAATATCGGGAGCTCATAAATAATACAAAAGGTAATCACGGTCTATATCCCGGTCAATATAAGTCTAGTGAAAATAACTGTGGATCATTCAAAACTCTAATTATCACTAGCTTTTTGGTAAAGGAAAATTTCGTGAGGAAACCAGCAATACATCAGTGGAGAAATGCAAAGGTGTATGTGGAGCTTCATACCCGCACTGGCCCTCAGATCAGGTTGAGACCGCTCAACCGATATGCGCTGGAGCGAAAACTCTTCAGGAGTATTCCAGCGTAGCAAAACCGTCTCGTGTGATGCGGAAGGGTCCTGGATTTTCCCCAGGCTACCATCCCCCCACACAGTTCTACCGCTCTAATTGCCCTAGGTGCAATAGAGCCCAAGTTAGGTAAAAAAAAAAAAAAAAACCCGCACTGGGCAAGCGTGATGACTATAGCCCAAGCCCTCTCGCGCATTAGAGGAGGCCTGTACCCAGCTGTGAAGCTGCATTTCCAGGTCAGCTCTTAGTCTATTAGATATGTGTTTCTTTTCTGCCTTAAAAGAGGCTTATCTAATCAGAAAACGAGTAAATCGCGGACAAGGAGATCAAGGAGCATAAAGATGAGCAATATTTCACACCTCACATCACAGATATGCTCTGAAAGGTCGAAAAAATAATGAAATTCATAACTTAAGGTGCAGTGCGTTCAGCTAGCTAGTTTGTTGAAAAATTTGTGTTTTCTCAGATCATAATACGGTTGCAAAAATATAAGATAAGAGAGAGATTTATTATTCAAGTGCCTAGGCAAAATTGCTTCTAAAAATGCGTAATTTTATTTTTGATACATACATGATGAAGTAATAATATCATTTCAAAGCCGTCTGCTCAGTACTTAGCGAACTGCGGAGAAGAATCTGAACTAACGCCGCGTTAATATCACTTGACAACTTGGAGGCGTAAACAGGAAAAAGTCTAAAAGATAAGTTTTCTAGATAAAAATGTTCCAGGAAAAGTTATTCTTGTATGAATTATTAATGGTGTGTAAAAAGTAGCCAAATTCGAATATAATTCGCGCAGCTAAGACTACTTATTTTACTTTCAGTTACTTTGCAGTTGCTGACACAAATTATCGTAATGGAGGAGGTGTTCGATTCTTCGAAGATGACTACCGATTTGGATCTTTATGTGCTTAAAAAAACCGGCCAAGTGTGTTCCGTACTTTTTAGTATTTGTTGTTATAGCGGCAACAGAAATACATCATCTGTGAAAATTTCAACTGGCTAGCTATCACGGTTCATGAGATACAGCCTGGTGACAGACAGACAGACAGACAGACACACAGACGGGCAGACGGACAGACGGAAAGACGGACAGACGGACAGACGGACAGCGGAGTCTTAGTAATAGGGTCCCGTTTTTACCCTTTGGGTACGGAACCCTAATAATATAACCGACGTAGTAAAAGGTACCCTTTAAAGGAAACTACTCATCCAGCCGCTATCCCTGTAGAGCTGAATGACTGCTGAGGAAGACAAAATTCAGTTTTTGTTTTTAATTATATACATACAGGTAAATCTTTGCTCTGTTTACAATTGAGCCTCAATTTGTATTATCCCTCGGAAAATACTGCGAAGCTGTAGCGTTGAAAAAACCGGGAAAATTGCGGGAAATTTTCAAAACGGCTCGTTTTTTTTCAAGTTTCTTTCGAAAAAAACAATGTATTTTTCAATATACTTAATTATGAATTTAAACAGGTAGGTTAAAGGATGACTCACGTTATACCGGGCCGTGACCGGGCCGGACCTTCGGGCGCTTACTTTTCTATGACATGACAGGTGATCACGTGATGCTTTCCATAGAAAAAAAAAGCACCGGAAGCTCCGGCCCGGTCACGGCCCGGTCTAACGTGAGTCATCCTTAAGGTTGCATGTCTAATGTGTTTGTTTATGGCATTGACACTGTCATCACTCATCAGTGGCATTGTGTGTGACGTATTTATTTTTTCTGAATAGAACTGGAAAAAAACCGGAAAAAAAAAACGAAATTTTGTAAAATTCCCGAAAAAAACATTTGATTTTTTCCGGAATTTTCATCTTTACGAAGCTGACACGGAAACTAATGAAAACAAATGGTGTACCACGTGATGTTTGTTTGTCGAAGCTGATTTATCGTAGTTTGAATACTAAGTTTGTTTGTTCTTATGAATAATGGATTTAGACTTTGATTGTGCGGTAAACTTCATTATTGGTCTATTTATTATTATAATTGATACAGATTCTATCAGTTTCAATGATAAAGAAGTGTGGAAGTAAATATGAAATAAAACTATTTAATTGGATTATGTACATTATTACATTTATTACCCGATATACCTATTCTATTTAAATAGTCTTATTTTATGAGTAACTATTGCGGTAAGCGAAGACAATCTTAAGGCCGTTCCATCGGTTTGCCGAATTTTGATCGAATTTTGTCGGTTTTTATTTATTTTATAAACGTTACCTTACAATATCGAAATTCTAAAGCTATGAAATTACTATTTATGTTAAGATTGCTTTTTCTTCTTTTTTTGTTTATAGTATCACATAATAAATAACCGAGTAAAGTAGGATTAAAAGTCCGAGTTAGAGGTTACTTTGGGAATTAATTGTATCTAGCGAAGTGTCATAATTCGTGTATCGGAAGCTATGTTGTTAAAGATAATATGTAGTCAAAAACTACATATATTTTTTCCACATCTACGAATATCAACGCCTCTTAGGAAAACAGGATCATATAAGGAGATTTTTCGCCTTCTGGCTCAGGGAACCGCCTTAAGGATGACTCACGTTAGACCGGGCCGTGACCGGGCCGGAGCTTCCGGCGCTTCGTTTTCTATGGAAAGCATCACGTGATCACCTGTCATGTCATAGAAAAGTAAGCGCCGGAAGCTCCAGTCCGGTCACGGCCCGGTCTAACGTGAGTCATCCTTATGTGGAAGTCAACGTCAAATGTTCGTATATTCTGTTATTTTATTCCATAGACTAAAATGACATTTCATGCGGTACTAAGAAATGTCATGTCTTACACATGAAACGTCATTTTAGTCTACGGATTAAAAAAACAGACCTTAGGGTTTTAGTGTTTATTTTGGCATTTCCATATTCCATACACTGTTGCTTACTCGATACAGTTATCTTGACAAACACTTACACAAGTGACTATACAAAAATAATCCCTCTCAACACCCATAGAAGATTTTCAATTCCAAGATGTTTGCTCCCGATGCAAACTTTCAACCCATTATAACTTGTTATTGCGGATATGCCGGTTTGATTTGGATTAATGGAAGATTATCAGCCAATGATTAATGGCTAGTTATGAATTATAAATCTGTTTGGAATGAGATTAATTTGTTTGTGCGAAAATCTGCTTCGGCGTTACCCGATTAGGGCGTTGAGGAGTTACGAAATACATAATTGGTTGTTCTGCTTTCTGCTCCAAAATAAATAGCAAACGTTTCAGACACAACTATCCGGAACGCCTTTTCAGATTGCACCAGCATTACTGTTGCAGTATTGCAGCGCGACATTACTGCCGACTGCATTACTGCCACAAATTGCAGTCTATGTTGTAGCCCGGATTTTAGGGATTTGCGGAAGTACTTACTTTTTTACTCTTACAAAATGTCAATTCCGCCCGGCCTATCAGGTCATCGCCCTAAATTCACACTGCGAATGAACAGGAGGCCGATGCGGATTCAACAATTTTGATTTTGATATGATGCCCTTGACATGACGCCTAACGTCATGATGTCACGACTGACGGGGGTGTTGCGCGCACCAATCAGCAAGAGCGTTTGTCAAGGTCGTATGATAACAATATCAAAACCTTAAATTTGACGTTCGGATGTCAAATGCAACTGCATTACTGTTACGGGGTTATTGTTGCCGCCGCTGTCTGCCAATTTCCTTGAGAAAATGAGGAATGAACGACATAATCGCGGTAATGCGGCGGTGAACGTCACAACGTCACTCATTTTATCAAGGAAATTGACAGATACAGCGGTGGTAAACAACGTTGGATTAGTCATTCAGTTGCAGTTGACATCCATACGTCACCTTAAGAGAAAATTGTACGACCTCCTTTTTTATAGGTACAAACGAAGTCCCCATTTTCCTCCTTATTTTTTTTTATAACGGATGGTAAAAATTATAGATTTTTTTATGACAATTTGATGTATATTTCGATGTATATGAAATAAATCATCTTTATTTGCTTAATCTTAGCTATGCTATACAAATACTAATTTCTTTATTGTCAGATAACAAATGATCCATTTTTTTGGAATAACATTAAATGATTTATAAAAAAGCTTAATAATAAATGTTCGTAATAAATGAATTTTAATGTAGGTATTATGTAAATTATGTCCGCATATGTTTTCGCCGGTGAGTATTAATATAGGTTCTTATCTAGAGAGGAAAATGGGGATTATTAAGTCGTATGGAGAAATATAGTCATCTACTTTCTTACTTAATAAATTTTCGAATCAGAATCGGCCTCTTCATTCCTAGTTATGCACACTCATGGTGTAACAAAGTGTCTGTCGCCTGTCTGTCGTGATTGATCGCCTCGTGTCGCCTCGCGTTGCCTCGTTCCTGACCTTTGAATAAAAGTCTTTTCATTTCATGCTGGGTAGTTTTGAAAGAAGTTTTCTTGATAGTGTAACGATATGTAAGTTTTATTTGAGAAGAATATTTTTTATGAATACAAGTTGTAAGGAAAACTAAAAAATAAGGTTGTTCCTTGTTCTGCAGAAAATTGTTTCATAGAATGTAATGTTTGGCAGAATTTTCATTTCATAGAAAACATAAATTTTCACAAAGGATCGCAGATCCAACCTAACCTAACTTACTTTTTTGTTAATGGGTTCTACACAATGACCTTTTATCTGTACCTAAAAAGTTAACAGTTTTTGAAAAAAGTTTCTACGAAATAAAAATTCTGCGAAGCATTACATTCTATGAAACAATCTTCTGTGAAAGAAGCGGACTCCTAAAAAAATACAGTAAAAGACGCTTAGGAAGATTCTGAAAACTACGTCAAAAACACGTATTAGAGTATTACGGGATCGTATTAGAGTTCGTGTAAGCTAACTTTGCATCGACTTAAATAGAACAAACTGACGGTGTGTCATTAATTCATTATAAACTTCATGTTTTCATATAAAAATGACATTAATGATGAGATTACCACACTTTGTCATTGCAAATGCTATGCAGAGTTAGCTTGGTCTGACTCTAAGCTAGTTTTCCTGAATTAATTTTATGTCACCTGTACTAAATGTATTTACACCTGTTTTTTTATGATGACGAAATAAAAATGATTGTTTGATTGATCGATTGATTGCAGTGAACTGGTGGGCCGATAGACTTACTGTTTACTTACGTCAACTTCACGCCAATGAACACTATATTCCTATTTCGCATTCAAAGCTAGAAGCTTTAAAAAATGATCTTTTTTTTTTTATGTGATATTCAGCAAACGAGCAGACGAGCCGCCTGATGGGAAGCAGTCATCGTCGCCCATGGACGTAAGCAACATCACAGGAGCCACTTAAGCATTGCCGACCCTTGAGAACCCTAAATACCCGCTTCTCGAAGAATCCCATGTCGTAGCACAAAGGAAATACCTCAGGAGGCAACTCATGCACACTCTGCACGTGGTAATACATATAATGGTGGTATTACATCAAATTGTATAAAACTATTTTCGATGATATCAATATCCAGAGAGAAATATGGGGACTATGTGGTGTGGTCGCCCACTTTCCCCTTAATAAATTGCCGTCAAAATCGGCCTCGATATTCCTAGTTATGCACACTCATGGTGTAATCATGCGTCTGTCGCCTGTCTGTCGTTATTGATCGCCTTGTGTCGCCTCCCGTCGCCTCGCGTTGCCTCGTTTCTGATCTTTGAATAAAAGTCTTTCGCTTTCATACAAAGTGAGTTAGGGTGTTTATATACTTACAGAAGCACGTATTTTTAATATGTAGTTATACAGATTTTTATAAAATATTTACTTTTATTTGTGAGCGTGACTAACTAAGGTCCTTTTATTATTTTCGTGTTGAATACATTCAATATTAATAAGTTTATAAAATTGTCTAAATTAGAAACCCCAATCGAATTTAACGCTGTTAAGGTACATAACCGTGATGCAATCCACTTTGTGCAATGTGTGGAACTTTAACTGGTGACATTATCAAAAAGATTACAAATTAATTGCCGTAACCAAGTGTCACTTGTTAATTAAGTTAATTAGTACAAGCGTTGGCTACAGCCAATTAGGTTTACGTATGCCATCAGCACTCTGTATACATTACCAGGATCAGAAAAAGGAGACAAAGAAACACAGCAAATTCACAAATGTAATTTAATTACAACTGAGACATGTGACAAATATGAATATTTACACGATATGTACATTTTTACATCCCCACTTACGATGACATACAAAACTACACTTTAATAAATTCATCGTTACAACCCTAGACCGAAACACCATTTTTACACGAAATTAAATTTAATGACACTAAGAGGAACAATTCGTATACAGCGGCGGTGCGGGACGGGGCTCGCGTCACGCACCCCCGCTTAATGAGTCCATCTCTCTCTATGTCTACTTTAGTCTAAGGAGACAATAAGAGTGTCCTCCTCAACGCACATGCTTGAGGTATCGCGGTCGCGCCGCGGCCGCACTCACATAAGGGAATGTGTGACCCCGTTGGGCGCCAGCAGAGGCGCACTTTGCCCCGGCGGTGGCTCCAAAGCGAACGCCTCACTAGGCACTGCTGAACGAGTGGTCACAGCCGTCGAAGCATCAGAACGGGATGGACCCCCAACTGGTACACAAAGACTTGCACGAGTCTCATTTAAAGCTCTCGCTTGAGCTCTTGCGTGTGCACCTCCTCGCTTCCTTGGAAACACGCTGTTTTCCACATGAAGCGTCGCGTTCACATCTTTCCCAGCCGCACACGTGCATGCCTTTAAGAAACTCTTCTTGAAGTTGTCTGACAGAAACGCGTAGAGAATCGGATTCATCGCCGAGTTACTGTAACTGAAACAAGCAGCTACCAAGAAAACTGTTACTGTTATGCGGCTGGCGCACTCTGTGGGCGGCGAGTAGATTAAAGCCACTTGAAACGCCCAATACGGTAGCCAGCAAAGCACATACACCGCTATCACCGTCAAAACCAGCTTCGTCACTTTTCTGTGACTTCGTTTCTTCTCTTTAGATTTATTCTTTGGTCCAACTGTCTTCAGCTTCCTGATGACAAGACAGTAGAAGACGAAAATAAGAGTCAGCGGCGCTGCGAAGCCAAGAGCGAAAGAGTAAAGAGTGAATGACGTCTGTCCTTTGTTAAACTCTCGTTCCGGCCAGACAATGTTGCAGGATAATCCATTCTCAGTAGGTATCAGAGTTGTGTACATGAAGATAGGTGTCATAACAAGGGCAGAAGCAGTCCAAGCGGCAGCGGAGACTACTCGCGAAACGAACGGTGTCCGTAAACGAGGTGCAGCTATAGGATGACAGACTGCTATATATCTATCCGCGCTCATGATACATAAAAAGATGCTGCTAGTGAACTGATTGATTCCTGTAGAAATCATGTAGGCTTTACACATGAATCTTCCAAAAGGCCAGGCTCGGAGCGACATAGTTGTAATCAAGAAGGGTATACCGATAA
The DNA here is from genome assembly GCF_947568885.1 of Cydia strobilella. Classification (NCBI taxonomy): domain Eukaryota; kingdom Metazoa; phylum Arthropoda; class Insecta; order Lepidoptera; family Tortricidae; genus Cydia; species Cydia strobilella. Next base: position 1,678,940 of record NC_086046.1, on the reverse strand, counting down.
GGAAGCATTCGTCAGCGATAGCAAGATTCACGATGTACATGTTAGTGACTGTCTGCATTTTGGAATAGCGTAGAACCACGTAGATGACCAAGGTGTTTCCAAGGAGGCCAACGATACAGACGAGGGCATAGAGAACTTGGGTGACGACGTAGACGACAGGGATGTTGATGTTTGGGCAGTTTTCGAAAGCCGTGCCATTGTAAGTGCCATTTTCATCGTAGGTAAAGTTGCCGTTGCCATAGTTTTCGACGTCTTCGAGCTCCATGTTGATGATGAAGAAGGACTTGGTTTAGAAGAGATGAAGCAGATTTTACCTGGAAATAAAAAAAATACTGTTAGTAGGTAAACTGAAGACCTTGCATCACTTTAGGTGTAACAATGTGCAAGTTGCAGAACTTAAAGAACATTCTCAAAATTTCCGAAAATTTATAGAAACTTTTATAAGAAAATTCTCATGCAAGTGCATACAAGTGCGTTGTCCTTAAACGCTGATGACTGTTTAATTTAATTTTTACGTCACTCATTGACACGTATCAACTGCAATTTTTGAAATTTTTCTTTGGCACATTGATATTTAGGTGTGACAATGACGCTATAATAATGTGGAATATAATGGAGGTAGGTCCGATGTATCGGTTTTACTAGATAGTGCACCTTTTAGCTAAAGTAGAAACGATAGTGATAGAGCGATAGTGAAATAGTTTGTTAACTTTTTTGTGTCGGTAGTATGTAAAATAAACTTGATAAAATAATGCATTACGCTTCTGGAACGTAATGCATAAGCTCAGGTACTATTTCTTCAACAAAGTTGGGCACTTGCATACTTAAAGTCATAATCATAAAATACGTTATGCATATTTTCTTGTTTCAGCATAAGAGCGTTTTCACATTGTCCGATCAGATATCGGATGTCGGAAGGACGTAAAATGTAAGTTATATGTGTATCTCTGTATTTATTTATGCATTTAAAAAATCATGATTACTAAAAAATGATAAATAACGCTAAAAAGGCGGACTTAACGCCAATGGCACTCTCCTGCAGCTGTTTTTGTCATAGGCGCCTTCCGACATCTGATAACGGAATGGCGCTTCCGATAAATTCACCCATGTCGGAGCCCCCCGTCAGCTGTCGGACCGATAATATTTGTTAGTTGTATGTGTAGGCGTAATGCTTGTTGTAGTGTGCATGACCGCTAAAGGCGCTAAAGACCCCGCGGCCTGACTACGCGGGATTAGGATCCTACATCCGATATCGGATTAATGTGAAAACGCTCTAAGGTGTAAATATATTTATGACTTTAATAAGATGCAAACTGTCTCCATTACGCAGACTTGCAAGAAAAGATATTATCATCTCACAGGAAAGGTCCATTTCTTATGAAAGTTTTCTTGGAGATGTTAATTTGACCCAGAAATAAGAAATATAATTTTATGTATAGTAGTAACCATCATCATCATCATTGGCCTTCAACATCAATTAAATTATGGTTTAAACAGCGTCCCTAACACTGCGGCACTTACGTAAATGACTAGAAAGTCCAATGCGAGAGCGGCAGCCGCGACCGCATAGCGGGCAAGAGAATGTTATGCCCGGTGATGAAGGTGGGAAATCAGCGCGCTGGTGTCTTAGTTCTCGCCTAGTGTGAAGGAGGTCAAGCCATGCTTCATCGTGTGCAGCTGCTCCCTTGACCAGGGTTTTCCTCCAGTGGTAACCACATAACCGTAAACCGAACATTTCATCAAAATCTCCATTTCATTTGCCAAAAATGTGTTTATGAGGGCGTCCTCAGCTTGCTGGCGCGGAGCGGGGCACACACGCGGGTGCCAAATGTAGGTGAAATCCGTCGCACGCGTCCGCGCCAGTTAGCATTGCTCATATGTGGTATTTTATATAAAAAGGGACCTTATTGTCAATGGTACTTACGCCATTATTAACGATGCTTTGATATAAATACAATGCCGCGCGACGCTGTGCGGCGTAAGCGCCATCGACAATAAGGTCCCTTTTCATAGAAAATGCCCCATATTATTTTTCGCTAACCCGCTCACCCGTGTAAACGCACCCGCTAGTTGACGCCCTAAAATTGATATGGAACAAACGTTCAACCGGTCAATTCGAACAACGTAATAATTACTAGATACGAGAACAATACGAGATCTAATACATACGTTATAGTTTAGTACATACATACATACATATATGTATATATAGTTAGTTCCTATTTGTATATGTACTTGTTACTGCTGTAATTTAAGCTTGTACCTACTACTGTTTTTTTATTTAATTTTATATACTGTGACAAAAAATTACTTTTTATTTTATTTTTATTTTAGTTCTCAACTAATTATCTTATGCAGTTCGATTCGAGAAACGAATTATCATTTCACGCTACAATTATTGTGACGTTTTGGATATATCATCATTAGATATCCATTGGATGTCTAAGTAATATCTTAAAGGGGCTCACTGACTACCAGTCCGCCGGACGATATCGGCCTGTCAGTTGTTTGGAACTGTCAAATTTTTGTTCTAACACACAGGCCGATATCGTCCGGCGGACTGATAGTCAGTGGGCCCCTTGCAAATCTTAAAGAGATCATTCAAGAGGACATTCGGAATCGCGGAAATGTCAAATTTGACATGACTTTCTTAAATATCTCGTTATCGTTTCTGTTTCATATCTAGTGGATAGTTGATATCTAGATCATCGAATTGGCCCGAAGTACAGTACCTATTCACCCAGTTCTACACGGACAACGTCAACAGTAAAAACTAGTTAAGTCCCAAGTACAGTCGCCATCAGATATATCGGTGCGGCCGAGGGACTCAAAAATATCTCAACACGCACCTAGCGCCATGACAATAGAGGCGTGTTCAGATGTTTGTGAGCACCACGGCCGCTCCGATATAACTGATGGCGACTGTACAACATACATTCCCTTATGCAAAGGTGTGGTTAACTACAAAAACATGTGAACATCAACAATGTAGCCGTCCCGACTTCAGAAGTTTTTATTGTAATTAGTGTTTATGCATACAGGGGTTGTAGCACGGTACGATATTTGTATCACATCGTGCATTTCGCTTGTACTTGTATTGGCGTGGGTGAGGGTGTGAATAACATGATTAAAATATCATTCTGATGTCAGAGTACGTTCAAATTGGCCTGTCAATAAGTTCAATGTACGAGTGCCTCGTTTTGAGTCCAATGATTGCTACGTGGCGGGAAAATGCTGCGGGTTACGGCGTAGCTTCTGTTACTATGGAGTATTGTTATGTCGTTATTTTAAACGCGCTATAACTTTTAATTAGCTATTAATCATATGCTTTAGCACTTTGACTTATTGCCTGTCACGTTCTAACAAGTATGTGAGTGCGAAAGTGACGGACTTAGTGATAAGGGAACCATGCTGCGCGGGCTGAAGGTAAAAAAACAACAACTATTACATGCAAGCGTTCGCGGCAATATACATATAAGCAGTATAGTTGAATCTCTAGGTAGTTTAGTTATAACAAAGAGTAACTTATACTAGAGCGGTACTGTCATAGTAGATTTTGTAACCCCAGTAAATTCACTGCCATCTGTCGACAGACTTTGAAATTAAAAATGAAGATTTATAAAAAATACGATAAAATGTATTTAAATATGGACAAATGATTTTTTTATTTGCATTAATTATTTTTATATGATTTTGACCCATGTTCTTTCACTGGTATGCGTTAAAATTATAAATAACAAACTAAACAGTCAACGCCCTCTATACGAGTGTAGGCCAAAACTAGTGGCGCCATCTGATCGAGAATCAAATTTTCGTGATTTTCGAGGCAAGTTTTTTCCTTAGACTGTATCCATCTATTACGGAGTTATATCTATCTTTGGTTATAAACTGAAACGGCATATACGAAGGAAAATGTGGAAGACATCCAAAGCCCTGGCAGGGCTCCAGCGTCTTTTCAATCGGCACTATCATGATCCGGGTTTTTTGCAATTAATAACACGTCGGTCGATCAAACAAACATACTTTATATATGTATTACTACTTAAAAACACATATCAAAATATTTCGTAAAATAATTTGATTTGTTCCCTAGTTGGATAGATGGCAGCACCATCTCTCTCGCTATACCGTAATCCAGCAAAGGATTCGTATAGGTCCAGGGATGTTACATGTGCGCCGTGAACCCTTTAATAATAACCTACGGCTTCAAAAGAATTTCCTTCTGCGAGCGCTCCGATGGTAAAATGCACTCTAATAATGATACAGTAAGAGGTTTTAAAAGTGAAACGAGTAGTTTTACTAGATTTTCAAGAATACATAGGCTATACCTTGCCATTATCATAATTTCATAATTTTAGACTATAAGAGAACTACCTGTACATAGATTTAGAAATAAATTGATGAAGCTATTGACTGATAAAAGCTATTACAATGTAAAAGATTTCCTTTCTCAAGATATACAGCCAGATTTGTAGTAGTTTCTAGTTTTAAGATTTTTGCATACTAGTACAACCTGTATAGTACAAATAGCAGAATAAGCAACCAATTGTCACTTACCACCTAAGACACTATTGTACCTACTTATTCTTTGCAAATAAATACTTACTTACTTACTTACTTAGTTTACTTCGTAGCATACCTACCTTTTATTTTTTCTATTGTTTTTGACGTATTTTTTTTATTTTATCTAATCAGAATCAGAATCAGAACTGTATCTATACTTGGTTGCAAGTAAACATTGAAATTGAAATTAGAATTAACCTTGTCGGTTTTAATTTAACAATTTGTTATCACGCACGACTTTCACCTCATTTCGCATGCACCAATTAGCGCGAGCGATCTTCAAGTTCATATCAAAATGAGATAAAAACCGTAAAGGGGACCACTGACTAACAGTCCGTCGGACGATATCGGCCTGTCAGTTGTTTTCTAACTGACAGGCCGATATCGTCCGGCAGACTGGTAGTCAGTGAGCTCCTTTAAGATATTACTTAGACATCCAATGGATATCTAATGGATATCCCAAAACGTCACAATAATTATAGCGTGAAATCAAAGATAGATATAACTCCGTTATAGATGGATACAGTCTATGGAAAAAACGTGCCTCGAAAATCAAGAAAATTTGATTTTCGATCAGATGGCGCCACTAGTTTTGGCCTACACTCGTATAGAGGGCGTTGACTATTTCGTTTGTTATTTATAATTTTAACGCATACCAGTGAAAGAACATGGGTCAAAATCATATAAAAATAATTAATGCAAATAAAAAAATCATTTATCCATATTTCAATACATTTTATCGTATTTTTATAAATATTTATTTTTAGTTTTAAAGTGTGTCGACAGATGGCAGTGAATTTACTAGGGTTACAAAATTTACTATGACAGTACCGCTCTAGTATAAGTTACTCTATGGTGAAATGATAATTCGTTCGTTGATGTATTATAAGGACCCATTTGCATGCTGCCAAAAACAGCTAAAAAGGTTAGACCATGTAACTTTTATAATATCTATGTAAAACCCTTTTTATGTGCAAATGAATGATTATGATTATGAAGTTCTGAAATCTGATAGAGGCTTCTTGTTGCTTATTTGCCCCTTAAATAAAGGCGCCATGTGATTGTATTCAAATTTGTTCTTTTAGCAGTTGAGACGTTTAAATCTTATTTTTTTTTTGTGTTTTTCAAGGACTCCGCTACAAAAATATAGCTAATTCAAACGGTTGTAAATTCGTTACTTCAAAACCCCCGTATTGTAAGTAGTTACGGACTCGTGCCAAGCTCGTAAACGTAAAACTAATGTGCCGTTAACTTGTACTCGTCTCCGCTGTTCATTTTATGGATTCTTGTGATTGCAAATGTTGTTGTAATAATTTCGAACTGATGACTTTTTTGTTTAGAAAGGAAAGCGGCCAAGTTGAAATGGGACTGGGCTGGTCATGTCCGAATGCCGGATGACTTGTGGGCCAAGTTAACCACGGAGTGGGAGCCCCACGAGTCTAACCGGGGATCCGGCAGACCTCGTCGGCGATGGCGGGATAACTTGGACTCCTTCTTGACAGGCTGGCCGGATATAGCATTACACAGAGACGAGTGGAAAAAGAGGGGGGAGGCCTTTGCCCAGCAGTGGGACACAGTGGGCTCTGAATAATAATAATAATAGTTACATGTTGTTAAGACTTTATGGATGTCTCGCGCGCGGCGTATTCTAATTTTTATTGTAGGATATGAATTCGCTCTGGATTAGATATGTCAGAGTCTAAAGTGACATTTCTTCAACCAAAAACGTCACTTTTATCACTGACAGCTCATTGGATTTCCAGTGTTAAATGTGACCATATGTAATCCAGATCAAATTTGGATCGATAAACAATTTTGCTGTCTTGGCTACACACTTACTAAACAGATGTCGTCATTAGTATACTAAAAGCCATTTAGGACCACTTGCACCATCCCACTAACCCGGGGTTAAGCGGTTAAACCATTAACCCAGTGTCAAATTGTACTGGTAACCATGTTAACTCCAGGTTTAACCGGTTAACCCACGGGTTAGTAGTATAGTGGAAGTGGCCCTTACTTGGGTTACCAACCATTTTACTGCAGAAAAAAACAATATCAATGTCGAAAACCTGGATAATTTACATTTCTTGCAGCAATGCCTTCTCCAACGCTGTGCAGGATTTTTGTTACAACTGGAAGCCTATTCAAACTTACATTTAGACATGAAAATGATATCTAAATTGACATCTCATATTGTTATCGTTCACCCGTGAGTCTCGCTCGCGTCAATAGATGTAGGTACGGAGAAGTACGAGCGATATGCGCCGCGAATAGAATAGAATAGAATAGTTAATTCGTAAACACACAGACAATAGGCATACACTAAAAGAACATAGTGAAAATTATAATAATAATGATAGCTAAATGACATCATTTCGATATTGTTTTGATGTAAAATTGGTACCTTCGAATTGACCTCCAGTATCCTTACCGCGAGTTTGACACTGATATATTCGCTAGCGACTGCGCAAACTAATTCAGAATGCATCTCCCTCGTATTGATATTGGTGCAAGCGAGATGCGGTTGAGTTGACGCAGCCGCTGGCATTTAAGGCCGCGTAAAACTCATGGTAAGGGTACAGGACTGTTAGACCCAATGACAAACGATAGCACTTACATTGTTTGTATGGCGCGGACCCTCGGCAGACCCTGGAACAAGAGATACCATTCGTTATTCCTTTGTTACTTCGCTTTTAATGTTGGATGATTGACATCCCTAATGATAGCCGTTTAGTTTATTTTAGGGGCTTGATAATGACAGTTGGGCGTTATCTAGATAATTTCTTATCTAGATAATTATTTCAAATAAAATGATCTTAAATAAATTTATTAGAAGATAAATTCAATCACAAATAGTGCGTTGGCAACTTCTTTATTTAGAATAGAATAGAATAAAATAGAATGAGATTTTATTCGTAAGCAGAAACAAACAAGACATTACATTAAAGAAAACATAAAATAAGATTAAAGTGCCACGAAATGGCCTCATCTCAGCATGTTGCTGGTGACTTCCAGCGCTGATCTTCCGATGCCACCATCAGGTGAGAAGAATCACGAAAGGTAACAGACAAGAAGAAAAGATACATAAAATAGCATACAATGAACAAATAGTTAAATAAGAAAAAGATACACAGCAAGAAGATACAACATAACGCTTAAATTAAAAATTATTTATATAAAGCAAGCATCGTACTTATAACATAACAGTCAGACCCTGTATCGGTTATTTAGATAAATTATCTAGATAAAGATAACTGGCCTCGTTTGTTATTGAAGTAAGCTTATAATAATAAATTTATAGAATGTCACGTCGAATCAAACCGTCACACTGACACTGTACTACTGACATTCATCTTTTATTTAAAATCCCAACTAATTAAAAACCAGCCAAGTGCGAGCCGGACTCGCGCACGAAGGGTTCCGTATTATTACGCAAAGACCGGCAAACAAATCACGTTTGTTGTATGGGAGCACTTGAATATTTATTTTATTCTGTTTTTAGTATTTGTTGTTATAGCGGCAGCAGAAATACATCATCTGTGAAAATTTCAACTGTCTAGCTATCACGGTTCATGGGATACAGCCTGGTGACAGACGGACGGGCAGCGGAGTCTTAGAAATAGGGTCCCGTTTTTACCCTTTGGGTACGGAACCAACGGAACTTTATTGTTCACTTATTTAGTTGTCTTGTGGTCAAATATTGGAACGTAAAACTAGAAACTCAAATAAGCAACATCCTCTTTCAAAGTCCATAAACCGATCTACTGCAGTTTCCGCTGCGACTTGGTAGAGCATTCCGCGCCCCCGGCTATTAAATGTATCCGCCCTTTTAACCCAGAGAAAATATAGTTGTCACAATTATTTTGAACTTTATTTCAAAGTGGCATAGTTCAATTTTGCTTGTGACACGATTTTGTCTGCTAAGGGGTTAAAGCGTGTGCAGTGACTTGCAGTAAGTAGAAGGCAAAGGTTTGAAAGGTTTCAGTGGATTTTGTGCTTTTATTTGTTTTAGCATACAATACAGAATATTACTTGGGTAGGGCATTAGAGTTATAGCAAAGAGGTTATAATAGGATAGAGCGGTACTGTCATAGTAAATTTTGTGCCACAGTAAATTCACTGCCATCTTTCGACACATTTGCCTTAATTGTTTTTATATGATTTTGATCCATGTTATTGCACTGATACGCGTTAAAATTGTTAAATAACAAACGAAACCGTCAACGCCATCTATACGAGAGTAGGCCCAAAGGTAGTGGCGCCATCTGATCGAGAATCAAATTTTCTTGATTTACGAGGCACGTTTTTTCCTTAGACTGTATCCATCTATTAAGGTCATTACGGAGTTATATCTATCTTTGGTTATAGGTGACACAGCTCAGGTAAGAAAGTACATCTAAAATTTTATGTAGGTATTTCATAACAATCAGTCAGATTTATATAAGTAATATACATTCTCATTTCTTTTATGAATTTTATTTTCTTTTCCATTTTTAAAAATTTGATAATGTTTTCTGAAAGAGCTACGTATTTGTATGATTTAATATTTTTAAATCTATTTCTATAAAGAAAAGTATCTATTGTATGTAATTGCATGAATTCTATAGTAATTTAAATTGTATTTTTCTCTTATTTACTCGTAATGCATGTTAATTATAGGATGTATTGTTTTGAAAAGTTGTGTCCCGCCGAGTTTGTTGCCGGTCCCATATTGGGATACCCTACTCCAATTGAGGGGGATTTAAATCTTCTCGGGGCAGAGGTGTAGGTTTAGAGCCGGTGTAGTTTACACATTTGACATTTATCTTCATCTTCATCTTCATCTTCATCTTCATCTTCATCTTCATCTTCATCTTCATCTTCATCTTCATCTCCATCTTCATCTCCATCTCCATCTCCATCTCCATCTCCATCTCCATCTTCATCTTCATCTCCATCTCCATCTCCATCTCCATCTCCATCTCCATCTTCATCTTCATCTTCATCTTCATCTTTATCTTTATATTTATCTTTATCTTTATCTTCGAATGGTATTTACCTACTATTTAATCAAAAAACAAAAAAAACTGAATTGAATGAATGTGTGAATGTAAAAATTTAGAAGATTTGCGGAACCCGAATATTTGCATGTACTTAATAAACACTTTTATTGTTTTGGTATAATGCTGCTAGGAGTATTAAATGTGCCATTTTCAACCAAAAGGGTACTTATTGTTCCTTGTCAGTAAAGCGCTATTTCCATATAGCTTCAATTAGAAATCAATCTTATCAACAAGCGACAATGTGGTACCTTTTGGTTGAAAACGTCACAAATAGTAATTAATGACTGATAAAAAGAGGGTGGCGTAAGGGACGGTATGCACTGTTAACTATTGCTTTGTTAATTAAATGAAAGAAATGGCACGCAAACTGACTGAATTCATTAAGAAATATTATCAAGTATACAAACGTTTTTTCGACCCAGTGTCATAAGAGGAATTTTGTACATTGACCCGCCTGTGCCTATTTCTGTCTCACGCGCATAATTATATTGCCGTCTCGTTATAGTGTTTTTTTTATAGTATACCGTGCTCTTAGAAGGACCAATTTGCTGAATTTGAATTACATTTGCTCTTCTTTTGGCGGTGCAAAGGGGCAACGCCGCCAGCATTCTAGGTTCCATTCCAGAGGTAGCTTTGGAGAGGTATTTTATATTTAGTATTTTGATTTCGTTTCGTATGGCAGAAGAGGCATCAGAGCCAAGTGAATGCAGTGGAAATGAGAGCGTTGAGAAGTGTGTGTGGTGTGAGATTACAAGATAGAATTAGGAACAGTGTGATAAGGGAAAAGTGTGGACTGAGCGAAGATGTAGTGACAAAAATTGAGAAAGGTATGTTGTGATGGTTTGGACACGTGGAAAGAATGAGTGAAAGAAGGCTAACAAAGAGAGTGTATAAGGGAGAGGTAGAAACGGGAGTTGGAAGGGGCAGACCTCGGCGGACTTTCTCTGATCAGATCGGGGAAATCCTGAAGAAAGGCCAGGTCAAGAGCACCCTAAACCGGCGAGCGTGTATGAGGAATGTTATGAAAGTGAAGGAAGCGAAAGAGGTATGTCAGGATCGTAGCAAGTGGAAATCCGTGGTCTCTGCCTACCCCTCCGGGAAATAGGCGTGATTATATGTATGTATGTATGATTTCGTTTTTGTTTTAGTTTTTGTGTATAGTTTCTATAATGATGTTTACTTGTTTATCTGTACCGTTATTATAAAAAAATATCCCATTACATTTTGAATCGGTATTGAAATTTCATTCCGAATATAACCCAAAGTGAGTGTGAATATAAACTCATCAAAATAATAATTAATATCGCAATATTATATGATCATTGATACCGAAAGATAGATAATTAAATTGATCGAAACGACTTATTTACAGTACTAATACAATAAAGTAATAAAAATAGCCCATTTACATTAGCTGAACGTCGAAGCAAGGATTTGTTTTCGCCTTTACGCACGCACAGTCAATCATTTATTTCTCAAATAATAAATATTTTATTTGTTCTCATAAAATAAATGCGTAGTTACAGACTACAGTTTACTTTTACCATTATTAACCTAGACAACAATGATGTAAAGCCTGACCAGTAATATATGATCATTGTCAAGAGGGCGCTGTTATTCTCAAGGGTGACAGTCAGTATTGTATGAAAAAAATAGTTCCAGTGAAATTTCGCAACATGGCGCGTGATCATATATTCCTGGTCGAGCTTTACTGATTCTATTTTAAAACAGGGCGTGTGAAACAATAGTATTGTTTACAGTGCGTCTATTAATAAAACCCAGCAGACATATTGTAGTACATAGACAACTCAGTGAGTGGTAAATGAGGAGTTGCCGTATTTCAAGGATTTTTTAAAACCCGCTAAGTCCACGCCGACCACAGTGACCAATCGGGGACACGCCACTTGACTGTTTTTGCACCCGACTAAGTGGCGCCGCGGATTTGCGCAAAAAAGTAGTGGCGGGTCCCCGATGGGCGAAAACGAGAAAAGTGGTCACTTTTCGCATTTTCACTGACGCCACTTGAAGGGTTATGACAATAGACTGTCTGTCTAATGCCAAGGGGTAAGATAATCTCCTTTTACGGGGTGAAGCTCGTCCGTTCTGTATGATAATACTATGTTTTGACAGTATTAAACATTTTTCGTGTGAAGAGGTAAGGAGAAAACTCTCTTATGGCAGAAAAGTTGCAAAAGTGTCCAGCTGTCAGTTGTAATTCGGTACCAAATCTCTCCAGAATGGCGCTAGAGTCTATGAACTTAGCCGTTATTGGCGGCGCGAAGTGCGCTTTTTTATCAAATGTGCGATTTTCAACCAAAAGGGTACTTATTGTCGGTTGTAAATAAGGCGCTATTTCCATATAGCTTCAATTCGAAATCAACCTTATCGACATACGACAATGTGGTACCTTTTGGTTGAAAACGTCACAAATATTCTAGGTAAGTAAGTAAGTAAATATTCTTTTCTCAAAAATGGACGGCAAAGTCGACGTTGCCGGTTAAAAAGTAGGTCGCGAAGTGCGTAGTTTATGGTCAGTCAAAAATTAAAAAGTTAAAAACATTGCAGTCTCGATTTCGGGACTGCAATGTTGCATACAAATTCCATTATTTGTCGAGTTGCAAACTTTTTAAAAGTTGAAGTGACCATATCAAATGAAGGCATAGGTCCAAACAGATGATCAGTACTTATTATTATAATGTTGGTACCGCGACTATTTAGGTATCTCAAATAGGTTGGCGTATTTTCAGCAGAAAAATACACTTCCATTTTTAATTTAAAAAAATAAAACGGCGGCAAAGCAAATCTTTTTACTTTTTTCTGTGAAAATATATACATAAGAACGTTGCTTCTGTAAAATATTTGTATTATATTTGCATTTGTTGCGCCATTTTTGAGAAAAGCACTATATATGACTCGGCTGGAAGGCTACTTGCTGGCTTCGGATTCAATTAAACGGACTTCCAAGGTCGTCCGTTTAAAACGAATCCTCAGCCAGCAAGTAGCTACTTCCGAGCCTCGACAATAATGTACTATTATTGCACCAAAATTATACATTTTACATACATGTAAAACTACAAAGAAATTTTTAGGTATTGTGGCAACCTATTTAAGGATTTTGATGGACACTTTTTCATACACAGTGTTCTTCGTACCCCTATCCTCCATACTTTTTCGGCAGTATTTTAAATTGCAGCTCCATATCCGTTCATGACGCTATCTGTGAAAGAGCGTCATCCGCCATGTTTGTTTACCCGCGTTAATGGTGTTTTTAACGAGTTTAAAACAGTAATGTTTCATCGCTCGTTTCGGGTACACACAGTTTACTGTAATGTACCCCTACCATGAGTTTACTGCGGCCGGTTGTCGCTAGCGACTACGTATACTCACGCGCAGTGTAGCCAACGAACTAGAAAAACTACTTATAAGTCTGACTAAAGCTCAAAAGCCGGTCAAGTGCGAGTCGGACTCGCGCACTAAGGGTTCCGTACCATTACGCAAAGACCGGCAAACAAATCACGTTTGTTGTATGGGAGCCCCTTAATATATATTTTATTCTGTTTTTAGTATTTGTTGTTATAGCGAAAACAGAAATACATCATCTGTGAAAATTTCAATTGTCTAGCTGTCACGTTTCATGAGATACATTCTGGTGACAGACGCGCGACCTTGCGCGATTCGCGACGGCGGCGGCGACAACCGAGCTTCTGCCCGGCGACGACGAAAGGTCCGACCGCTGTGTCTCGCTCCAACCTATGGCCGCCGCTCGCCGCTGCCGTCGCCGCGCGATGTCGTGGTCGGGCCGTAGGCCGCAAACGGCGCGCGGCGCGGCGAACGGCAAATCAAGGTCGTTCATACATTTGGTCGAGCGTCGAGCGCAATGTATGGCCTTGATTTGCCGCTCGCCGCTAGCAAATTCTCTCAAAAACTCATGGTAAGGGTACTGTTGCCTGTGAGGCTATTTTATACTAATGTGTTCCTATTAAAAAATGACAGCTGACGCTAAACAGAGGCCCTTTTTCACTGCTGTTTTAACATGAATGGTGATCAACTCATGAAAACTGGTGGTGAAGACATGACACGATAGAAATAATTGGCAATAGAATTGCATGCCAGAAACACAGATATGCCAAAACAAACCTAACACCTATGATGTTCGAATTTAAACTATCGTGAGACATATTAACTTACCTAACTTAGCGGTTTCACTGACTTGTTTTTAGTCACTCGCGCGACATGTTTCGCAGAGTCTAGGTCCATTTTCAAGCACTAACAGTGCCTGAGTGAGTAGCGGTCACGACGGGCGGGCGTGTACTTCTATCGCGGGCGTGCTAGGCTCTCCGAAACATGTTGCGCGAGTGACTAAAAATACGTGAATGAAACCGTTAATACGATGTTTTCATAGATGGCCGTTGTTTGACCGAGCTCCGAGTCTCCGTTTCAGCTTGGGCAAAAATGCTTTCGTATGTCCTGAGGGCTTACTGCGAACCACGTTCGACGTGCTGCCTCCCTGTCACACTTACGTACGAATTTACAAGAATCAACCTTCGTGCTATGGACGGTTTAAAAAGGACGACAATCTCTTATGGCAGAATTGTTGCCAAAGTGACCAGCTTTCAGCTGTAAATAATAGTTTCTAATCTCTCATTCGGTTCTTATCTGTCTGATTTAATTTATTGTTTTATAATTACTTAAATAACAATTCAAGTCTTGGAGACCCTTTACACCTCTAAGGATAATTTGATGATCGTGTTTTTTATTTTATTATACATATTTTATCTCTGACACCTAGAGACTTTTACATCCCTAAACAATTTTAGTAATTAGCCTCATGCATGAAGTTTATATTTGAACGAAATATGTTTTATTCGGATGTTTGTTACCGTTATATCATGTTACAAATGCATTTCCGTTTTTAAATTACCATTTAATTACTTAAAATTATAAATAAAAAGTACAAAAATTTGCCCGCGAAAAGCTAGTGAGCGAAACGCTCGAAACGCCACGTGACGTCACGCGTTCGACAGATTAGTGTCATTAATAGCAAACGTCAGTTGGGCCGCCCAACGTGTGACGTCATCACGCTCTGTCGAATTCGCGCCTAAAATTATGAGCGTCTCAAAAATTTTCAACATTTTAAATATTTTTTAATATAATAATTTTAAGGTTTACAAAAGTATTTTTATCATTTCCGGTGTTCCAACGATATAAATTATGAATCCAAAAATAAAAATAAATTCATGCATGGAGCTAATTGTCTGTTGTTTGTATATTCTTTATTAGTTTTTTTTGTGTAATTCGACATTTAGACTGGATACATCTCTGACAAAGTATCTAATATTTTATTGATTCCATATTTGTAATTGTTTTTTGTAAATTTTGGTTATTTTGGTTTTGTATTGCTTGTAAAAATTGACATGTAAAAGTGCCCCTGTGGCCTATTTGCCGAATAAATGTTTGATGTTTGATGATGTTTGATGTCTCCGGTGGCGCTAGGTAGGCTCTGGGACCAAAGAGTATTGTAATATATAGGGGACTCTATGACATGAATAATAGAGGTATAATAATGTAAAGATGAAATGGGGGAGAGGCAACAAATAACCCGACCAAATTACGTAGGTTGTTTTTGGTATGTTGTCAGGAATGTTAAAACGTGTTTTTAATTTTGTCGCATTGCGTATGTTCTGTCCCTCACGGTCGCACGGGCTCACATCTATAGAAAATACTAGGGTCTAGGTCGAAGTACGAGATTTTCCTCCCTTTACTTCTACACTTCATACTTCGTGCAAGCCGACAAGCATGGAGACTATATAAAGGAGCCAAATCTCTATGTATGAAAAGTGTCCATAAAAAAACAGTAATTAGGCGGCGCCACCATACACCGAAATACTACCAAAAACAACCTACGTAATTTGGTCGGGTTATTTGTTGTCCTCATTCATTCATGTTATACTCATGTCCCAGAGCCTAACTAGCGCCACCGGAGAGATTAGGAACTATTATTTAAAGCTGAAAGCGGTTACTTTTGCAACAATTCTGCCATAAGACATTGGCATCCTTTCTATACCATCCATACCGACAAGGTTCACCATGACGCGCCGCACACAGGGAATATTACGCGAAACTCTGCGCAGGGGGCGCCACTACCACAATCTGAGGGTCTATCGCGAAACAAGAAAATCGAAATTTTGTTATCTGACATCTCTGTCACTTACATATTTGGGCGATAAAGGGCAGATAGCAAAATTTCGGATTCGCGTTTCCCGGTAGGTCCTCTGTAAACAAACCGCCTTGATGAAACAATGTCATATTTTATTATCTTTGAAAATTTGTCAAAAACCTGTTAAAGGTTACTCTATAGTTTACTAAAAAGGCTAGTGCTGCCCTCTGGGGCAGAACATTGCAGTAATATACCCTATAGGCGTGGCCTTCAAAGGCTGAAATAACTGAAAGGGATAATACGCCCTAAAATGTGCCGTTATTTTCTTCTTGTTACCTAGGAGATATGTATGTACCTTAAAGTTTCCATTAAGAAATTCCATTTATACCCAGGGTGCTTAGCCAATATTCCCAATCGTTAACGCTCCGTAGCGTAGCGTAGCTCTTTCTATCACTCTTCCATATTAGGCTGAGAACGCACTGTGATATTTTTTTTGCGGTTTCAGAACCGCAAAAAGTGTAACGTACGACATGCTTTATAAGTGCACGCACTTAAAAGACTGAAACCGCAAGAAATTAGACTGAAACCGCAATAAATTAGACTGAAACCGCAACAAATTAGACTGAAACCGCAAGAAATTAACCGCAGTGCTTTCTAAGCCTTAGTGCGACATCGGCAGTGACGGTTGCGTTTCGTTCGCCACGATTGGCATGTTGGCTACGCACCCGGATAATTAAATACGATATGCCTGCTTTCTGAGAATATACATTGTTTCAAACTTAATTAATTTCGTAGTCTTACTCAGATATCATTTAGCTAAATTACTCATACAAATCTCTTTTGATTGTGATGCCTGTCAAAAGTTTCCCAAAGTTTCCAATCAAACACAGCTAAATCTGTTTAAAACGTGCCTACGGTATCTCTGTGATATTTGAGAGTAAATACGGAATATACCTGGTCAGGGTATTTACGCCCAAACCCCAAAATAGGAGAGCCTATTTAGTATTTGCCGGAATGGCACGTTTCTCTAATAGTCTCTGTGGGGTCCTATAAAGTACCTACACCAAGGAGAAGTAAATTTAATAAATAATTGATTATTTAAAAAATGTTTATGGACAGTTAAACATGTACAATGCAATAATAGTCAATAATGACGGCCGGTCTGGCCTAGTGGGTACTACCCACTAGGCCAGACCAGTCGTCATCGTCGTCGTCGGCCAGACTGGGTAGTGACCCTGCGTGTGAAGTCAATTGTTCCTGGGTCCGAATCCCGGTAAGGGCATCTATTTGTGTGATGAGCACAGATATTTGTGCCTGAGTCATGGGTGTTTTCTATGTATTTAAGTATTTATATATTATATATATCGTTGTCTGAGTACCCATAACATAAGCCTCCTTGGGCTTACCGTGGGACTTAGTCAATTTGTGTAAGAATGTCCTATAATATTTATTTATTTATTTAATGCAATAGTAGTAGTTTGACGACCGGTCTGGCCTAGTGGGTAGTGACCCTGCCTGTGAAGCCGATGGTCAGGGTTCGAATCCCGGTGAGGGCATTTATTTGTGTAATTAACACAAGTATTTGTTCCCGAGTCATGGGTGTTTTCTATGTATGTAAGTATGTATTTATCTATATAAGTATCTATATCGTCGCCTAGCACCCGTAGTACAAGCTTTGCTTACCCAACGAGCAAAAAGCGGTTTTATAATTATCCTACCAATTTTCAATAGACTTATAGCGAACTAATATAAGCGCTTACAAGCCCGGAAAAGGGCCCACTTTATTAGTGTATTCAGTTTTTTAATAGTCTAATAATACCCTCACGGAATTCAACTCACGACTGTAACAGCCGTGTAGCGGCATTTTGTAAAACCGTACACTCCTACGAAATCTATTATTAGTCTCTTATAAAACTAAACTAGATTGTTATGCACTTAACAATTCTTCTGCAAGTTCTTACTCGTTCATTTCGTTCAGTCAATCATTCAGTTCTTCGTGTAATAGTAAAAACTTTATTAAAATACCTAATAATATTTTGGACATTAATAAGGTAAGTTATATTATAATTTATCAGTGTTCGTTATATCATGTTGTTAATCAAAAACATACAGGGAACTCGTATTTTTCATGCAACATACCAAGTTTCTGGTTAAAATTTTAAAGCCCCTCTTAAAATAAGCAATTATACATAAAGTCATTCGTATTCATTATTAAATTTTAAAATAACAAAATCTTCCCCATTAGCGGTTTTTTCGGTAGCCATTTTAGGCTAGCATTTCGAAGTGTTGTACAATACCACTATTGATGAACTCGGTTCTATAATGTCCCATAGTCACTGCATTCACTCGCCATGTTGTTATCATGACTTATAATAACTTTGCCAACGAATCAATAAGTGTTTCTTTGACAATAACAGCATTGAACATAGCTCTTATAAAACCAGTACGTTTATAATAGCATGCGGCAAGTATGTTATTGGAATAAGTAGTATCATTAAGAGAGTTTATAAGTTTGCATAAAACTAGATTCAATTACGACTTACAAATGCTTTTATAAAACTATTTTATTTGTAACGGATTCAAATATTGTACTTATTAGCGCTTATAAAACTAAGTAACAAGTGTAAACGGAATCAAGTGTATTTACACTTATAGGCAGCTTTAATAGGAGATTCGGGTCTATAGTAGGTAGCCTAATAAGCAATCTTAAAAGCGCTTACAAGTGCTATTTATAAGAAGCTTCATTCTTAAGTCTGATTGCTCTTACTAAAAGCTTTTAAAAGAGGGTGCGGCTTATAGTAGTTTATATACTTAGTTTTATAAGCGCTTAAAAGGCTAATTATCAGAGTAATCGTAATCAAATACTAAATAGCATTTTTTGAGACGCATATAAGAGTAATTGCGAACGCCAAAATCAATATAAGAATCTTATAAGTGTCTTATTCCTATAACATATGTGTTCTGAGACTATTTTGCTTGTTGGGTAGTTTGGGGATAGGTTGGTCTGTGTGAGATGTCCCCTATTATTTATTTTATTTTATAGTAGTAGTAAAATTAGGAAATTCGCAATGAGTGGCGATAAATTAAAACAAATAATTATTAATTAATGATTTATTAATTTGGATTTATTTTAGTATACATTTAGATTATGATTTGATATGTATACGCGAATCTAAACGCGACATCTTTCGGAGAGCCTAGGTCTTCATTTTCAAGCAATAACCGAGCCCCTAGCGTAAAACAAATTTCAGTGTGATTTTTTTCGTTTCCAATTAAAAGGTACCACATTGTCGGTTGTCGATAAGGTTGATTTCAAATTCACTCTTTATCGAAATAGCACCTTATTGACAAGCGACTATAAGTACCCTTTTAGTTGAGAATGGCACAATGTATAAGTAACGTCGAACTTAAACTATCGTGAGACATATTTCAAAATATTGATTTCAAATTCAATCTTTATCGAAATAGCACCTTATTGACAAGCGACTATAAGTACCCTTTTGGTTGAGAATGGAACAATGTATAAGTAACGTCGAACTTAAACTATCGTGAGACATATTTCAAAATATTGATTTCAAATTTAATCTTTATCGAAATAGCACCTTATTGACAAGCGACTATAAGTACCCTTTTGGTTGAGAATGGCACAATGTATAAGTAACGTCGAACTTAAACTATCGTGAGACATATTTCTAAATATTTAGATCACTATGATCCAACCACCAAAAGCGACTAAAAATCATAGTGAATGAAACCGTACTGATCTAAATATTATAAGTAACGTGTGCCAACCGACTTCTTCGAACTAAGCCCCCGTACTAGACCTCCAGGTTTCACTACCCAACGACGTGTCTGGTGTCTGTTGAACCGCTTCCGAACTGACGTGGGTAACTCCGCATACCACAGGAATAAATGGATGGTGTGAATCGGCGGCATGCGGATGTGGAGAACCGGAACAAACTATCCGTCACATGGTGCTGGAATGTCCTAACACCAAATTCGGTGGCAACTTGGAAGAGCTCAAGACCTTGACTGGGAAAGCCGTGGATTATTTTAAGGATTCTAGTTTTTATAATGCAGTGACATGTAGAGATATGCCATACGATAAATAAAGTAACGTGTAAGAATTCAGTATAAATAAAAACTACAATTTAAAAAGATTTTTAAAACAGAAACAGCCCTGGTTGTATATAGGTAGATATTTAGCGTCTAAGCGAACAACAAACCTAGACTTAATTTACCCCAACCAGACGATCTTATCACATAACATCCTAGATATTACTGCCAGATAATAAAGACAAAGGCTAAGTACATGCTTAAAAGTAAAAGGACAATGTTTTAAAATATGCATAATAATTTGAACTTTATTTCAAACATATAAGTTTCAAACAAACAAACAATTTTTAATGACAATTTGTGTCTTATGTGCTCAAAAATATCCCAATATTTAAATGTTTTTACAGTACATATGGTGCTACTTTCTGGTACTAGTGCGTAAAAGAGCACTTTTCGTGCGTATGTCGAAAGATTAAAGGACCATATGTACTGTAAAACGTTGTACGATACACGTGCGAATAGGTAATTCGCAACTCGTGTCGATTTAAAACACTCCCTGCGGATGTGTTTTAATTTATCGCCACTCGTTTCGAATTTCCTCTTTTCCGCACTTGTATCGTAAATAACTATTGTCACACGTCCCTAGATTAAGGCGGTTGGGAGCTTGGGAGATATGCCCGAATATAAAATGTTGTTTTTATTATGTTTAATTTAGATATCTATAATGAATTGTTTGTTTTATTGTGTTTTACTTGTCTTGCGTATGAAATGTTCTTTCCATGTCCTAGCGTTCGGCCTCCGCTGTGAGCCGGACATGTTTTTGAGAATAAATAAATAATAATAATAAACTAGTATTGTTTAACAAGGGAGCAAAATTGCTGTTTACCCCTCGTGCTAATATTGATACTCGAGCAAAGAAAAGATTTCGGAGTATCACTACAAGAGCAGCAAATTGTTCACAAAATGGGTATCCAGTCACTCGAAGTAAATATTTTTTTTTATGTAATAGGACGCAAACGAGCCGACGAGCCGCCTGATGGGAAGCATTCATCGCCGCCCATGGACATACGCAACATCAGAGGACTTATGCGTTGCCCATCTTTGAGAACCCTAAATACCTGTTTCTTGAAGAACCCCCTGTCATAGCGCAAGGGAAACACCTCAGAAGGTAGCTCGTTCTACAACTTGCACGTTCTGGGTAACAACGAGCCAGATGCCCGCTTGTCTTTGGTTTGCCACGTGTCAAGAAAGCCACGCTACGCTTCCACGTTGCTGCCACGTTTAATATAACGTTTCACTACATAACACCAATGCGAGGAAATAGCTGTAAACCAATACAAATCAAATCTAAAGTTACCGGTGATCAGAGCTGGCAGCTTCATTGCTACAACATTACGAGTAGTAATGCGATACAGCGGGGAAATGCTACCATATTTATTTTGTTTAGCTTTATTGATTCTTGATTTAGATTTTAATTTTAGGTAAATTATATTTATCGCACTTAAACTATCGTGAGACATATTTCAAAATATTTATCAGTACGGTTTTTACTCACTATTATTTTTAGTCGCTTTTGGCGACATGTTTCGGATTCTTTGGGAATCCATCCTCAGCGACTAAATAATAGTGAGTAAAAACCGTACTGATAAATATTTTGAAATTATATTTATTTTTAGACTTAGGTTTTAGTTTAAAAAAATAGTCCACACAAAATGGTATGTCCAATAAAAGTCTACCCTTCTAGCCAACGTGAGGTAAAAAAAAAATTGTAATAAAATTATCTTGCACTCTAGAAGGTAAATTGCAATTTTGCACATTGATTTTAAAGGAAAGAGAGTTGTTTGTACAGGTAATTAAAAACCAATTACCTCTGGTGCTGGCATCTCGTGTTCACGATTCACGTGCAGCTGAAACAAAATAAACAACTTTTAAAACATATTTCAATGGAAAAGCAATAGAAACTATTTTTTGTTCAGACTCAATTGGTATTGGTTCGAGTTTTTCAATAGAAATTGGAACGTTTTTGTCAGTTAGTTCATGTATTTTTAATACCATAAAATGGGGTGAGTAGGGTTCGCGGGGAGAGTTGGGTTATGAATGGGGAGAGAAGGTATGAAAGGGGGGTGAGATGTCATTTTAAGGCTACTGCTACAAAAATAATGTATTCCAATTTAAAATGGAGATATAGTAATACTCATAATAAAAAAAAACGATCCAACTATCTTCCAAAATCACCTTTGTATGAAAACTTAAATAAGTATAGTATAAGCACAGTAAATTCACTGCCATCTATCGACACACTTTAAAACTAAAAATGAAGATTTATAAAAATACGATAAAATATATTTAAATATGGATAAATGATTTTTTTTTATTTGCATTAATTATTTTTATTATTTTGACCCATATTTTTTACTGATATGCGTTAAAATTGTTAAATAACAAACGAAACCGTCAACGCCCTCTATACGAGAGTAGGCCAAAGGTAGTAGCGACAATCGATCGAGAATCAAATTTTCTTGATTTTCGAGGCACGTTTTTTCCTTAGACTGTTCAGATTCAGATTCAGATGTTTTATTGGTAAAAGGCAGTCATTTTACAAGTCAATAATTTACATAACACATTTTGGGTAGGTACTAACTAATTATTGTTACATATTTATATTAATATTATAAATTTACATTAATTTCATTATTATATATTTACATTCATTTAATTATTATATATTTATATCTATAATTAATTACTTGTAATTCGTTTGGATTAGTGATGATATCTACTTTACGATTTGAAAAAATCATCAGTGCTATAAAAGGCCATGCTTAGGAGATATTGTTTAAGTTTTCTAAGAAAGATTGCATCACTTGGTGAATTTTTTATATCTGCCGGAAGAGCATTATAGATTTTAACGCCAAATACGGCGAGCGACTTGCGCGTCTTGGCCAGGCGCGCGCGCGGCGCGAGCAGCAGGTGCGGGCGGCGGCGCGCGGCGCAGCCAACACGCTGCGCGCTGCTCATGTATGAGCTTAGATTCAGTCTGACGTACTTGCAAGCCTCAAGGATGTAAATGCTATGCAAAGTTAAGATTTTGAGTTTTTTAAATAATTCTTGTGCCGGGTAATCAGCAGGTTTTCTAGCAATAACCCGGATGGCACGTTTTTGAATTTTAAAGATCTTGTCGCGATCGGCTGCGGTACACCACAAATCGATACCGTAGGTTAGAATGGAATGAAAATATCCATAGTATGCTTTCTTTATATTATCTATAGACAGACTGGGAGCCAGCCTAGATAATGCATAGGACGCTGAAGACAGCTTGTTACAAGTTTCATCTATATGTGACGCCCACGTTAGCCCCTCATCAATTACAAATCCTAAGTATTTTACGCTATCGACTTGCGGCACTAGTACATCGTTCAAACTTATGTCGAGCTTTGTGTTGTTAGTTTTGCGCAGCTGAAAGTGAATTATATTCGTTTTATCTACGTTTAGACACATACCATTGACTGTGAACCAGCGAGATATTAGTTTCATAACTTCTCCCAGTTTGAATTTTAAGTCTAAGAAATTTTCTGCATTAACTATGATGCATGTATCGTCCGCGAACATAACATACTCTGGGCCGATACATGCCGATGTGATATCATTGACGAGCAAAAGAAACAGGTAATTTCCCATTGTCGAACCTTGGGGGACAGCAGCATCAGCCATGGTTTCCAGCTTAGACTTTGCATTTAAAACGTAGGTACACTGCTTACGATTGCTTAAAAATGATTTAATTAATTTGTGAAATTCGCCTTCGATACCGTATCGAGACATCTTCGCCAGAAGCAGTGCGTGGTTGACCATCTCGAAGGCGCGCGAGAGATCGCAGAATATAGCCGCGACCTGCCGCCCGCCCTCCAGGTGCTCCAGCACGCGCGCCACGACGTCGCGCGCCGCACTCACAGTCGAGCGGCCCGTTCGATACGCATATTGATGCTCATTTATAACATTATTGGAGACTAGGTGTTTTAGAATTCTGGCACTAAGTAGGCGCTCAAAGATTTTTGACACTATAGGAATCAACGATATTGGACGATAAGATTTTGGAAGATGCATTTCGCCTTTTCCTTTATATACCGGTTGCACTTTTATAATTTTAAGTGCATCTGGAAATTTTCCCGTAAGAACGCAATCATTAAATAACTTTAATAATAGGGACACTAAAATTGGAGGTAGGTATCCCAATATGTGGGTTGACATATCATTCACATCCTTTGATTCTTTAAGTTTAATTTCCTTAACAGACTTTATCATTTCTTGTAGGGTGAATAATTCAAAGTTAAATTTTAACGGTGCCGGGGGCAGGTAATGCTCAAGATATGCAAGTGCATCACTAATGCATGGTTTGACTCCGCCGTGACCGTGAGTCGCCGACACATAGTGCTGGTTGAGCCGCTCGGCGGCCGCGGCGGCGCGCGCGGCGTCACTCGCGCCCTCCGACCGGCTCACCAGCACGTCTAGCGCGCCGTTTCCTCGCTTATTATTCTTACAAGTTTCAGAAGAAATTATTCTCCATATATTTCGGCTCATATTATTAGTACTCTTAGATATTTTTTCGTTTAGATAATTACTTCGTGTACTTTTTAGTGCACTCGAGTAAGTCGCTTCAAGTTGCAATAAGTTAGAAAACTGTTCGTTATTCGAGTTGTGTGAAAGTTTTAGCTTATAGGAATGAATTTTCTGACGTAATCTATATATATCATCACTAACCCATACATTTTTATGGTTTTTTACAACGCATTTTCTATGAGGAAAATGTACATTGAAGTAGTGTTTAATTACATTTAATACTAATTCAAGAAGTTTACTAGGGCAAGAACTTTTACACAAAAGTGCACCCCAGTCATGAAAATTAAGACTTAATTTAAAATTACCGAAATTTTTATTACAAAATTGTCTCTTTTCTACACATTTATTTGTTACAATATTTTTATCAATTTTAACAGACATAACAAGGCATAGGTGGTCTGATAAATGCCTATTTACACATGAAACATTTATTATTTGTGATTTATTTAAATTTGAATACATATGATCAATACAGGTTTGACTAGTGTCAGTTATTCTTGTTGGTTTTTCATTAATTTGTCTAAATCCAAACTGTTTTAGGAGGTATGTAAGGTTTTTTGTATTATTGCATTTTGTAAGAGAGTCAATGTTTATATCTCCAATTAGTACAACTTTAGATGTTTTAAATATATGCATGCTAAGTAGTTGATTTAATTTAGATAGAAACAAGGGTACATCACCGCTCGGAGGTCTGTAGATACACACCACTACCAGGTCCAGGCCGATGCATTCTATCGCACACACTTCAAAGTTCATTTCAACTGATAGGTTGTTGACCTCTTGTCGCTCCATAGTAATCATGTTTGACTTAACGTAGATGCAAGCACCTCCTCCTTTACGGTTAGGTCTGCAGAAGTGGGCTCGCAGGCTGTAGTCTAAGATGTTCACAGAAGATATTTGATCAGCCTGGAGCCAGTGCTCTGACAGGCATAATATGTCAATTTCATTATATAATTGTAACTCGCATTCAAGTTTATAGGTTTTGTTCTCAAGTCGGTTGATGTTTTGATGCATTATTGTTATAGTCGTGTCGTTACTGCTCCGCTGCGTTACGGGTGCTAAGGCGGTATCCTTGTGTTTAGGCCCTCGGGCTGATGGTGGCACTGCCGGGCGCAGGTCTGCCGCGCCGGGCGCCGCCACGAAACCACTCACTGACTTCGACTCCTGCCGGCCAGCTACTTGGGTCCATAAAATAGTCGTACTTGTCGTTAGGTAGGGTTATTGAAAACGAGGCGTAGTAATTATGCTTTAGTGTAAGCTGTTCCACTTTGTAGTCGTCGCATTTATTTTTCTTGTTCATATATCTCAGTAAGACGTCGGGTGTAGTCTTAAAAAAAACATGCATGAATGCGTCTTACTCGCTCCATTGATTGCAATTCAGAATCAACCGATCCGGTTCCTTTGATAACGGATCTGCGGTCGACTTTTCGGTTTTTCTTTCGTGGCCGTACTTCTTGCCATGTTTGCGTGCCGTCAATATTTTCTAATAAATCAGAAATGATGGGCGATGCTTGTGAGAATTTTACGGCCGGTTCAGGGTTTGTTTTGTGCTGAATTTCAGGATTCATTAGGGATACATTTATGTTATTTAACCCAGGTACAGTAGGTATCTCGTTCTTAGTGTTTGCAGGTGAGTTTGCGTCGGTTGCATCTGCAACCGGTGTCGGGGGCGTAAGCGCCGTCGCCGGAGTAGTCGACTTTCGACTCTGTGCCGCACGAGTTAGCGCTGCAGTTGCGTTGACGCGCGCTTGCCGCAGGGGACGCGGGTGCGCTAGTGCCGGAGTGATCGTTGGCTTTTTAGGCTGAGACTTGGGGGTAGATTGATTACCGTCCATTTTTGTTGTTAGCTCGTGACTAAGCTGAGAAATTTTCACATTTTGCTCGCTAATAACGATTTCCAACTGGTTTACTTTATCCACTAGTTTAGACACATGTTGAAGCACTTTTTGCACATCACTTTCGATATTTGTAAGCGACATTTTATATATTTTATGATTAAAAGCTGCGGAGCGATCTCTCGGGCGTCCGACCCGTAGCGGCGGCGGGGGGGAGAGACTGTATCCATCTATTACGGAGTTATATCTATCTTTGGTTTGCATATGTAAAAATAAAATGTTATCGAGGTTTGAATGTCAGTTTTGCTCCTACTCACCCCATTTTACGTTACTTAATAGAAACAGAGTATACGTTGTGTGTATCTGTATGATTGTGTAATTTGTGTGATATCTCATAGCAGTCACAGCCGTACGTCGTACGTAAACTTAGTTAAATCATATTGGTTAGTCGTAATACATATTAAATACATACATACATACAAATATTACATATTGTAATGAAACTTTGCACATACAATGACATGGTGTATATCTAGGTCTAAACTTAGTTTATATAGCTCCAGTTTATAAAACAAACAAAATAGAGCAAAAACAAGTTTTGTATAAAAAAACTTAAATGCGCTGTGTTTTTTTAACTATGGTATCTAAAGATACATAAACTAATTACAGACATAGATATACCTTATCCTATTGTAAGTACAAAGTTTCAGAGCAATCTAGCTAGTCGTTTTAAAATGAGAGAGGAACTACGTTTGTATGGAGAACCGAGCGTGCCAGAAACCCTTATGTAAAATTTGTATTGCAATAATGATTTACTAACCTATAATAATAATCAGCGAACTTTTAGAAATGGTCTGGGTCTGGGTCACTATAAAAAAGACAAGTTTTTACAAATACTAAACAGACACCAGTTTAACAAGATACCAGTTTTCGATTTCGACAATTGTCACATCACTAGAAACCGATTGACTGAGCACATATTAGTAACGGGTTGTTTGAGTGTCCACTTGTTTGCTGGGCGAGGTTGATACCCGATATCTTTCTAGCTAATATTTTCTATTACGAATCTTTTACGTCATTTGGTTCTGTCACAGAATAAGTAATAGTATTTTCTTGCTTTTGTTATCTGTACATGTTCGTACTTGTGTTGTTGATCGTAATATATATATAATATATATCTTTTATCTTTATCTTTATCATACAGAACGGCCACGCACCGCCCCGCCCCAACTAATTACCTCGCCTTGCGACAGAAATCTGGCGGACTTCTGGCGTACTCTCAGTACTATTTTTAAGCAACTTACTCACACTATGACGCATGACGCGTGTGTACAGACGTGCCGTTCACACATAGAAACGCAAGTGATTTTTGATGTATAGCGTGTCCGCCCTGAGGTTCTGTGTTGTCTATGCGTCCTGCAACCTCTTTAATACATGTTTGTAAACAGCGTTGAGGGTTACGCTAAGAATACACTAGGGGACAAAATGTTCCGCAACACGTCTCGGCAACATGTCAGTTCGCGAAAATTCACCTGACATATCTGGCGACATTGCACGACTTACATATGACACACACTAGCAACACATGTCTCGCGTTCTTAGATATCTCGAATGAAGTTCAACAACGTTGTCTTGAGACTTCACCCGACGTTGCTGGTGACAGGTCTGGTCTCGTGGTCTCGCGGGACATTAAATTTGTCGCCTGGCTTTATGGCTCCTCTACACGATGGCCCAGCGCTGGACCAGCGTGCAGTGAGATGGCCATGCGATGGTTGAGAACATGCACAATGGAATGGGCCACGTATAGATGCGTATTGCGTACACACCATCACTGGCTGGAAAAGCTTTCCATTATATCACGATTGTATAAAATACTATTTTCTGCCTGCCACAAATTCGTTAAGTACCTGAAGATTCGCTTACTACCTACATTTCGTCATTGTTGCCAAGCAATCGGCGATTCTGAGTTTTATTATTACCCGCTTAAGACCTATATTCCCGAGCATGTTTGTATTGTAACGGTAATTTATTATCCTTACGTTTGACCGACGGCTCGTAAAAGCCTGTCGAAGAAATATAATAAATCCAACATGGCTGATGGGGCTCGACGGCTGTCAAGACTAATGCGTTTATAGGCTTTTGGTATTAGTAAAGGTTTGGGGGGTTTAACATCTCTAGGTGATAGAACTATTTTTGACTGACGTTAGGGATGGTCTACGTTTGGGCAAAAATGCTTTTATATGTCCCGGATGTTCTCTTTGCCAACCGATTCTTTTGAAATTTTGTGAGCAGATTCGAAAATTACATAGTTCTTTTTTGTTGTCAGTTTGGAAAAAAAATGGCGGAGCCATGGTAGGCCAGCACCTAAACAAATGGGGATTTTGATATAATTATAGTTTTTTTTTTAGACATGCTTAGAAGACTAAAAATGCAGAATTCTACTTTAGGCGGTATGAAAAGATTTAAATTCTTGCTCAAGATTAAAGTAGCCAAAATGCACCTAAATGAGACAGATTGCTCGAACATGGCTTGATACACTTATCAAGCTAAGTTCGAGCTATCTTTTCTGTAGTGCGCCGGATTGCACCAGCGTATGTTAATATTACGTGAGCTACGAGTATTACGCAGTTTGTAGACCATCAATAAAAAAAAACATAGCCATAATTCCACAATTTATGCGTTGCAAGAAACAAATTGCCAGCTTCAAAAAACTTTATGCCGTTCTTGCATTTAAAACTTGAAGCGAAGTAATAAAATAATATTTATTTTCAAACGCAATTAGTTAAACGAAAATAAGCAATAAATACACATTATTTATTTGAAAATAAATGCCATTCACACTTTAAACTTGAAGCTAAGTAATAAAAAAAATACTTTCAAAGGCAGTTAGTAAACGGAAATAAGTTATTAATATACATTATTTAGTTTTATACGCCTTGTCGGGTGCCATAACACCTTATTCCAGTCAACCAATTGGCGAAATTCAGGTCGAATCATTAAGGAAGTTCTTTGATCAGGGTCCTTAACAAGGCTAACGAGGTATGGATCGACTTAATTATTTGATACAGGGATAATGAGGATTCTTATTTAGGATGACTTATTTTGTGTTGTATAGGTATTTTATTATGTTACCTCATTTATTCGGTACACGTTGCGCTGTTTCGTTGATTTATTTACATCGCTTTCATCACAGTTACCAATTAGGACAATGTCCTAATGGACTATTAGTTCAAATTATATAAGTAACACTTTTGGACGATGTAAAATGATCAACCGCCCACAATTAGATAAAACTATTTGGAAATAACAAAACGTTATATCTCCGTGAGCTGTTACATGGATTTGAACCATATAAATTGGATGGTAAAATTGCTTTCAATTGGGCTTATTCCCATTCACTTAATGGCTCCTCTACACGATGGGACATCGTAGTGGCCAAGATGGGCCAGCGTGTAGAGAGGGTAGTGAATGATCTGTGGTAGCGGTTTCGGATGGCTTATGGCGTGGCGGGATGGCGTTGGGATCGTCAGTGTTGGTTTTTCGTCCGCACAACAAAGGTAGTGTGCCAGCGATGGTGCGTACGCATCTATAGGTACAGGTGGCCCATTCCATAGTGCGTGCTCTCAACCATCGCATGGCCATCTCGCTGGTCCAGCGCTGGGCCATCGTGTAGAGGCATAAGACGTATCTAGATACAAACTCGCTGGAGTAGAAAGCTCGATATGTGATTTTAACAACATCCCAGGTGCGTTTTGATATCTTTGATCATGATTGTTGTTTTGTAAGAGCCGTTTGAGCTATTTCTACGAATGAAAAGTTTCACGTATTAGCATAATCGGAATAGGAATAGGATAAACTGCGAAATTTCTTGAACAGTGATGAAATTTGGTATATATATTAATTAAAGGTCCCTTTTTCATGTCCACACAATTTGATATTAGGGGACTTCGAGGAACCGCAGCCATCTTGAAAAATGTGTGCCCTCCAGGAAAAAATTGCTTTATACTCTGAATTTACGTATTCTATGGACATATGGTGTAAGGCAACATTAAAGCTTATTAAATTCTACACAAAAAGTCCTACATACGTTTGCGGAGAAATTAAATCTTCTTGTAGAAAATACTTGCTGAATCCAGATTGAGCGCTTATACGTTTCCAGGGGACATTCTCTTGATATGAAACTTGGATGAATAGGAATTCCACTTATATCCATACATTTGTAAATGATCTACCCCATGATCAACATCTTACTCGACTGCGACAAGCAGAAAGCAGGGTAATGGATTTCATTACTAAAGATTCTCTACACACTGAAGCCCAGGATACTGTGCGGATTTCTATAAATGACGTATCGATAGATTCCTCTTGACGTTCACAACCTGTTTAAACTTACTTGTTTTATTATAGAAAAATCGAAACAGCCGACTTGAGAGAATGCTAAATGTGAAATCATATTTTTCCTTCTAGTGCCTAAACCAGATTTCAATAAAAAATACATCAGTAGATAACTGATAGGAACAACAGCACAAAGCAATACAAATTTAGTAAAATGAATGAGGGAGAAATTTCTAGGACTAAATAATGTGACAGCAAACACAGATTTTAGGTCATAGCCTCCTAAGTCCCAGCTTTTTTTAAACGTCATAGTCCTAGAGGCCTCTTGTTCATTTTTTGCACATAATAAATATTATTTGCTGTCAGTCCTGAACAAACTATTTACAACTCTATGGACTGTCAGAATACTCCGCGCGAGATTGATACTTTCAAATTTGAAAGCGGGAGGCATCTAAACATTTTGTACCGAAATATGTATCGGTGTTTATTACTATAGTAGTTTACTTAATGCTGGGACTGAAGGGCGACTTTTATTATGTACAGAATTTGGTACCGCAGGACTTAGGAGTTTAAATGGGGCTTAGATAGTGGCAGTAATTAAATTTGACACCTTCAATCCCTGGGATCCCTGTTTGCATGTCTTATTTGAGCTTCGGGGACTCCGGCGATCAAATCAAACGACATCTTTAAAATTATACGACATTTTTGTTCTTTCTTTTTTTCTCGGAATATCTGGCTTTAGTCTCAATACTGTGTAAGTATGGCGAAACGAAAATAGGTTCATGGTGTTGTATACCTTGTTTATGTGGAATTTAAAAAGCTTTAATGTTGCCTTACACCATATTTCCATAGAATACGTAAATTTAAAGCAAATTGCGATTTTTTTCAGGAAGACACACATTTTCCAAGATGGCTGCGGTTCCTCGAGGTCCCCAAATGTCAAATGGTGTGGACATGAAAAAGGGACATTTTAATAACATATTATTATATACCAAACATCACTGTCCATGAGATTTCGCAGTTTGTCCTATTCCGATTGTGCTATATGTTTCGAATCGAAACTATTATTCTTGGCGATTGAACTGAGCTGTTTATTTGTGATCTGGATAATGCCTTAGTTATTGTGAATTGGAAAGAAAATAATTGTATAGGAGTATGGACTAGTAAAAAAACCGGCCAAGTATGAGTCGAAATCGCAAGTGGTGTTAATAATAACATTTTTTTTTGTTAATTTTGTATGTTATAAATTATAAACTAAAAGTAATGTCATATACGAGAGAAAAAGTGACCAAGACCTCCCGTGCCCAGGGCTGGAATCAAATCAGCGTCCTCTGCAATCGCGGCAGATGCCTAAAACGGCTCGGCCACCTAGGTCACAGAGACATGGGTGTATATGCAATTTATTAAGGGATTATGGCGCCTTCTGGCCCCTCTCTAGGGTAGAACAGTTCAGACCAGAATCAGTTCTTACCAGGAATCGGAACCGGTTTTTTGCAAAAACTTCGAAAAAGCTGTATTTCTCGAACTAATTTATACTCGAAATGTAGGACTCAGTTGTGTTTTTAGGTTATGACTTCGTATTATAAGATCGCCCAATTATAAATGAAATAATTAACAAAGAACGAAATAATACCGTTTTCGTTCCCATACATAAAATACCGGTCTCCGATCCCTGGTTTACCCACTATCCGAATCAAACTCAGATGAATCCGGGATAGCGAGAGAGATGAGTTAAATGACTGTGGTTTTAAGTTTTAATGCTATTTTAAGAAATATATATGTCAGAAGAAATAATCGTAAATTCTTTGTCAATGTATTTTTGGGTCATCCTTTAAATAAATAAATAAATATTATCATGTTCACTTGTACATTTTGGTCTTACATTTGGTCAATGTAGGTACATGATACCCTACTAGGGTGTACAATATAGGGTTTTTAAACCATACCTAGTTTTACTTTCGAGAAATAAATAAAATTAAATGTCAAAAGAAATAAATAATAACAAGGTAAAACAAATTCATGCATTAAATATATTTACATAATCATTAATAATCATAAATCATAGTCATACTAACAATAAATTATTAATAGTTATCATAAGATTAATAAACAATCATTTTTCATTATCCAGACTTTCATCGATTCATCCATTGAATAATAACATGTTCCTAATAACATTTCGTTTAGCTGTTTCCTAAATAATTTATCGCCAATTTCTATATTTAGAAAACCAAGCACTTTATTCATTACTAGCGACCCGCCCCGGCTTCGTATGGGTACAATGCTGATGTATTAAACAGATACCCCCTTCCTCTTGAATCACTCTATCTATTAAAGAAAACCGCATCAAAATCCGTTGCGTAGTTTTAAAGAGCTAAGCATACATAGGGACAGACAGACAGCAGGAAGCGACTTTGTCTTATACTATGTAGTGATACACACACATCGACAATAAGGGCCGCGTTTCTTATCATAGCTAATTTGGAGGGTGGCAATAATAGTTGGGGTACATGTACTCCTACATCAAACAAGAAAACTGTAACTTATTTATGGAACAGTATCATATGACATTAGGAGTATGCTGGGAATAAAACTAAGAGACCGATGCAGACTCACAGATATTAGGAAAACAACCAAACAAGAAGATGTTTCCCAGAGAATCAGAACGCTCAAATGGAAATGGACAGGGCACATGATGCGCTCACAAAAAGACAAATGGACAAAAGATGTCACGGAATGGTACCCAAGAGGAAAGAAAAGACCCCAATGTAAACCATACAAAAGATGGGAAGATGACTTTCCTGAAGACTGGAGAAGACTCTCAAAAAACCGCGATGAGTGGCGCCGCCTGGAGGAGGCCTATGTCAAAGACAGCCTGACAAAGAAGCAGAAAAAAAAGAGCATAAATAAATAAAATATAGATACATATACTAATATTAAAAACTATATTGTAAAAACTGGAGCGGTATTCGACATGCGTTAAGTGACGTTTCGTGTTGAACTTCAGTTGAATTGAAGAAATCGTGTGTTGTCGAATAGGTAAATTTGACATTAGCAATCCACAGTTAGGTGACAACGAAACCAAACGGAACCACGCAGAGTTCAGAGCCATTTTAAACCGTATAGTAGTAAGAAAACAAAGTTGATTTTTGTTGCATAATTTTTTCAATGAATTAGTTTTGGTTGTACCAAATGATACTTTCCACAGTTGATGAACAAATGATTCATTCCACTGTTGAACTGATGTTGAAGCCGAAACTGACAGTTGTGCATCTCGAATAGGGCCCCAGGAACTGAGTCAGGAATAAAGGCTATTTCAATTCAATTCAATTCAAATCATATGACATTCATAGACTTCACTCCAAACTTACGAAACACTATACCTAATAAAACAACCTAAAGGTACCGTTCGTGTTCAGACACCAACATTACTGCAGCCGTAGTGCAGTGCGACAATACTGCTACTTCATTGATGCCGCAAATGTCAAGAAATGGAACAGCATCCCTGACATTTGCGACAGTAAACTGAATTAGATATCATACACTAAAGAAAATGTGACCAAGTCCACCGGTGGACAAGGCGGGAATCGAACCTGCGTCTTCAGTTTACGCGGCTAACGTCATGACCACTAGACCACCCGGCCACGGCGGTACCCGTCCCAAATTCTCTGTTTTCAAAGACAGACGGTAGGCGCCTTTGACGAACTCTAAGGGCGAGCAGTGTGTGCTTGCACCTCCTATACGAATCCTTTACTGGATTACGGTATAGCGAGAGAAATGGTAATGGTGGTAGTGGTGATGGTGATGGTGAGGATGGATGGTGATGGTGGTTAAATATATTAGTGTGATTACTAAAAAAACTAATTAAAAATATATCATAATAATAATAATTTGATTTGTCCCTAGTTGGATTTGCGACAGTAGTTAATGCAGTCGGCAGTAATGTCGCGCTGCAATATTGCTGTACGACGTCTACATTACTGTTGAGGCGTCGTTCGCATACCCTCCTCCAATTGAGGGGGAATTACCTTCTCGATGCAGAGGTGGGGTTACAGCCGGCGTAACTTTATTTGACGTTCATAAGCGAATTGTAATATGCCTACTTGAATAATAAACTATTTTATCTTATTAACTGCAGCTGCATTACTGTTGAGGCGTCGTTGTTGCCGACGCTGTATCTGTCAGTTTCCTTGCCAACATGAGTGACGGTTATTTTATCAATAAAATTAATAAGTACAGCGGCGGCAACAATGAACTCTATTATTATAATTTATTATTCGAGTAGGCATATTACAATGCCATGAATCTAGTATAACATGGATCGGTCATGATGGGTGGGGTGAAATGACCGAACGGGATAGCCTTATGTATCTTTCAGTAGTAGTGACAGAGAGCAATATATTACTTTTTGTCTTTGTCATAGTTGCACTTTTCCACCGCTGCCACAACCGAAATTGTGGCAAACAAATAAGTACGTGACATGTCATGCTTGTTCGTTGCTTGTTTAATTTATGTTGTTTTCTATGAAATTGTGCTTTCTCTTATAAAATATAGTGATGGTTAGCGTTTTGAATTGATAAAATAATGGTGAATTGTTCTGTAATCGGCTGTAATAGCCGCTCTGAGCAAAAATATGAGAACATAACCTTTCACACGTAAGTACGGTATTTTACACCTTCCTCTTAACGCAATATGTGAGAATAACATCGTAAAATTACGTTACACTCAAATCAATGTAGAATCAAACGATTTCAATAAAAATATCACAATTATTTACGCAAATTAACAAAACATTATTTGTAAAATTATCCGCCCAAATTACGTAGGTTGTTTGTGGTAATATGTCAGCTACTCGGACGAGTCTGAGGTCAGCCGTGTTTAATCTTCTTCTTAATTTAGCTGCATAACAATCATGTTAGGGATACCAGATGAAAGTATCATAATTTTATGGGTAATTTTGACCTCAAAGTTTTTTCGTATTTCTAATTCCAAAAAATAAAATAAACAAATGTTGTGAAGATTAAATGTGGTGTACATTAATTGGTGTGAATCATGTGATTGTGATTTGTGATTTCATAAAATTAAAACTCATAATACATTTTTACGTTTTATTTACTAAACATGTTTAGTTTTGTACCACCTGCGCGAATTATAGGAGGTATTTCATTGTTAATACGCCTAAAAAGAACGGCCCATTGACATTTTATTCAACAATTTTAATACCGTCCAACTTTGCCTCCAGGGTAACCGCCCCAACGTGATATCAAATATTGGGGTAATTTTTACCAATATGGTATCCCCACGTTTATGACGTCATCTATGTCTATCCCTTACGGGCGCACGCGGTAGGCCGCATCTATGTAATGCTAGGTCTATGTACAATGCGCTTATAAACGTCAAATAAAGTTACGCCGGCTCTAGCTCTACACCTCGAGAAGATTTAAACCCCCCCTCAATTGGAGGATGTTATCCCAATAGGGGACCGGCAACAAACTTCGCGGGGCACATCTTTTCAAAACATTACATCTTATATAAAAACACAGTTGCCATTCGAACGTCACCTTTATTGTATAGAGAAGTCCTAACAGTTATAGCCTATTCCAGAAACTCGGCCTAAGTTAATAATAACTTATAGAAAACTTTTTGACCAAATATTATTCCAAAGCTGATTAACGTAGGAGAGTCAAATGATGAAAAACAACCTACGTAATTTGGTCTGGTTCTGCCCTTCCCTCATTTCATCTCTATATTATTATACCTCTATGGTTTACGTCATACCCCAGAGCCTACCGAGCGCCACCGGAGAGATTATGAACTATTATTTACACTGGTCACATTTGCAACAGTTCTGCCATAAGAGATTGTCGTCCTTTCTATACCGTCCATATTTGAATTGGCCACTTTGTCAAGGTGACAGCTCTTCTGATACGACTCAATAAGCAATTGGAACTTTCAGGAACTTTTCGGCGACCGGGCCAGACAGGTCAACGACGTCTGTTCTATATTTGTGCCATTCTCAACCAAAAGGGTACTTATTGTAGTTATTGTCAGTTGTCAAAAGGCGCTATTTCTATATAGCTTTCATTTGAAATCAACCTTATCGACTATGTGGTGTACCTTTTGGTTGAAAACGTCACATTTTGTCAAACAGTTTCATAACTACATAATCGGTTCCATCAAATATTGGACGAATTCTCATTTAAATGCGCGCCAAGCGAAAACACACTTAACATTAATGACTTAGAACTCAATTTCATAAAATCTTGTGATAAAATTAATCAAACGAGAATTTTGGATTAAGGTTATCTGATTTTGAGACTTAGGTGGTACGTGTAAGGTGTAGTATTGTTTGGTGTTATAAACTAGGGTTTTCACTATGCTGCCCCAATATTACAGGGTTCTATGTTTCACTTTTATCGAACTGAAATTTGAACTTTATCATAATGACATTAAGTCGAATTTCAACTATCTTGAAAATGTAACATAGAACCATGTAATATTGGGGCAGCGAGTCTAGTCGGACGGTTTCAATAAAAGTAGTGCATTTTGAAGACGAAGCGGATCGCTGAGGACGTCAGTTGTTGCGCGCCTTATTGAATACAGCCCGAGCTAGGGTTGTCACTGTTGAGATATAATTTTATATACAGGGTGGCTAAAAAATAAGTGCATTCCCGTTGCCATGGAGGTTTTGGGATTATACTGAGCAACTTTTACTATGGGACCAAGCATGAAATCGCAAAAGAAAAATTTACGCTCCCATAGATAATGGACCAGCCAAAACGTATAAAACAGCCAATTTTTTTTCGCGATTTCGGGGTTGGTCCCATAGTAAAAGTTGCCCAGTTTAATCACAAAACCTCCCTGGCAACGGGAATGCACTTACTTTTTAGCCACCGTGTATATTGTGTCGCAACACTATTAAGTAATCAATCGTAACTTTGAAATAACTATAAAGCGGCCCACTGACTATCAGTCCGCCGGACGATATCGGCCTGTCAGTTAAAACAAAAATTTGACAGTTCCGAACAACTGACAGGCCGATATCGTCCGGCGGACTGATAGTCAGTGGATCCCTTAATGTTTTAACCTATTTATTCATGATTTAATTCCATAAAACCCTTGCCCTAATTAATAACAATGTAACTTGCGTAATACAACCTCTCTTAAAATCCAATTAGCGACACGTGAGTGTAACTGTATTGTAGTCGACACATATACAGGGAACTTTTAAATTTTTAGCCGAGATACTCTGCGAGTTAATTACGAAGACTATTACTGAAATACTTTTACAATGGCACAAACCCAGAAAACTAGAAAAACGTTGAAAATAAACCAGTACTTATTGTCAAATCATAATAAGTCAATGCGATACCAATTTTTTTCTTATCGCGGTTATATCTTAGCTTGACTCAAAAGTTCAAAACTATTTATAATAAAAACTGTTGAATCATGTGATGTTCATAGGGATTATATTGTTTGTATGTAAATAAAACAATTAATTTTGCTCCATACAGTGCCCCCGTAACATAGCCGGCAGCCATGATAGCATGACACTGATTAGTGTTGCAAGAGCATCTGCCTATTTATTAACCTTTTGAATGCCAATGACGGATATATCGGCACCGCAGGCCCAACGCCAAAGTCGGATTAATCGGTCACAGATCACAGAGCAAGACCATAGAGTAACTTATACTAGAGCGGTACTGTCATAGTAAATTTTGTAACCCCAGTAAATTCACTGCCATCCGTCGACACACTTTAAAACTAAAAATGAAGATTTATAAAAATACGATAGAATATATTTAAATATAGATAAAAAGATTTTTTTTTATTTGCATTAATTATTTTTATGATTTTGACCCATGTTCTTTCACTGATATGCGTTAAAATTGTTAAGTAACAAACGAAACCGTCAACGCCATCTATACGACTGTAGGCCAAAACTAGTAGCGCCCTCTGAACGAGAATCAAATTTTCTTGATTTTCGAGGCACGTTTTTTCCTTAGACTGTATCCATCTATTACGGAGTTATATCTATCTTTGGCAAGACCTACGTGCATGTGCATAAAGTTCAATCGCTGTTTTGACACTTCTGTGACGTGGCGTCCGAGTGACAGCTTTTGTGTTTGGCACGGCGTCGAAAAGGTTAACTGAACACCACGAATCATATCCAAAGATATAGTCCGACAAGAAATTGTAGAAAATTATTGAGGGCGCCACTTCCTACATTTAGTATTGGAATTTTTTTAGTTCTATTTTATGTCGCACTGTAAAATGCTCAACCGAATTAGTTGAAGGTTTCTCATTTTAGAATTTATACCTATTGTATTTGTTTGTGTGCTAAACTTATAGTGGAATTCAATAGAAATTGCAAATAATGTAACAAACTAATTCACCGTTAGAGTTTTGAATGATTCACGGTTAGTTTCACTAGACTTATATTGACCGGGATATAGACCGTGAGTGTAGTGTGTTTGGACAGACCAACGAGTGTGAACGCGACCGGACCAACAAGTGTGAATGCGACCGTTGGTAACGTTGAAAGTGAACGCAGCCGACGCGCAAGAATGAGGGTAGACAGAGCGCTGTCTACACAACTTTAACACCCACCCGCTATCTTCAGTCACCCGTGAACATGATGCATGTAACTGCGTCGAAATATCGGGAGCTCACAAATAATACAAAAGGTAATCACGGTCTATATCCCGGTCAATATAAGTCTAGTAATTTACCGTTATTTTATTATTTGTTACTTCGTGATTCGTGATCTCTATTTTTTTTAGGACAACCATGATTTTATTGTTATGAATTGTTTATATGCTTAAATCATTCATTTATATCAATTTCTAGTTAAAATGTTATTATTAATATTAATATTTCGGTGGAAACAACCTTCGTGAAAATGTTATATGTCCAATGCTTACAAAATCTGTCATATTTGTTTAGTCAGGGGCCCACTGACTATCAGTCCGCCGGACGATATCGGCCTGTCATTTGTTCGGAACTGTCAAATTTTTGTTCTAACTGACAGGCCGATATCGTCCGGCGGACTGATAGTCAGTGGGCCCCTAAGTCTGCAGAGATTTTGACAGCACACCCAGTTCCAGTGTTATTTTATAAGTCATAATTTCATTTAAGTTTGCTGTCAAAATCTCTGCAGACTTTTCTTGATTTGACTACATTATTTGCCATTTCTACTGAACTGCGCTTCATCTGTTCGTATTTCATTCTTCGCAAAACACAATTCTATTCTACTCCACGTTTCACCTGCCGAAAATAAATTGCAATAATCCCACCGTGACCAAATACATAATGCTATGCGCATTTATATGAACTGATTTAGACCGGCATCAAATATACGATAGATTTATTTTCTCTAAAAATAACAAAATAAACAACCAATCAATCAACTTTCATTGGCCAGAAATGAAATCGGTCAATCGGAAAATTTGGAACGTCAAGTTTCGTTGCTTATTTTTGTCTCCTGACTCACTTTTGATATTACTTTTCCCTGGAAATGGAAAGTTTTAATGCTAAGCTTATTTTGTGTTATTTTATATACATTATAAATGACTACTAGTTTTTGACCGCAACTTCATAGGCAGACCAATCCACTTTTAGACGGACAAAATCTGGACGACTTCTATCTACAAACTTCAATGGAAAATTTCGCTTTTAAATAATGTATGGGTAGGTATACACGTATATGTATGTAAACATTTTAACTGTACATAAGACAGGTTAAACACAATGAAACAAAATATATAACACTATGTAGGTACAAAAAATTAAATTATGGTTTGATTTTTACATAGAGTAAATAATTAAAACCTGGTTCTGACGAATAATTAAATTAAATTAAAATTAAAAAGCTTTTATTTCGGATTACATATTAGATCCATAGAATATAATATTATTAATATTAAAAAAAATAAAATTAACACTAAACTTAAAATTAAATTAAACTTAACATATTTAAAAAAGTTACTTTTGATAGACTGTGTGTGGTGTGTGTGCATGTGGACTGTGTATGTGTGTGTGTGTGTGGTGTGATAATTATATAAAAATAATTTTAAATAATTTTATTTTATATGTAATACTGATCAATATGACCTCGGTCTCTTTAAAACAAGAGTGAATAGGCTGTTACTGAACCGGTGAGCTCCATATTAGGCCCTGTCTTCACTTTCCATCTGGTGTGACTAGGGCCAATCGCCGATCAGTTTATAATAATAAAAAAAAAAAAAAAAAAAAAAAAAAAAAAAAAAAAAAAAAAAAAAAAAAAAAAACAAGCGATTTGCTCTCTGATAGACCTAAAATTTTGACAAATATTAAACTGGAAAGGTGATTAACTCCAGATATTTTTTGGTATTGCCAGAGACTGGAAATGTGTCGTTCTAAATGTTGATTCGAATTTATTAATCGCATTCCCATACAAATATTTGCTTTCATTTTATTTTATTTGGGGGATATTATTATTATTCATTTATTCATTAACAATATTACAATTGTGTCTGAATATTGACTATTTCTAATACTTAACCCAGGGCTCGGAACCGGTATTTTTTTAAAACCCCGAAATAGCCCAATATTTTGAATTTTTTTATGCTCATTACGTAGGACTGAATCATGTATTTAGGAAACAATTTTGCATTATTAAAACGTCCCATTAAAAATGAAATTATAAACAAAAGAACGAAAAGAACGTAATAATACCGGTATTTTTGTATGGAGCAAGTCAGGGGACTTAACCTAACATTCTTCAATTTAACTACGGTAAAAAGAGAAATTACAAAATGTGATAACAAAATATCACAAAGTTCATTACAAAATAGGATCACAAAATTCATTACAAAGTAATTATTAAAAATTCGGCAAAATATTTAATAAAATCTTCAATAAAAACTATAGAGCACTCTTAATGTGGGTTGTTATGAACTATTTTAATCATTATTCCATCTAAATATGTAAGGTGTTTTTTAGGTAATAACTTACACATAATTTTATTTATTAAATGATTTTGGACGGCCACAACGCAAGCCTTATTAAGCTATCTGTGGGACTAGGTCAATTTGTGTAATAATATTTATTTACTTATTTATTTATTATTTATCATAGAGTAACTTATACTAGAGCGGTACTGTCATAGTAAATTTTGTAACCCCAGTAAATTCACTGCCATCTGTCGACACACTTTAAAACTAAAAATGAAGATTTATAAAAATACGATAGAATGTATTTAAATATAGATAAATGATTTTTTTATTTGCATTAATTATTTTTATGATTTTGACCCATGTTCTTTCACTGATATGCGTTAAAATTGTTAAATAACAAACGAAACCGTCAACGCCATCTATACGACTGTAGGCCAAAACTAGTAGCGCCCTCTGAACGAGAATCAAATTTTCATGATTTTCGAGGCACGTTCTTTCCTTAGACTGTATACATCTATTACGGAGTTATATCTATCTTTGTTATTTATTCATCACAGCTCACATTCCTACATCTGACTGGCTCTGACACGCCCACAACTTGAGCTACTGATGAATTAAAATATTCACTTTATTATTTTCTAAACTAAGTAGTACCAACCCTATCCTCAGAGGTTTTACGAGTAGTATCGTTTTTATGCTGATTGTGTTATGGAAAACACACTCGTTGAACGAAACCCGCCAGGGACGGACGAATGCAATAATGTTCGAAATATTTACTGAACATTCTTGAACTTTACTGCAAAGAGATAAGGACTAGAATGAGTCAATAAAAGTGGATAGTAAGTTCACTGATAGATTATACGATTAGATCTTATGCAAAAGTAGATTTGGGTAATCTATACTAATATATTAAGTATAAATGCGAAAGACTCAAATTAAGTCAAAGGCAATTGGTCTAACGCGATTAAATTTCATTATTTTACCTTTTTACGGTTCCGTACCCAAAGGGTAAAAACGGGACTCTATTACTAAGACTCCGCTGTCCGTCCGTCTGTCCATCTGTCTGTCTGTCACCAGGCTGTCTCATGAACCGTGATAGCTAGACAGTTGAAATTTTCACAGATGATGTATTTCTTTTGCCGCTATAACAACAAATACATATATGAAAGAGAAATATATGGATAGGCATATATGGAAGAGAGGCCTATGCTCAGCAGTGGGCGATAAAGGGCTGATATGATGATGATGAACAACAAATACTAAAAAGTACGGAACCCTCGGTGGGCGAGTCCGACTCGCACTTGTCCGTTTTTTTATTATTAATAATTTTTAATCAAAGTCTTTTTCGGCACCACAAAGGCTCTGCAAAAGGCTCTATCGCAAGTTTCTAAACCACATTACGTAGAGAATGCCTTCTGGCATTAAGTCCGCCATTTGTACTCTTCATGTATTGTGCAAAGAAGTTTAAATAAATTACGTCATAGCATTTGACCTTCCATAGATATTTAATCAAGCTAGAAAAACTAGAACGCGTTATATAAATGAAACCAGCTCTTAAGGGATTCGTAGCTTCCCGGTTAAACAAAATTAAACTT
Organism: Cydia strobilella; assembly: GCF_947568885.1. NCBI lineage: Eukaryota > Metazoa > Arthropoda > Insecta > Lepidoptera > Tortricidae > Cydia > Cydia strobilella. Next base: position 1,635,806 of record NC_086046.1, on the reverse strand, counting down.
TATTTCGCACATAATAAACAGAATAATTTAACCGGGAATTGAGGGTAGTTACGACTTTTTATAACTTGTAGAACTTGTTCTGATATTAAAGTAGTGCAAGCGAGCTCATACCAAAAAGCGAATTTTAGTTGCAAACTGTGTGGTTGTGTTTATCCCGCTTCAGTAAGCTTGAAACTGGGCTTTGTGGATACTTTGAAGGTTTATTTTATTGGGAAATTCTGAAATTATGAGTAGAAAACTTTCTGCAATACGCAACTTTAAGGGCTCTTATAATAATTTAGCATTATGTCATGCATGCACCTTAGTCCAATAATTTCCTGACTAGTCGCACTTGTTAGTAGTACAGATATGGTGTACATGATGTATATTTTAAATGTGTCTATTGTAACTTATACTAGAGCGGTACTGTCATAGTAAATTTTGTAACCACAGTAAATTCACTGCCATCTGTCGACACACTTTAAAACTAAAAATGAAGATTTATAAAAATACGATAGAATGTATTTAAATATAGATAAATGATTTTTATTATTTGCATTAATTATTTTTATGATTTTGACCCATGTTCTTTCACTGATATGCGTTAAAATTGTTAAATAACTAACGAAACCGTCAACGCTATCTATACGACTGTAGGCCAAAACTAGTAGCGCCCTCTGAAGGAGAATCAAATTTTCTTGATTTTCGAGGCACGTTTTTTCCTTAGACTGTATCCATCTATTACGGAGTTATATCTATCTTTGCTATTACCATGTGTTGATGAATAAACTATTATCTATCTATCTATCTATAGCTTTTCAACAGTTTAAAGTTGCATATACGTTTTCAGAAATAGCAATGCGTTTGGAGTTTATAGTTGTAGTACAGTCGCCATCAGATATATCGGAGCGGCCGAGGTGTATAATATCTGAACACGCACTCTAGCGCCTTGACAATAGAGCCCGTGTTCAGATATTTGTGAGGGCCTTGGCCGCTCCGATATATCTGATGGCGACTGTATCTAGGTAGAAGATTGTATCACGACGAGATTAAAACTTTAATAACAATAAACATTTATTTACATACAAGATATATACAGTGGTACTACGTAAACTTTAATTAATATTTTTTTAAACTCGAATCGACCTCAAGGGCTCAAATAATGTAGTATAAGCATCCTTTTTTACGCTTAGAAATGTAAAATTTCAAGCTTTATCCATACTATCCATACTAATATTAAAAATGCGAAAGTCTGTCTGTCTGTCTGTGTGTTCCCTCTTCACGCTTAAACCGCTGAATCGATTTAGATGAAATTTGGCATAGAGATAGGTCGAGTCCCTGAGAAGGACGTAGGATAGTTTTTATCCCGAAAATCATCCCTTAAGAAAGTAAAAAGCGGGATGGAATTGAGATAATTAATGAAGTGCCTGCTAATTTGTGTGCATAATATGCTCAAATTGAATAATTGCTATGAGAATTTTTCCAGGCGCTATACTTACTTTAGCTACTGTTACTAAGTCCACGCAGACGAAGTCGCGGGAAAAAGCTAGTTACAATATAAATGCACCCGCGTTTTCCTCCACTCGGCGATTTTTTAAATGCAAGTTTGCTCCCAACCAGGATAAAAGTGAAAAAAACTCTCATGTTCCAGAAAATATTATTTTAACTGGAGCAAACTCTTTAGCTTCTATGGTTCTAAATATGTGCCATTTTCAACCATAAGGGTACTTATTGTCGCTTGTCAGTAAGGCGCTATTTCCATATAGCTTCAATTAGAAATCAACCTTATCAACAAGCGACAATGTGGTACCTTTTAGTTGAAAACGTCACATATAGGTTTATAATTTATATCGTTGGAAAAGTGTAATCCCTAACACGTTTCTATCTTCAGCTTGTTTATAGTTTTTTTATTGTTGAGAGTTAATATCCCAAAAAACCGGCCAAGTGCGAGTCGGACTCGCGCATAAAGGGTTCCGTACTATTACGCAAAAAAAACGGCCAAGTGCGAGTCGGACTCGCGTTCCAAGGGTTCCGTACATTACACAGTTTAAACAATGTATTTTTTATGTGAAACGTGAGTGAAATGTCTTTAAAAAACCCGTAGGGGTTGGATCAAAAACTAAGTAATTAAGTCCGACTCACGCTTGACTGCACATTTCTAATAGGTTTTCCTGTGATCTATAGGTAAAGATCTATTTTGTGTATTTTTTTCAAAATTTTTGACCCAGTAGTTTCGGATATAAAGGGGGGAATGGTCATTTTTTGCCTATTTTCTTGAATAACTTCTAAACTAATAATGAGCTCTTTAATTTGATATGTAACACGATATAGTTTGAAAAACTTTATTTTTTAATTTTCTCATTTACCCCCCAAAAGTGGCCCCCGTGTTTAAAATTCATTTGTTTACGTTACATGTCCGTCGTTAGGTCACAAACTTACATATGTATACAAAATTTCAACTTAATTGGTCCAGTAGTTTCGGAGAAAATAGGCTGTGACATACGGACAGACAGACAGACGCACGAGTGATCCTATAAGGGTTCCGTTTTATCCTTTTGAGGTACGGAACCTTAAAAACGGCAAAAAATTACGTTTTTTGTGTGGGACCCACTTAAATATTTCACTGTCTTGGGTGGGATTCCACTGGATTTGCTAGGCCACTGCCTGCCATCTGAGCTACCGAGACCTTACCTAATACAGCGAATATTTCCCCCATATAATATGAGCCTTAGCGGCCCTAGTGACATCTACCGTAAAAATGTTACGCTTCTTAAGGCCGTTCCATCGGTTTGCCGCTGTCTCTGTCACATTTCGCAAGAAAGAACGGGACAGATCATACGCGCCAAGTGTCAATTTTGTTCGAATTTTGTCGATTTTTATTTATTTTAAAAACGTTACCTTACAATATCAAAATTCGAAAGCTATGAAATTACTATTTAAGTTAAGATTGTTTTTTCTTTTTTTTTGTTTATAGTATCACATAATAAATAACCGAGTAAAGTAGGATTAAAAGTCCGAGTTAGAGGTTACATTGGGAACTAAATATATCGAGCGAAGTCTCATAATTCGTGTATCGGAAGCTATGTTGTTAAAGATAATATAGTCAAGGACTAAATATATTGTTTCCACGTCTATAAATATCAACGCCTCTTAGAAAAACATGATCATATAAGGAGATTTTTCGCCTTCTGGCTCAGGGAACCGCCTTAAACAGCTCCCGGAAATAAGAGCTAAATTAATTTTGTATTCAACAGAAACGTCTACGAATGATGCTATTTACAGTCGCCATCAGATATATCGGAGCGGCCAAGGCCCTCACAAATATCTGAACACGCCTCTATTGTCAAGGCGCTAGAGTGCGTGTTCAGATATTTTTGAGCACGTCGGCCGCTCCGATATATCTGATGGCGACTGTACAAAGATACAAGTTGCTACGTTACCAATCATTTATTCTCTTACTAGCTTTTGCCCGCGACTTCGTCTGCGTGGACTTAATAACCCCAGCTAGAGTAAGAATAGCGCCTGGAGAAAATCTTATAGCAATTATTCAATTTGAGCATATTATGCACACAAATTAGCAGACACTTCATTAATTATCTCAATTCCACCCCGCTTTTTACTTTCTTAAGGGATGATTTTCGGCATAAAAACTATCCTACGTCCTTCTCAGGGACTCAACCTATCTCTATGCCAAATTTCATCTAAAACGGTTCAGCGGTTTAAGCGTGAAGAGGGAACACACAGACAGACAGACAGACAGACAGACAGACTTTCGCATATTAATATTATAGTATAGTATGGATATATAAAATATATAATTATATATAATGATATGGATTTGACAGTTTTATATAAATAATCTAGGATGAACTACCGTTACCTAGTTTGCGTTTGTTTGTAACAGCGCCATCTTTCATGAAAGGACATCAAACTAAACAGATGCTATTGAACTTAGGCCAGGATTACACTTGTAAGTTTTACTTACGTAAGTAGGGACACAGCTATACTACAGAATAAGATATGAATATCGTTATCTCATTCTAGCAAATAGCTTTGTCCCTACTTACGTAAGTAAAATTTACAAGTGTAATCCTGGCCTTAGAAACAAATTAAAAGTGGAAAAATTCACTGTCTTGGGTGGGACTTGAACCCACGACCACTGGATTCGCTAGCGCAGTGGTCTGCTATCTGCATCATCTGCAATGTCATCGTAAGCCAAAAATAATTTAGCCATAACACCCATTAAAAAATATTGCCAAGTTTACTGCGACAAAATCGACTTTGGCAAAATCGGGCAAAGTTACATAAAGTTTAATGAGATATTTACTCGTGCGGTACTTATTCAATAGCTTTGACATCGGATAAATCGTATTAGGAACTTGAAATTTTTTGGTTGGCAGGCCAATTTATTCGCACACTTGTCTTCATCATCTGACAGTGTCGAAATATGGGCAATATTCAGATACGAATAGTCGAATATGTGGCCAAAGATTACGTAATGCCGTAGCCAAAATGACAAGTGTTTAATTGCTTATCGACAAACGCCAAAGTTGGATTTCTGTGGCACTAAATTCGTACCTTCTCACAGTGATGGTCAATTAAACTAACAAGAAAGAAAGTTAATTTATCATTCAAATTAATGAACATTTATAAACTTTAAACGTCTTTAAAAATACAGAAAATAACTTTAAAATGTAATCAAAAGTCGTAGCCTGCAAGTTTCCTTCGGCATGTTTTAATCAAGATCAATTCAAACCGAGTTTTCCAATCAGATTTCATGTAAAGATTTTAGAGTCCAAGTTATCACATAAGTCCCCACGTACTTGTACAAGTACAAATTCAGTTCGAGATTTAATCTATATAAAGTTCCAAATTCAAAATCACAAAAATTGACTTGAGTCTTACGAGCTTATAAAGTGCTCTAGATTCTAGTTACTACACTGAAACTAGTAAGTTACTAAACTGAAATCGATATCAAGGCTGGCAGACAGTAAATAAATATTGTCCCAAGTGACAAACAGTCTGGACACCCTACGCCATTTGTCCCGTCCAGAGACAGGAACAAATGACGCGTGGTCACTACTGTAACATATCTCGGAAATGTGAATGAAACTTGGAGTGCCGTTTGTCGGTGTCCGAGGACTGTCTCGCGGAACACGAGAATGTGGCCACCTAGGAAAGGGTGGCCAGGCGTTATTTGTCGTTGTCTGGGTCTAAACATTTAGAACAGGTACATATTTTATTGGTAGAAAATTTGTACAGGATGTCCAGCGGCATATTTCCGATTTCTAATTCAAATAATTTTCGAAGTGCGAGGGTGACGCGGGGGGATGTTTTAGTTTTGTGAGTGTGGCGGATTAATTCGTGACAATGGATCACTGGCCAGCCAGAGCGTGCATGTGATATTGAGGCGAACGTACCAAAACTTATTAATAAGGCAAGGCGAGGAATTAATTGCGTAATATGCGGAAAATTATGGAGGAGTGCGTACACAGCGAAGGTCGACATTTTGAAAAAGTTAATTAAAAAAAAATGAATTTCGGAATAATGTTCTTTTTATAAAATAAATAGGTACTTGCGGTTTATGTATTAGTTTTCTTTATTCGAATTTTGAAATCGAAAATCGGTCGCTGTACACCGATCGATATGCTGAGTAACCTAAATGTCAAAGGATTGAGAAGTGGCAAAAAAGTGTGGGGTGTGTGTGAGTGTGTATAGTAAATTACGAAAAAAAAGATTAACAAGACTTTATCTTACTTGCCACATTAGTGTATGTATGTTTTGAGAGAGGATTCATCTTGGAAGCTATGTTAATAAAAAACAATTTCATTTGAACTTGGTATAAAATTATTAAAAACGAGCCTACGCATTACCTACGCATTAAATTATTACTAGGTTAAATTATTCTAAATTATTTTAAAAACGGGGGGAGTTATGCATTATTAGGTAAGTCAAATCAAAGATAGATATAACTCCGTAATAGATGGATACAGTCTAAGGAAAAAACGTGCCTCGAAAATCAAGAAAATTTGATTCTCGTTCAGAGGGCGCTACTAGCTTTGGCCTACTGTCGTATAGATGGCGTTTACGGTTTCGTTTGTTATTTAACAATTTTAACGCATATCAGTGAAAGAACATGGGTCAAAATCATAAAAATAATTAACGCAAATAAAAAAATCATTTATCCATATTTAAACACATTTTATCGTATTTTTATAAATTTTCATTTTTAGTTTTAAAGTGTGTCGACAGATGGCAGTGAAGTTACTGGGGTTACAAAATTTACTATGACAGTACCGCTCTAGTATAAGTTACTCTATGGTCAAATGAACGCTCGACATTATTGTTTCGATCTGTTTTCGAGTATCTGCATCGTCTCTAAATATAAAGTACAATCCACAGTTCAAATAAAGAAAATAATAAATGATAAAAAAACTTATTTAATAACAAAAGCTACTGCGAATGTAATAAGCACAAGGGTTTAAAATATCAACTTAGCAGTAATAGTGCTAAGTGCCTGCCGTTCCAGTCTGCACGTGACGCCACTGCTGAGCAAAAAACGTCTTATTTCTCTTATTGTTTCATATGACATGTGACCTTTTGGTTTTGGTATAAGTAATGGTCTCACCCGAGTTGGACTCTCCCGTTAAAGAGTTAACGACTTCATTCCGGAGTATGATGCTATATAGCTTCATTTTAAATGCGTCTTAAGCAGGTTAAAACTGTTGAAAGACACTAGGTTTGTTTTGATATTGCTTTGGAGAATGTTTTCTGTAAAATGTTAATTTTAGTCTAGTTTTCTACGATTTTTTTATGTTTAAGTACCTACTTAGCGCAGCCAATAGGATACAAAAACCGGCCAGGTGCGAGTCGGACTAGCGCACGAAGTGTTCCGTACCATTATGCGTGATTGCAGACAGGGTTGACGGTGTTTATTTGAACAACTGCTGCCTCATTCATGTGCGCAGGAACTTATAAATATTTAAATCTGTAAATAAATATATAATACGGAATTGATAATAATATAATTAATTTTACTGTTACTAACCTTAGTATAAGATTACCCATAAGCATTACTAACACTGATTGATCCTAGTTGGTCGTTGAATAAAGAATTTAATTTTAATTACACAAAAAACGGCAAAAAAAAACACGTTTGTTGTACGGGAGCCCCACTTATATATTTATATTATTGTTTTTAGTATTTGTTGTTATAGCGGCAACAGAAATACATCATCTGTGAAAATGTCAACTGTCTAGCTATCACGGTTCATGAGATACAGCCTGGTGACAGACGGACAGACAGACAGATAGACTGACAGACAGACAGACACAGTATTGAAAACCTGATTTTTTCAAATCTGGACATTCTTGGGCTCATTCTACTCAGAATCGATAGCATTCTCCATCCTGCCATTAAAAAAAGATGTCCCAAAATGTCCATTCCGTTACTTGTAGTGCGTGACGTAGTGGAATGTACAATTTTTATACAAATTTTGTGACATTTTTATATCATTAGGATTAATTAGATTAATTAAGCGAGTGATTCTGACTTGAAAGAACCCAAAAACATCAGGATCTGTTAGAATCAGGTTTCCAATATTTATTTTAGAAAATTACCGGTTTACTATTTTTCTAATGCTAAAAATGAGGTTTAGTAAGGTTAGGTTCGTTGTTTAACACCAACAGCAACTCGGTTACTGGCTTCAGCTAAACACGTTGTGCTCAAAGCGCCATTATGTAAAGTGCAGCTCGGGCCCGTAATAGCATACGTAATATTAATACACTTTACATAACGAGCTAAGTTAGACGTGATCAGAAATATCGAAGTATTTATTATGTACCGTAAAATGGGGTGAGTTGGAGCAAAACTGACATTCAAACCTCGATAACATTTTATTTTTACATAATATGCAAACTGAATGGTGTAGATGTCGGCGGCAGATCGTAAAACCGGGCATATCGAGATATTCCTAGGCATATCATGATCTGACTAGCGACTACCGGCCATATCGTTCAAACCTCAACGTTTGACGATTTGCCTTTGCGGCGTTTCATGATATGCCTAGGAATATCACCCCTTCACGGCGATTTCGCAATTTGGTTTGCGGCAAAATGGCGGAAAAGCATCAGCTGATCGAGTTTAACTGTTAGTTTATCTACGGCATCATATGTGATTTAGCTGTTTTTCCATTTTGTTTTGTTGTAAATCCGTAAAATATAGTCGCTTAATACAATATAATTCTAATTTATAATTGATATTTATCTTTCCACTTGAAACCCTTGAAGATTGCACGCATATCGTTGTCGCTAGTCAGATCACGAAATGCCGGCGTTTCATGTTATTTTAGGATGCGCCCGGTATGAAGCTAGGAATATCAACGAATGCAATGGGTATGATCGATCTGCCGCCTCTTTTATTAGGCAGATCGTGATATGCCTGGGTTTTTCTTAGTCAGATCGTGAAAGGGCGGCGTTTCATGATATGCCTAGGAATATCTCGATATGCCCGATTTTACGATCTGCCGCCGACATATATAATAAGACTAATAAGTGTTCCGGACGTTTGTATTTTAGTTTTTACTATATTTTGGGTCGTTCCATTTCATAACTTTGACAATAAACAGGAAACCCCACCTCACCCCGTAGTCCCTCGTAATTGGGGAGAGATGGATTTTCATACAAAGGTGATTTTGGAAGATTGTTGGATCGTTTTTTTTTTATTATGAGTATTACTATAGCTCCATTTAAAATTGGAATACATTATTTTTGTAGATGTAGCCTTAAAACCCCTTCTTCCTTTCAACCCTTCTCTCCCCATTCATAACCCAACTCTCCCCGCGGACCCTACTCACCCCATTTTACGGTACTTCGATATTTCTGATCACGTCTAATCCGGGTTGATTAATTATTTGTTGTACATGTTGATTTGTGTTAAAGTGGAAATATTAGCCGAGTTAGTCGTAATTATTGTCATTTTAAATAATTTATAACGGTTTGGTGAAACCTGCAGTTGTAATTAAGGAATTTTTTATTTAATTTTGAGAAAAAAAAATTGCTGTCATAACAGTATTTTTTTTAGATTTAATGCATTTAATGCATTTTGTAATTTTTCCTCAGTCACCCGTTGACCACGAACGCTGTAAAGAGTTCGAAACGTCGGGATGTATTATAAATTCAATATACGCGATATAATCCGTTTTCATAGTTTTATTTCAGTTATAATGTGGTTAATGTTACTTAATTGAACCCCGAATAAATTAAGTCTCTTTCCGAATACATGCTGAAAATTACGATCAATTTCGTAAATAATGATACCATTATAGCTTATTAAGTTACATATAAAATACATTTAGAATGACATCAATGTGACATTTTATTTCGAAGTAAACAAATTTCGAGTAGCAACATCGATGACATTTGAAGCAATTCAATGGGCAGGATTCGTGCAGCAGTATTGCAGCGCGACATTACTGCCGGTAGCTGGTCGGATTTTTGACATTTGCGACAGCAATGAAGTCGGCAACAATGTCGCGCTAACGCTGGTACATACTGAATCCGAACGGTACCTTTATGGTAGTAATTTATTTCTCAAAACATATTAAAATATCTCACTTTCACCAACTTATAATAAGAAATGAACGAATAATATTCCCGTATCACACCCGCAAAAAAGGTTACCACGAAATTGCTAGTTCTTTTCTCTGCAAAAGATTTACAGCAACAATGTGAAAATGGACATTAGGAACTACAAAACTTATGAAATGTATTCCAAATGTCCCTGAGTAAAGAATAATATATCTAGTTTTAAGATAAACGGTGGAAGAACGAGATGCGAGAATCATGGCCGCCGGCCGGCCGCGGATTAACATAAAAATGGTTTATAATAGTTTTGTAGCCATTTTTCCACATTCAACGACAGCACACAGCACACCGTTTTGTCGCCAAAATAGTGTTTAGTTTTGACTTTATAAAATTTATATGTATTTTGTTCGTTTGTAAGATAATACATCTTGGTCCTTTGCTGCGTGAAAAACTTTTTTTTTTTAATTTATTGTTATATAAAGAGAACATACATTAATTTTGTTACAAAAAATTCGCCAAACTGTGTAACAGTTTGTTGGCGATGCGCTCTTATTATTATTTTATCTTACCTAATACGTACTTATTCTAATTCGAATTTTCCACTCATTTACTCTAAGGTTAGCTGGAAGAAATCCCTTATAGGGATAAGCTCGCCTTTGTACCTAAATTTATATGAATTTCATGTTATCAATTTTTGTTTTGTACAATAAAGTGATTTACTACTACTACTACTACTACTTATTGATTACTGTAATTAAAATTACAACATTAAAAGTTAGTTTTATGCATAACAGATGCAATGCGCATGCATCCCTGGAGTGCATACTAGTATGTACCTAAATCTAAAACAAGCTCCCACAGAAGTGGCCAGAAATTCAAAAAGTAACTAGTAAAGTTAACACTTCACCTAGCTTTAACTACACTAAACACAAGTAACAATATTGTGATATATATATACTAACAATGGCTTTCAGAATAATTATTTAACAATATTTCCTTAAGCTTTGCCTTAAGACTACCTATTTTTAATTTATTTTCCTCAAGTAAAACGATTTTGTTTTATTTTATTTTTTGCCACGGATCATTGTCATGGATGAATAACTTTTTAAAATGATCAACAATATGCCATATTAAAAAAGTTACAACTTATTTTTGGGCCACCGTGTACACATTGCCGTAAAGGTCTGTTTTTAGGATTCCATACCCAAAGGGTAAAACGGGAACCTATTACTAAGAGTCCGCTGTCCGTCTGTCCATCTGTCACCATGCAGGCTGTATCTAACCGTGATAGCTAGACAGTTGAAATTTTCACAGATGATGTATTTCTGTTGCCGCTACAAAAACAAATACAAAAAAAATATGGATGGAGTAGTATTTTGTATGGACACGGCCGCTGAAGGCACTGCTATCCTAGGAAACCAGAGCTATAAAGAAAAAAAAATGTGGTAGACTTTTGAAATAATTTAGCACTTTGTGGTTACAATTTGTGGTGGCTCGTAGATTGTAACCACAAAGTGCCAAATTATTTCAAAAGTCTACCACAATTTTTTTTTCGCTCGTAAATTGGTATGTTTCTTGGAACTTAGGCCTGATTTCTTCCTATTCTGAAGTCGGTCGCTGACGTCGGAAGAAATCTGCCGCGGACGGCAGCGTCGCTGTGCGGGAGCCCATAGAACATTGTGTTAATTCGTTCCTCATTTGTACGCTCAACCGACGTCAGCGACCGATGTCAGCGTAGAAGGAAATCAAGGCAGGCTGGAAACAGTGCTCGACCGACGGTCAGCGCTGACCGTCGGTCCTGACCAAACCCAATAGCAAATCACGCGAGTACCGTCAGCGTAGCTGTGTGCGCGCGTTCATAGACGCATTGATATTGCTACGCCGACCGACGGTCAGCACTGATTGTCGGGGTCGAGCACTGTTTTCATCCTTAGGATCAGGATGTACTCACTCACTTTATGATACAGGTGAAACTGGCTTAGTGTTCTTGATTACCTGTAAATAGAAAATATATAAATATTAGGATACGATCAAACAAAATGGCCGAATTCGAAAACTAAGTAACATATAATATGCATGTTTGATATGTTAATTAATCTTAAAGATAAGCAATTTATTAGCACATTGAAACAAGAAAACCTACAGGCCAATTCAAACGCATAATATGTATCGTTGTTCCTTTTATCTTATTATGCAATAAATTGTTTGATTTTACAATAGTAGATTGTTAACCAAGGGATGAAAGGCACTCATTCCTGCCGAGGCATTTTGGTGCTCGAACGCAGTGAGAGCGCCAATAGTTCGAGGCAGAAATGATGCCTTTCACCCGAGTTAAACACTACTTTTCATTTCGAATACGAGGAAAGTATACATTTCTGTAGTATTTCTTGAGGGTACTTTCAATTAACAATTCAGACAAAAGTATCGTTATTTATGGAATGGAGAGTCAAATATCAAAATGAAAATTTTATAACAAATCCATTAAAACTCAAATTCCAATTGCTTGTCGTAAAAAAAATTAAAAAAATCGTACTTCGAACGTAAAATGCTTTAGTGCAGACACGTATCATTTTCCGCACACCTTTTAGAACAACAATGACCCTCTTACAGAGCATGAGAAATGAAAAATAGTTATTTTTATGTAGGCCGTAATTTGCGGCCCTTTAAACATTTTATTACTCATTCTTGCCTGTGATCGACAGGTAGATTTGCCGAGAAAGGAGGCCTGACGATAACAAGGCCCTCTTGTGTGTACTCCCTATGGATCCCTACTCTCAAACTTCATGCCACTGACACATTGTCATCGTAAATCGTAAGCGAGTTCATTGTTTACATGGACCAGCGTAAATTTGTCATCAAACAACAACTTAAGTAGAATATTACAATAATATAAGGGGTGAAAATAAGATCGAAAAAGTTTACAAGTCTAAAAAATTGAACTTAGATTGAGATAAAATGTCCATCATGTAACGTGACTATTAATATTGCACTGGCAACACTGCTAGCTAAATTCAAAAAACGAATGGCTACGTTACAACCGGTCGGTCACGGTTGACAGTTGACACTTGGGAACGAGACGTCTTCGCGTAAGGTTGGTGATATTTTGAATATTTATGTATTTGCTTTAAATAGTTGAATATTTTGTACAATAAACATTTGATTCGTTAATTGTTGTTTAAAACTATCTTTTACCTTTGAAATATCGTACAATCATAAGGCCTAGAACTCGTTTCTGATTCTAATTTCATGTTTCTAAAAAAGTCATGGATTTGATCTGCGAGCTGTCAAGTGACAATTACGATTTAACTGGTCCCTTTGTTTGACATAATGTATGTGATGTAGTTACCGGTTACCATCAGGTAGACCGTATGCTTGTTTGCCGCAATGGTACAAAAGGGGGATCAAGTTACATTAGGGTCAGTACACACGAGATGTTTAGTGAACGAAGCACGTTTGGATGGGCGAAGAGCACTGCAAACTCTTTGTTATGCCATCGTCAATCATTCTCTGAAGCCTCTCGATAAACTTTGAACTTTAACACATGTATATAAGGTAGAGAATGTAATGATAATGTATACGGAAGAAAGAGCACGTAGGTTTGAAAGAAAAAGTAGTTTTATGTGTTCGGAGTTTCGTGAATAAGATTATTCGGAATCGCTTAGCGTGTTTCAGGGGAAAACATGGGGTAGTGGGTAAGTAGGTTACTTTTGCTTAGTTCATTGTACCTGTAAACATTGTTTATAGAAGACATACGCAAGATAAACTGCCTGATGGTAAGCAATTATCGTGGCCCATGGACAGCTGTAACACCAGAGGGGTTGCTAGTATGTTGCCGACCTTTAAGATGCTCTTTTCTTGAAGCCCATACCTTCAAGATCATATCGATTCTGAAATGCCTACCTCAGGCGACAGTTCATTCTACAATTCAGCGCGAGGCGGAATGTTGAAGATTTCACTAGACTTATATTGACCGGGATATAGACCGTGATTACCTTTTGTATTTATGAGTTTATAGAGATTTGTCAAGTATTTGGTCAAAATAATTAATTTCATTAACGGGATTAAAAACTGTAATAGATGTCATATATTAAAGAAAAAGTGACGAAGCCCTCCAGTGGTGAAGGCCGGATTTGATTTGTTCCCAAACTTGTTCATAGATGGCAGCACCAGTCTCTCTCGCTACAACGTAAATCCGTAAGGAGTTCGTTTAGGAGGTGCAAGCGCGCACTGCTTGCCCTTAGAGCTGGTCAAAGACGCCTAGTCTTACTAAGATGGCATATAGTCGAGAAATTCGGACGGACACCGCCGTGGCGGGGTGGCCTAGGGGTTCATGGCGTTAGCCGCGATAGCTAAAGACGCCGGTTCGAATCCGGCCTTCACCACTGGAGGGCTTCGTCACTTTTTCTTTAATATATGACATCTATTACAGTTTTTAATTTATATATAGTAGTGTGACTACTTTAAAAAACACAAATCAAAATATTTAATAAAATAATTTGATTTGTTCCCAAACTTGTTCATTAACGGGTTTAGACCCGTTAAAAATTGTCATTAAATTGTCGCGATTAAATTGTCATTTTGCTGGGACGTCAGTCTTCCGTGGCCACAAGTTGCAACCTGGCTGAAACGTTGAAAAAAAGGTAAAATTGTAACATGGCAAACCTGCATAGTGCAGCCACCGCGCGCACTGGCCGGCTGTAAAAAAAAACTAAGCCATTCGCCCGTCTTTTGTTTTTTCTCATAATTTTTCTCTGGGAATTTTGTTGCAAATAACCCACAACTCTGATTACTTATATTTATTTAATGTGACTCCATGCTTATGTGATTTGTGTTAAAAGTATTAATACGATAGTAATACGAGGGCTGCGTCTAATGCAGGTAAAATTTGTATAGTATTAAGTTTATGTTTAAATTAAACCTAATCCAAGTCTTATTTGTACGTCACTGGTTCTTGTAACTGAATGAGTCTTGGGTTAGGTTTCAACCCGGAAACTAAGAACGCACGATTGTTGCAGCCCTTTCTTTTGGTTTAAAACTGAAGACGCATGATTGAAGCTACTTATTTTCTGGATATTCGCTCCTGAAGTTTTTATCTGCTTGCGCCTGGTGAGCCCGCGTAGCCGCAGTTGCTACTACCGCTGCGGAATTTCATCGTTCGGCTCGACGAAGATTGGAAATCGAAAACGTTAAGGCCAGTGACGATATTTTATTGGTTTTTGACTCGTGTACTGACAGAAATTAATTTATTGTACATATTTTATTATTATATTGTTTTACTATAAGAACCTAGTTTTCATTTTCTACCGCTCTAGTAAGCCGGCTACAAAATAATGAAATCTTATCTCGTTAGACCCGTTAATGACATTAATTATGTGTGAGTGTAGAGTATTATATTTGCTCAAATATAAAGTGCTAATATATAGTACTTACTTGTAACAGTGAGTACGAAACCTAGCGGTACTCCTTTAAACCTATTTGTATTGCCTTAAAATTTCAATTTCAGGCATTTATTACGAAGATCAAACCTATAGACTTGTTCAAATTTGTTCCGGAATCCAGAAAATTCCTGATTGGTGCAAGCATCCGGAGAAACTTCCTGATTGATCCCTCTTTTTCCGGACATCCGGAAATGGCCGGTTTAAAATTAGCATCGTATTTAATATATTCCTGGTAACTTTTAAATAAATAATGGTTTCATCCGGATTAATCAATCGGACCAAACTTCCGCAGCCCTGGTGCGGCATTAAGAATTTATAAATCTGATTTGAGTTTATATTGATATGATATTACCTTTGTGTATTGGTACAGTCAGCAACGAAATTTGCGGGTGAAATAATAAATTGTTCATAAATAGTACCAAAATATTACTTTGCTAATCCGCGAAAAGATGTGCGAGAAGATGAACGTGGTAGTCAATCAGTGCTAACCCGTTATACTTACTTGCGTATATTTTACTTGCAATTAATATTCCCACCCTCCCACTGCAAAAATAAATACGTAATAGTTATTTGTGCAACACGAGAGCAAAGTTATTTTACATCTCGTGTTTTTGAGTCCCTCGCTACGCTCAAGATTCTACCTTAGAATCACTCGCTTCGCTCGTGATTCAATCATAGAATCTTTCGCTTTCTCGGGACTCAAAATAAACACTCGAAAGAAAAACCAACTTTCCTCTCTTGTTGCACACATAATTTTTCACCTCAGTAGTGAGAACATATTAAAGGTTAAAATGTATTTCGAATTACACAGAATAAACAGAAAAAAAAGTATTATAATATGTACGATACGATACGAGACGAGACGAGACCGGACCGGACCGGACCGGACCGGACCGGACCGGACCGGACCGTACCGTACCGTACCGTACCGTAGTATGAAGTTCATGGCCT
This sequence comes from Cydia strobilella, assembly GCF_947568885.1. Taxonomy (NCBI): domain Eukaryota; kingdom Metazoa; phylum Arthropoda; class Insecta; order Lepidoptera; family Tortricidae; genus Cydia; species Cydia strobilella. The sequence goes on along the minus strand of NC_086046.1, from coordinate 1,619,853 downwards.
TCACTAAATTAAAAAGCTACATTGTTTCACTCCCTGGAGTGAGGAAAGTCGCACTTTCCTCACTCCAGGGAGTGACGAAAGTAGGCTTGTTCGAGCTGCTGAGGTGAAAATAAATATAACAAACCAGCACCAAACGAACAATACTCGACACGTGTTTCGCCGTAGATTTTTTTTACCTTATAGTACCGTCGGATTCAGACTGTACCAGCATGACTGCAGCATTGCAGCGCGACATTACTGCATGAAACGTCAAATTTAATAAAATGCGGTGTCAGTTAAGGTGGGTTCCCACGGCTCGTGTTATTACAGGTCAGGCACGCCTGTGGATGCTTGTGCGGCTATCCGTCGGGAGTGGGTGACGACAGGCGACCACAGGCCTCATTGGATGCTACCGTTCCCACAATCTGAGGCGCGGTCAGATCTGTGAAACAACGGGCCGTGGGAACCCACCTTTAGCCGACCGTGGAACCGAAGCTTGACATCCTTCAAACACTTCCTTTATTAAGTTTAGTAACCCCCGAAAGAATAATATTTTCCCTCGTTTGACTACTTATTCGATTAATTATCCATTCAAGATACCATGTGACAGGCGATTTCTGAAAACCTTGTCATCCTCATCAATAACACTCAGACCCCTCGTCATAATTAATTCCTCAATTATTCTTTCCTATTATCTTGTAAGGGTTTCCTAAGACTAATGACTTTGTATAGGAAAGGTAAAATTTGTAGTTAATTCAATAAAAAATGTGTAAAAAGGAACGGATATTTTGAAAGATTAAAAGTAAATATTTTAGCCTAAAAACTTTTACGTTCTGTATTTTCACCGACGATATTTAAAGTGCTTTTTAGGGTTCCGTACTCAAAGGGTAAAACGGGACCCTATTACTAAGACTTATTGTCTGTCTGTTCGTCTGTCTGTCTGTCACCAGGCTGTATTTTATGAACTGTGATAGTTGAAATTTTCACAGATGATGTATTTCTGTTGCCATTATAACAACAAATACTAAAAAGTACGGAACCCTCAGTGCGCGAGTCCGACTCGCACTTGGCCGGTTTTTTTATAGATATTCCATTGTACAGTGTTTCTACTTTCTATTTAGGCGGGAGTGACAACTGGATTATTCAACTTAATTCAAATCTCGTAATCAATCGGCTAAAAGCGATATGCCCTCAGTTTATGCTATTGGATATTAAATCAAGAATAGTAGATTGTGTCACATGGGAGCAAAATGACATATTTACGGCCTGGGCGTACATTGAATCCTAAACGATGCGAAGAATTCTATAATATACTCGTATAAGTACATACGATTTATACGAGTTACAACAAATTGGCGCTGTTATAGTGTTATTAACTTCCAACCTATAGTACTTCCTATAGTGTTGTGTACGGGCATGTGATGCGGAGGGATGAAAGTCATGTGACGAGAAAGGTATTAAGAATGAATGTGGAGGGAGGTACGAGGAGAGGAAAACCGAGGAAAAGGTGGATGGACTGTGTGAGAGATGATATGAAACGAACGCAAGTGAATGATGAGATGACGGGTGACAGAGATATGGAAGAAAAAGACATGCTGCGCCGACCCCAAGTGAATGGAACAAAGGGCAAGCGAATGATGATGAGGATTATAGTGTTAACTTCAAAAATGAAGAAGGAAAAGTAAAAAAGTCTGTACCTATTCGAGAGTTTTACTACTCTCGTGTAAACGCGTGCAACATGTGTACTGGCATCTGTCACTGTCGAAACATAATGTCCAAAAGCCATTTATCATTCCATTTGAAGTCCAGCTAGAAAACTCGCTGACGAAAAATCGCAACTGTTTATTTTTGGATGTGTCAGATTTGCACGAGGTAAGGGAAAAATGTGAAATAACAGAGTATTTTTTTCTGAGAAATATGGCAAGGTGGGTGTTGATGTACCTACTGCAAACAGGTTTTTGTAAAGAACATAAAGTTAGTGGGAAGAAATATATAATTTTAGGGCGAACGAATGCCTAACGTGCTCGGGGTGGGGCACGTATGAGATGGTAGAACGTTATACCTAAATAAATATATCCCCTGCAGTCCACGTGGATCATGACCGCACAAAATGGAGACAAATTACATGTGGTCGCTATCCTCAGCAACGAGGGAATGATGAAGAAGATCTTCCTCAATCAAATGATGAAAAACTTGTTCTACCAACTTATAATCACCAGACCACAGGGCGGACATGCTATACATCAACAATCACTTGCGTTTCTATGTGTGAACGGCACGTCTGTATACGCGTCTTGCGTCATAGTGTGAGTAAGTTGCTTAAAAATAGTACTGAGCGGCCGGCAAACGGCCGTCAATCTGCTGTCGCGGGGCGAGGTAATTCGAATCGGGGCGGGGCGGTGCGTGGCCGTTCTGTATAATAATACTGTTACTTATTCTGTGACCAGACGTTATTAAATCTACCTACAAATAGGTACTTAGGTACTTTAGTTTATACGGATTCAACATAAAACCGCCATAAAACACCTGAAAATGTACATCACATTTTTTGCCTTATTACAAAGCAGTAAAGTTGAAAACTGTAAACATATCTTCGACGTCGATGTACATCAAGACCAAAGACAGTAAACAACCGTCTCCTGGGCTCTAAAGTTTTATTTGAAATCAACTAAGTCTCAGATTGCAATGCAGATGAATACATAACGGCGTTCACTTTGAATGCGCCGGTCGCTCCCCGTGCAAATCAAAAGCGACCTAATTGCATCCCGCGGGGACCGAAGTTGGTCTGATACTGATTGAGATAGTTCTAACTTCACTATTCTCTTTGATAGTGTTTTAGAACTAATCCTTAGTGTCCATTTCGCTTTGATAAAGTACTGGGTACAGACAGCACCGATAGCGGAGACAACGCGCCAACAGTATCTGCCATCCTAAAAAAAAAAACCAAATATGTAGAGATATCTATATATTTCGATTTCTTCTTGCAATATGTTGCCATGGCTACCACGGGTATTCAATTTTCTTTTGTTTTTCATATTTTTTTTATTTTTTTTTTTATTTAGAAACAAACAGTCTTATAAAACATGTAGGTGAATAAGCTGACAGCTAGAATTTATTACAATGTAGACCTATAGTTTCCTGTATGTAAAAATCAAGATCGTTAAATCATGCCCATTGTTTTAATTATTATTTTTTTTGTGAAAGTGAAAGCATTTATTTTTAAAATTAAAAATATTACAATGCACTTAAGAATGTCAAAGATTTTATTTTCTAAATTTTTTTTTATCCAATTCGATAAAATGGTACTGAGTTCAAACCTTCTTAATAAATAGTCAATGGTTATGAATTTTGGCTTGATAAAAATCTAAAAGACGGTGAAAGGTCGCGCATTCTGTACGTCGTCGAAATAATTAATTTCCCGACCCTAACTCATTGAAAGGAAAATTAACACTTGAACGATCACGATCCTGTTTCGGCAAATTTCGGTTGGGCTTTTGAAAGTCTGGCAAATAAACTTTTAACGAGATGTCGTGCTTGTTCACGGTTGTTATTAATCCAACGAGGTAGTTTGGAAACTTTAGCATACGTGTGTGAACTCATGTAGGGATAGAAACGAGTAGGTGGGAATATACCACGAAACATTGAACATTAATTTAGGCTTCGTGTCATGAAATGTATTAGAGTACGACAACGCTAAGTTTCATCACAAGTGCTACATTATGGAAGGGGAGCTCAAGAGCGGATTTTTACACTTTATTGCACAATACATGAAGGTACAATTTAAAAGGCGGACTTAATGCCTTAAGGCATTCTCTACCAGTCAACCAATGGGTTAAACCAGAAAGATTAAGTATGCAGTGACTTTTAAAGTAAATGAATTTGTAACTAAGACTAAATGAATATAAACTATTTTGATAAACTTACACATATACTTAATACAAATAAACATACATACATAGACACTATACATATTTATATACCTAGTGCGAATCATTAAGTTGACGAAGATGAAAGTTTGTCAAGGAAATACTTGCGCAACATGCGCTTGAATGTGAATTTGGTTTGCGCTTGTCTGATAGAGAGTGTGAGATCGTTCCAGTCTGATAGCCTGGATATATTTCTACCCGTGGAGTTTACCTTAACCACTTTTACGGCTCGGCTACGACTTTCAGCGACTGGGGGCGGCGGCGGCGGCAACCATAGGTTGGAGCGACACACAGCCATTTCCCACCTATAGTTGACGCCGCCGCCGCCAGTTGCCCAAAATCGTGGCCGAGCCGTTAGCCGTCTATGTTGGTACGTTAGTTGGTGGGGGGTTGGTAGGCAGTTAAAAAGTCCTTCAACTCTAACAAGCCTAAAAAACTCCCTTGTTCGAGCCAAATCGACTACTATTATTTATTTATTTATTTTTAACTTTATTGCACAAGAACAAGTACAAAAGGCGGACTTAATGCCTTGAGGCATTCAAAGCTATTCAAAGCTTATTGTAAATAAAAATTCATTCATTTCGTTCTTCTTTTCACCGTTCATAAGTATCGACGACTGAGTGAACATCTTGTTGTTCATTCCGGTACCTCGACGCGAGAGCACACGCGCGCGGCGCAGCCGAACATGGCTCGGGAAGCCATGATCGCCATTTGTCAGCCTCATGTTATTGTACATACCAAGCCGCGGCAAAGTTAAGCGATTAGTGCGTGTTACGAGTAGATAAGTATAAGATGGAATAAGTATTTTTTTTACGTGATGAACTGGTAACGAATTACATACAAAGTCAATCAAGTCAGTGCCCTTCATTCCGCCAACGCAAAAATCGTTTCCCAAAGTATTACTTCCAAAACTATTTTACGCAAATTATCATTTGGCAAAATTTCATTTCGCAAGTTTTCATAATCCAACCTAACCTAACCCAACCTAGTACGTCATTTTCATTTCGCAAGTATGGGGTTGGGAAATGAAATGGTTGCGAAGTAAAAAACTTGCTAAAATTTCATTTGGGAAATGAAACTGATGCCATAAGTTTGTTGGGAAGTGAAATTTGGCGAAAAATATTTTGGCTAAACGGCGGTATCCCAGCCGAGCCACGTGTCTCATGGTCAATGGAAAGTAAAATTCTTTTGGGTCGAGTTGAAATTTTCACAGATGATGTATTTTTGTTGCCGCTATAACAACAAATACTAAAATCAGAATAAAATAAATATTTAATCAATCAATCAATCAATATATTTTATTTCAGACTACTGTCCACAGTGTTAGTGTACATTCCCTTAAGCCTATTTAAGTGGGGCTCCCATACAACAAACGTGATTTTTTTGCCGTTTTTTGCGTAACCACAAGTTCGAGTCGGACTCGCACACCGAGCGTTCCGTATTTTTTAGTATTTGTTGCCATAGCGGCAACAGCAATACATCATCTATTAAAATTTCAACTGTCTAATAGCTATCACGGTTGATGAGATACAGCCTGGTGACAGACAGACGGACAGAGGAGTCTTAGCAATAGTGTTCCGTTTTTACCCCTTGGGTACAGAACCCTAAAAACGGCAAAAAATACTTTTGTATTTTTTGGACTTAAAATCAAAACCATTTCATTTAAAAGCTTATACAGCCGTTTTACTGAATAAGACTTTAAGCCTTTTAAAGCCTATGATAAAGAGGCTTTCTCACAACCTTTTAAAGGATATGTCTTAGTAAGCCGATCTAAGCTCCAACATAGGCTTCGTGCCGATTCAATACGTAACAGGATTCTAGACCGATTATTAGGCGACGCCTGCGGCGACCCGGTGGCGGTAGTACGTACACGGTCTAAGTAGCCACGTGAGAATCCTAACACTTAAACACTAGTGTGGACTAACGAGCAGTGAAAAAAAACCGGCCAAGTGCGAGTCGGGCGCACGAAGGGTTCCATACCATTACGAAAAAAAACGGTAAAAAAATCACGTTTGTTGTATGGGAGCCGCACTTAAATGTTTATTTTATTCTGTTTTTGGTATATGTTGTTATAGCGGCAACAGATATACATCATCTGTGAAAATTTCAACTGTCTAGCTATCACGGTTCACGAGATACAGCCTGGTGACAGACGGACAGATGGACAGCGGAGTCTTAGCAATAGGGTCCCGTTTTTACCCTTTGGGTACGGAACCCTAAAAAAGAGAACTAAGTTCTTCGATACAGGTTGGCCCAAGAAAACGTTCCAAATGTTTTAGGAATAATATTTCTTACTTAGACGTCTTTTACAAAATTTCATTGAACATTAAAACTAAATTTAAATTAAAAATTTAACACTTTAAAGGTGACATCCGGATTCATAGTGCACTAGCATTACTGTGTTGCAGCGCGACATTACTGCCGACTGCATTACTGCCGCAAATTCGAACGTCTCCTCACAGCAAACAATAGGGGAAGTAGTGAGTTCAAGCCTCCTGTACGCTTAATTGTACCATTGATTCCGATTAGGAAAAAGATGCAAAAAGAGGCTTAAAAGTTATGTTGTTTCTAACTTACATTCCTTAATAAAAGTTTAAAACTGATAACAATTATGCACAGTAAAAAATCTTAGTGAACTTATTTTTGAGCCAACCGCCTGTAGCTTAGTTGGGGTGTTTAGTTCATTTTCTTTCATTTGTTGTATGTACTCGTGCGGATCCGCACGCCGCTCCGATGTGTGAGCGAAACAGCCTTATGCACGTGCATCTCGATATCCTGTTGACACCGTCGTAGCGTATAGATAATTGTAATTATAGGAGTATCACATTCATTTAATATAATCATAAAATACACGATTCTATAGGTAATAACAAAGATAAAAACGTAGCCATAAAACGAATATCAGAGAAACCCAAGAGAAAATAAAAAAGTTAGACGTAATAAGGTAATTATATCATTTCCATCGTCCATATATTTTTATACTCCGTTCCCTAGCGTAAATATTTTCCTTGTCTTTTTTGCGTCCGCAAAAACTGTGACGTTATTTTCGTAAGGCAGTTTTTATTCTCATGAGGACACTTGAGGAATACAAAACAAACGTTACACGGGTTATACCCAATTTCATATAAAAGGTAATGGAAAACAAAAGAATGGAAAACAAAAGGAAAGTACCTATATTAGTGTCAGTCAAGTGTAAAATTTATAGAAAAGATACTCTTACAATTACATTTAAAACTTACTCGTTTTGAACACAAATTAAGGGTCCCTGGCAAGCTCTGTTCTCCATACATACGTAGTAAGTAAGTAAGTAAATCACTTTATTGTACAAAACAAAAATTGTTAACATGAAATTCATATAAATTTAGGTACAAAGGCGAGCTTATCCCTATAAGGGGCGTAGTTACGCTCTCTTAACGAGTAGCTAGTTTGCTCTGAAACTTTGTACTTACAATAGGATAAGGTATATCTATATCTGTAATTAGTTTATGTAGCTTCAGATACCATAGTTAAATACAGCGAATTAAAAAATTTCATACAAAACTTGTTTTTGTTCTATTAGCCCTAGTAGCAAAATCAAATCTCGATAGAACCTGTTTAAACAGTTACCTACTTGTTTTAATTTTTTTACTGCAGCATGTATCATAATTTTAACAAACTTCTCTGTTTGTGTATCAAATTTAAAAGAGAAAATTTAGAAAATAATACCTTTTGTTTTAGTTAAATGATTAGAATAGAATAGAATAGAATAGAATATTTTTTATTCGTAAACACACAGACAATAGACATACATTTAAAGAACATAGTGAAAATAAAGTGTCACGAAATGGCCCCATATCAGCATGCTGCTGGCGACTTCCAGCGCTGATCTTCCGATGAGACCATCAGGTGAGAATCACGGAAGATAACAGACAAAAAGAAAGCAACATAAAAGAAAGAGACATAAAATATGGCGAAAAATAAAATTACACATCGTTTACACAAACTAATACAAAAAGAGATACAATATGACTACATAAGAAAACATTGTAATTTTAATTTTAATGATATTTTGTTAAATACTAAGTAAGAAAAATATTCCTATTTTTAATACAGGTTAAGAAAACTTTACCACTGAGGGAAACACAAAATTTTTCACCACACCAACGCGAGGCAAATACTAACTGTCATCATCATCATCATGTCAGCCGATAGACGTCCACTGCTGGACATAGGCCTCCCCCAAGGCTCGCCACTCCGACCGATCCTGTGCCGCTCGCAACCACCGAATTCCCGCGACTTTCTCCAGGTCGTCGCTCCATCTCGTTGGAGGCCTACCGGCAGTTCGTCTTCCGGTACGCGGACGCCACTCCAGAACCTTCCGGCCCCACCGGCCATCAGTTCTGCGAACAATGTGCCCCGCCCACTGCCACTTAAGGTTTGCAATTCTGCGAGCTATGTCGGTGACCCTAGTTCTACTGCGGATATCATCATTTCTGACTCTATCACGCAGAGAAACCCCTACTACTACTAACTGTAAAGCATTACAAATCAAATCCAAATGAATGCTATTACGCATATTTCAAGAGAGGTATGGGCACTGTGAATGACATCTCGCTTTGTGTGGTAGGGCACAGGACAGCGGATGTCATTCCAGATCTAGAGCAGAGCCCAACTGGGGAGGTACCTCCACCTTACAGAAAACCGCAACCAAATAACACTAGACCCTACTAATAGTGTTGTGTTCCTGCCGGTGAGTAAGGTTGCCAGAGCTCGAGGGAGAGGAGTGTTAGGGTCGGCAACGCGCATGTAACTCCTCTGGAGTTGCACGCGTACATAGGCTACGGAGACTGCTTAATATCAAGCGGGCCGTATGCTTGTTAGCCACCGACGTAGTATAAAAAAAAAAAAAAAATACGCACGAAATGTTGAATAATATTCGATTTCTTAAAAAGTATATATTTTTTAACATTATGAAACGTTGCATTTGTAGTGCCTGTTAAAACATTTGTTAGTTAATAACTTTAATCGAATAAACCGTTTAGGAGATATAAGCAAAGTTAGTCGCAAAACGGCCTGTCGTAATGTTCCTTTATGGAGAAACTATTAGTCACAGGGAATATGTCAAACGTTAGGAATGTTGTACATAAAATGTAGATTCATGTATATTTTTTTCATATTTTTTTGTTAAACCGTTAAGAAGATATATACTTTAGAAAGTAAGAGTTTACGGCCAAAAATAGTGGCTAGCGCCTTAACCCGTAACCCTAAAACATGTTTGTCATAGTGTCGCTGTTCTATACTACTACTGTTGCGTTTAATGTGTACTGTGACATGGCGGGTACATTTGTCATAGCGTTTGTTCGAGTGACACGCTCACAGTCCCCATTTCAGCTGTCAAAGCCATAACGGAACGAAAACATCTGCCCCGATAATGTCTTGTAGAGATATAACAGGTTTAATTTAGCGTTGAAGATGAAGGGATGTTAAGCCAATAAAGTTCCTTGGAATACATGAGTCACTTTAGATATTTTACATTACACTTTTTTTTTGAGAATTTTTGATTTTCTATTCATATGGGGCATTTTTTATGAAAAGGGACCTTATTGTCGATGGTGCTTACGCCGCACAGCGTCGCGCGGCATTGTATTTATATCGGAGCATCGTTAATAATGGTGTAAGGGCCATCGACAATAAGGTCCCTTTTTATAGAAAATATCAGATATTATAATTTAGCTCGACACTGTAATTTTTTATTTCTTTTTACATCTTGTTGGTGGCAGTGCATATGGTAAGCGATCACCGTAGCCTATGGACGCCTGCAAGTTCGGCCGTAGGTACTCCAGTTTTATTTTATTTTAGGAAATAAAACGTGAAAAAAGTCATATTTGAGACTTGTCTATATCTTTTATTATTTTCGGCTGGTGAAGTGGTGGACTATGTAAATTGGCACAGGTAAATCTCATACAAGATGTTTTCCCGCCTATGGACCAATTGATATTTACCAGTCGCTTTTCGGTAAAGGAAAACACCATGAGGAATCCGGACTAATCCTAACGAGGCCTACTTAGTTCCCCCTCTGGGTTAAAAGGTCAGATGGCAGTCGCTTTCATAAAAACTAGTGCCTACGTCAATTCTTAGGATTAGTTGTCAAGCGCGAGGATGATGATGAGTAAGGATTCTGTGCGTTGAATATCATCTATTTTTGCTATGATTCCTTTTCCAGTATGCACATTACCAATAACTTTAAGAATGGTGACATCGTAAAATATCGGAAATTAAAATATTTCAACATTCAATTTGGCTCTCTCCCAATAGTGGAGCCTCGTAAATGTTCCACTTCATTCTTCCGTCGGATGAAAATTTATTTTCAATTTCATGTTTTGCATGAAATACAGATATTTCCTTGATTAGTTCAGAGCTTTATGTTGTGTCGAAAACTTCAGGAATCATTTTAAATTAATCAATTTATAACTAGACAACAAATCAAATTGTATACTGATTTAAACTAACACGATTTTCACCATAATTTTAAAACTAATACGGGACGTAATCGCGTACAAACTTACGTTTTATGGCCTGACGTTTCGAACGTGACGTTACGTTCGTGGTCACAGGCAGACTGGCTAGGAATTGTATCAACATCTTCTTGCCGCGCGGGTTTTGCGAACCACCCGCACTTGATCTTGATTATCCACGAACCACGAACGACCACGAACGTAACGTCACGTTCGAAACGTCAGGCCATAAATAAACGTAAGTTTTTACGCGATTAGGTCCCGTGTTAGTTTTAAAATTATGAAATCAAATTGTTTTATTAGATATTTTTTGTTGTGTTTTTAAGTATGTATTAGTCTATAAAAGTTTTGAACGATTCACGGTTAGTTTCACTAGACTTATATTGACCGGGATATGTCAAGATGCATGTAACTGCATCGAAATATCGGGAGCTCAAAAACAATACAAAAGGTAATCAAGTCTAGGTATTAGTGCCACTAAATACTAGATATACTTTCTGTCTCGCACAGCTAGACTGTCGCCCGCGGTATTTTCGGACCGATACGACATTCAACCCTTTAAGAAAAGAGCGTACTCCCATCTTAAAATCCGGCAACACACTTACAACTCTGATGTTCCGGGTGTCCATGGTAATCGATTACTATCAGGATATTCGTCGGCTCGTTTACCTCCCAGGTAGCAAAGTGACGTCAGCGACGTCATAATGACGTCATTGATACATCATAATGACGTAACGGACGTCATAATGACGTATAAATGCTGCTATATCATAAAACAGATATAAACTGAAATAGATGTCATTATACTATCAGGCCGGGCCGGATAGCTGGGTGGTCCAGTGGTGAGGATGTTAGACGCGAAGGATGACTCACGCTAGACCGGGCCGGGACCGGGCTGGGACCGGGCCGGAGCTTCCGGCGCTTCGTTTTCTATGGAAATCACCACATGATCACCGATCCGCCGTCATAGAAAAGGACCCGGGCACGGCCGGCGGTGTCCGGGCCGGAGCTTCCGGCGCTTACTTTTCTATGACATTTCTATGACACGGCCCGGTCTAACGTGAGTCATCCTTAAGCTGAAGACGCTGCTTTGATTCTGGCCTCGGCCACCGGAGAGCATGGTTCCTTTTTTTTTAGTATATGATATTATCTATTTTAATTTTTAAACAATTTAGTTATGAATGTCGTAGGTACCTACTTTTACGGTAGAGGTCGCTAGGCGTTCCTTTACCTGTAACAAAGAGGATATAATAGAATATAGCGGTACTGTCATAGTAAATTTTGTAACCGCAGTAAAATCACTGCCATAAAACTAAAATTAAAACTAAAAATGAAGATTTATAAAAATACGATAAAATGTATTTAAATATGGATAAATGATTTTTTTTATTTGCATTAATTATTTTTATGATTTTGACCCATGTTCTTTCACTGATATGCGTTAAAATTGTTAAATAACAAACGAAACCGGCAAGGCCCTCTATACGAGAGTAGGCCAAAGGTAGTGGCGCCATCTGATCGAGAATCAAATATTTCGTGATTTTCGAGGCACGTTTTATCCTTAGACTGTATCCATCTATTACGGAGTTATATCTATCTTTGCATGTAAGGACAAGATATAATTCTGCGTAAATAATACCACAGACATAGTCCCACAGTAAGCTCAATAAGGCGTCCAACCAAGGGCCTGACACTCTTTGATAGAGAAAGATAGTCTTATTGCGATTCCTATAAGAGGAAAGAGAAAATAGTGCCATGCTTTGTCCTTATCACCGACCGAGTCGCAGCATAGGTAGGAGGCGATGGCGAAATACCCAAATTTATAAGAGTGTGCTGCCCAAATTTTATATGAATATTCTTTCTCTTACCCCCGGTCGCTCGATGGCGCGTCTATAACTAATTGTATATGCATCCAACTAAAAAAAGGCGCACGTTTTAAACCCGCTGACACATCAAGACATGAAAACAGATGTGAAAAAATAAATACCCAATTTTTAAAATTATATTTTAATATCAGCGTTCGTTTGTAAACGCCCGCTCGTATGTTCTAAAAACCGGCCAAGTGCGAGTCGGACTCGCATTCCAAGGGTTCCGTACATTACACAATTTAAATAATGTATTTTTTATGTGAAACGTGAGCGAAATGTCAAAAACCCGACGGGTCGGATCAAAAACTAAGTAATTAACTTCGACGCACGCTTGACTGCAATTTCTAAGCAAGTTTTCCTGTAATCTATAGGTAAAGATCTATTTTATGTATTTTTTAAAAATTTTAGACCCAGTAGTTTCGGAGATAAAGGGGGGGGAATGGTTATTTTTTGCCTATTTTCTTGAATATCTTCTAAATTGTTTATTCTAAAATTATAAAAAAATAAAATTTGAGATTCTCACAATGAGCTCTTTTATTTGATATATAACACGATATAGTTTGAAAAACTTTATTTTTTAATTTTCTCATTTACCCCCCAAAAGTGGCCCCCATGTTTAAAATTTATTTGTTTACATGTCCGTCTTTGGGTCACAAACTTACATATGTATACCAAATTTCAATTTAATTGGTCTAGTAGTTTCGTAGAAAATAGGCTGTGACAGACGGACAGACAGACAGACGCACGAATGATCCTATAAGGGTTCCGTTTTTTTCTTTTGATGTACGGAACCCTAAAAATGAAATAAATTATTAAATGCGTTCGACACTCATACCGTTCAATTTTAATAACAAACATCAAAGAGACTCAGACATTATAAAGAAACTAAAACGAGCTTTCACGTTTCTTAAAATTAATTATTCGGCTTTCTTTCACCGACTGATCTGTAAATATATCTATCCTATCCTTTTTAGGGTTCCGTACCCAAAGGCACCAAAGGGTAAAAACAGAACCCTATTATTAAAGGGGCCCACTGAATATCAGTCCGCCGGACGATATCGGCCTGTCAGTTGTTCGGAACTGTCAAATTTTTGTTCTAACTGACAGGCCGATATTGTCCGGCGGACTGATAGTCAGTGGGCCCCTTAAGACTTCGCTGTCCGTCCGACAGTGTCCGTGGACAGCCATCTGTCACCAGGCTGTATCTCATAAACCGTGATAGCTAGACAGTTGAAATTTTCACAGATGATTTATTTCCGTTGCCGCTATAACAAGAAATACTAAAAACAGAATAAAATAAATATTTAAGTGGGGCTCCCATACAACAAACGTGTTTTTTTTAGTTTTATGCGTAATGGTACGGAACCCTTAGTGCGCGAGTCCGACTCGCACTTGGCCGGTTTTTTAACAATATTTATCTTAACTTAGGAGCATTAAGCGGAGATATAAGAGCTACTATTAATTTAAGACCTTTGAAAAATCCCTGCGGATTAGGGGCTCTGGAATAAAATGGACCTATTTTAATATTTTTCACCACACTGGTAAAAGGCCCTCTTGATTGTTCAAAAACTAATGAGAAAGTTACGTTTTATCCACAAGACAAGAGTGACAAAGTAATATGATGCAAATTTTGAGTTCCTTATATATCTACTATTCTTTATGTCTACAAACATTTTACCGCAGTAATTTTACAGACCGAAAGTATGGTAAGTTTCTCTACTTTCAAGCTACTTTTATGTAGGGTAGGGTAGGAAACAGTGGCTCGGAAAAAAATAGCCGGGTACAGTGGCTCACTCAACCTAATTCCAACATGATAGAGGCGATATTGGGACGACTGAGCCACCACTGTTCGAGCTGAGCCACTATTTCCTACCCTACCCTACTTACTTTGTTTTCAAGGCAAATGTTGGAGCCACTCATACGTCAGGCAAGCGGTGTGTCGTCTCTCATAAGGACCTAATCATAATCATAATTATAATCATAATCATTTATACAAAACCTGTTTCATACAAAACGCATAATGCACGTCTACGCATCATCCGGTGTGCACATGCCTTTAAGGCGGTTCCCTGAGCCAGAAGACGAAAAATCTCCTTATATGATCATGTTTTTCTAAGTGGCGTTGATATTTGTAGACGTGGAAAAAATATATGTAGTTCTTGACTATATTATCTTTAACAACATAGCTTCCGATACACGAATTATGACACTTCGCTCGATACAATTAATTCCCAAAGTAACCTCTAACTCGGACTTTTAATCCTACTTTACTCGGTTATTTATTATGTGATACTATAAACAAAAAAAGAAGACAAAACAATCTTAACATAAATAGTAATTTCATAGCTTTAGAATTTCGATATTGTAAGGTAACGTTTTTAAAATAAATAAAAACCGACAAAATTCGATCAAAATTGACACTTTGCGCGTATGTTCTTTCCCGTTCTTTCTTGCGAAATGTGACAAAGACAGCGGCAAACCGATGGAACAGCCTTAACCTGAAACGCACAACTTGTAAAACGCTCCTTTGACTTGTTCACCTGCTGTATGAGTTTTCGTCAATTGCCAATTCTGTAGTTCAACTACGTGACACAGTTATTTGCCTTAATCGAGGCAGCACGCTAAAATTTGCCATAATGGTTCTTATTGTTAGGAGAATCACGTTCAAGCGCCGAACATTAGTGCCGCTGAAAGAGTATGCTAATAAGGCCTATTTTCGCTTAACGTTGGGGGAAAACGGGGCCTTATATTAATTGTATACGCAGTATAATTTTATAATAATACCTAGCTTTTAGTTTTTACCTAGCTATAGATTTTTTTTTATTGTTTTGTTATTAATTTGTTTAGTAGTTAACATAGTTTTTAAGATTTTTATACTAGCACGTTATGGATCAATGCAGATCTGAATTTTTTTTTATCCCTGAAAAACCAACACAGATACATAAAGTCGCGCAAATTAGTAATGTGCTTATTGGCATATGACGTTGTACAAGAATAGTATACTTTTGGGCAATAATTTTTGTTGTTTTAGTTGCATGAGATAATTTAAAGTTTACACGGAATCCTCGGTGCGCGTGCATTTGTCGATAAACGGTCGTCATCTTGACAACCCCTTGAGTCCCCAGCAAGCTCGGCCGAATTGCACCTATTCATACAAACGTAGTTCCGCTCTCATTTTAAAACTACGTATTGGATTGTAATGAAACTTTGCACGTACAATGACATGAGGTATATCTAGGTCTGTAATTACTTTATATAGTTCTAGTTTATAAAACAAACAAAATAGAGCTAAAAACAAGTTTTGTATGAAAAACATAAATTCGCTGTATTTTTTTAACTATGGTATCTGAAGCTACATAAAGAGTAGCGTAGACTGTGCCTCTGCAAGACGATATTGCTTCGGTGGTGAACTGGAGTATTGCAAACAAGCTTCTTTTTAACACAGCGAAGTGTTGTGTATGTACATTCAGTCGTTCCTCTACCCCTCTTCTTGCCCAGTACACACTGGGGACCGAGACTATTGATAGAGTTTTCTCTGTCAAAGATCTTGGAGAGGTTTTTGATGAGCGCCTTACTTTTCATGAGCATATGCGGACACTCGCTAAAGGTTGTTTTCAAAAACTTGGGTTCGTGATCCGCAATGTCAAGGATTTCCGAGACACTGGGGCCATTGCGATGGTTTTCAACGCCTTAGTGAGAAGCAAGCTTGAGGCTTCATCTATTATTTGGAACCCGTACGAGTCCTCGTACGCCTTACTTCTAGAGAAAATCCAAAAGGCCTTTTTGAGATTTCTGTACAAAAAAAGATATGGGTACTACCCCTTTTTGTACCCAACAAAATTCTTACTAGGCTGCCTTGGATATAATTCTCTAGAGGTAAGGCGCAACAACATCTTGCTGACTACGGCTTGTCGCATATTGCGCGGTGACTCGGACTGCCCGGAACTGGTAGCTGGAGTCTTGAGGTTGTACGTCCCGGATATTCCTCGAGTCTGCTTGAGGCCACGAACGCGTCCACTATTGTCTGTGCCGGCAGCGCGCACAGTATCGCACAGAAACTCGCCACTCCTCCGCGCGTTATCGCTGCTCAGCTCAATGCACTCCTGACATCAGCACCAGAGTGCGACTTGTTTGCGTGGAGATGGGCGAATGTGTGCCAGGAGTGTCTGAGGTTTTGTGAGATGAAGGATGATAGGCTTTCCAGCACTTGCATTTGACTTGACTATTTGTATTTTACTTTATATATATTTTGTATTTGTAATTTGTATACCTGTAACTAGTTTAATTATTCGGTGTATTGGCCTATGCTGTGATGCCGTGTAAATAATTTAAATAAATAATAATAAATAATAATGGATTTATATCCCCACGCAAGCCTATCAAAAGACCGGGATGCATAGGCCCGTGATATCCAAGGAGATACAAATAATAATAATAAACTAATTACAGACATAGATATACGTTATCCTATTGTAAGTAGAAAGTTTCAGAGCAATCTAGCAAGTCGTTTTAAAATGAGAGCGGAACTACATTTGTATGGAGAACCGAGCTTGCCGGAGACCCTTAAAGCTTAGGTATTTTCGTATATATGTAGGTATGTTACTGTGTATTAGTTCCCCTCCAAAGTACTAACTATGGATAGTTCATTGTTGTTATTGGATACTCGCAAACTATCTAAGTGGGATTACTTGGATAACTATACCACCGTTATAGATAGTCTACGAAAATTGTTTAAGTGACTCAAGTGCGTCAAGGGGATTTGTTTAGTACTCTTGTAGCAATGAACTCAGATACCTCGTAAGTTGATTACCCAACTACTTCACTCGGATAATCAAAGACGGGCAGAAAATCTTATGAAGTAAACATAAGATTTATATACATACATCAAATAACCTTTGCAAATTAACTTCCCGGCGGGAATTTAAATTGTTCAAGAATTTAAATAGGTACCGCAGCAATGATTTTAATCATTGCTTGCGGCACTAATCATAAAGCATTTAAATCTTCAAACCTAAATTATTACCTAATTTAAATCTTCAAACAAATGAAAGAAAAAATAAATGTTATTATTGTTAAATAAATTCGCATTACTATTTACCAAAAACGGAGCGGGTTTCATCTTCATCTCGAATATCGAAAACATGTTTGCTGCGTGAAAAGCGTGGTAGCCCCCCACGCTTTTGTAGCGCATCGGGTATGATCGCCGAGGCATGCGTGGACAGCTTTATATCAATATTACGCAAGAGAACCGCTTCCCTGATGCGCCGCGTGCAGGAGAGTACCAACAGTCTCCTGAATCTGGTGTTTCAGTGCCCGACTAGTGCATGCAGTCTGGCGGCACTGGAATTAATTCCATTCATATGGAGTCAAGAGGTACTGTATATAACATATTTTAAGTAGTCTGTAAGTTGCTAACGTAGAAAATAAGTTTTATTTGTTACTAACATTTCTATGGACTAATTACTTATGTCTGATAAAAAAAAAAATGGTGATGACGGCATTTCCTTTTGAAGTTGGTCCTTTTGACCCACAAATTGATTTAGGAAGGTAGTGAATCAAATTTTTGATGCAAAGTTTTGACAATCTTTAAATATTGTTTTTTTTCTTCCAAATCAGTCATACTATTCCTAAGAACAACCTTTACCTATCTTTTAATAGTTTGTGATCTATATTAGTACTATTATTTTCTGTATTTTTTTTTTACCCTGTATTTTTCAACTTATTGTCACCTTTCCATACATATCGCTTCATACATATTTAACAAACATATTTTAGACGACGTCCCCATTACAATTTAAAAGTCAATTCCGGATGTACCTCCAGACGAATAGGGGAAGGCCGGGCAAGACAGCTGAGATTAATAAGTAGAAGTAGAGTTATAAAATAATATATGAAAGAAAGAAAGAAAAGACATTTATTGTAAAGACCTTCTACAAACAGCGCCACCTCAGTTACAAAAAAGAACTTACTCACTAAACACTTAAAGCTAGGTACAATGGTAGTTATAGAAAAAGGAGTAAGGTAAGTGTTAATGAATAACAACAAATTTTGGCGCCGCTATAGTGGCTACAAAAGGACGCCACTCAGCATATGCTCTGGTATAAATAAATACCACAGCGCTGGTTTTCTGTGGCACCCCGGGCCGGAGGGTAGCTTAGAACTATTTGGGATAAATATAAAAATACAAATAATATAAATACTTACTATAAAGATATATGATGATGTCATTATCATGGTGAGCCTGTCTCACGTAAATATGTATAAGTAAATATAATATATAAATTAAAATGGGGCGTGAAGCTAGAAAATCAGAATGAAACAAAAGATATGGAGATTATGGAGCGCCGCGCGATACTTGTGACGGAATATTTGGCCGTAGCGGGGGTTCTTACCTTTTATCTTAATTAACCTAAAATATACTCTTGTTTAAAATTTTGGTTGTCAAATCCCTCGGCTTTGTCAAGCTATGTCACTATTTTTGTAAGTACTTAAATTATACTGCTATGGAATGCAGGGTAACGATATGCATTTGAAAATAAATGAAAATTTGAGATGTCTTCGTGATTATTTTAAATCAAGATAGTTTTAACCTTTTAAGGTTTTGGTTGAAGTCTGCCATTACAAATGTAGTCTAGTTTTTCCTTCATGAAAATGTGTAAAAATTCAATATAAACACTACAATTTTTGGTTTACCTCCTCTTAAGCTATTGATTAATCGTAAAAAAAATGTAAACGAGGGAAGTTCATTTGCCCATTTATAAAATACATATTTATATTTTTATATTTACCTACGTTTACGTACATAACATGCTACACTGTATAGTATAATACTTTAAAATCTCGCGATATGTACACATAATTAATGTCATTATAGGGTCTAAAGCGATAAAATACCATTTTTTTACCTTTTATCCGACGCTTCAGCTAGGTTGCACTAGGGAAGGCGGTTGCCGTTGTCTTCAGTAACCACAGCTAGTGCAACCTAGCTGAAACGTTGGAAAAAAGGTAAAATAATGAAATTAAATCGCGTTAGACCCGTTAATGACATTAATTATAGCAGGCGTGTCTCACTCCGCGATTTCGTCGCGTCGCTAAAAGTACCTGCGGCCGCCTCAATTTTGAGGTTTTGCCATAGTAATTGCCGCACACCGCTATGGAACGGACGCCTGCACGCGCTTGCGCCTCCTTGCGCGTAGTAGTCGCGTTTTGTTAGGGAGTGAATCTTCTGTACTTAGTACTATTATATATTCTGTGGTTATAGTAGTTCTATTGTTGAAGATGTTAGTGTTTTTCACCATTTTCCACAATATGTAGGTACAATTTGCCCGCGCCTCCCCTACCTAATGTTATCGCAACAGATCTCGAGTGTCGAGCGTATGTCAGATGCATATTCTGATTACTATGAATAGTATTTACATGTGATTACGCTTACGAGCGGGTTGGAATTGTCTGGTAATATTGATTTTGTGATGGATGCGCGGTTTATGATAATCAAATACGTATCGTATAGTTCATTTAGTGAGCTGAAGTATTGGATATGATACTTAGGGCCACTTGCACCATCCTATTAACTCAGGGTTAACCCTTTAAACTCTTAACCTGGTGTCAAATTGTACTGGTATCATTTACCATTCGATTCCCTATATTTTATCCAAAAAAAGATTGTAAAGCAACTATATACATGAACGCAATATTTCACCGACAAAAACGCAATTTTCTTATTTTTCCATACTTCAAGATGGGCTCTCAGTAACCGTGACGTCACGTTCGCTTATCGTTGTGTTAGGAGCGTTTCGCGAGTGAGTTACGACTGTCGGACATTGACTATCATTTCTGACTTTTTTATTGCTTTAAACGCAACGGGTCCCATATAGACATTTCATCCTAAAGACAAACCTGATCGATTGATCAAATACCATTGATGAAAATTGGTCATAGTCTAGCCCATGTCTTCA
Organism: Cydia strobilella; assembly: GCF_947568885.1. Lineage (NCBI taxonomy): Eukaryota > Metazoa > Arthropoda > Insecta > Lepidoptera > Tortricidae > Cydia > Cydia strobilella. The sequence continues at coordinate 1,599,631 of NC_086046.1, read as the reverse complement.
GACCGCTTAGCATGACTAATACAAAAATCGAAAATAAGTTTATTAACGAGGAGCTGATCAGATGATGGAGTATTAATTGTCTGCGGAAAGAAAAGTACAGTTAGCTAAAAAAACTTTTACCAAAAATGAAATTTATGCCAAAAACTTATTTTAAGTCCAGAACAAAACGTAAAAAGCTTTTTATTGTTATGTTTTTTTTTTCCTTAAATCTCGGCTTCCAAAATAGAATGCAATTATCTGTCACAAAGGAACAAAAGCAATTCTTTGGATCTTTCAAAATTAACAACATTTCTTACGTCACAATCCAATTTGGTTTGAACTCAAAAGATTATGAAATTCAATTTAATATCTCCATAATGCTTCATTCAATATAATCTCATTTCGATTCATGGCTACAGGGCCCTTCTCAATATGCAGTAAACAACTTGGAGACTCATTTCGAAAAGCATAATTTGATTCCAATTCGATTTTAAGATTTGGCATGGCGAAAACGGCAATGACACAGCTACAGAAAATTGCGAGATCAGAATATCACACGCAAAACCAAGGTGCAGCTAGTGCGCACGCTCGTATTCTCCAGTTTTCTGTATGCCTCTGAGACCTGGACAATTAAATCGGCTGATAGAAAGCGTATTGATGCCTTTGAAATGTGGTGCTGACGGAAAATGCTCGGTATATCTTGGACTGAACACCGGACCAATGTCTCAATACTGAAGGAGCTCGGAGTAACCACCAGGCTTTCAACCACGTGTCTCCGGAGAGTTCTTGATTTCTTCGGTCACATAGCCAGGAAGACTGAAGACAACCTGGAAAAACTAATGGTCACTGGTTCGGTGGAAGGAAAGAGAAGGGGCCGCAGTCCAACGCGGTGGTCCGACCAAGTTAGCAAATCGCTATCCATCAAGGTCCATGATGCCTTAGAAGTCGCAAGAGATCGAAATGCCTGGAAATCTACTATCCGGAATCATGTGCTCCACGTAGGAGGTCACGACCCTCAGCAGTGAGGAGAACGAAGCAAGGAGGAGGAGATTTTAATATTAGCGCTTCCCGCTCACACAGAGTGATTATGTAATCTCTGGGGGTGGATATATAGGTCATATTGAACAACTGACTATGGTGCCAACTTCGACAAAAAGACAGCTGTCCCGTACATTTCGGTGAATGATGTCAATGTTTTCTATGAAACAGCAGTTTTTTTTCGCGATTTCGGGGTTAACTCAATAGTAAAAGTTGTTTAGTAAGACGTATATTCACCCCTCAGAGTATGAACAGACAAAACAAAATCACTCGTTATAGGTAGGGGAGATTAGTCCAAAACCGTGACACGGGGTAAAACAAGGACATGGCATCAGTATGGCTTAGTTAGCTTACTTAAATAGTTTCAGTTTGACGTTGGTCACTGCTGTCTACCATCTTGGTAAGTTTGTCAACAAAAGTTGAAGGACGGGGGTCTACTAGGGGTACAACGCGTTAGCCCCCGGCACAGAATAAGTAATTGCCCCCGGATTGCTAAAGACGCTTCGAATCCGGCCTTCACCACTGGAGGGCTTCGTCACGTTTTCTTTAATATATGACATCTATTTCAGTTTATAAGATGTTAAGTTTGAATAGTGCTCCAGTTCTCTAAGGAAACTTGGAAAGTTTATTCTAAATCGCGCTCTTTTGCTTTATGCATGATAGTAAAATAGTCCACCCGACGGTTCGACCTGACATATGGGGTGAGACAGGTCATGGGGTCAGACTGTCCGTGGCTCGGTTTAATTTCCGTTAGGAAAGGGTCTAAGAAGTCAAAGTTGATATATTGTCTGTGACAATGACCTCTCGCGTCGCGTCGTATAATGGTCCCTATGACTGTTATTAGGGTTCCGTACCCAAAGGGTAAAAACGGGACCCTATTACTAAAGACTCCGCTGTCTGTTCGTCTGTCACCAGGCTGTATCTCATCAAACGTGATAGCTAGACAGTTGAAATTTTCACAGATGATGTATTTCTATTGCTGCTACAACAACAAATATATACTAAAAACAGAATGAAATAAATATTAAAGTGAGGCTCCCATACAACAAACGTGATTTCTTTGCCGGTTTTTGCGTAATGGTACGGACCCCTTCGTGCGCGAGTCCGACTCGGACTTGGCCGGTTTTTTTTATACGTATGGAGTAAAATCCATTGCCAAAAATCATAGTTTTTTATTATCATACCTATTAACTTCTTTCCATACTTTTGGCCTGGAGTGTATAAATACTAAAGAAACAGTTTAGTCACTTCTTTCAAAAGTGTAGAAAATATGAAATATCGCGAAATTCTCATCACAATACATTCGAAGGACAATTTCGTCGTTACGACGGATTCGTGGAACAAAATAAATACAATTTCCAAACTGCGCTTTTACCGGAGGCCCATTCTGAATTAACAATCTGTTTCGGTTTTGAGCTTGTTTTAATACTACCTTGACGATATGTGTGTATTTTTTTATAAAACAAAAATCATATTTACATTTTACACAAATACGGATTGCATAATTTCAAGTTATACAAGAAGAAATCATAATTTCAAGTTATGAAGTTGCATAAAAATGTATTAAAACTTTTATAATTTCATCGGTATAATAATCACGTCATATAACGTTTGTTTACAAATACAGCTAGGACTCACCAAAAAGTTGTTGAAGCCCCGCTTTGCGGAGCTTCTGTTCCCGCTTTGAGAGTCAGAAGTTAACTAACAAACCAACCGCAAACCTAGCAAATCGTATGTGACCTACTGAAGACACAAATTCTTATATAAAATTTAGGTTTTAAGAGTACATTTATTTTATTTATTATAGTCTATAAGGTATACACATATTTATAATAAATATAAAATAGCTTTTATATTTTTTATAAATATGATACCTATACCTATGTACCTCTTAGAACCTACATCAAATCAACGGTTTTTTGCTGCGTCATGTGGAGACCAATTCAAAATTCAAACTTACATTTTGATGTCATTTTGTTATCATTTCGTTGCGTCTCGGATATATATATATATATATATATATATTCAAAGTTCAAAGTGTTTTTAATTGTGAATTATATGTCAAACTGATTACAGTGGCGGTAAATAAATATTTGTAGCACTACTACACTACACACACACTATTTGTACACTATTTGTACTTGTTGTATTTTTTTTTCATTTTTTTTTATGAATAAAGAATCGGCCTCGCGTCCTGCCCCGATTTCACCGGTTTCCGATACGCTCCAATTTTAAAATGTTCCATTTTAAACCCTCTTTATTTATATTCATCCGATTTTTGTATCTCGGTATATATGAGGACTATCGGGGCAATGCAGTTGCAATGTTGCAATATTTTTTTGTTTGAAATGACGCAGCATACGACACACTTTTGTTAGGGTTGCGTCAGTAAAATTTTAACCCATTTTTTTATGACCTGATTACAAAAAAAACTTTAACCCAGATTTCAGTTTTCAGTTGTGTATTTCATACAGTGTGGAAAAAATTTATGGATGTACTTTAAGTTAGCCCATTTTACTTAAAGCAAAGAGGATATAATAGGATAGAGCGGTACTGTCATAGTAAATTTTGTAACCACAGTAAATTCACTGCCATCTATCGACACACTTTAAAACTAAAAATGAAGATATATAAAAATACGATAATATGTATTTAAATATGGATAAATGATTTTATATGATTTTGACCCATGTTCTTTCACTGATATGCGTTAAAATACCAAGTTTTTTTATTATCAGTTCGATTCCCAGGCGATATAAGCGAATTAAAAAAAACTGAATGCATTTTGCTTGTTTAAAATAAAACCGGTCAAGTGCGAGTTCGGTGTAAATAAAAAAAAATTAACTTTCAATTTTCTCATGTAAATAGAATTACGAAAGACTTGACCAGAAGTATACTAAGCGTAATTGTGTACAGCGCCATCTATCGGCTAATTGGCTAACTAATTTGCGCGACCTGTATATGTTGGTTTTCAAGGATACAAGGTTTTCTTTATCATGTGAACCGATTTAAACAATTTTTGTTTTATTTCAAAGAAGGTATTTTTAGTGTAATCTCATAGACATTCATACGTCCCTATATTGTAAATTTTATCGAAATCGCTAAAGCCGTTTTTGAGAAGTTACCAAACTAACTTGTGTTGTAGGTGTAGTTAACTTCTCAAAATCTATTGCCGTATTAAGATATTGCCGTCTTATATAATAAGCATTTTAGTATTTCATCTATTCTGTGGTCGCGTTTCTGAATAATTTATCATGACGGTTGATATCTGCTTGAATTTACCTGCTTTTATGGCTGTATGTTAAATTTTAAACCAAATTACGCTAGTTACGAAAATTACGAGCAGTTGACATTATTAAATGACGCAGCAGTGGAGTAATTTAAAATGTGGTTTGTGCATGGCTAACATGCAGTGTAACAGCGGCTTTTGAAAAAAGCGCTAAATAAAGTAACTGGAAAAAGCTTTAACCGAATTATTGTGTTACAACTTATTTCAAATGAAATCTTGTTATATCACATCATCATCATCATCATCATGTCAGCCGATAGACGTCCACTGCTGGACATAGGCCTCCCCAAGGCTCGCCACTCCGACCGATCCTGTGCCGCTCGCATCCACCGAATTCCCGCGACCTTCACCGGGTCGTCGCTCCATCTCGTTGGAGGCCTACCAGCAGTTCGTCTTCCGGTACGCGGACGCCACTCCAGAACCTTCCGGCCCCACCGGCTATCAGTTCTGCGAGCAATGTGCCCCGCCCACTGCCACTTAAGGTTTGCAATTCCGCGAGCTATGTCGGTGACCCTAGTTCTACTGCGGATATCATCATTTCTGACTCTATCACGTAGAGAAACCCAGAGCATAGCTCTCTCCATTGCCCTTTGCGTGACCTTGAGCCTTCTTATGAGGCCCATCGTTAGCGCCCACGTCTCAGATCCGTATGTCATCACTGGCAACACACACTGGTCAAAGACTTTTAACTTAAGACACTGCGGCAATTTGGACGAAAAGATACTGTGGAGCTTCCTGAACGCTGCCCAACCGAGTCGGATTCAACGAGTGACCTCTTTCTCGAAGTTGGACCTACCTAACTGGACTGTTTGTCCTAGGTATACATAATCGTCAACAACTTCGAGCGCAGAGCCTCCGATTAATACGGGAGTTGGCACAACATGGACGTTAGACATGATCTTCGTCTTGTCCATGTTCATTTTCAGTTCACTCGTTCAGATACTCTGCTGAGATCAGCGAGCATCGCACCGAGGTCCTCCATGGTCTCAGCCAAGACTACGATATCATCGGCAAACCGAAGGTGAGTGATGTACTCGCCATTTACATTGATGCCTCGTCCTTTCCAGTCCAGAACCTTGAAGGCATCCTCCAATGCAGCGGTGAACAGCTTTGGGGAGACATCTCCTTGTCTGACTCCCCGCTGCAATGGAATAGGCTTCGAGCTCTGGCCCTGTAGTCGGACGGACATGGTGGCGTTTTCGTACACAAATTATAATAATATATCACAAATTCACATCACAAATTATAATAATTATAAATGAGGAAGTTATTTAGTTAGTATGTTTATTACAAAACTAATCGTTTTATATACATAAATAAACTAACTAACTAACTAACTACATAAATCTAAGTCAGTTTTCAAAATATAGCAAAACAGCCATCGAAGCTAAATTAAGCGTACCTAAGGAAAGTTGTTGGGTCAGTTGGGGTAAATATCAAACATGGGTAAAAAGAAGATTAAGTTTTTAACACTCAAAAACTTATTATATTTCATTTCTATTCCATTTCTAAAGAAGTCTAAACACAAGGCTTCTTTTTAAATGAAATAGGAATAAAGTAGAATAAGTTTTTGAGCGTTAAAAACTTAGTCTTATTTTTACCCGTTTCTTAATAATAAAAATAAATAATAAATTCATTTATTTCAGATACATGATCCATAATTACAACTACTTACACAAACAACAATTCCTCAATAAAATAAGAAAAAAAAAATTTAGTCAGTGTCAGGGGGTGTTAAAATTAAAACCGTATGAGTATTAGATATTATCTTTAATTTTTAATACGTATAATGACTTGGCTATTATACGTATTATTACAAATTAAAGTTTATTACGTCAAGGTGACGTCTTTTCTAGTGCAAAAAACGAGGTAAAATAATAGAAGCTCGAGATTAGTTGCTATGGAACGCAGTTTGTTAGCAGTCAAACTAGAGTTTTTAATAGGAAAAGTTCGAAACGGTTTTATTGAATGGTGCGGTAGTACGCAAATAGTTTGGGACATTTTTTTCTTGTTTAACGGTTAACCGACTTCCGAAAGCGTTTTCAAAAATGTTGGTATGATGTCGAATAATTGAGTTCATGCACATACCTGCGAATAATGTTCTCGTGCTCTCTCATATCAAGTAATAAAATATGTAAAAAATGCAGGAAATTTTTTACAAAGATTTATCTGTTGTAGGAAAACCCGCCTTTCCAATGTAAGTCAGTTTTTTTAAATTATAAGTTTTATAAACAGGTTGTTTTTTTTAATGACCTAGCTGCAATAACTTTTAGTATGGGACCGACCTCGAAATCGTGTCAAAAATTAACTCGCCCATACAAAATATCAACATCAGACCAGCTGTATGAAACAGGCAATTGTTTTCGCGATTTCGCGGTTGGTCCCATACCAAAAGTTGTTGCAGTGGGCCGTTTCTCAAAAGCTTGTAGCTTGTAATACAAGTGGAAGTCCCTTTCTAACAAAAGCTGTCAAAAAGTGACATCCACTTGTATTACAAGTTACAAGCTTTTGAGAAACGGGCCCCTGGTCATCAAAAAAGACCCTATTTAAGACTTCTACCCGCTCCATTTTATTTGTATAATAATTTTAGCAACAAACACTAATAGTACCAGACATAACATGTTACATGAATATTCATTTATTTATTTACATGAACATATTTACATAACATTACAGTCGTAACCAGTGCGCAGTGCGTCATGGAATGTAAATTAACAGCTTAAAACTACACAACAACAGTTGACGGCCTAGCATCCATCATCTCACATAATCTCAGGCCGCGTAGTCAACATCCCTGTCACTGTCGCACTAATATGGAAGAGTGATAGAGAGACACATAGCGTTTCGTTGTCGAAGCGATAGCGATTGTCACCTTGGCTAGGCCGGGTATTTACTTCTCACAGCCGCCTATCGCCAGCCAATCAAGACGCACTGCGGTACTAATGTCAAGAGCGCATTCAATTGTGAGAGAGAGCAAAGCGGGCTGAGCATGGTAGCATTTTTATCGCCTGTCACCATGCCTGTCACGTTCTAACAAGTATACTGTAAGTGCGAGAGTGACAGTCATAGTGACAGGTGATAAAAATGCAACCATGCTGACACCGCTGGGTAGAATTTATGCGCGACACGGTGCGCGCCGCCGCGCGCCGGCCTTGCCAACAGATCGTGTCGTCGCTTAGGGACAAGGGCCTGACACTCTTTGATAGAGAAAGATAGTCTTATTGCGATTCCTATAAGAGGAAAGAGAAAATAGTGCCATGCTTTGTCCTTATCACCGACCGGGTGGCATCATAGGTAGGAGGCGATGGCGAAATACCGAAATTTTTAAGAGTGAAAGAGAAAAATCCTATGCTGCCCAAATTTTATATGAATATGCCCTTACCCCCGGTCGCTCGGTGACGCGTTTATAACTACTTGTTTACTATGTCTATGCTTAGGGACGTCCGGTACCTGCAGTCACACTAGCCGGGCTAGCACATGATTGGCGCGAGAGTATCTCGCCGCGACATAGACTACCCGTCCCTCTTTAATTCATACAGTTAGTAAAAGAAGGGTAGTCTATCTCGCGGCGAGATACTGTCGCGCCAATCATGTGCTCGGCCTACAGTCGACTTACCAGTTTTCATTTTCATTTTTTCATTTCATTAAATGCGAGCGTAACTTCGATTGAATGGTGGCTCTTTAGCAGCGGGTTCATATTTCGTAACAATTTCATCGTTTTTCGTTTCCACACTGTATACATCATTCCGATAAGAAATCTTGCGAACCATCATTCCACACTGAAGCGTTGATTGACGTAAAGAAATATGGGAAGCCCGCCGCCTTCCAAAATAAATCATTTTTTGTTTAGTGAAGATAATTTTAAATTCATAGGCTAGCGCGATACTAACGGGAATAGCTTTGCTTTCCTATGGGAAGAAACGGTAAAACTGAAACCTCTGCAAATAATCCCACTAGGGCAAAAAAAATCTGTTTATTTGATTAAATACACAGTACAAAGCCTGCACCAACAAACGTCTCTTTTTGGCCCAGTGGTTGACTGGTAGAGAATGCCTTAAGGCATTAAGTCTACCATTTGTACTTATTTTATGTGCAATAAAGTATAAAATAAATAAAAGTGTGTAAAAAAAGCATGCATTTTTACAAATTAAACTCATTTTAAATTAAAAAGATAAAAAAGAAAGGCTCGGCAACCGTTTTATTTTATAAACCGGTTTCGTTCTTTCACCCGGGAACGAAAAGAATTACGTTTCTGTTTGCGGTTAACGGTTAAAGAACTGTTCTATTGAGATACCAGTTTATATCAATTCGCTCGCCTTTCGTTTTTGTGGAACGAAATACTTGACTAAATAAATCTTGAACAACTTCGGGACAGTTCAAATTATTTTTATTAAATATTTTGATTTGTGTTTTTTTAAGTAGTCACACTACTATATATAAATTATAAATTGTAATAGATGTCATATATTAAATAAAACTTGTAACAAATTTAATCAACTTTGATTTTGTATAAGTGGGCAGGTTCATCTTGCCGCGGTCTCCCCTATGTAGTTTGCTGCAAGTTAAATTTAACCAACTTCTCGACTTCCAACGAAGCTGAAAATTTGCATACATAATACATACATACATATAATCACGCCTATTTCCCGGAGGGGTAAGCAGAGACCACGGATTTCCACTTGCTACGATCCTGACATACCTCTTTCGCTTCCTTCACTTTCATAACATTCCTCATACGCTCGCCGGTTTAGGGTGCTCTTGACCTGGCCTTTCTTCAGGATTTCCCCGATCTGATCAGAGAAAGTCCGCCGAGGTCTGCCCCTTCCAACTCCCGTTTCTACCTCTCCCTTATACACTCTCTTTGTTAGCCTTCTTTCACTCATTCTTTCCACGTGTCCAAACCATCCATAATATGTGTAATATGTATACATATTATATACGTCGGGTGACCAGGTGATCGGGTGGGTATGGTACCATCGAGCTTAGATGGAGACAGGAGGTGACCATAGGAACTATTGTGTTTTGGGGTTTTAAGAATTGTCTCGATGAGTTGCCTGTGGTAAAAAAGTACAGTCAGCTACCTGGAGCTCAGCTAAAAGCTTGTACCAAAAATTTTATTTTTTGCAAAAACTAATTTTGAAATCAGAATATCGTCCCAGCTCTTCGTAAACATAATACGAGCCGCGTGCGCGGGCGCAAGCAGATGCGCATTGTTACCGCTATAAATAGCTTATTAGGAAATGCGTCAGTCATAATCAGCGAGCTGTTAGTGTAACGGTTTATACTGCTCGATGACAGCAGTGCAATCACAGTTAAGAGGAAAGGTGACGACTGCTTCTCCTTATATACGTAGTACCCATTTTCCTCCCTGGATATTGACATATATTTTTACACAATTGGATGTATAAACCTTCATTTGACTTATTTCGATATTTCGATTTAAGAGACAGGAGCGAAAAACTTATATAATTCGATCCACAATTTTGAAGCTTCTCACTCTTACAATAATAATAAAATAACCGGCCAAGTGCGAGTCGGACTCGCGCACGAAGGGTTCCGTACAATGACGCAAAAAACATAAAAATCACGTTTGCAATAATCGCACTTAAACTATCGTGAGACATATTTCAAAATATTTATCAGTACGGTTTTTACTCACTATTATTTTTAGTCGCTTTTGGCGACATGTTTCGGATTCTTTGGGAATCCATCCTCAGGCACGAGTGTCCGCGGCGGTTGTTCGTCGTGCACTCAGAACAAGTGCACGAACAACCGCCGCGGACACTCGTGCCTGAGGATGGATTCCCAAAGAATCCGAAACATGTCGCCAAAAGCGACTAAAAATAATAGTGAGTAAAAACCGTACTGATAAATATTTTAAAATTACGTTTGTTGTATGGGAGCCCCACTTAAGTATTTATTTTATGTATTTGTTGTTAGCGGCAACAGAAATACATCATCTGTGAAAATTTCAACTGTCTGGCTATTACGGTTCATGAGATACAGTCTGGTGACAGATGGACATACGGACAGCGGAATCTTAGTAATAGGGTCCTGTTTTTACCCTTTGGCTCCGGAACCCTAAAAACATGTACATAGTGCTTGTCAAGCATATATGTTTGACCGTCTGCACAGCATATAATACGAACAGGATAATTTGCCGCGAGATAGCCGCAAATCAGTCGTTATCTGCACTCCACGTTCCAATTAAAATGTATCTTATCAACATTCAGGTAAAAATAACATGCTGTACTAACGAGATATGTTGCATGTACAGTACAATCTCACTAATCCGGCACTAATGCTGACACAAGAGAGCCGGATTACTGGAAAATTAGAAAGTTAGAGCAAATCTGCATATTATTTCATTTCATTTCATTTATTTATTTGCGTCAAACACATAAAAATGCATGCAAATACAAAAAAAAAAAACAGATCACAACAATACATATTAGAAATAATAATACACACACACATCTTAAAATTAGACAGGTAAGTTTAAAGAATAAAACATTAATACAAGGATCACAAATAATAAAAACTATGTAAAATAAAAAAAACAATAATAATGTCAAATCAAATATCAAATTATTATAGAAGAACAAAATGCGTTAGATTAGTAATAAAAGAGATGTCAGGTACATTGGTCAAAAAACTTATCATAGTATTCATTTATGGAATAAAAAGGACGGCTCAAGAAATATTCATTAACTGCTTTGTCAAAAGTTTTAAAATCTACTATACTTTTAATTTCGTCAGTCAATAAATTGTATACTCTTATGGCAGTATTATTTAAGCTTTTATCAAAATTTACATAATGTGCTTTATTTATTGATGTGTTTTGATTTGTATGTCGTAAAAATATATTTTACTAAAATACTAAATTCAATGAAAATTCCACTCTTATCTGAAACAGCCATTTATAAGAGATTGAAGGGCGATAATGTAAGCGCACAAAGTAAATTAGGACATAGAATGATCTTTTGAATCCCAATTTTAGTGCCGGATTACTGGGTATCCGGACCGGAGTACCGGATTATCGAGATGCCACTGTAACTCGTATTGGAGTATTAAAAACCGGCCAAGTGCGAGTCGGACTCGCTCACCGAGGCTTCCGTACTTTTTAGTATTTCTTGTTATAGCGGCACCAGAAACACATCACGGTTAGCGGTCACGGTTGGTTGCAATAAATAATTATGAATTACAGTTAATGAGATACAGCCAGGTGACAGACAGACAGACAGCGCAGTTAGTATTAGGGTCCCGTTTTTACCCTTTGGGTACGGATCCCTAAAAACACCAAATTTCAGAAAAAAAATTTATGACATTCTGTTCGTTTGTAGTGCTTTATGCTACGGGCAAAACAGTTTTTGGAAAAGTCTTAATTTTATTTTAAACTAGCTTTTGCCCGCGACTTCGTCTGCGTGGCATTAGTAATTTGGGTACCCTAATTCTTAAACAAATCTGCTTTTTAATCCACCCTTTTTTCACCCCCAAATTGGTCCACACTATACATTTCCACCCCATTTTTTACACCCTTAAGGGATGATTTCGGGGATAAAAGTTATTCTATATCCTTTCCCACAGCTCAAACTATCCCCATACCAAGTTTCATCTAAATCGGTTTAGCGTTTATTGATTCCCAATACAAATTTCCACCCCCCTTTTCACCCCCTTGAGGGGTGAGTTCTGGGATAAAAAGTATCCTATGTCCTTCCCCAGGACTCAAACTATCTGTATACCAAATTTCAACTAAATCGGTTCAGCGGTTTAAGCGTGAAGAGGTAACACACAGACAGACAAACAGACAGACTTTCGCATTTATAATATTAGTATGGATGGATAAATGACTATATTATACAAAATAACTCATCTTTTGGTCTCATACACAATGTCAAAATTCGATAACTCTCCTCTGTAATGGACTCGCAAAATAATTGCAACTGACAGAGCTATGACAGAAATGATATTGAATTGCAATTAAAATAGGTTAAAGCTTGTTTCGCGATGATTAGTCCGGGCTATGGCTAATGAAATTCGTTTGTAAAATAACAAAAAACAAAAGCTTTTAGGCTTTCCCCTTTAGCTTACCAGTTTTAGGCTTCCCTCCCCTGCTAAATATTTAACTGACAAGCATACAAATAGAGCTATTATAGACTTTTTTTTTATACCACGTCGGTGGCAATCAAGCATACGGCCTCCTGATGGTAAGCAGTTACCGTAGCCTATGGACGCCTGCAACACCGGAGATATTACACGCGCGTTGCCGACCCTAACACTCCTCTCCCTCGTTGAGCTCTGACAATCTTACTTACCGACAGGAACACAACACTATGAGTAGGGTCTAGTGTTATTTAGCTGCGGTTTTCTGTAAGGTGGAGGTACTTCCCCAGTTGGGCTCTGCTCTAGATCTGGAATGACATCCGCTGTCCTGTGCCCTACCACACAAAGCGAGATGACATTCACAGTGCCCATACCTCTCTTTTGGACGTAGTTTAAGGACATATCCGGGTCCGGACGCAGTTTAAGGACATACCCGGGTCCAAAGACTATCTCACGTCTTATTGTTTAAAATGTTATTTAGAAAAAAAATCGTTCAGACATGTTTTTAAGTTTGCAGCTAATTTACGTAGACAATAGACATGCATGTTATATTTTTAACGTTTTCTTTGGCATTAGAAAACGTGGTGTTTTGTTTGCGTTTCGCAATGGTAAGCGAGACGAGCAGATTCAGAGAAAAATGTAAAAAAAGATTTAATTGTTATTCTTGATACTGCTCTGAAGCTGAGAGAACATCATCATCATAATCACTTAAGGTACCGTTCTGATTTGGAATACACCAGCAGATTGCAATGCGACAATCTCGACTGCATTGCTGTCCATCAATGTCAAGAAATCCGGGCAGTAATATCGATTTTCACATTTGCGTCAGCAGTTAATACAGTTGGTAGTAATGTCGCGCTAACACTGCCGCAGTAACGCAGCGTACTACGTAGGCGAACAACAGGCGAAAGCGATGCGGCGCGGGGTAAATCAATCCTTTAAGTGTCCTACGTGGGCGATCTCGTCGCGAACGCGAACGCCGTGGGCCCGCCGCGCCGCGCCACTTCGCTTCGTGTTCGCGAGTTGTTCGCGTAAGACGCTGCGTAATGCTAGAAGTGCAGTCTGAATCCGAATGGTACCTTTACCTGGAAGAGATCTCTATTAGGGATAAGTTCGCCTTTGTACAGTACATATGTGACGTTTTCAACCAAAAGGTACTACATTGTCGCTTGTCGATGAGGTTGATATCTATTTGAAGCTATATGGAAATAGCGCCTTACTGACAAGCGACAATAAGTACCCTTTTGGTTGAAAATGGCACATATACGTACACTTTTTACTTTGTTATGTCTATTTTGTGTAAACTTGTTTATGTGCAATAAAGTGACATACTGACATACATACATAAACTCGTAAGTGCCATGAATTTTACGGCTCTTACGACGTTTTGGTCGCGTTGTACAGGTCGCGATTGCGTCAGTTTCATTGTTTGGTATGGCTTCTCTATACTACTTAATAATAATGCTTCTCTATACTCTATACTACTTTATCTACACACATAATCATAAACCCTCTAAGATGCCTTAAAAATCTGTTAATAATGGCCACATAATGGCCAACATTAAAATAAACTGTTTTGTTACAGCAAATTTTTTATCTGTGAAAATGTTATTATTGCTAAATAATAACATCGATTTCGATAATATTATTTCATTCAAATTTCTAACATCTCTGAATAACAAAAAAATTTGATTTGACCTCTATTCTAATATCAGTCGAGATGTGGTTTTATTCGAAATGAAATGTCAATTGCATACAATTTTGACATATCTCGCTTGTTAGTTGGTATCGAACGATATGGCAATCGACCCCCACTTTAGTTTGTCTCTGAATAAAAAAAAAACTACGGATTCGTGACATGCGTGGAAAGTTTTCTTTGCCGCCATTTGACGTGCAGTTTAACTTTTAATTAGTTTATAAGTAAAAAAGTAATTTGTTTTGTTGTTTTTAAAGTAACTCTAGCAAAAGTTTCGTGTAAAATGTGCGATTAAGATAATTCGGAGACGCCACCTCATATCCGCGAGTTCCGCCAGAGAGCAACTATGCCCTTGTGTAATGACGGCTGTACCTATAATCATATAGTAAATATATCATAGAAGGTTTATAATATGTGTGTAGATAAAGCAGTGTATGTAACTGTACATAATTAGGCATTAAAACACTCGTGTGATTATACTATGAAACTCACTTCGTTCGTTTCATAAACCCACACTCGAGTTTTAATGCCTTTCATTATGTAGCAGTCACATAAACTACTATAATAATAATAATAATAATGACTTATTGGCTATCTATAACATTATATGTTATGGGGTCGTCGAGCTAGAAGTTTGAAAATCATGTATTTCCATCCCTTTTTACTTTATTACATGTTTATATCGAATGATTGTGTATTTTCTGCGTAAATGTAATTGAATACATTCATTACGCTAATAGCAGTTGGCATCAACTACAATGCGGCATCATGACCTAATAAATTGAAAGAATCAATACTCCTGTAATTTATTGCACTCATGCACTCAAAGCAAATAATTCCATAGCGGATTGTTAAGAAATTAAAAATGAATTGTACCTAACTAGTTTATAGTGTAGGTAGTATGGGTTTTTGTATTAAGAGCCCAATACGTTTTCCTGATTTCAATCGCTCACTCATAATAATTTCAAAGTATAAATATTAAAATAGTATTGCACCAATATGAAGATCAAAGCACAAAAAATAAACACACTAAACAGAGGGGCCCGGAAACCAAACCAAGGTTACTGTTTAATAAAATTATCGGTGTGAAGTAAATCCGTCAAATAATCGATAATTTATATTCACATATATAGTATAGGTATATTGGCAGCAACGTAACTGAAGTGGGAAAACTCATTCAAATTTCAACCTTAATTTTGTGCAACAAAGTCTAAATTCAAACTGGGTTTCCAATGGCCGTTACAGCTTTTATACGTATGTCGAATAATTTTATTATCTGTATCGATCCGCTAATGGAACTCATTTTGTAAACAAATCTCATCGAAGCGGATTAAGATTTTAATAAGTAGTAATTTATGTGACAGCTACATAATGAAAGGCTTAAAGGTGACGTTCGGATTAAGACTGTACCAGCATTACGGCTGCTGTATTGCAGTGCGACATTGCCGACTGCATTGCTGCTGAAAGTCAAAATACAGGGTATTAGCAACATCAATTTTGACATTTGCGGCAGTAATGCAGTGGGCAGAAATGTCGTGCTCAAATACTGCTATCGACTGCAGTAGCGGAAAACGTCAAATTTCTTGATAAATTGACATTTTAACGTTTCCTGTAGTCATAAATCCGGTTTCCTCGCGATGTTTTCCTCTTGGTACGTGGTGGTAAAACTCTTAGGTGCGAACCGGGGTTTGAACCAGTTTTATTATCCTTTAGTAAAATTGGCATATTTTTTCTTATTTTAGGAATCACTAAAAAAACGATTTTGCTCAAAAATGGATTCCCTGACTAGTTCCCTATTGTGTACCTACAATACAAGAACAATAAAATTGTTCTGTATAGACTACAAATACAAAATTGAGTTACGAAAACGTACGACATTTTCGTAATTCAGCGAAAAATTACATATATTTTCTGTCCCCAATTTCAAACTCGGTACCTTATCATTCCGCCCAGAATGGGGAACTCATCAAACTTGCCAAATTTTATAGATATAGTGAGCAGGCATTCTAAACTAGGTACTTTAAGATTTTAAATCAGAAAGTTCTGAATTGTATGGACTGATATACAGATCCTTAATCCGCGGGCGCGCAACGGTATGACCGTCAGCGGGCAACGAATTTTCAACGAATTTGCTCATATTTACACAATCTCAACTCACAATCAATTTTCCAGTATCTTAGCACGCAGCGAATTCGTTGAGCGCTCGCAGTGAGATCTTTACGCGCTCGCGGCGAAATCGATGCGCGCCCGCGGCAACTTGCTGCGCGCTCACCTCACTTTCAACTCCCGAAAATCGCCAAATGTAATAAGGATAAGAAGAAAAGTGGAAAAATTCAGTCTCCGGCGAGACAAACCTATGATTATATATCAGATACTAAGTATCTGCTCTGCTCGTATGATGGTCGTCAACCTTTTATTGGCAATTGCCATTGTTTTATGGAACTGGATGAGATTGTATGGAGTGGTGTTAAAACGAATGGGCACTAAAGAATATTACAAATATCTTGGATGTTAAAGGTTATGAATGTCATTCGAGACGACTATTTACTTTGATCGAAATACCTAACAGCGGAGCTCGATGGAAATGAGTTAAAATGAAAAAATCGGCCAAGTGCGAGTCGGACTCGCGCACGAAGGGTTCCGTACCATTACGCAAAAAACGGCAAAAAATCACGTTTGTTGTATGGGAGCCCCGCTTAAATATTTTTTATTCTGTTTTTAGTATCTGTTTTTATAGCGGCAACAGAAATACATCATATGTAAATTTCAACTGTTAAGCTATCACGGTTCATGAGATACAGATGGACAATTAATTTTAAACATGACGGCCACTTTTGGGGGTAAAAAAGAAAATTTAAAAATTAAGTTTTTCAAACTATATCGTCTTACATATCAAATGAAACAGCTCATTTTGAGAATCCTAAACCATCCGGGAACGTTCCCCATTTTGTATAGGGAAATTTTCCCATACAAAATGGAGACCGTTCCCGGGAACAGTACAACTCTAATCTAAATAATTCATCTTAAATTGCAACCGTGTGATTAATTGTGCCGTTCTCGACCAAAAGGGTACTTATTGTCGGTTGTCAATAAGGCGGTATTTCCATATAGCTTCAATTTGAAATCAACCTTATCGACTATCGACAATGTGGTACCTTTTGGTTGAAAACGTCACAATTATTTTAATATATTTACTATCGCTAATCGTAATATATAGTGCTGAATTAACAATATAATTCGGGTTCAAAGAAAAATTCGTAACTAAGTATGTAAAGTAATATTCGCGTGTAAAGTACTCTTGTAGACAATATCTACCACCCTACTACCAACTAAACCGTGACGTCACAAACGGACGCGAGATGGACGCAAAGCTTTTTCGCATTAGGTTTAAAATAGCTATAAAAATGCAATTATTTATGTTATAAACGTTAAAATGTTTTCGGAATCAATACAAGTGTAGATTAAGAGGAATTTCAAAATTTGTCATCAGGCCCATTTGGGCTGATTTAGACTATAAAATTAGCTAGCCAGATGCTTAATGACATGGCTCTAATTTCATTCCGCGCACACGTTAGTGATCATCAGGGACATATCAAAACAAAATTAAAACCTTACCAAATAGTAAAATCAGAATCCAAACCTAAACACGAAGAAATCAGCTTAAAACACCTACGAATCTCAATATCCCTCGTAATTTCGGAACCCTCTCAATCTCTAAATGTTAATTACTATACATTAACATACGTGAACATTCTGAAGTAAACATTTAAAGGGCCTACAGAGTCGGCTATTAAAAGAAATTACAACGAAACATCGAATCGAGGGGTGTCATTACGAACGCTAAACGAAAACAACTGATTTTGAGGACGGGGAAGGACGAATCCGCGGCTAAAATGCCGCTCCGATACTATCGAAGGTTTGTTCTCATTCTACATAATGCATAAATCACATGAAACTTACATAACTAAGCTATGCTAAGCGATCCCAACTAATTGGAAGGATTTCAAACCTTGCTTTACTAAAACATCCTAAATAGTGCTTGTACAAAAAGAAACATAAAACAGAAAAAACACATCATTTGTACAAAGGCCAACTTATCCCTTTCAGGGATCTCTTCCAGTTAACCTTTGAGGAATTGAGGGATGAACTGGAGAATGGTAGACATCAATAGTAAACGGCATAAAAAGAAAATATTTCATTTCCTAAAAGATAGGTAAACCTATAACACATATGGGATATATGTGAAATAAAACAAATATATAAACAGTCATGTATGGTTATAATATATAATACATATAATACGTTCTATACAATATAATACATATGTACAAAAACTACCTAACCACACACACCTTTTAAATTAAGTTCCGTGCGAAAGCCATAACTTTTTTAACTTTATTATTGACAATGAATAGTCGCTTTAGTCGTTTTAGTTAATGATTAGTCGCTTTTCGGTGAAGGAAAACATCGTGAGGAAACCGGACTAATCCCAGCAAGGCCTAGTTTCCCCTCTGGGTTGAAAGGTCAGATGGCAGTCGCTTTCGTAAAAACTAGTGCCTACGCCAATTCTTGGGATTAGTTGCCAAGCGGACCCCAGGCTCCCATGAGCCGTGGCAAAATGCCGGGACAACGCGAGGAAGATGATGATTATTGACAATGAATAAGGTTTATTGACCGACCATGTTAATAAGTTAATCAATAATGTAGATTTCCGTGCCTTCATATTATATACCAATAAAATATTACAAAAATAGCAAACGGATTAAATATCTTACTGGCACTTGCGTCATATTAATGAAGAGAAGTTTCAAAATAATTTTCCTGGAAAGAATTTATTTAGTATAATTTTCTTGTTTTTTTTTTCATATTTTGTACCTACTTTAAAATTATTACACAACTAATTTCTACTGATAAGCATCTCTAAATCAAGTTACATCTGTTCGCTTACAGATTGGAATACAAAGAAAGTAACGCTTAGCGCCACCATTACGTGGATGGTTTTAATTAAACCAATGGCGAGAGTTTGCCCGTAGCGATTATTGGACGCCAATTCTAATTTTACAATTTGTTAAGGTTTTGAACTGGTTTCAACACGACCTTGACACATCAAAAATTAAAACGGGACCCTATTACTAAGACTCCGCTGTCCTTCTGTCTGTCACCAGGCTGTATGTCATGAACCGTGATAGCTAGACAGTTGAAATTTTCACAGATGATGTATTTCTGTTGCCGCCAATATCAACAAATACTCAAAACGGAATAAAATAAATATTTAAGTGGGGTTCCCATACAACAAACGTGATTTTTTTGCCGTTTTCGACGTAATGGTACGGAACCCTTCGTGCGCGAGTCTGACTGGCACTTGTCCGGTTTTAAGTGTTTTATAGTTGGTTTTTTGGTGTGGTGAAAAATTTTATTCGACTATCTTATAAAGTTCGAAATAAACAATTGGAGATGTAATATCCGATAGCGCCATAAACAACGCGGCAATTTCTCGTCATACAAAACATTGTATGATTGGTATGATATATGACTGTATTACCACAGTATAAATATCTATCATAATTCATAAATAAAGGCTCATTTAGTTTTGAATGATTCACGGTTAGTTTCACTAGACTTATATTGTCCGGGATTTGGACTGTGATTACCTTTTGTATTGTTTTTGAGCTCCCGATATTAGTATAAGTACATGCATCTTGTTCACGGGTCACAAGTTGAACGTGGAAAGGTGGTATTTGTTTTACAAGGAGGCAATATGAAGTCCTCGAGCTAATATTGAAGGGAACTAGATATAGTTACCTACATTACCTACCCGAATAAGCGAAAGATGATATAAGCAAACAAAAGGTTTGAAAAGTGGAATTTTGTACCTTGAGGGGGTTTCAAGGTTAAACCCTTGAACCCCTTTAACAAAGTTTGTTACCAAATGAAACACAAAACTCGAGGAATGAACAAATGAACGCTGTTTGTTTATTTATCATTCAATAGTTATTTACGATACAAGTGCGGAAAAGAGGAAATTCGAAACGAGTGGCGATAAATTAAAACACGACCGCAGGGAGTGTTTTAAATGGACACGAGCTGCGAATTACCTATTCGCACGTGTATCGTACAACGTTTTACAGTACATATGGCCCATTAAACTTTCCACATATGCACGAAAAGTGCTCTTTTACGCACTAGTGCGAGAAAGTAGCGCCATATGTACTGTAAAATTACTTATGAAGTGATTGGTGTACAAAACCGATATCTCAGTATTTCGGATTGCGGAATTCCGGTATTCGTGGTAGGTTAGCTGGAAGAGATCCCTTATAGGGATAAGTTCGCCTTTGTACTTCCATTACTGTAATTTATTTTTGTAAACCTGTGTTGTGTACAGGGACCGGACAACCCTTTCCGCGATAAAACCCTTTCAATGGGCGACACTTAAACA
Organism: Cydia strobilella; assembly: GCF_947568885.1. Taxonomy (NCBI): domain Eukaryota; kingdom Metazoa; phylum Arthropoda; class Insecta; order Lepidoptera; family Tortricidae; genus Cydia; species Cydia strobilella. The sequence goes on along the minus strand of NC_086046.1, from coordinate 1,579,090 downwards.
CGGCTAACACATTGAAAGACTTTCCCTTTTGAACTGCAAGCCCATTCATACCCTTACCTTTGACTAACCCTTACCGAAAAGCTAACCAAAAATAAGGCTAGCTCTTGATAAGGGTTACCCTTATCTTTAAGCGCTTTTTATAAAGGTTTCCCTTTGCGTGAAAGAGACAGGATTGGTATATATCTACGGTAGTGTATGAAAAGGAAAGAAAATACGTGCCTAGTCAAAGAACACCGCCGTCACCGCCGACGATCGCTCGGATTCGAAGTAATGTGTGCTTTATGAACAAGGTAGACGACTTAAATTAGCACGCTTATATGCTAAAAGGGAAGCCCTTTATAACCCTTATAAGCAATATGCAAGGTGTTGGTGAGCGGACGATAAGGGTTTTGTAAGGGTATTTGGGCTACCGATTACTCAAATGTGGTAGCTTTATATAAGGGCTTTTAAAAGCAAAACAAAGGGTTTCGTCTGGCAAAGGGTATGGTGAGTTAAGCCTTATGCAATACCCTTATAAAACCCCGATAAGCGATAGCGGGCCGGTCCCTGGTTGTGTACAATAAAGTGATTACTACTACTACTAATCCAGGCCAACTGATCAGGAATTTGCATATAATCAGTCAAGATACTGTATTAATTTACTGTTATCAGGAAGCAAGAATCGTAAGTAAGAAAACCTTTTTATCAGCGCCGACTTACGTGATTCAGTGACCTTGTTTTCTTCTTTGTTTTGTTTTGTAACAATTAATGTCATTGGATGATATATGTTGAAAATGGGAGTCATTTTTGTAATAGATTGCTTTAAGAGGTTTTTCTCAGGTTTGTTACAAAAAACTAAAAAACAACAGAAGTCTGACTAGAGCTCAAAACCGGACGAGTGCAAGCCGGACTCGGGTTCCGTACTTTTTAGGGTTCCGTACCCAAAGGGTAAAAACGGGACCCTATTACTAAGACTCCGCTGTCCGTCTGTCCGTCTGTCACCAGGCTGTATCTCATGAACCGTGATAGCTAGACAGTTGAAACATTCACAGATGATGTATTTCTGTTGCCGCTATAACAAATACTAAAAAGTACGGAACCCTCGGTGGGCGAGTCCGACTCGCACTTGACCGGTTTTTAGCATTGTTACTGCTATAGCGGCAATAGAAACGCATCACCTGTGAAAATTTTAACTGTCTAGCTATATGGTTCATGAGATACAGCCTGGTGCCAGACAGACGGGCAGACGGACTGCGGAGTCTTAGTAATAGGGTCCCGTTTTTACCCTTTGGGTACGGAACCCTAAAAATGACCCCACGTGTATTGAGTCGTGGCATGTTGACAACGTCAAACATTTTGTCAATGCCGCGCAAGAGGTTTAACATAAATAGAATCTTAGAGGATATAACCAAATGGAGACGCCTTGTCTGTAATTTTCTGTAAAAAACACTGCCGATTTTTGCGGGAGAGGGGCTTGCAAATGTATACGTAACGTAACAAGTGCGAGTCGGACTCGCGCACGAAGGGTTCCATATCATTACCCAAAAAACGGCAATAAAATCACGTTTGTTGTATGGGAGCCCCACTTAAATATTTATTTTATTCTGTTTTTAGTATTTGTTGTTATAGCGGCAACATAAATACCTACATCATCTGTGAAAATTTCAACTGTCTAGCTATCACGGTTCATGAGATACAGCCTGGTGACAGACTGACAGACAGACGGACAGCGGAGTCTGTGCTCAACGGTGACTCTACTTAAATCCAGAATGTATTCCTAAATGCATAATAACAATTTATCTTAACATTAGTATCACCAATGAGGATATAATAAGATACAGCGGTACTGAGATAGTAAATTTTGTAACCACTGTAAATTCACTTCCATCTATCGACATACTTTAAAACTAAAAATGAAGATTTATAAAAATACGTTAAAATGTATTTAAATATGGATAAATGATTTTTTATTTGCATTAATTATTTTTATATGATTTTGACCCATGTTCTTTCACTGGTATGCGTTAAAATTATAAATAACAAACGAAACAGTCAACGCACTCTATACGAGAGTAGGCCAAAACTAGTGGCGCCATCTGATCGAGAATCAAATTTTCCTGATTTTCGAGGCACGTTTTTTCCTTAGACTGTATCCATCTATTACGGAGTTATATCTATCTTTGGTATCACGATTCTACAGATTATTTCTAATACCTCATCACCATTTCTGTCGCTGACTGTACAACGTCGTCGCCATCTTTCCTGCTCCGAAGCTCCGAACCGATTTTCCACTTGTATTATTGTAAATGATAGAGGATAAATTCAGCTCAAGAAGCGCCATAACAGTTTTAAAGCACTAAGAGAGCTTGTTTAAGACGCTGGAAACTTAGGTGCCCCATACAAACGTATTTAGAATAGGAATATTTATTAGGACAAAAAACAATACCAGGTGCGACACCAAAAGATTTTTCTCAAAAATGGACGGCAAAGTCGACGTTGCCGGTTAAAAAGTAGGTCGCGAAGTGCGTAGTTTATGGTCAGTCAAAAAATTAAAAAGTTAAAAACATTGCAGTCTCGATTTCGGGACTGCAATGTTGCATACAAATTCCATTACTTGTCGAGTTCCAAACTTTTTAAAAGTTGAAGTGGCCATATCAAATGAAGGCATAGGTCCATTTAACAGCCAAACAGACGATCAGTTCTCATTATTATAATGTTGGTACCGCGACTATTTAGGTGTCCCAAATAGGTTGGCGTATTTTCAGCAGAAAAATACACTTCTATTTTTAATTTAAAAATAAAAATAAAAATATATACATAAGAACGTTGCTTCTGTAAAATATTTGTACTATATTTGTTTTCATTGCGCCATTTTTGAGAAAAGCACTATATATGACCCGGCTGGAAGGCTACTTGCTGGCTTCGGATTCAATTAAACGGACTCCCAAGGTCGTCCGTTTAAAACGAATCCTCAGCCAGCAAGTAGCACTTCCGAGCCTCGACAATAATGTACTATAGATGGACAGAGCAGAATTGTGCTAAAAGGGCAACACTCACCTTTTGAATGTCGTGTTAATCAAACTTCTTGCCTCTCCCAGCTAAACTGTGGAATGAACTGTCGCCTGCGGTATTTCCGGACAGATACGACCTTCAAACATTTAAGAAAAGGGCGTCCTTACATCTTAAAGGCCTTTGACGCAATTGCATCTCCTCTGGTATTGCAAGTGTTTTTTTAATACTATTTCGGTCATCGTAGCCTATGGACGCCTGCAACTCCAGATGAGTTACATGCGCGATGCCGACCCTAACACCCCGCACCCTGGTTGAGCTCTGGCAACCTTGCTCACCGGCAACACATTCACTATGAGTATAGTCTGGTGTTATTTGGCTGCAGTTTTCTGTAAGGTGGAGGTCCTTCCCCAGTTGGGGTCTGATCTAGATCTGGAATGACATCTGCTGTGCTGTGCCCTACCACACAACGCGATATGACATTCACAGTGCCCACCCCTCTTCTGTCCATGGGGGACGGTCATTGCATACCATCAGGCGCGATCCGTCTGCTTTTTTTCCTCCTATATCATACAAAAAACTGACAAAGTGCTAGTCGGACTCGAGCACCGAGGGTTCCGTACTTTTTAGTATTTGTTGTTATAGCGGCAACAGAAATACATCATCTGTGAAAATTTCAACTGTCTAGCTATCACGGTTCGTGAGATACAGTCTGGTGACACTGTCTGTCACTGTCACTAAAAAGTACGGAACCCTCGGTGGGCGAGTCCGACTCGCACTTGACCGGTTTTTAGCATTGTTACTGCTATAGCTGCGTTACACATCACCTGTGAAAATTTAACCTGTCTAGCTATCACATGGTTCATGAGATACAGCCTGGTGCCAGACAGACGGGCAGACGGACAGCGGAGTCTTAGTAATAGGGTCCCGTTTTTACCCTTTGGGTACGGAACCCTAAAAAGCAACTCCAGCGATACGAAAGTGTTTGTATGGCGAGCTGAGTTCAGTGTTTCCTGGCGACTTTTAAGCCACTTTTGTTTATGTTACCGCCAACTTGATTTTACTATTATGTTTGTATCCTCTCCCGTTTAGATTTGCGATAAGAAAATAGAACAATAAACAGTTACTTTGTTGTATAACTTTAACAATTGGGGCAAGTGTATAAATATAATGTGATATCTAACCCGAAATATTAAACGTTTTTGATAATTCTGCTGCAGCAAGCAAAACCGTAAATGTGACTTTTTGTTTTCAACTGCAGCTTAATAATTGTCATTTTGTCAACCAAGTTGACAGAAATTATGTAAACCATTCCTAAAACAGTTTCAGCCAAATAATAACTTAGCAAAAAGATCCCAATTTAGCGAAAACCAAAATTTTTACATAATCCCGTTTCACGTCTAACCGGCGAAAATTAGTCTATTTATGATAGGTACTATTATCATGAAAAGCACCAACAAAAACTAATGGTCTCATAAAAATCACATGTAGTTCGGACTTCGGAACCATGGCCGAAATTTGGCGAAAAAAACAGTGAAATAAATAACAAGCGAGTTTTTTCTTTCTTTTTGTTATGGTGACGTTTAACGTCTTTTGATGTAGTCTGCGTCAGCCCGCCAATGCGTGCTGCCGTCGAAGCTCCTCGTTTTAGCCTTACGTCTTAGCGACATTGCGCGACTGGCTTCGGCTACGGCGCTTAATATATGAAAATAATCGCGCCTTATCTCAGCTATCAGCGCTTTGCGTCGTAAAAATGTGATTAAATGAAATCACCAAATACGTAAGGTAAATATACAAAGTCGCAGACTTGATACGAGCTTTCTGGAGCATATTACTTCCAAGTGGATTAATTTTATGTAAATCACTCGTGTTGACATAGTAATTGTGCTACAAAACAACAATATGTTCAGTCGATATGTTTTTAAGGCGGCATTAAGGCGCGTTTACATTTTGACCTTCGAAAGTAGAAAGACACCCTTATACTGTATACGGCGGGCCATTACATGTAAACATATTTAATAGTGTTATTAAGTAGTTGATTAGTTTGTAATTTTATTTCAGTGCCCTTAGCCCTTGCCCCACAGCTAGGGTTGTGTTGAAACATAATATCATAGAGTAACTTATACTAGAGCGGTACTGTCATAGTAAATTTTGTAACCCCAGTAAATTCACTGCCATCTGTCGACACACTTTAAAACTAAAAATAAATATTTATAAAAATACGATAAAATGTACTTAATTATGGATAAATGATTTTTTTATTTGCATTAATTATTTTTATATGATTTTGACCCATGTTCTTTCACTGGTATGCGTTAAAATTATAAATAACAAACGAAACAGTCAACGCCCTCTATACGAGTGTAGGCCAAAACTAGTGGCGCCATCTGATCGAGAATCAAATTTTGGTGATTTTCGAGGCACGTTTTTTCCTTAGACTGTATCCATCAATTACGGAGTTATATCTATCTTTGATAATATTTTGTATACACACAAAGCAATGATTAAATGAACATGAATATGACGACGAAAAATTCATAAAATAAATTCGTCCTATGTGAAATCAAATTATAATAATTTTAGATTTTCATGTGTTGAATGTTTGTTTTTTCAAAAGTTTAGTACGTAAGTAGTTGTGTGTCCTAACAGTCCTAAGTCTTGGTAGGCGCATAGAGTGGAGCCAGATCTCCGGTCCAGTGAAAACTGGCATGAATTCGTGTTAGAGGCCAAGACTCATTTTGGGTCATCGCGCCAAACTAATAGTGCAACCATTCAGTAACCCGGGGTTAACCGGTTAAACCTTTTTTTTACGTGGAGTTATGCATTTAGGCATTCCTAGTTACATATGTCGGATTTTCGAATTTTGGAGCAAAGCATATTACTAATATTCCAATCATATTGACAAAAATAACTATATAAACAAGCGAATTTGGAAACACAAAAGAGTACAAAAAGCATTTCTTTCTCTTAACGAGCACCGATTGATTTTCAACGCCCATTCAGGTGATTTAGACGGCGATCATTATACAGGGTACAGATGAACACAAAAGTATTAATAGAGTCCGTTGCTACACGGAAAACCGGTCGTGGTGGGGGCCGGCTTAAGCCTCCACCATCTGAATATGTCGCCTTGAAGAAGTCGTCATAATACTAACTTAGCTAACTTAGCGGTTTCACTTACGTATTTTTAGTCACTCGCGCGACATGGTCTAGGTCTCCATTTTCGAGCACTAACAGTGCACTAACAGCACTCTCCGAAACATGTCGCGCGAGTGAATAAAAATATGCGAGTGAAACAGCTAAGCTAGCTAAGTTAGTATATCTCAAGATAGTTTAAATTCGAGTATTGATACTATTGAAAACGCAGTATTTGCATGATATTTGTTTTGACGAGTTCCTGGTATTTCTCTCTACACAACAATATTTCCTACTTCACCTCTTTGCTGATGGGTAATCCTCGACTGTGCGTTTCTCCAGAAAGCTCATGACTCGCACATCTAAACTATAGAATGAACCTGCGTTTCTAAAGGATGAAACACATTTTCCAAGATGGCGGCGGTTCCTCGAAATCCCCAAACGTCAGATGATCTCATGAAAATTTGTCATTTTATTAACCTAATTTCATAACTGTTCTGGACATTTTTAGCTTTTTCCTAGTTCGATTGTGTTAGCAAGTGTGTTAATAGTCATGTCACATGTAAAAGATACAAAGAAATTAAAAAGAAATAAAAGAACCCTACTGTACAGTTTATCCATATCTTCCTCGCGTTGTCCCGGCATTTTGCCACGGCTCATGGGAGCCTGGGGTTCGGTTGGCAACTAATCCCAAGAATTGGCGTAGGCACTAGTATTTACGAGTGACTGCCATCTGACCTTCCAACCCACAGGGTAAACTAGGCCTTATTGGGATAAGTCCGTTTTCCTCACGAAGTTTTCCTTCACCGAAAAGCGACTGGTAAATATCAAATGATATTTCGTACATAAGTTCCGAAAAACTCATTGGTACGAGCCGGGGTTTGAACTCGCGACTTCCGGATTGCAAGTCGCACGCTTTTACCGCTAGGCCACCAGCGCTTCTACTGTCCTGTAAACTACTGTACCATTTTTGAGCTCATTTATTTAATCTAACTGCGATACTAACACACTCTCAGTAATCGAATTTAAACTGTTGTGAGACATACTATTAACAATAAATAATTTCACGGTGTAGGCTCTCCGAACCATGTCGCGCGAATGACTAAAATAAGTCAGTCTAAACCGTGACACTCAGTAAGTCAAAATATTTATAAAACCTGTCAGAATTTTCAATTATTCTCTTACTTTCGAACTCGACTGTACACGAACACAACAGTTCCCTAAAGTGTACTTCGGGCTTCATATATATATAATTCACTGTACATTCAAGTTCATAAATATGTATACAATTCTCAACTTTAACCCATTGAAATAAGGTAGAAAGTGCATGGCTGTTCAAGGCCGCAGCAATGTCAAGGGCGTCTTCGTATTTGTCTCGTACGTTGTGTCGTTATCCTTAATGCAAAGGGTCATAGTCATTACTCTCACTGATTTATAAAAAACTGTTTGTAAGTGATAATAAAAGCGTTCACACGTTATCATTGGGGTATATGTAGGTATGGTATACACTAGAGTCGACCTCTCGAAGAAAATGTTTTCGCACCTCAATGACTTGCATACACTTCATTGCGTTTAGTCCGCCTCCTAGAAGCCACTAATTAAAGCAATATAATAAAATTCCACTAAGTAAACCTGTTGTTTTAAGCTCATTTAGATTAATTTTAACTATAAAACTCCCGTGAGACTCAAACATATTAGATTATTTTAAACCGGGTCACTCACGTATTATTAAGTCGAATAGCTCGACATGTTTCGGTCCAATTTACGAGGACCGTCTTCACGGAGACACGACAACAACGACGAAACATGTCGAGCTATTCGACTTAATAATACGTGATATCATTTAGATTATTTGTAAATTTGTAAATTTGTAAGTCTTTGTGATTGGAGTACGCTCTTTTTTTGAAGGTTCCCCGTATCCCGTATCGTGTTAGAAAAATAGTAGATTGTGTTACAAGAGAGCAAAATTACATATTTACGGCGAGGGCGTACATTGAATCCTAAACGAAGCGAAGGATTCTATAATAGAATCCCGAGAGTAACGAGGGATTCTTAAGTAGAATCCTGAGCGTAGTGAGGGATTCAAGTGTGTTACGCCCAAGATGGAAATAATTTTGCTACCATGTGACACATACTGCTTTTCACATCACCTATGAGGTAGTTATGATGTTTATAAATATTATATAAGCTAAAAAAATAATGTGCAAAAATTGTTTAAAATAGTGTCCTAGAACTGAAAAGTGTTACTTTGATCCCTCCTAGCAGGGAAAAAAAGTGTCACTTTGATCCCTCCTAGCAGGGAAGAAAAACCCCTTTTTTCGATTTGTTGATGTGAAAAAAGTATATAAACCTAGTACTTTAGAAATAAATTTAATATAGTACCTACATATTTAGCAGGCTAATTCGAACGTGTACCTGACATCAAACGATATACAATAACTCATATATCGGTTTGATGTCAGGTAACAATCGAATATAACTATTGGAATCATATCAATTCTCTGTCATTCGCGCGGGCTTCTCGCTCGCACTTATCTGTACAAGTTAGACCGGAATGAACGCGCAAAATGACAGCTAACTGATATGATTATAATATTATTCAAATATCGGTTTGTTAGTTAAAACTTTTTTTTTAAGTGAATGCATTAATCTGAAATAATTGTCATATACGAAGGAAAAAATTTTTTCCTTCGTATATGACATTTATTTCAGTTTATAGTTTAAATAGTACCTATAGTGTGTCTACTTGAAAAACCACAAATTAAAATATTTTCATAGAAAATAATTTAATTTGTTCTTAGAGTAAGTGAATGCATTATAAGCAATTTAATATTTATTATTCAAATATCTTTACATAATTAATACAAAATTAAATAACTAACTTATAAAACTTTAAAACTAAATCTAATCTTACAATAAATAACTAAAAACTATTCCCCTGCGGCATGGTGCCGTAGATGCTGGCAGCATTTCCTCGCTGTATCGCAATGCTTACTCTTTGTGCGAGGAAGCTGCCAGCTCTACGATCACCGGTGACATCTACTATTCTTTTAGACAATTCCTTAAATAGTGTAGACGCGTTCGGGCCCCACTGGCAAAGGGTATCTTTACATTTTAAATTAAGTACCGTAAAATGGGGTGAGTTGGAGCAAAACTGACATTCAAACCTCGATAACATTTTATTTTTACATAATATGCAAACTGAATGTATAAAATAAGTTTTCCGGACGTTTGTATTTTAGTTCTTATTTTAATTTGCGTGGTTCCATTTCATAACTTTGACGGTAAACAGGAAAAACCACCTCACCCCGTAGTCCCTCCTAATTGGGGTGAGATGGGTTTTCATACCAAGGTGATTTTGGAAGATTTTAGATCGTTTTTTTTATTATGAGTATTACTATAGCTCCATTTTAAATTGGAATACATTATTTTTGTAACAGTAGCCCTAAAAACCAATCTCACCCCCCTTTCAAACCTTCTCTCCCCATTTATAAACCAACTCTCCCCGCGAAACCTACTCACCCCATTTTACGGTAGTCGTTTTTCTAAACTGTGACAAATCACTCTACTCCCATTGTATTATGACAATGTAACCCATGGAAATGTCATCCATAAAACTGACAAAAAAGGGGTAAATGCTTCAATAGCTAGAGCGTGCCACCTCAGTCGCTCGATGGATTACCCACGAGCGAGTGAATATATATAATTATATTGTGTAAATATGTGTGTTTGTACGTCCGTGATCGATTTTACTGTTGTAACTAGGCCTAGTTTTATACGTACCACGTGGAAAACGCGATCTGTATATTTTCGGTGTAACACACGGGATTATTAAAAAGAAACTAGATTTGTGAAGTAAGCTAAGGTTAATACTAAGATTGCTGTTTAAGGTTTATACTAATTTAGAATTATATTGAGCTTTTACTAAGTGGAAACTATAGCAGGAAACCACAGATTTAATATATACGCTAGATGACGCAAATACCACGATTTGTATTGAAGCCAAGCGTGCCGACTTTTTCATACAAAATTTACGCATAATATAATTTTAAAATTACTTATCTGTGATAGGAAAGTTCTTGCCTTTGGGTGCTCGCAATTTTTGGGCTGTTGCAGTTAATTATCATGCAACGAAGCATTTTTTAAATTTTCACGGGCGTCCGGCTGCAACAACTGACGCGCGTGGACTGTAAAGAGCGACGGTCAACCTCGATGCTTGGTCGGGGTTAGGACACGCGAAGTAGATGCATTTGCGTCTTCTATGGTATATTGTAAATATTGTAAATACATAGTTAGGTTAGGTTAGGTTTAAGTAAACAAATATTGTACGCCTTAAGGCAAATTATAGTGATACCACTAAATGTAATCATGTCATGTAATCCACCTTTCTGTAACAACCTATAATTAGGCAATAAATGATTATCTTGTCTTATCTTATCTTATCTTATCTTATCTTATCTTATCTTATCTTATCTTATCTTATATTATCGTATCTTATCTTATCTTATCTTATCTTATCTTATCTTATCTTATCTTATCTTATCTTATCTTATCTTATCTTATCTTATCTTATCTTATCTTATCGTATCTTATCTTATCTTATTTTATTTATTTCTGTGCAGGAAACTCAAGGGAAACGTCAAAAAGTTCATGGTAACAAGGTTTCGATTTGCAGAGGTAAAACAAATGAAGAATTCGTATTAAACGTGTAATAGTACATTGTTAACCAAGGGATGAAAGGCACTCATTCCTGCCGAGGTATTTGCTCGAACGTAGTAAGAGCGCCAATAGTCCGAGGCTGAAATGTGTCGTGTTAGCGTAGATTTCGCCTTCGAATACATAATGCAATTTTAATTTATGTGCCTATTTTAAAACGACATGTACCTAGCTAATATGAATTATTATGAATATACGAATATGAATATCAAATATATTTTTCACCTCAGCAGCTCGAACAAGCCTACTTTCGTCACTCCCTGGAGTGAGGAAAGTGCGACTTTCCACACTCCAGGGAGTGAAACAATGTAGCTTTTTAATTTAGTGAAAGCCATGAACTTCATACTTTTATTACATTTTTTTATGGTACGGTACGGTACGGTCCGGTCCGGTCCGGTCCGGTCCGGTCCGATCTCGTAACGTATCGCATCGTATCGTATCGTATCTTATGGTATCGTACATATTATAATACTTTTTTTTCTGTTTATTCTGTGTAATTCGAAATACATTTTAACCTTTAATATGTTCTCACTACTGAGGTGAAAAATTATGTGTGCAACACGAGAGCAAAGTTATTTTACATCACGTGTTTTTGAGTCCCTCGCTACGCTCAAGATTCTACCTTAGAATTATAGAATCTTTCGCTTTCTCGGGACTCAAAATAAACACTCGCAAGAAAAACCAACTTTCCTCTCTTGTTGCACAAATAACTATTTCGAAATCATTTGGCGCAGTCTGAATCTAAATAGTACTTCAAGAGTCCCCGGCAAGCTCGGTCGAATTTCACCTTCCCGTACGGGGAGTTTTGATCTTACTTTAAAACTACGTGTTGGATTGTAATGAAAATCTGCAGATACAATGATATGAGGTATATCTAGATCTGTAATTAGTTTATATATCTCCAGTTTATAAAACAAACGAAATAGAGCAAATACAAGTTTTGTATGAAAAACTTAAATTCGCTGTATTTTTTTTTATGATATCTGAAGCTAAATAAACCAATTACAGACATATACCTTATCCTATTGTTAGTACAAAGTTTCAGAGCAAACTAGCTAGTTATAAAATGAGAGCGTAACTACGTTTGTATGGAGAACCGGGCTTGGTAGTACTTAACTATTGAATGGATACACCGTGTAGATTTAATTTCCTTCTCTTTGTTACGGCACACTCGAGACATTAATGGTACTTTCCTGGCACTTTACTGTGCGAAGTTATTATATGTACCTATATCATTCGTCATTCAGGAATCGCTTGCGGCACATTACACGATGGGGTCATTTTTTAGGGTTCCGTACCCAAAGGGTAAAAACGGGACCCTATTACTAAGACTCTGCTGTCTATCTGTCTGTCTGTCCGTCCGTCACCAGGCTGTATCTCATGAACCGTGATAGCTACACAGTTTAAATTTTCACATCATGTATTTCTATTGCAGCTATAACAACAAATACTAAAAACAGAATAAAATAAGTATTTAAGTGGGGCTCCCATACAACAAATGTGATTTATTTGCCGTTTTTTGCGTAATGGTACGGAGCCCTTCGTGCGCGAATCCGACTCGCACTTGGCCGATTTTTGAGATCTAGTCAAACTTCTATAGATATTCAAGTTCGTTGAACGAAACCAATTTGACGACAAGCGGGCTATGCATCACGAGAGATGTGGATCCATCAAATTGATTCATTGGCTTGGCTCAGCTTCGGATTTACCCTGTCATGAATATGTATTGAAATGGCCGAAGACTGCAGAGATCCATCTTGAAAGGATCGATTTACATAGTACCATAGTACAACAACATTTCCGTCACTTAGTAAGATGGTTGGCAGGCCTCAACTGTGCGTTTCTCCGGGTTTCTCCAAGAACTTTCTGCCTCGCACAGCTAAACTGTGGAATACACTGTCGCCCGCTGTATTTCCGGACCGATACGAACTTCAAACCTTCAAGAAAACGGCGTACTTCTATCTTACAGGACGGCAGCGCACTTGTAGAATTAGAATTAGAATTGTTTATTGCACTCATATTAGTATACAGTTCTTAAAACTATTTAATACAGTTCCACATGAACCCTGTAAGGGTATAGCAATATACTTAACACTAACTTATGAGATAACATGCATCATAGGCATAAGCCAATTCCTAAAGACTAGTGTATAATTTATAATGGTCCTCTTGTAACCTTTTTTTCAAACTTTTATCAGTGCCGGTGACGTTATTAGTCCATATTATCGTTAAAAATAATCATTTAATGTGTAGTATGCTTTTTTTACTATGTACGTTTTTAATGCATTTTTAAAGTTACTATAATTATTTCTTTCTTTAACCCCGGAACCCCTCTGGTGTTGCAGGTGTCCATGGGCGACGGTAATCGCTTACCATCAGGCGATTCGTCTCTTTGTTTGCTGAGCCAATATTGTATAGGAGTATATCATAACAAAAAACTGGCCAAGTGCGAGTAGACTCTCGCACGAAGGGTTCCGTAACATTACGCAAAAATGGCAATAAAATCACGTTTGTTGTATGGGAGCACCACTTAAACATTTATTTTATTGTTTTTAGTATTTGTTGTTATAGCGGCAATAGAAATACATCATCTGTGAAAATTTTAACTGTCTAGCTATCACGGTTCATGAGATACAGCCTGGTGACAGACAGACAGACAGACGGACAGAGGAGTCTTAGTAATAGGGTCCCTTTTTTACCCTTTGGGTACGGAACCCTAAAACTATCTTAGCAGGTAAACATAATTTTCAGATTGTCCTGGATCCAACCATAAAGTGGCACATCCAATTACACAAGCTAATGCGATATATGAGCTTCACACACAACTCAGAATTCCTGGCTGAATTGCAACTCCCAATCTGCTTCTTCACAAATGAGTGCGTCTTAATGTCTCCGGATTGGGTGGATGTGGTTTAAGCTACTAGCGGAAAGCGGGGAAACGCTGTCTAGAAACCGTCTAAAGGTGAAAGATTATAACTACCGCTGCATTATTGTTAGGACATTTCTCATTCATTCAATTTAAGAGCTCTGAGCTCTTGTCGGTGCAGCGTGATGAAGTTGTCTCCACCTTGGTCGATCCGAAGCCAGCCCTTTAGTGTCCTGGTACGACACGGCCCCTACTTCTCCTTTACTTGGCTCATATAACTTTTTCTTGGTCTTTCCCCTACCTCTCGTTCCATTTCTGCTGATTCTTTTTTTAAAATCGTTGATAAAATGAGTAATATTTCGCCTGGCATGATGTTCAATCCGTCACTCTTTTTATCAAGGTTTACAAATCGCTTCTTGCGCACAAATGGTATGTTGACGGTGTTAAGATGCATTCGCCCCCCTAACGCTTGGTGATAGAACGGAGTAGGTGGAAACTGTGCATATTTCAAGATATCAAGACATTGTCAACTTGAACGTATACTGACTGACAAAATGATATTTGAATCATATTATTAAGTTATCGTGCGTCTCGCCCGCGTTAATACATAATGCATGCATGCACAAGTACGAGCGAAACCACTGTACAATACTTTTTTGAATAAATTATTCGTTTGTATTTGTAATATGATTAAAAATTTAATTCTGATGTCAGTGCAGGTGTGCAGGTACGTTCGAATTAGCCTGACTGACAAAGAAACAAAAAATAAATGATAAAAACACTTGTATAATGCAACTAATGCAAGCATAATATTATCCACTATGTTAATAAACGTAATTTGTAATAAATCGCTCCCGCTACCGCTTGTGCCTAAAAACTAGTCTAAATTAAAGTAAGTGCGCCAGCGCGAGTCATAAACTGACGGCGGTTGATCGTGTTTCCGTTCGAGCGATCTAATTGAATCGCTTAATGCAGAATGCAGCCACTTGAGCAAATTGGTAATACCTTTATTTGGTTTATGTACTTTATGTGCGTCCGAAGGATAAGGGTATTTGGAATGTTTTCTGGCGTTTCGCTTGCTGGCATCGATTGCATGAAATCGTTTATTTTATTATTTATTTATTTATTTAAACTTTATTGCACAAGTTTACACAAAAAGAGTACAAATGGCGGACTTAACGCCTTGAGGCATTCTCTACCAGTCAACCATTGGGCCAAACAGAAACAGTTAGTTTGGTGCAGGATTGTAAAGAGTGAATATGAAAAAGATCAAAGTCAGACTACTATGATACTCTATTTACTCAAATATATTTAAAAGTCAGTAAATAAAGCATTTTCACCCCACCAGCTGGTAACGGCTCTCATGATTGTTCAAAAACTGATGAGAAAGTTACATTTTATCCTCAGTAAAGTAATCTGATGCAAATTTTGAGTTGTTTCCTTGTCTGCTGGAATTAGATTTATCTGGAATAGATGATTTTGAATGATAAATATTTATTTAAATACGTTCATTTGGATTTGATTTTGTTTGATATCATACAGTTTATATTTTCTTCGGGTTGGTGTGGTGAAAATTTTCGTGTTTCACTCGTGGGCAAAATTTGTTAAACCCTCGTGCCTTGAAACCCTCGTAACGCTCAAGAGTCCATATTTCGAAACACTCGCTACGCTCGTGGTTCAATTTTGGAATCTTTTGCTTGCTCGGGTATCAATAATTATTAGCACGAGCCGCAGCGGTTAAACAACAGCTATGCCCCCTTGTAAAACAAGTAACTATTAACGGCCCCGTGTTCGAGCGAAACGATGCGGCGCGGGGTGAATCAATCCTTTGATACCTATAGAAGTGTCCCACGTGGGCGAGCCGTGGGCCCGCCGCGCAGCTTCGCTTCGCGTTCGCTTGTTGTTCGCCTACGTAGTACGCTGCGTTACGCGGTTGAATGCCACTGCCATTGGCTTGGTCACGTTTTCCTTAGTAACATTTATTTCAGTGCATACTTATTTCAATAACACTATATTCAACTCATCCCGCCTCAATAAAATACATTAGCATACTTATGAATACAAATAGCTACGGGATACTGTTAACGACGAAATAGAAACTTAATATGAAAACTAGAATATTTCAGTTTCATAACACTAGAAACCACTTATATTGAGACCAGCGGGCTTAGCACGGTAGCATTTTTATCGCCTGTCACCATGCCTGTCACGTTCTAACAAATATGTAAGTGCGAAAGTGACAGGCATAGTGACAGGTGATAAAAATGCAACCATGCTGACACCGCTGGAATAGCAATACCTACATAACTTTATTTCACTTTTTCACTTATAAACTGAAATAGATGACTTTTAGGGGCATTTTCACTTAAAAGTAGTAGTAGTAGTAAATACTTTATTGCACAAAACAAGTACATAACACAGAGAGAATACAGTAAATGTGTACAAAGGCGAACTTATCCCTTTAAGGGATCTCTTCCAGCTAACCTTTAAGTAACTAAAAAGTGTACCTACCATTTACTTTTTTCCGAAAATCCATCAACTTTTGGGTTATTTCTACTTATGAGGACTATCGATTTAAAAAGAAAAAAATGTGTCCCCAAAAAAAATATCAGTTTTGTAACGGATTTTTACATACATTTCGTATGGACCGTTACAAAACTGACACCCAAAATTTTTATGAAAAACTGGGGACCCTTTTTTTGTCTCATTCCATCGTGAATCTGAGTTTAAATAACCCAAAAGTTGATGGTTTTTCGAAAAAAAAGTAAATGGTACCATTTTTTCTGAAAACCTCCATAAATAACCGCACTTTTGTAATAGGGCCCCGCTAACCACACTATACGTCCTTAAGTACGTTTCAGATTTATCAACTTACGGTTTTGTTTATATTTTGATATCTACGACCCTGAAGATCGTTAACGCTGATTGACGTGAATCAAAATCAAAAAACCATACTTTAAACCAAACTTTTGTGTTATTTAGACTCAGAATCACGTTTACAATTTTTTTTAATACCACGTCGGTGGCAATCAAGCATACGGCCCGCCTGATGGTAAGCAGTTACCGTAGCCTATGGACGCCTGCAACGCCAGAGATATTAAACGCGCGTTGCCGACCCTTTCAAAACCTGTACACTCCTTTTTTAAAGAACCCCATACTGTTGGATGAGACAAAGAAAAAAAGGGTCCCCATGTTTTTCATAAAAATTGTGGCTGTCAGTTGTAACGGTCCATACAAAATGTATGTGAAAATGCGTTACAAAACTGTAATTTTTTGGGGATTTCTTTTCTTTTTAAATCGATAGTCCTCATGATTCATGCAAATGAAGTAAAAGTCGCGCGTGATGCACGCCATTCACTAAGACGATCGTGAACGTCGTATCAAAACCTTGACGCGTCACGTTCTGTGACCTTTGCAAGTAACAATCATGTCAACATTGTGACATTTTCAACCAAAAGGTACCACATTGTCGCTTGTCAATAAGGTTGATTTCAAATTGAAGCTGTATGGAAATAGCGCCTTATTGACAACCGACAATGACACAATTATAACCTTAAGTGAAAGATTGTCAATCGACACGCCACTCTGTACAAATGACTGACAAGGGTCAGCTAGTGGGCGCTCCACAATAAAAAAGACCGGGCAAGTGCGAGTCTGACTCGCGCACGTAGGGTTCCGCACCATTACGCAAAAAACGGCAAAAAAACACGTCTGTTGTATGGGAGCCCCACTTAAATATTTATTTTATTCTGTTTTTATTATTATTTGATATAGCGGCAACAGAAATACATCATCTGTGAAAATTTCAACTGTCTAGCTATCATGGTTCAAGAGATACAGCCTGATGACAGACAGACGGACAGATGAGTCTTAGTAATAGGGTACGGAACCCTAAAAATGTAGTAAAGCTGAATAATGCCTTATTTACGTTAACATTCCTCATTGCGTCCCACTTGGCATTTGCAATGACAAAGAATGTCGTCACTTATGTCAAACTTGTTTAAAACTAATGACGTTTTGTAAATGACATTCCTCACTTTGTTCTGTTCAAGTTGGTGCAAAGTTAGCTTACACTAAGTACAGTGAGGTTCGAAATTGCATGGAGAAATTATGAATGAATTCCATTCATAATTTCGCATGAATTTCGAATCTCACTGTATGTTGATTCATGATTATTTCCATCTCAATCAATCGTCAGCTGATATTGCAAATGAATTAAGCTCCCTTAGTACTTCTGAACCAATCAATGAATTTGGAACACAAATCCAAATAATCTCAACGCTGTTTCTTGAAATGATTATGGCACAGATTTTACATCGGAATAGATCGCCAAATACACAAACACTTATTTCCAATGCTATTTGCTTTGTTTTTTTTCTTGTTGCAACCTGTTTTACTTTTTCATTTTCTTGTCATCTTTATACAATATTACATATATATGTATATATATCTAGTACTGCGCAAATACATGTATACCTACTGCTAGATAAGATTAAATGTGATCCGGGAGAGGTGGTGCTTCCTGCCGTCATACAGTTTTTACTAGTACGGAGGAATCGTTTCCTGCTCTTTTTTTTATGAGATATTCAGCAAACGAGCAGACGAGCCGCCTGATGGGAAGCAGTCATCGTCGCCCATGGACGTAAGCAACATCACAGGAGCCACTTAAGCATTGCCGACCCTTGAGAACCCTAAATACCCGCTTCTTGAAGAATCCCATGTCGTAGCACAAAGGAAATGCCTCAGGAGGCAACTCATTCCACATTCTGCACGTTCTGGGAAGAAACGAGCGGGATGCCCGCTTATTCATGGTGTGCCATGTGTCTAAGAAGTGAGGATGAGCTTTGCTCCTTTGGCGGGAGGTGCGGTGATAGAAACGAGACGATGGCACCAGATCAAAAAGTTCTTCGGAACATTCTCCATTGTACAGACGGTAGAACATGCAAAGAGAGCCAACGTCTCTCCGAAGACTAAGAGGTTCTAAGCCGTCAGTAAGTTCGGGATTGCCGACAATACGAACTGCCCGACGTTGGATGGAGTCAAGGGGAAGGAGCTGGTATTGTGGAGCGCCAGACCAGAGATGAGAACAGTACTCCATATGGGGTGGGGTGCTCTTATGAACAACATGATGTAAATTAAAATTGTACTTAAAGGAAATAAATAAATTGAAATTGAAATCTCATACTTAAGAAGCATGATCCCACGTAAATATACTGGTACATATACCATTTTTTGTACGAGTTGTAAATTTAATAATAATATGCTTGTGTCCCGGTCAATAAGTCTAGTAAAACTAACAGTGAATCATTCAAAACTTAATATGCTTGTGTTTTTTTTTTCACACTATGTTCTAGCAGTAAATATATTTCATTTCATTTCATAATTTAGGTACATCGCGCGGCCATGTCGCGCGAGTGACTAAAACAAGTGAGTCTAAACTGTGAAATTATATAATTTAGGTACCTCTTAATGCCAATTATGCCCAAATGCAAATGCTATTAGAAGCTTCAACGACTTCAACGGGAGCAAACTTCGACTTAAAAATACGTTAAAAAAAAAACCGGCCAAGTGCGAGTCGGACTCGCGCACCGAGGGTTCCGTATTTTACACATCTTCTGTGAAAATTTCAATTGTCTAGCTATCACGGCTCATGAGATACAGCCTGGTGACAGACAGACGGACTGACGGACAGCGGAGTCTTAGTAATAGGGTCCCGTTTTTACCCTTTGGGTACGGAACCCTAAAAAACATCCAATGACTCAGGAACAAATATTTGTGATAAACACACTACCTAATAAATGCCCTTACCAGGATTCAAACCCGGCTTCGTAGGCAGAGTTACAAGGCTAGGAGGACTATCTCTTAAATTATATGTCTGTGGATTATCCCAAGCGCCGCCATGTTCCCATAAATCCCTATAATTACTGGCGGAGGCGCAAGTAATTACTTTCTACGAAAATAATGTCGCTGATGCTAAAACCTGGATATTCAGGCGATCCTCGCGAATATTTATTATACGTACGTTTTTTTTATGATCTAGGCCAGCGGTTCTCAAACTTTTTTAGTGACGGAACCCTATTGGATAGCGAAATATTTGACAGCCCCAAATTACAAATGTTACATTCTCCACCACTTAGATGGTTGGCAGTCAACCGCGTAAAGCAATGGCAGAAAGAGGCGGTGGAAGGTTAGCATTAACGTGATACACTTCATTCGGTTCTTGTCTGTTTGTCTGATTTAATTCTGTCTTTTTATTACTTATATAACAATTCAAGTCTCGGAGACCCTTTACACCTCTAAGGGTAATTTGATGATCGATTTTTATTATATATTTTTTTTCTCTGACACCTACAGACTTTTACATCTCTAAACAATTGTAGTACTTGTCTGTCGTTTGTATATTTTTTATTAGTTTTTATTGTGTAATTTGATATTTAGACTGGATACATCTCTAAAATTCCATATTTGTAATTGTTTTTGTAATTTTTGGTTAATTTTATTGCTTGTAAAAATTGACATGTAAAAGTGCCCCTGTGGCCTATTTGCTGAATAAATGTTTGAATTAATCCGAACAATTCCTCGGAGCATTTCTCGCTGTACAATAAAAAGTAATTCATCTATTTACAGATGTATTGCATAAATGTTTTCCATCGTATTTTCTCGGAAACGTTCGTATTTGTCATGCTACTTCAGTCAACCCCAGTACTTTTTTGTAACGAGACTGAGTGAAACAGCAAGACACGTTCGTACGTTTCCATGAAAATATGATGGAAAATAATTAACACTACATCTGTAAGTATCTATCTACTTTATTCAGAAATCTGTCAGCTCGTTTATCGTCATAATTTTACCATTTTTCGGGGAAATTTTTTCCTTATTACGTCAGATGTGAAACCTTTCAGGCATGCGCGTAACTTGCTCGTATAATTTCTTTGAAACACATCAAAGAAATTATATCAAAAACTTCTTGAGCGAATTTTGTATAGGGAGCACTTTATTCCGCAATTATATGCTTGGCTACACAGTTTGAATGAACCAGTGATGTTATTATTTTTTTCATTTTGCTGTTAGAGTTTTTTAATAGGTAACACTTAGGTAACCGCTTTTATTATATATTTTAAGCAAAAAAAAAAAGATATTTGTATCATTTTGTAAGTATAGACATTGTGTGCCCGAATGTCGAAAATGCAGAAGTTTTGAAGTTAGTAAAAAACTGGACAAGTGAAAGTGCTAGTCGGACTCGCCCACCCAGGGTTCCGTACTTTTTAGTATTTCTTGTTATAGCGGCAACAGAAATACATCATCTGTGAAAATTTCAACTGTCTAGATATACGATTCATGATATACAGCCTGGTGACAGACAGACGGACAGCGGAGCCTTAGTAATAAAAAACACAAATCACTTAAGCTCCTAATACAAAAACAGTGAATTGAATTTTTGAAATCCATAGTATGAAATCAATAGGAAATATGGTTGAATCTTTTTCTTTTGAAATTGAATGACATGAAAGAAATACAACTCTGGTCCAATTGAAAATGGTTTAAATTACATGGAAGGAGTTAGTACTACGTGTGGTACCGTAGGCCTTACGAGGTTGTTTGTTTAAAATAAATAATAGTTGAGTTCCCTAAATTTCTGCAGAATCCGTCGTTTGATCCTAACCTCATGGCAATGGGACTGAGAAATAATTACTTTGAACTTTATTTCAATGCTACAGTGTTCATTTTTGCGCAATTTGTGATACCCTTACGCTGGCATATTTAATGGGTAAAGTGTTGAATATTATGAAGAAATTAAAAGGTTAAATAATATTAACAATAAACGGTATGCAATACATGATTATGATTATTATTATAATATTTAGGTATTCATTAGGTTAGTACCTACATATTTGAGCACATATAACTAAAAGCTTAAGGGGCCCACTGACTATCAGTCCGCCGGAAGATATCGGCCAGTCAGTTGTTTGGAACTGTCAAATTTTTGTTCTGACAGGCCGATATCGTCCGGCGGACTGATAGTCAGCGGGCCCCTTTATCCCTATAATAACCCTTTTACTAAATATTATATTCAGCATTATCCTCATTTCAGAATGAGGGATGTAATAAAAGAAAATGGCGGTGTAAAAAATAATGGCCCTATCTATGTTTATTGCATAAACGTTACTTATGTAGTGAATAATCTTTTAAGGATGACTCATGCAAGACCGAGCCGGGGCCGGGCCGGAGCTTCCGGCGCTTGGTTTTCTAATATGGAAAGCACCACGTGATCACCGATCAGCCGTCTTAGAAAATGCCATGTCGGACGCCTCAGCGTGAGTCCTTTACTATCGAATATTCACGGAAACGCACGAACAAAACCTATTTACAACTTCCTTCTGCCTTCTCTAAAAACCTATTTACAACTAACTACCAAGTACCAACTCACAAATATTTATTATTATTAGTTATTGTATTTTATAAATTTAATTATTATTTATTTATTCGATTTTATGTATATATATGTTTTTTTTTTTTTGCTCAATACATGATGGTACAAATGGCGGACCTAATGCCTTAAGGCATATATGCTCCACTATATATTAAACTAAATACATGCTTGACTTACACCTTTTTATATATATTTTTACATATTCCCAAACCACTCACTTCCACATCCACTTTCAAATTTTTCCTTGTATATTGTTTCTAATTTGTGTTAATTATTAGTTACTGCCTTTACTGTTCTGAGCTATCTTCTTGCCCTGGGCTCCACGGAAGACCAGCGCTGTAGCATATACCTATATGTTAGAGCATATGCTGAGTGGTGTCCATTTGTAGCCTCTATAGCAGCATCAATATTGTAATCATTGCATGTTAGTATAAGCTACTTGTAATTTTACGTGTTAGTGTATAAGATCTTCTTCTTTTTAAACTTGTATGGTGCTGTATTTAGATTTATACAATAAACGTTTTCTATTCTATTCTATTCTATTCTAACATGTCATGCTATTTCAGTCAGTCTTAGTACAAAAAGTACTGAGAAAGAGTTTCCGAGAAAATACGATGACAAAGGATTGTTCACTACCTACATCTGTACTTAGTTTAAAGGTGATATGTCTAGGCCTATCTATCCATATAACCAAATAGAAATAACCCTGTTTTCTAGTCTGCAAAAAAGACCAAAAGTAGGTAGTTCGAAAAACTCGCGCAGCTAGATGTTGATGGCAACTATAGCTAGACTTTATCCGAGACCACGGGACAATGCTGTGCTCGAAACGTCGGAGGTAATTTTAAACCTTGGAGCAAATCTTGAATATTTAAATCATATAGAAATGTCGAAATTGTGTAAAAATATACAATTAAATAGCTTGAGCCCGGAAATCAAAAAGGCAACTTCTTATGAGTTGTTTATTAATAAACTAAAAAGGACCTCATTGATAAAGCCTTTTATAGTGTGATTGAATTTTATGGACATTAATTTATTTATTTATTAAAAAAAAAATTGTTATTAATAGTATAATGTTTTTCCTTATTTTTTCTTCTCATTAATTGAAGTGTGTGTTTAGGTTAAATTAGTTTTTTTTATATATGTGTGTGTTTTAACTTTTATTTTTATTTGTCTGAATCCGAACGGTACCTTAAGAAGGGATGCTAAATGACTGACTTAATGTCAGTGTCATTATATAACTCTCATGTGAATGTATGAAAGTCTTAAGAAGCGCAGATCAGCATGATCTAATTAAGCGTCCACTAAGACGATTATTCAGGGGTCTACCTAATCGGGGTCCGTAATCGCCTTACGGCTTCAGACCTTGGCCTTGTAATTGTCTCCAACTAGACAACAAAAGCGAGTCTAGATTTTACAATAACCAGCCTAAAGTGACCTAGAGTGCTTTCCCTTAGCATTTTACTGGTTGAATTACAAAGTCCAGGATCCGATTTGGTAAGCTAATTACAATCATATGCGAGTGAGACGTGGACACTGAGACAAAAAGACAGAAAAAGGTTGGAAGCTTTCGAAATGTGTTGTTGGCGGAGGATGGAAAGGATTAGTTGGACTGAAAGAAAGACGAACGAAGAGGTTTTGAATATGGTAGGAGAAAGGCGAAGCTTATTAAATACCATAAGGAATAGGAGAGGCAAGATGTTAGGACACCTAATACGAAACGACCACTTTTTCCTAAACATCCTGGAAGGAAAAATTGAAAAGACTAGAGGCAGTGGAAAGCCTAGAATCACATAATTATCTGAGCCAAGTAAAAGAGAATGCATCGTACGAGCAAATCAAAAGACTGGCTCAGGAAAGAAAGAACTGGCAATTACTCCACCGACAAGAGCAAAGCTCTTAAGTTATGATGTTGATGATGAATTACATGAATTGGCTGAGGTACTTAGGTAATCGTTTTTTTAAGCGACTCATACATTCATTCATATATTTATTTATAAATAAAATGGCACAATACATTTTACATGTCAATGCTTTCATTTTAATATATTATACAACAATTGCTCGCAGAACTGATGGCCGGTGGGGCCGGAAGGTTCTGGAGTGGCGTCCGCGTACCGGAAGACGAACTGCCGGTAGGCCTCCAACGAGATGGAGCGACGACCTGGTGAAAGTCGCGGAAATTCGGTGGTTGCGAGCGGCACAGGATCGGTCGGAGTGGCGAGCCTTGGGGGAGGCCTATGTCCAGCAGTGGACGTCTATCGGCTGACATGATGATGATGATGATGATGATGAAAATTATTAAATTACTTGTCAGGTAATTAGTTGGTAGTCAGTAGACGACACGTCCAATCGTGCGAAGTGGAGAGAAAAGATAAGGAAAGCAGACCCCACAATCAGATGGGAATAATAATGCTAACGAGAGAGAGAGTAATTAGTTGGTAGGCTATCATCACTTGAAATTTATTTGTTTTTAGCCATCAACGCTATCGACGAATTCGTCAATATTATAACACGCTAGGTCTGTTAGCAACGTTTTAAGTTTGTTAACAATCTGTCACTCTCTACCTCTGATATTTCCAGTCGTGGGAATAAATTGTATAATTTGGCCCCTATGACACCGAAAGACTTCCGAGATTTGGCAAGTCTACGTTTTGGAATTAACAGTAGATTACGCCTACGGGTTAAGGATGACTCGCGTTAGACCGGGCCGGGGCCGGGCCAGAGCTTCCGGCGCTTCGTTTTCTATGGAAAGCACCACGTGATCACCTGTCATGTCATAGAAAAGTAAGCGCCGGAAGCTCCGGGCCTGACGCGGCCCGGTCTAACGTGAGTCATCCTTTATTCTGCTGTGTGCATAGGACGTGCCATAGCTAAGTGAGTTAGCTCGCACATACTGCCATTGTTGTACAGTCAGCAATACTATTCGCTTAGCACCATTGCATACAAACTTCTATGCAGGGGGGTCACTTTTCTCTGCAGCTGACTGTACAAAGAAAAGACAGAAAGAAGAAAATACAGAGAATAGATGTGTAGATAAAACAGTCTAGGTAACTGTACATATGTAGATAATTAGGCATTTAAACACTCGTGTGATGTATATATGAAACTCGTTTTCAGTTCGTTTTATAAACACAATCATAAATACCTTTCATTATGTAGCAGTCACATAAACTAGTAATAAAGGTTCGTCGAGTTCGACTCGCCAGTGTTTGATAAGCGAATAGTCAGTTCAGATAATCTGTTGGTCACCACGAGCCGAAATGCTGATTTTAGGCGCCTGGTCCTTTAGATTATTCGAATTGTTGTCACGCGTAGTCGACCACGCTAAGCACCGACTTTCTCATTGGCAGTGACAATGTATCTATGACCGATCTTATCTTTGTAATGCCCAACGTGCATTACAATGTGCACTAGAACCTTTTATAAACTTCTTTTCTCGCACAGCACAGCTAAACTGTGGCAGATGTGGCTCACTCCGCGATTTCGTCGCGTCGCTACAAGTACATGCGGTCCACACCAATTTTGGTGTCTAGCCATAGTAGTTGCCGCGCACCGCTACGGAACGTTAGCCTGCCCTCGCGTGCGCCACCTAGCGGTCATATCTGTCGTAATAGACGAGTTTTATTAGAGAGTGAACCTTACCAAGTACTATTATTTATTTTGTGACTGTGGAATGAACTGTCGCCTGCGGTATTTTCGAACCGATACTACCTTCAAACGAAAAGAGCATACCTACTCCCGTCTTAAAATTACCGTGCTTTGACAGCCACTTGCAACCCCTGTGTTGTGACAGGCATCATGATGGTCGACGGTCATTGCTTACCATCTGACGATTAACATACATACATACATACATACATATAATCACGCCTATTTCCCGCAGGGGTAGGCAGAGACCACGGATTTCCACTTGCTACGATCCTAACATACCTCTTTCGCTTCCTTCACTTTCTAAACATTCCTCATACACGCTCGCCGGTTTAGGGTGCTCTTGACCTGGCCTTTCTTCTCTGACGATTAAATAATAAATAAATAAATAATATAGGAAATTTTTACACAGATTGACTAAGTCCCACGGTAAGCCCAAGGAGGCTTGTGTTATGGATACTCAGACAACGATATATATAATATATAAATACTTAAATACATAGAAAACACCCATGACTCATGAACAAATATCTGTGCTCATCACACAAATAAATGCCTTTACCGGGATTCGAACCCAGGACCATCGGTTTCACAGCCAGGGTTACTACCCACTAGGCCAGACCGGTCGTCATTCGCCTGTTCGTTTACTTCCTATATCATAAAAACAAAAAATATGTAGAACTTTCCATCCGACTAGAGCGTAATCGTCCTCAAATCTAATATCGAATTCATGTGGAATTTGTACTCTATCGGTATTTTTTTTAGAAAAATTATTTACATACAAGATATATACAGTGGTACTACGTAAACGAAATTAATAACTAGCTTAAATCTAAAATAGGCCCTTGAGGCATTGTACCAAGGATGCTGGCGGCATTTCCTCGCTGTATCACAATGCTGATACGTTGTGTGGGGAAGCCGCCAGCTCTCCGGTCACCAGTTAATTACAGTCGGTACAATTATCTCTAATATACATAATTAAAGGCAATAAAAAGCAGTAAATTATAGAGATATTTCAATACAAATTCATTTTCCTCAGTGTTTTCCTGCGTGTCGTGTCGCGTTTAGTTATACTAGGAAATTGCATCAGTAAATTAGATTGCAACTGCAGGCGTTGTTTCAGCATTAGCAAGGAAGTTGGTAGCGTTACTCAAACAACCGTTAATAAACACAATGAGATAATGAGCGCAAATTGGTGTTAAGTTAAGGCGTTACACTATCACTAAGGGCTTCTGTAAGGTGCACGGAATATTATTATTATTATTACGAGCCTATTGTGTCCCACTGCTGGGCAAAGGCCTCCCCCCTCTTCTTCCACTCCTCCCGGTTTTGAGCTACATCTGGCCAGTCGCTCAAAAAGGAGTTCAAGTTATCCCGCCATCGCCGACGAGGTCTGCCGGATCCCCGGTTTGACTCATGGGGCACCCACTCTGTGGTTATTTTGGCCCACAAGTCATTCGGCATGCAGGCGCAGACGCGTGCGACAGATTTTAGAGTTAGACCACAGAATAAATAATAGAACTAGGTACAGAAGATTCACTCTCTAACATAACGCGTCTATTACGACAAATATGGCCGCTAGGTGGCGTAAGCGCGAACACGTCCGTTCCGTAGCGGTGCGCGGCAACTACTATGGCTAGACACCAAAATTGGTGTGGGCAAAATAAACCCTATTTTTACAATTATTCTTTTGTCCAACTGCAGGACAGTTTGTTGGCAGAGGGAACTCCCTTAAAACATAGATGAGTAGACTTAGCTAATTGCCTAGCTAATTATTACAATAGTAATAGTGTTAGTAGTAATTACTGCAATATATTATGGTAATGTTTTTAAGATTTACACGGCTAATGTAGCCGTCGTGCAGGTCTCGAAGACAAATAAAAAGACTTCGATTTGAAGTAAACTTATAATCTTGAATAGGTGCTGGTTACGTTACAATACAAGGCACAGTTGACGAAAACGGTTAAAGGGTGTAGAAGTGGTGGTTATAGTATGGAGGCTGATGCGAGAGTGATTTAAGCGAAATTTGAACAGCAAAAAGGTAGTTTAAATTTAGGTGCCTCTAATTGGCCGCGATACAAGTTATGTGGAGCGCTCCTATTGTTGCTTTAAAAAAGCCTCCGCATACTAACCGAGCCCGACGGCTGCGTTTAGCTACTGCATTATACAAATAAAAGGTTGCGATTAGTTATTCTGTGGTTGCGTTCGCAACAATTGCAGATATGTTTAATCTCTGATCTCGTCTGTAAAAGTAGAGGCGAACTTTTTACATACAATCTTGTCATCGCCCATACCTTGAATGTTTGAGTGTATTATATCATCTAAACTTTTACTATATTTTCCTAGTATCTAAGCTGTTCTATTCAAAAGCTCAGTAAAATGTACCCAAATCATTAACTTTCGTATTGTTCACAGAAAAGACAGCTTCCCCGAGAGTTATTGACCTAATTCTGCCAATCCAACTGAATTCAGGGCGAGATGGAGCGTGTCCTTTCTCTATCAAATACTATTACTTATTTGTGGTTATGCTGATCAGCATAACCACAAAATAAATAATATAAGTAGTAATATAAGTAATATAAGGGTATCAATACCCTTATAGATGGAGCCTTAAACAGTTAACCGGCTGTTATGTTAATATTGACGGAGCCGTTGATAAGCGCCATTACGGCTGTTATCGCGTTAGAACACTAACAGCCCGCTCGTGACCGTGCACGTGCATAAACATATCTTATACGCATAACAGGCGTAACAGCCATTGGAAATTCATTCAATAGTTTACCGCATTCTTGTAATAAATTCCGAATTACAGATATGATGGTTTCAGATTTATTCATAAAACTTTACAAGCCTCAATTAGGTAATTTATCCCATTCACATAAATAGGTAAGCTATCATAAAATGACGTTGATCTTTAACGCAAAACAGCAATTATTAATTATGAAATACTACTTAAATAAGTATGTAATGTACCTACGTCACTTTAGTCACTTAGCCCAGTGTGTGACAATGAATGTGCATGTGCAATGCATCTTACGCACTAATCACCAAGACGATGTGAATTTGTTACACATGTTATTTTCTATACTCCACAGTTTACTCATCCATTAGCCTTAATACTAAAGTAGACGGTGCAATGCTACATTAACTTGCGGCTTGGCTGCACATTGGTATAACCATTCACAAATGGGTCACAGCTATTATATGGGGCTAAAGTTCAAACACTGGATATTGAATCTGTACTTTCCTTTAAAATTTGATACGAATTATGGTAAGTGGTCCTGGGGCCCGTTTATCAAAAGCTTGTAGCTTGTAATACAACTGGAAGTCCCTTTCTAACGAAAGCTGTCAAAAAGGGATTTCCACTTGTATTACAAGCTACAAGCTTTTGATAAACGGGCCCCTGGTAACCAATGTAACCATGCCATTGTTTTTGAAGTAAAACTTCTTTAGGTAACTCAGATTTTTTTTCTGACGGAAGTGACATACGCACAATAGGACACACGTCAAAGTGCCAACATAGCGATAAACGAGCGTCAAAGAAGTTTTACTTCAAGCGCGCGTAAAGATTACACGCACACACTTTTTTTGATTAAACTTGATCACTAGTGTCACTACCAAACCCTCCATTAGCGGCGGTCGGACTCGGACCGGCGCCTATAGCTTACGCGGTTAACGCCCTGGGGACCGTTTATCAAAAGCTTGTAGCTTGTAATACAAGTAGAAGTCCCGTTTTGACAGCTTTAGTTAGAAAGGGACTTCCACTTGTATTACAAGCTACAAGCTTTTGATAAACGGGCCCCTGTAGGTCTAGACTACCCGGCTACGGCGGCATCCGTCCCAATTTTTCGAGTATTATGCAATTTTTGAAAGACTATGCGTCTTTAAATTTTGGTTTGATTTGTTCCCTAAGTTACTAGAGTAGGTAGGTAGTTAGGTCGTTGCGTTTGTAAATTCCGCTATACCTGTATACCTGTGTAACCTGTATAGTACAAATAGCAGAATAAGCAACCAATTGTCACTGACCACCTAAGACACTATTGTAACTACTTATTATTTGCAAATAAATACTTACTTAGTTACTATATGATCTGTCAAGTTTTCAGGATTGATACCTTGTTGTTTTCGGGATTTCATTTCGATTTTCAACAATCAAGCACATTTTGGAACATACAAGCGCAGCGACAAATTTAGTAATTCAACAACTCAACTCAACAGTCAACTCGACCAAAGATAGATATAACTCCGTAATAGATGGATACAGTCTAAGGAAAAAACGTGCCTCGAAAATCACGAAAATTTGATTCTCGATCAGAGGGCGCCACTAGTTTTGGCCTACACTCGTATAGAGGGCGTTGACGGTTTCGTTTGTTATTTATAATTTTAACGCATATCAGTGAAAGAACATGGGTCAAAATCATAAAAATAATTCATGCAAATAAAAAAAATCATTTATCCATATTTAAATACATTTTATCGTATTTTTATAAATATTTATTTTTAGTTTTAAAGTGTGTCGACAGATGGCAGTGAATTTACTGGGGTTACAAAATTTACTATGACAGTACCGCTCTAGTATAAGTTACTCTATGACTCGACCTAATATTAATGCTAAAGTAGCAATTACAAGCTTATTTAGAAGCTTCTCGAAACACTTTAACGTCATAGAAACATGCAACTAACCTCCAACTCCGATGCAACGCCGCGGGCGCTATCTGTAACAAAATAAACAAATGCAACTGTTTACTACAATTAACAAACATTACCGTTTGTTATCCTACTGTAGGTATAGTCGACGTCAAAAATATATACATTTCCTTGTTACAAAGCTGCAAGTGTTTTTTTTACTAGCCTATTATGGTGTCCCACTGAATGGCAAATATCTGATCCATGTCGTATCTTTAGCAAATTTTTGACGTATCTTAAAGTTGGAATCCTTCCGGTAGACTGTGCTTTATTTGTCATTATTTTTTTAACGTGCCTATTTTAAGTAAGGTCCTTTTTCTTAAGGTTTGCTACTTGATACTTGTGTTTAGTATAAAATGTATGAGAGCATCCGATAGGTGGCACGGGTCCACGGAGCGGTCGCACGCACGCGGGTGCCGTTGTAGGTAAAATCCGTCGCACGCGTCCGCGCCAGTTAGCGTTGCTCATAATATTTTTTCTTTAACTCGCTTATCCGCTCCGTGCAACCGCGAGCCGCACCAGTTAGCCGACGCCGCACTTATCCCGCAGCCACAATTTTTCGCATTACGTAGTAAATATTAAAAAAGTGTGAGTGTAATCTTTACGCGCGATTGAAGTTAAACTTTTTTAACGATGACGTTTATCGCTATGTTCGCAATTTGACGAGTGTCCTTTTGTGCGTGTGTCACTACAGAGCGTTACTTCCATCTGAAAAAAAAACTGACACCCTCTAGTCGCGCCTAAAGAAGTTTTACTTCAAAAATCTTGCTTCAAATATAAATAAAAAAGTTTCTTACCTTCCCAACTGATAAATTGTTTGCCCAAAAACACGCTTGTGAAAAATACACCCAATTTTGAAAGCAAAAGCGGGCTAACACATAAATCCTAATTAAAAACAAGATTACGGGCCGCCATGACAGGAGAGGCGAAAAATGGCGCGGAAAATTTGGCTTTAAGAGGTATGATCCTGCTTTATCCAGTTAAAACCTGTTTTCTGAGATTGGGAACGACTTATAAAAGGGTTTTTATAGGTACTATTCTGGTTAATTGTTTGAATTGTACCTAATTATACATTGAGCCCGATTACGATTCAACATGATCTTATTTGGATCAACCTTAAAAGATTACGCTGGTTGGTGCAGTGTTGGCCGAAACGTTAATGCAATTAACCATTAACCAGTACAAATTGAACCGTAAACTGTAACCGTCCGTTACGGCATACGGTTCAATTTGTACTGGTTAATGGTTAATTGCAATTAACGTTCAGCCAACACTGGATTGGTGCATGCGTAATTAAGTGAGTCGTCCGTGAGATGCCACCAAAACGATCGTCAAAGGCCGTGTTGCATAATAAACTACAACTAATATTACAAGCGGAACTCCTTACTCTTCTTCTTCTTTCTCCTGGCTATGTTCCCATATCACTTGGGGTCAGCCCTCCTCGTACGTTTTCGCCACAACAATCTATTTTGTGTTGTCCCTGCGTCTACATTATTAGCTTTACGAGTAAGATCTTTTTCGATTGTGCTCTTCCAGGTGGCGGCAGGTCGGCCTCTGCCTCGCTTCATTTCCTCTATTTGCATCACTGCTCTCGTCATATGGCCCTGGTCTTGCCTCATAACGTGCCCATGCCAACGCAAGCGATTCTTTAATACTGCTTTACTCTTATAAGTGAAATTAGAAAAGGAGTTCCGCTTGTAATATTAGTTGTAGCTTATTATGCAATACGGCCAAGTTTGTATCAAAACAGTTCAATACTGTTAAATCTGAAATGAATGTTTAACATTTCTAAATAAATTAGTAAGTTACTTTCAAAAAATGTCTGCAAACATTTAATGTGACAGGTACTCCATATAATAAAAAATAAGTTCAAAAACTACAACCGGACTTCTGCAAATCACGCTCTAAAAAGTACAAGATAGAATTTTTTTCTGAAATTATCATACAGAAAATATTATAAACAATTTTTTTAATTAAAAAAAACAACGTAATATAAATAACAAAAAAAATTATATACCTATTTCCTATAAGGTAAAGTGGCATTGGACGATTAAGACGATTCTAATGACACATCGTTTGTAAAATTAAAATGAGTACTTTAGAAGTTATGAGGGAACAAATGAACATACATGTAGGATGCGTGGATCGGAATGTAAGGACCGAAAGAGTGAGTGAGAGAACGAAAAGCAGAATGAACGATGTGTAAATGAGAGAGTGTGATGCTGAGTGCTAGTGCGTGCGAAAGAGATGGCAAAACGCCATCGGCAGATTTAAAAAAGGTAAAGAGATTAGAGGACTTCTGGTTCGGAGCGCTAAGAAAAGACGTGCCGTTGTGTTAATTGTTTCATTTGCCAATTTATTTTAATAGTAAATATATCCAGTAAATTTCTTAAAGTGAGTTTCTTTCAAAATCCACTTCCTACATACATACATATAAACATACCCACGTACCGGTCAAAATAACCCTCCTTTTGCGTTGTCGTAGTCAGAGTAAACATTAACTGTCAAAGGAACTATCAATCGATGCGAGAGATATAAACTACTAATAGTCCAATTCGAGTTTTAGTAATTCGATCTGTTGCACTGATGATGATTTGTCAGTATTAAAAGTGACGTTGGTTGGATCGAATAACTAAAACTCGAATTGGCGTGCATATCTACTTGAACTTTTAGTATTATATTTAGTATTGATGTCAGGTAAGAATGTGAACATGCATACAAGGCAACTGAAACGATACGTGATCTAGGACGTATCGTTTCAGTTGCCTTTTATGCATGTAGTCGTCGTCGATGGCCGCCAGCGGTCAC
Source organism: Cydia strobilella (assembly GCF_947568885.1). Lineage (NCBI taxonomy): Eukaryota > Metazoa > Arthropoda > Insecta > Lepidoptera > Tortricidae > Cydia > Cydia strobilella. Next base: position 1,545,812 of record NC_086046.1, on the reverse strand, counting down.
CCGAGCCTGGGCATTTAAGATTATGCCCCACTAGATCGTGTACGAAGTAACAACAACATATATACCTACAACTTACACATTGTTAATGTAATATAAAAGTATTAACCTTAGTAAGATAAGTTAATCATTAAATTTAGATTAAGGTACTAACATTGAAAATGAGTGCATCATTTCGCCGTTAAACGCAAGTTTGGCGAACCTACTATAAGTTTAAAATGTGTTATACTTTTTTGAAAAAAAAAAAAAAAAAGTATACCTATACCAGGGCCATGTTGCATAATAAACTACAACTAATATTACAAGCGGAACTCCTGTTATAATTACACTTATCAGGCTTGGAAAGTTGGAATCCGTTTTAATTTTCAAATCGCGAACGAAAAGGTATTAATTTTCGTTTGCGATTACCGGTTAAAGAACTACAATTAAGATTTCAGAGTGCCTACCGCGAGCCACGTTCGACGTGTTGCCTCCTTGTCACACTTACGTAAGAATTTGCGACAGAGAGAGGCAACACGTCGAACGAAAAGCCGTGGTTCGCGGTAGGCCCTCTGTTTATGCCAAATACGTTGGTCTTTCGTTCTTCTCGAGGAGCCATTACAGGCGGGATACATTTTTAGGTTTACGTACCCAAAGGGTAAAAACGGGACCCTATTACTAAGACTCCGCAGTCTGTCTGTCTGTCTGATCCAAGATTGATAGTGACATTTGCCCATTAGCCCGTTTTCCGCCGCTGTATCGCTACATCACTAATGCTGCTTTAGTCACTATCACTATCTAACTTTGAGTGATCGTTAGTCATCATATGCTCTGTCTAGTGAAAAGTATTGATTTTTGCTTCAGCAAGCTCGGGAAATGTAACTGAACATTTTACGATTCAGTGCTTCTTTGAGCTAAAGGGCACTGTGCGATCCATTCTTTGAGTAGGTATTCAATGTACATGTTTACGCTGCGTCTTACGTAAGGGAACAACTCGCGAACGCGAAGCGAAGGTATCAAAGGATTGATTCACCTCGCGCCGCATCGCTGCGCTTCGCGTTCGCGTGTTGTTCGCCTACGTAGTACGCTGCATTACTCCTTTCGAATTTCAGGAATTGACGAAATGCTGGAACAACATACCTCCGCCTATACGTAACTCTAAGACACTATTCACATTTAAACTCAAATTTAAAAAATATCTTTTTAGCCTGCAATTGCCGTGCTCGTTGCGTCCCATGGATTTCTCAAATCGTCGGACTTAGTTTTTTTTTTACCAGAGTTATACATAAAGTTATTATTTTATCTACCTCTTCTAATGTCTATAATACTAATAATATCTACCTACCCTTACCATCATAACATTTTACCCTACATGAAGCTATAACCTATCTGTATCTTTATAGTAAGTACTTATATTATTTGTATTTTTTATATTTATCTCAAATAGTTCTAAGCTACCCTCCGGCCCGGGGTGCCACAGAAAACCAGCGCTGTGGTATTTATTTATACCAGAGCATATGCTGAGTGGCGTCCTTTTGTAGCCACTATAGCGGCGCCAAAATTTGTTGTTACCTTACCTTACTCCTTTTTCTATAACTACCATTGTACCTAGCTTTAAGTGTTTAGTGAGTAAGTTCTTTTTTGTAACTGAGGCGCTGTTTGTAGAAGGTCTTTACAATAAATGTCTTTTCTTTCTTTCTTCTTTCTTTCAATTGGTTTTAATTTAGTTTCAAACTAAGATACATACTAATTCTGCCGCGCTTAGCATAACAGCGCTAACAGCAGTAACTCATTTTGAAATGTCATTCAATTGTATACTTTGTACTTGTACGATATGTTCTATAATTGAAAGAAATTTCAAAATGAGTTACTGTTGTTATGCTAAGCGCGGAATTAACAAGGCAAGTTAAAAAAAAACATGCAAAAATATTTGCAAGAATGTCCGTCTCGCCATAGTTTTAGTATAAACGTTAACTTCTCCATAAATACTGTATTTATTGTTATTTACGTAATTAAATAGTAATAAATACTGTATTTATTGTTATTTACGTAATTAAATAGTAATAAGTAGTTAAAATTTATAATAAATAAGTGCACTAGTAAGTAACAACTTCAACTTCATAAAAAAATCTATCATTTGTACCTATTCGGTTTGTTTGTATAAATACTTAGGTACTTATTAGTTAAATATTATGTCACTACCTGTGAGTTTCTCTACTTAATTGGCTTCCTGTATCTGCTATAATGTAAAATGTTTAATGTCACAGGTTGGATCTCCAAATAAATAAAACAAAATAAAATAAAACTATGAAAACGGATTATATCGCGTATATTGAATTTAAATACATCCCGACGTTTCGAACCCTTTACAGCGTTCGTGGTCAACGGGTGACGGGTGACGGGGGATGAGTCACCCGTTGACCACGAACGCTGTAAAGGGTTCGAAACGTCGGGATGTATTATAAATTCAATATACGCGATATAATCCGTTTTCATAGTTTTATTTCATGAGTAACTATCGCGGTAACCGAAGACAATATTATAAAATAAAAGGAAGGAACACGTTGTATACTCGTATGTACACTCCACTTCCAAATACTCTCCCGACCTTTCTAAGGCAAAAGTCAATCTTGTTGACGTTAAACTTTTTAAATGGAATCCCCATCGATATTTGAAACGACGGAAAGTTTCGGAGGCGATCTCAAGCTATTGAATATCAATTCTGAATATATCAGGTATATTAGACGTAAACAGATTTACGAGGGGCATTCGAACAAAAAAAATCTGTTTTTAACTATTGTATATAATATGAATATAAAAACACCTAAACTAAGGTGCTATCGGCAGCGGGGCAGGGCCCAAGCTGCCAGTAGTTATAGGGTCGCAGAGAGAGGAACCGGCGTACTATACACGCCATGTCCAAAATTACCGCCTTCTGCATCTGACCCTCAAGGGTCAATCCAGCCACCTTGCCTTGTTTAATACTACATCATGGGGCGAGCGATGATGGAGTGCAAGAGAATATTAGAAAGGGAGATACCTGAGTGCCAAATCTTAATTAGTAAAGTGACTTAAGCTGTACACATTTTACTTCTATCCGATATCCAACATCGGATCAGACACACTGAAGACGCTCTAAGTGTCATCTCCTTATTCGTTTTTATCACAAACCTGTCTTTTTTGTGGTTTTTATACGATTTTAGGCCATATGGCGCTAAAACTCTTTGTGAACGGTCTAATATCAATCTTCGTGCATTCATAACAAGTTCACGATGACGCCCCGTGCACGATCGGCATGCAGCATGGCTTTCAATAGGATATTATTGGAGTCCAAGCCTATATATACAGTCTAGTCCTATACTCTCAGCATAATTCACTCTTCATTTGCGAGATTCATGGGCGAATAATATCAAAATTATATCAAATTGACATCAATTTGTAATTAACAAATTGAAATTTGTAATTTGCTTAATTAGCAAATGTAAGGGGGAAAAAACATCCCGCCACACACCATCGGATGTGACAACCCTGGCGTACAAGTTAATAATCAAGATCAAGTGCGGGTAGTTCGCAAAACCCGCGCGGCAAGAAGATGTTGATACAATTCCTCGCCAGTCTGCCTGTGACCACGAACGTAACGTCACGTTCAAAACGTCAGGCCATAAATAATTGTAAGTTTGTACGCGATTAAGTCCCATGTTAGTTTTAAAATTATGAGTGAAAATCGTGTTAGTTTAAATCAGTATATCAATTTGTAAGTCCGAATGGACCTAAAGTTGTTTGTTCAAGTGAAATTTGAATAAAATTGCGATATCATTATGTTATTCAGCAGTTGTTTAGAAAGTTGAGTGAACTGGAATATAAATAACTTTCGAAATAAATTTTACTGTTTTTTCACAATGTTTTTGAATTAATGTAATATTTCATTTATTAGTAATGCATTTAAGAAGGTGCAGTGAAATATCTTACTCATGTAACTGTAGGGATACTAGGGATATGGTGGTAAAGAGGATTAGTGTCAGCATTTTAGGTATTAAGAGGCCATCAACCTGCTCACTAGCGCCACTGCTAAATAATTATGATTATTTAAATTTAACGATAGACATTTAAAAAAGGGGGCCGCTAAGTACTGTATTTTGTATTTAAGTACCTTTTGAATACATTACAATAGTTTTTACGTTGCTGGATTCGTCAATCCATGCGTCCAAAGTTAAAACGGCCGTTTTTGTTTTGAGTTCATAGATCGACGAATCCAGCAACATAAAAACTAGTTTGATGTATTAGATAGATAGATAGATCATTTATTGATAAAAATATAAAAAATTACATGTCAATTTTGCTTATTCCTATTTTATACTGTACATTATTATTAAATTAATTATAAGGTACATTAGGTAATATTAAACAATTAAAATACGAGTAGGTATATCACAGATTAACAATTTTGTAGATGGGCCAGTGACTTGTAGCAGGGAACGAATTCGTCGACACTGTAGCACGCCATGTCCAACAATATCTGTAAGTTTTTTCTCGAACATCGAGTCCGAAGTAGATTTTAACTGTTCGTCTAGAGTATTATAAAGTTTTATGCCTACTATGTGTAAGGATTTCCGAGATTTTGCTAGACGTCGCGGAGGACGGCAGGTTGCGTCTACGCGTTACGGTCTGTATTTTTTGAAAGTTAGAGGGGATCCGTTCGAGATTGCGTCGTATGTACTTGCATGCTTCAAGTACATATACAGAAGGTAACGTCAGGATTTTTAGCTGCTTAAACAACTCCTTAGCCTTAACCTTAGGGTTTTTTAGCCATGATACGGATTGCACGCTTTTGTAGTTTAAATACTTTTTCGCGTTCCGCACATGTTGCCCACAGGTACTTAAATACAAAATACAGTACGTAGCGGCCCCCTTTTTTAAATGTCTATCGTTAAATTGAAATAATCATAATTATTTAGCAGTGGCGCTAGTGAGCAGGTTGATGGGCTCTTCAGTACAAACGAACATTACCTACCTCCATACATAAGTAAGTCAAGGCCATAAATATATATACATTCCCAAAGTTTCAAAAATATGTGTACGCTCTTACACCTTAGACAATAAAGTCGTGTTCACATATTTTTGACACATTTGCCTGGATCGATATTTTTACCTTCGACTGTACCTCCTCCTTAGGTACAGCATATGTATGATGGACTTAAGGACTTGATATTGTCATTATCACGTTATGATATATCACGTTATCACTCGTGTCACTGCAAGATGATATTGACCGAGTATATCAGTGGAGTCTCGATAACGGACTTCTATTTAATGCTGCAAAATGTGCACTTATGACATTTAGTAGGGCCCGCAATCCGCTATATAATAAATATCTTCTAGATTCCGAATCAATAGCTAGAGTCAATACTATTCGGGATTTAGGAGTTATTCTGGATGCGAACCTTAACTTCCATGAGCATATGTATACGCTGGCTCGTACCTGTTACAAGAGACTAGGGTTCGTTACTCGGATGACTAGGGATTTCATAGATGCCAGGTCAATAAAACTCCTTTACACCGCTCTTGTCAGAAGCAAGCTGAAGCGGCTTGTGTTGTTTGGAACCCCTATGAAACAACCTATATCCTGCTGCTAGAGCGAGTGCAAAAGGCGTTTCTACGCTCCCTCTACAAAAAATGTACGGATATTACCCATTTTTATACCCTACAAATTTTTTGCAGGGTACATTAGGTTTTAACTCACTTGAGGTGAGGCGAAATTACAGACTATGTACTTTAGCCAGTAGAATTTTACGTGGGGATTCTGACTGCCCCGAACTAGTAGCTCAGTTGCTGCGTCTATATGTTCCCTCACCGACTAGAGTTCTGTTTCGACCGCGTTGTCGCCATTTGTTAGCGCTGCCACCAGTACGAACTGTGTCCCGCCGTAAATCACCGCTTGTTCAAGCCTTGCACCTGTTAAACTCGCTCCTCGAATCAGCACCAAACTGTGATGTGTTTGCGAGTGGATGGTTGGACGTGTGTTATGAATGCTTGAGGTTCTGCGAGACGAGGAATGAACGGCCTTCTTCAGTTATATGTTAATTTAGATTTGTGTACTATGTGTATGAAATGTCTATTGGTTTCACAGTGCTTTGGATCACTGTTATGCTGTGAAATGTAATGAATAAAAATATAAAAAAAAACACGCGATAATCTAGACCAACATATCAATACTTCTGTATCACTACCATAATAACCAAACCCCGTTATCTGTGTTGTAATTCATTGAAAATAAGGTTTGACAAAAATACGTACCCTAATTTGGCTTTTATACAAAAAAAAATACAAAATACAAAAATTCTTTATTTAATAAATTTGCACTACAAAATGATTTAAAGGGATGGAGCCGCCAGCATAAGAATGCCTGTGTCGGGAGACACCGCTTTTCCTTAACTATGTTTTTACATAGAGACAATAACATGACTAATAAAATCAATTCTAAATTTAACTTTTAGTACATAACTTCACCTTATACGACCTGTTAGACGGGTTTTCTGTTCGCAGGCGCTTTTCGCTGCATACGGGTTTTTCCATGTTATCAAAAATTATAATGTTAAGATATGAACATTATTAAAAATATTTTGACACAGTTAGTTATATATCAACCACAGCTATGCATTAAAAAAATTGTATGAAAGCTGTTTTTCGCTCCTAATTTTTACACAAATAAAAAAATCGAAAAAAAGCAAAAATCCGGCTGTCTGTCTGTCACCAGTAAACACAAAAATATGTTTATTGAGTTCGGCCCATATTACAGTAAATAAATAGTACAATAGAAATGAAGCTAGAATATAGGTAATTAAAATTATAGGAGCAAGCTGACTTTGCGCTTGAAGTTAGATTGCGTATTATTAAATAATCATCTACATATTATCATTTTGGCTTCATTTAAGTATACAATCTCGTTCTTATTCAGAGCTTGTGGTAAGGATTTAAAATCCCAAAGCCTAAAAGATGCCTCATGGCTATTTATTTTGTACTTTTGTTTCGCTTTAGTCATTTTACACTTAGACGAGTTTTGAAGATTCTGCCTTAAAAGCAGCAAAGTTTGAGCCTTAAGCTTTTGAACTGAAACTGTAACTTTGTTGATGTATTATTTAACATGAATACTAATGAACTAGTTGCAAGTTTAGTGCCCTGGGTTTGCTTTCATGGGGAAAAAATGCGTTAAAAAGTAAATATTTCTGCCTATATATGTCCTACTGCTGGGCACTCCTCTCACTCGCGAGAGGGCTTGGGCTATAGTCCCCATGCTGGCCCAATGCGGATTGGGGACTTCACATAACTGAATTTCTTCGCAGATGTATGCAGGTTTCCTCGCGATGTTTTCCTTTACCGAAAAGCAAACGGTAAATATCCAGTGATATTCCGTAGGTACATAAGTTCCGAAAAACTCATTAGTACGAGCCAGGATTTGAACCCGCGACCTCCTGATTGAAAGTCGGACGTCATATCCACTCAGCCACCAGCGCTATATTACAAAAATACAGTTCATAAATCGCTGACATCATCAATATCGCTAACTCACAGGGAAACATTACAGCTCAGTGCATTTTCAAGAATATATGACGCAGAATGCAAGTCGAAAGCTCAAAGGAATATATAGGATTTAGCAATTTTCCTTCCGGCGTAAGCTGGTTATATTTAAATTGAATTGTGAGGGTATATCGGTTGACGTGGCCTGTATAAGTTTCATTATGTTGTCTTTAACACATTTTCGTCGAGAATTTTATTTTATTTTGAGGAAGGATTCCCGAAGAATCCGAAACATGTCGCCAAAAGCGACTAAAAATAATAATGAGTGAAACCGTACTGATCTAAATATTTTGAAATATGTAATAATGTGTGTAATGTAATAATAATGTGTGTGTGTAATATATTTTGTCTCACGATAGTATAATTTGGAGAATGTCATTATTAAAATGAGTATTGAAGTGAAAAACCATGTTTTTTCTGTCTTTCTTTTAAAAAGGGTATTTTGGTATCTAAACACATGTTTCTTCTCAGTCTTTATTTTACAAGAATTTATTTAAAACTTTAGGCGAATCAAAGTAGAGTCAAAATTAGCGTTTTGAGAAATTAATTCCCAGCAACCTGGAAATCGTTTTAATACTTTAAATTGGTCCTAAATGCGCGTAATCCAAGTTTTCTGGTGTACATAAATTTTGGGAGCCTTAGGAGATAATTTTTTCCTTGAATTGGCAAACCACTCGATGTAGAAAAAACCCAACATCAATTATAATGTCACTACCAGCAAGTTTTAGTGGATCAGACTCTGGTAAAAAAGCGTTTTCGGGTTTTTAACATGACTTTCCCAAAAAACAATCAACGTGGCGGCCATTTTTATTTCAATTTAGACTACGAATTTATATTAAGGTTCCTTTCGGATCCACAGATATCAATTTTCATCATGATTAGAACAAATTTTTCGTCGGACGTACCTCGGACGTACCGTTTTTGATGTACAAGCAAAAAACTGAAAAAAAGCAATTTATGCACACTTCCTGGGATGGAGCAAACTCGGATTACACGCATTTAGAACCAAGTGAATATATTGCAACGATTTCCAATTTCCAACTTGCTGGGAATTAATTTATCGAAAAAATCTAATTTGATTTGAATAAAAGAAAACCGGCCAAGTGCGAGTCGGACTCGCGTTCCAAGGGTTCCGTACATTATACAATTTAAACAATGTATCTTTTATGTGAAATGTCTTTAAAAAACCCGTAGGGGTCGGATCAAAAACTAAGTAATTAAGTCCGACTCACGCTTGATTGAACATTTCTAATAGGTTTTCCGGTGATCTATAGATAAAGATCTATTTTGTGTATTTTTTTCAAAATTTTTGACCCAGTATTTTCGGAGATAAAGGGGGAGAATGGTCATTTTTTGGCTATTTTCTTGAATAACTTCTAAACTATTTACTTTAAAATTATAAAAAATATATAATTGAGACTGTCAGAAAGAGCTCTTTCATTTGATATGTAATACGATATAGTTTGACAAACTTTATTTTTTAATTTTCTCATTTACCCCCCAAAAGTGGCCCCCGTGTTTAAAATTAATATGTTTACGTTACATGTCCATATTTGGGTCACAAACTTACATATGTATACCAAATTTCAACTTAATTGGTCCAGCAGTTTCGGAGAAAATAGGCTGTGACAGACGGACAGACAGACAGACGGACAGACAGACAGACAGACAGACAGACAGACGCACGAGTGATCCTATAAGGGTTCCGTTTTTTCCTTTTGAGGTACGGAACCCTAAAAATATTAGTCTTTTATATTATAAAAAACAACCCTTACAAAGAAAAAAAAATATAGATTTGTTTGCTGAGATTTAGTCGCGGCGGGGTACTGATATTCATAAAATGGATATTTAAAGAAAGTTACTTAGCGATACCCCGCCGCGACATTAAGCTCTCAACAAAAAACAGATATAATATTGTCTTCGGTTACCGCGATAGTTACTCATGAAATAAAATAAAATAAAATATTTATTTCAAAAAAAAAACAGATAGTTTTTTTATTACTTGTTAGTCCTTTTTGCGTAGAAAGTTTAAATTTTTCATTAATTTAATAGAAGTTATTTCAAGTTTTTTAAATAAAATTATATCCGTTTTATGCTAAAAATGCCTAACATCATTTTGGAAAACAGCTGATAATCTTAAAACTGCTGGATCGATTTTTATCAAACATAGCTAAGAAACACCGCAAGGAAACTCGCTTTTACGCTAAAGAACCGCAACGATATCGGTCTATCCGTTTGAGAGCTACGATGCCACGGACAGACATACAGACAGACGTAACGTGGGCTTCAAACTTATAACACCCCTCTTTTTGCGTCAGGGGGTTAAATAGGGGGGGGAGGGGAAATAGATTCAAGATTTACACGATACACACACACGGGGTAGGTACACACGATAGCTATAAAGTATTAAAAAAACTATTATTCTTAATAAAATTTGCCTTAAACTTAATGTTATAAAATAAATAGATAATAATTAGATACCTACAGTTTGTTCTGTACTCTGTATGTAGTTCAAGAAACAATCTATAAATTGTATATACAGATGTCAATCACAATGAAAAAATCAACGATAATGTGGTACGTCCCACAATAAAAAAGGAAAATATATTAACATTTTAGTTCGAGAAACTCAAGAAAGTACACATAGAGTAAGAGCGCATTATTCGCAAACAAACTGTCTTCAGTTTGGCAAAAATATTGTAGTTTTTTTATTTATTTATTTCAAAAAAACACTTAGAACTAGGTATACAATATTTTCGCCAAACTGAAAACAGTTTGTTGGCGAATAGTGCGCTCTCACTTTTATGTGTACTTTCTTGAGTTTCTTGAACTACATACAGAGTACAGAAAAAACTATAGGTATCTACTTACTAGGTTTACTTATTATTTATTTATTTATTAACATAAGTTTAAGGCTAAATTTCTTATGCATAATAGTTTTTTTTAATACTTTACCAAGTCATGTTTTTTTGAAATAAATAAATTAAAAAAAAATTTTTTTTTTTTTGCCTAAGTGACGTGCCCTGTTGGGCTTACTGTGGGCAAAGATAGATATAACTCCGTAATAGATTTTTTTTTTATACTACGTCGGTGGCAAACAAGCATATGGCCCGCCTGATGTTAAGCAGTCTCCGTAGCCTATGTACGCCTGCAACTCCAGAGGAGTTACATGCGCGTTGCCGACCCTAACACTCCTCTCCCTCGAGCTCTGGCAACCTTACTCACCGGCAGGAACACAACACTATTAGTAGGGTCTAGTGTTATTTGGCTGCGGTTTTCTGTAAGGTGGAGGTACCTCCCCAGTTGGGCTCTGCTCTAGATCTGGAATGACATCCGCTGTCCTGTGCCCTACCACACAAAGCGAGATGTCATTCACAGTGCCCATACCTCTCTTTTGGACATAGTTAAGGACATACCCGGGTCCGGACGTAGTTTATGGACATACCCGGGTCCAAAAATAGATGGATACAGTCTAAGGAAAAAACGTGGCTCGAAAATCAAGAAAATTTGATTCTCGTTCAGATGGCGCTACTAGTTTTGGCCTACAGTCGTATAGATGGCGTTAACGGTTTCGTTTGTTATTTAACAATTTTAACGCATATCAGTGAAAGAACATGGGTCAAAATCATAAAAATAATTAATTCAAATAAAAAAAATCATTTATCTATATTTAAATACATTCTATCGTATTTTTATAAATCTTCATTTTTAGTTTTAAAGTGTGTCGACAGATGGCAGTGAATTTACTGGGGTTACAAAATTTACTATGACAGTACCGCTCTAGTATAAGTTACTCTATGCTATGGGGCTAAGTCGGTTTGTGTAAGATTATCCCATATATTTTTTTATTCAATTGACTCTAGTCGAAAAGGTTAGATAATCTGTAGCAGATTCATCCGGCCAACCATTTTAGTGTCATGACTGCGACTAATGTGTATCTCAAAATGTAGGATAGTCTTACACAAACCGAAGTAGCCCCACTTCGAATATTTTTACTATTCAATTGACGTCCTTAGGTAAAAATGTTAGATAATTTGTAACAGATCCATCCGGCCAAACATTATTAATTTAGTGTTATGACTAGGACTAATGTACATTAAACAACACACAAACGCGGTTAAGATAACAGTAATGGCTTAATGGCATACAATGATGTCTGACAGACGCGCATTCTAAACATAGGCTAGGTCAGCCAATATAATTATTTACTATAGGCCTAGCACTCCACAGATCACACAAGTAAAACATATGAACATTTCACGACGGTGAAAGAGGCAGAATACAAATGAAAAACGTGCCTTGAGCTTCAGCTGCCGCTTGAATGTACCAAAACGTAAGGTCAGCCCTTCAAGTGGCGCCAGCGAAAACGCAAAATGAAGTCAAGTGGCGCCGCGGATTTGCGCAAAAGCAGTCAAGTGGCGATGGCGGGTCTCTCATGTCTGAATTCAATACTTCCCATGACACTTGACATAATTCCGATTTAGGTCGCACTTTTTATATTTGAAAGACAATCTTTTACATCGTAGATGTGTGGCACTAACGGGCATTTTCAGTAAAAAGTGTACCATTTATTTTTTCGTAAAACCATCGACTTGGGTTATTTTTACTCAGAATCATGAGGACTATCGATTTAAAAAGGAAATAAATGTAATTTCATTTTATTTTATTTTGACGATCGTTATGAGAAGATTTTTGAATGATTCACGGTTAGTTTTACTAGACTTATATTGACCGGGATATAGACCGTGATTACCTTTTGAATTGTTTATGAGCTCCCGATATTTCGACGCAGTTAAGGATGACTCACGTTAGACCGGGCCGTGTCCGGGCCGGAGCTTCCGGTGCTTACTTTTCTATGACATGACAGGTGATCACGTGATACTTTCCATAGAAAACGAAGCGCCGGAAGCTCCGGCCCGGACACGGCCCGGTCTAACGTGAGTCATCCTTAACTGCGTCGAAATATCGGGAGTTCATAAACAATTCAAAAGGTAATCACGGTCTATATCCCGGTCAATATAAGTCTAATTATCATGTTGTTCGAATTGACTGGTAAGATTGACGAAAGTCAAGTAATCTATAAGTTATAACTTACTTATCCTAATCACTTACAGTCCACTGAACTCGCAACAGATGCGACATATGTAGTGATCATCATATACCTCGCGGGAGTCGCGGGTGACTTTGACTAATGTCGGTGGCTCCACTTTTCTAATGATGAGTTTTTAGGTTACTTTTTTGAAAATTAGTTGGGTTTTTTGACTTGGCCCTTTTACGTAAATATATGGTTCACGATGGAACATGTATACTTTTTCTCATTAGTAATCGAATACCTATATAAATAAACACGAAATGAACTCTTTAATAGGCTAATTAAAACGTGTGTACAAATACCTTTTAAACACCTACATATATTTTAATAACAAAACTTCCGTGAGACACAGACATATTAAATATATTAATAACGGGTCACTCACGTGTTTTAAGTCGAAAACGCTCGACATGTTTCACTCCGTACCGAGGAGCGTCATCAGGAGCTTGCGTCGTCTTGCCGAGTCATCGGGCGCGGAGGGCTGCGGCCCGCAGTCTGCGCCGGTCCGTCACCGTCGACGCAAGCTCCTGATGACGCTCCTCGGTACGGAGTGAAACATGTCGAGCGTTTTCGACTTAAAACACGTGAGTGACCCGTTATTAATATATTTAATATACCTACATATATTATTTGTCTAATGTCTATTTTAAAATAACATTGTGAAAGCCAAATAATTACCTAATGTCATATTTGCGCCAGAAATTTCAATCCACAATTTCGTATTTTGCACACGAAATATCATAAATGAATAAAAATACTTATTCAGTAAAGCTAACGTTATCAAAATGTTAATGTCACTCTTTCAGACAATGCCAGAATGCCACAAATGAACAAAACGAATTATTCACAAACAAATGGTGAATAAATTATTTTTACCCACGCGTTGATCGCCCGGGGCTCTCGTTTGTTCACAAAAGGAATATACACAAATATAAAATGGACGTGCACTGTTCTATCGAACAGATCTACATAAAACATAAGTCTATTCGACACTGACATGACATCAGAATCATTTAGTTTTGCCCGCACAAACCTCAGATTAGCGAGGTAAGCAGGAAGATGTTTGCCTTAATGGGTTCACTTCGCCGGCTACGTAACTTCCTGCCTTTCGCCACCAAAATTGCGCTATCACAATCGCTACTTTATGGTCGTGCACTACCTGTTTTTTAGTTTTCTGTTCTTTATATCCTGCTACCCTAAGGTTGGAAGAGATCGCTTCCAGCGATAAGACCGCCTGTTGCTACCTTTATTTACTTTGTAAATATGTTATTGACTTTTCTTTTGTGGTGCAATAAAGTGTATTTTAAGATAAGATAAGATAATATTTATTGTATAACTGTGTATAGAGATGTTGGCAATAATACATTTAGGATGCAACAGTTTGTCCATCACGGACGTACAATATACTTAAGACTAACCTATAACTAAATAACAAAATTAATACATGCATGCACTATTGTCATAAGCGTCAAATTCTTTCATGCTGTAGAACACTACTAATAAGCCATTTTTTAGAATGGTTTTAAATTGTTTGCATTCGACTGACTTTATTTCAACAGGCAACTTGTTAAAAACTTTTATTGCTGCAATGTAATGTTTTCCTTACTTACTTACATGTACGGATAAGTATGAGCGAAATGCACGATAACTGAATGACATAAGTAAGATATTCTGATATCAGTGTACGTTCGAAATTCCATGATCGTTGAATATGCAAAACTGATAATTGCGGGACAGTTTTTATAAAACGTCCATTGTGACTCGAAATGTTAAATGCTTGTATTTTGATACAAGCCGGCCTAGCCAAGGTGACAAATCGCTATCGCTACGACAACGAAACGCTTTGCGTCTCTCTATCACTCTTCTATATTAGTACGACAGTGACAGTTGCGTTTCGATCGCTACGGAGCGTAAGCGATTGGTATGTTGGCTACGCGGCCAGGCCTAGCCAAGGTGGCGATCGCTTACGTCATAACGCTTTGTGTATGGATGGTATAGAAAGGATGTGAATCTCTTATGGCAGAATTGTTGCATAAGTGACTATCATGGAGACTATATAAAGGAGCCAAATCTCTATGTATGAAAAGTGTCCATCAAAAACAGTAATTAGGCGGCGCCACCATACACTGAAATACTACCAAAAACAACCTACGTAATTTGGTCGGGTTATTTGTTGCCTTATATGGTTCATGTTATACTCATGTCCCAGAACCTAACTGGCGCCACCGGAGAGATTAGGAACTATTATTTAAAGCTGAAAGCGGTCACTTTTGCAACAATTCTGCCATAAGAGATTGGCATCCTTTCTATACCATCCATAGTGACTATCATTCAGCTGTAAATAATAGTTCCTAATCACTCCGTTGGCGCTAGGTAGGCTCTGAGACCAAAGAGTATTGTAATATATAGGAGACTCTATGACATGGATGAAATAGGGGAGGGGCAGCAAATAACCCGACCAAATTACGTAGGTTGTTTCTGGTATGTTGTCAGGAATGTTAAAACGTGTTTTTAATTTTGTCGCATTGCGAACGTTCTGTCCCTCACGGTCGCCCGGGTGCACATCTATATAAAATACTAGGTGTATGGTCTACTTACTTCAGTATATGGTGGCGCCGCCTATTTACTGTTTTTAACGGCCACTTTTTGATACATGAAGATTCAGTTCCTTACCTCTACCTTCCATAGCTTTGTGTCTTTCTATCCATGGAGACTGTATAAAGGAGCCAAATCTCTATGTATGAAAAGTGTCCATCAAAAAACAGTAATTAGGCGGCGCCACCATGCACCGAAATACTACCAAAAACAACCTACGTAATTTGGTCGGGTTATTTGTTGCCTTATATGGTTCATGTTATACTCATGTCCCAGAGCCTAACTAGCGCCACCAGAGAGATTAGGAACTATTATTTAAAGCTTAACGCGGTCACTTTTACAACAATTCTGCCATAAGAGATTGCGATCCTTTCTATACCATCCATATTTCTATCACTCTTCCATATTAGTGTGACAGTGACAGTTGCGTTTCGTTCGCTACGAAGCGTTAGCGATTGGCATGTTGTATACGGTGCCAGTTTAGACGAAAGTGGAGGACCCGCGCGAAATCGCCTTTTAAATTATAAGTTAAAAAAAATGAAACGTAGGGCATAGCTACGGTTAATATACATCAAATGATGTAAAAATATTTTCCATAATGTGAATATCCAGATAGGAAAATGGGGACAACGTTTGTATGCAGAAGCGGTCGTCCACAATCCCCTTAAGGCAAAGAAGAGAAATTGTAGGTATCGCTATTAACGAGCAAAAGAATTAAAAAAAATCTCCTTTTAAATGATCCATGTATGTTCTTCTTCCTTCGACTTTGCTTAACAGCGAAACATCAAAAACAAATATGCTCAGTGGAATGATTTTTATTTGATTTCGTGAATTTTATACAATCTTGTAAGCGTTACTACAATAAAATAATTCATTTACCTTCCATTTCACGAAACGAATAATTTAAGATATTTATTTCTATAAGGATCACTTTATTATATTCTATTAGAGAGCTGTCACTTTACATTAGAGGACAAGGAAATCTTGATTTTCATTTACGTTTGCCTTCAAGTGACTTGATTTTCCTGACCTTTTAAATCATTTATAATTAATAGACAGTTAAGCCGGTCTTTTTTCCATGAAATTCAAATTGTGTCAAATGGATAAGATAGGTCTTCGATTTCGTAAATTTTGAGAAAATAGGTGCGGGGACATTCCATGAACTGTTCCCTAGGGTTGTCTCGTACCAAACGCATTTTGGTTCGTATATACATGAATGTAAGTAAAAAGTGGTAGATATGGCACCAGGCGCTCGATCGTAAGCCATCAAAAATAGGTTCCGGAACCTATATTGAGTAAGTCGTACGGCTGACGCCAATGTGTCAAGATTATCAAAGTCATCTATTAAATATTGCCTGCATTTTAGTTTTGTCAACTATGAACGTCACGCGTCTATTATTAATAAAAGGTCATTGTTTAGATGTATACCTACATTTTTTCAACCTTTAGAATCGATGATTTCATTGAGTATTTATGACATCCATTGGAACAGAAAAATGTCCTATACCGGCAAATCTTCAGAAAATTCGCGTTTGTACGGGACAACGGCAGACAATTTCGTGGAATACTTCTACGCTGGCAAGGGACCAAGTACCGTGAAGATTCTTGAAGGATGCTTATGTTATTACCAACAGATATGAAATGAAATGAACGGAAATGAAATGAAATGAAATTTATTATTCATAACACACAGTTATAGGTCAATATATAATTAGATTATTTCACATTTCACATTTGGTATATTTAAGTACTTATTTTTAAGTATTAATTAATTTATTTATGTAACTATATTATTTTTTAAGATTTTCTCAAATTCTGTATTTTATTTTTAATGTAGTGTGCAAATTAAATAAATAAATAATTATCAAATGTCGAATTGGATTTATTTATTAAAATACATTATATATATTAAATTACAAAAAAATATATTATTTATACTGCAAGAGGCAGATTGAAAAAATCTTGATAATTATAAAAAATATTCTCCTCGAGCCACGACTTCAGTCTACTTTTAAAGCTTTCGCAAGTTGCATTTCGTACTGTGCTTGGCAACCGATTATACACGGAAGGTCCTACGGTAGGTTAGACGACAACGTCGCGCTTCTGCCCGTTAGGATATCTACGGTGTTGCAGGCGTCCATAGGCTACGGTAACTGCTTACCACCAGGCGGGCCATTTGATTGCCACCGACGTGGTATAAAAAAATAAAAAAAGGATTACTTGCATTGTCACGCACGACTCCATATTGTAAGCATCATTATTTATTAATAACACAAATCAGTTTTGAAAAAACTATTATCAAAAATGTTGTGCCATATCCGTATTTTATTATAGGGTAATTATACTTTGTTAACATAAAATTATTACAAAATTGTGACATATTTACCTACACTTTTGTATCATGTCATACATTCTACGTTAAACATTTATTCATCGAAAACGGATATGGCAATAATAAAAAGGTTTTTATTTCATGATTACCACTATATTCACAATATTTGTATGGGACTATAAATATAAAACATATGTGCCTAAATGATAAATAAGTTTAATATTTCCTAAATGTAAAACTCTTCGAAAAAGTGTTCTGAGGCCCCTTTTATTTCTAATTTACATTAATGATCCCCCTAAACATGTAAAATATCCAATGGTCTTATAGTCTTATTCGCTGATAAGTAATTATTGAATGTGATAGTGATAATAATTATGAATCTGAAATTAATATGACATTATGCAATATTATTGAATGGCTTGCTTATAATAATTTATTAATCAATATCAACAAAACAAAAATGATGCACTTTTATTAACGGAATATTCCACTTCCAATTAAATGTGAATACCTAGGAACTGAAATAGAGACTGTGAACTCAACCAAATTCTTAGGTATTAAAATAGACAGTCAATTAACCTGGATCTGAATTAATCTGGAACCCGCATTCCGAAGAAGTTTGTAGAAAACTAAATATATTCTCATATGCGCTATCTAGACTTGCAAAGATAGTCATTAGGGATGCGGTTATGGCTACGTATCATGGTTATGTTATGTCTACTTTGAGGTTTGGAATTATCTTTTGGGGCAAATCTACTAACAAAGAATTAGTCTTTAAAGCTTAAAAAGATGCTTAAGAGCAATATGTGGCTTAAAAACACTTGATAGCTGCGCCTCACATTTCAAAAGTCTAAAAGTGCTTACTCTACCTTCGCACTTTATTTATAAAATTGACACAGAAGAAATAAGGCTAAGCTAAGCTAAGCTATTGGCGACATGTTTCGAACGACCCGAAACATGTCGCCAATAGCGACTAAAAATTCAAGTGAGTGTAACCGTTGTAGTCTAAATATTACCTATTATTCTTATCTTCTTTTATCTTATATTAAAAGATTACATCGATCCTGATTGATGCGGCGTCTAAAAGACCAACGTTAAAATTGTAATAGTAATGCACAATATTTCCTTCCATTTATTTTATGCAATTAGCAATTTTACAAGAATTCACATTTCCATTTCTATAACTCTATTTTTATAGGAATTTCAAAACAAAACAGAAATGTTAATGCACCTAGTCACGCTACGGGTCGTTACACTCATCTAACCTGTTGTTTATCCAGTATACTTTGAGCTTTATACCTTCGAGAACTCAATCACAGAACGTGCCACGGAAATTTGGTTTCCACACCCAAGATAAGTTGATCCTTGTCTGGTTTAAATTAGCGTTGTTGACGCGTTCAAACACGACTGGTTACTAGTTAGATGTATTGCAAATAAAAGTTTTATTCGTTCTAAATACCCGTAAGTAATGTGAGTTTGTGAATCCGCTGGTAATAGGATGTTTTACGGAGATTGGCTGAGGTGTGGACATCGTAGTTTCTTTGGAAATCGTGATATTAAGTCGAATAGATTAATTAGTGGACCTCCAGTGTTTTGACTATAAAATGTCGAATTGTTTTAATAGTTAAGGTGTCTTTTAATAAGGCTGACATGTTCACCTAGTGTCCAAAGCCTCCATAAAAACCAGATAAAAAAAAAGGTGTCTTTTACGAGTTTTACGTGACATTTAGACAAGTTAGTCGGTAGGTCATTACCGTTAAAATATTATATTGTTTTAATAATAAATATAAATAAGTAATGTTATAGACTTGTCGCTAATACAATACGTATGTTCTTTTGTTTTATCTTTCTATTGTTTACACTAAATTCTGTTTTTGGGTTAAATTTTTATTAAGATTTATTGGAGTTAAAACGTTATCAATTTCAAGATAAGAAGTCATTACATGATTGTTTTAATTACGTCATGAAAAACTAAAATAAAACTCTCATTATGAAATAAAATAAAATAATAATAATTTAATCGAAAACCTTACTCAAATCCACGGTAAACTCAATAATCTTTTGCGAATGACGATGTAGATAAAAAAACCGGCCAAGTGCGAGTCGGACTCGCGCACGAAGGATTCCGTGCCATTACGGAAAAAAACAGCAAAAAAATCACGTTTGTTGTATGGGAGCCCCATTTAAATATTTATATTATTCCGTTTTTAGTATTTGTTGTTATAGCGGCAACAGAAATACATCATCTGTGAAAGTTTCAATCAACTGTCTAGCTATCACGGTTCATGAGATACAGCCTGGTGACAGACAGACAGACGGACAGACGGACAGACGGACAGACAGACAGCGGAGTCTTAGTAATAGGGTCCCGTTTTTACCTTTGGGTACGGAACCCTAAAAAGCTATTCAAATACATATAATACATCCATAACCCACACAAAAATGTCCTCGAAGTACAGAACTTAACGCTTTAAAAAAAAAAGTACTATCGCAATTATGTTTAAAGTTTCGGCCGTCAAAAGCTCTATCACCTCTTAAACAAATGCAGTAGCTTCACAAAATCTCCGCCATAAAAATGAAGCTCCAAAACTTTAAATCCTAACGGCATATAAACTGGCAATTTCCGTGGCGTGCCACGGAAATGAATTACATTTACAGTAAGTGCACGGAACTTACGCCTTTTTCCGTCAAGGCCTGTAATACACGACAATCAAGACTTAATCGCGTAAAATAAGTTTTAAATTTACCTCCGACGTTTCGAGGACGGCGTTGTCCCCGTGGTAACGAATATTGACAGTCGATAAATCGAATATCGTTAGTGTTGTGTGTCGACAGAGTAACATCCCTAGTGCGCAAAACGTTCAAGCTGATAAACAAGACCAAGTGCGGGTAGTTTGAAAAACTCGCGCGGCTAGAAGATGTTGATGACAACTTTAGCCAGTCTTCTCCGAGTCCACGGGGACAACGCCGTCCTCGAAACGTCGGAGGTGAATTTAAAACTTATTTTGCGCGATTAAGTCCGCCGTTGGGAATAATAAAGGGCTGTAATGAACTTTTAAACTTACATTAGAGGCCCAATCGCCAAGACAGTAATTAACCAACTCGTTACAATTGTCTCCAGTTCCTATTTAATTTCAGTTAAGGAAGACTTTGGTGTGACGAGGGACTAAGTGGTCGAGTTTCATATGGAGAGATACAACCTTTGTGTTGCTAGAGGATCAAATTGCTGCTAATTATATTTTAAATGGCTGTTTACATCTCGCTTCTAGTACTTAGGTATTGAAAATTTATTTCCCGTACAATACTCATACTCATTTATTAATAACATTATTATATATTACACTTCAAAAATTTAATTACATTCGACAGATTATTTTACAGTTTTGTAATAATAATTAAAAGAAATCTTTCAAACGTGACCAATCTATTCTTCGATTTCTCCGGAACTAATAGTTTTCGCTGACTCGGAACGGTTACAAATTTAATATTATTATAATTAGTTTAAAGTACATATTATGTTTGTAGTGTAACCCATAACTTGCATGTTTGGTTGAACTGTCAATATGAAGTTGGTTAATAAATAAATAAATAAATCCGATCGAGAAAAGATAGTACAGCTACGCCTTTTCTTTTTGCTCTACTTGGCAGGCGCACTCCCGTGCCCCCAGATGTATTTACCAAGTTCAATGTACCGTAGCTAATATGAGAGAAAAAACTCTCAATATGAAAGGAAAAGGCGGAGAATCAACACCTAAAAAGGTTTATTTACAAACTCTTCTCACCCAATAATTTTGGCGTAAATAAGAAAATTATACCTAACCTTTTTAGGGTTCCGTATCCAAAGGGTAAAAACGGGACCCTATTGCTCGGTCTCTATTGCCAGACTTAAGTGGCAGGGCCACATTGCTCGCGGAGCCGATGGCCGATGGGGCAGAAAGGTTCTCGAGAAGCGACCACGTACCGGAAGACGCAGCGTGGGAAGGCTCAGGCTAGATGGACCGACGATCTGGTTAAAGTCGCGGGTAACCGTTGGTTGAGGGCAGCGAATGACCGTTCGTTGTGGAGATCCTTAGGGGAGGCCTTTGTCCAGTAGTGGACGTCTTTCGGCTGAGATGATGATGATGATTACTAAGACTCCACTGTCCGTCTGTCTGTCACCAGGATCTCATGAACTTTGATAGCTAGACAGTTGAAATTTTCACAGATGATGTATTTCTGTTGCCGCTAAAACAACAAAATACTGCACGGAACCCGTCGTGCGCGAGTCCGAATCGCACTTGACCGGTTTTTTTGTAATTCGCGGTCTGGAAGTTGATTCTAATTTAACAATTTGTTATTATTTTGATATGACGATTGTCTTAGTGATTGGCGCGCATCCCACGCACGACTTTTTTTTCATTCCGCATGCACCAATCAGCGTGAAGGGGCCCACTGACTATCAGTCCGCCGGACGATATCGGCCTGTCAGTTGTTCGGAACTGTCAAATTTTTGTTCTAACTGACAGGCCGATATCGTCCAGCGGACTCATAGTCAGTGGACCCTTTATGAATATTCAAGGTCGTATCAAAATAAGATCAAAACCGTAACAAATTTTAATATCTGAATCAGCCTCCTGCCCTAAGCTTACAAATGGTGCTGAAGTGTGTCTATTTACTGATCCTATCTCTTTCACACGATTAAGTCAGAAAGAGACGAGTATATGTACTTGTTTGCGTATCACGACGCACTTTGTCTTTTGGTAAATAGAAATCATTTGCCATGCGTTTGAATTGAAGGTATTTGGAGAAATTGGATTTTATGAGAAAATTATACGAAATACGTTGTTCTTGGTATAAAGCCACTAGCTTGCTAGCTTAGTAGGGGATTGGTGGCCTGGACACTAACTTAGAAGGAGGAAAGTAAGCTGCTGGTGACTGAGAGGAAGATTCTCCGCAAAATCCTCGGTCCAACGCAGACCCGATGGCAGTTGGAGAATCCGCAAAAACGCCGAAGTTGAACAACTAGTTGCTGAACCAAACATCATTGGTGTGAAAAAGGCGCAAAGGCTTCGGTGGCTCGGCCATCTTGAGCGAATGGGAGGCGATCGGGCGGTGAAAAGAGCGTTTGAGGGAAAATCGACAGCACGCCGCCCGGTCGGGCGACCTAGGTACCGATGGGCGGATGTGGTGGACGCTGATCTGCGCGAGCTCCAGGTCCAAGACTGGCGAGAAACTGCACAGGACCGGGATCAGTGGCGAACTGTCGTTGGAGGCCAAGACACACTTTGGGTCGCTGCGCCAGAGGAGTAAGTAAGTGGTATAAAGTGATACGATAAACAATTGTGATGATTTTTAATAAATAAAAGTTAGTTTTAGAGTAGTTTGTTTAGATTATTTTTTACGTAGGGTAAGATAATAACATTAATACAAACTACCGGCCTCCCACTCAACAAATAGTGGGGAGACGGGGTAAAAAGCAGGTGTCCGGATGGACCAGCGCAGTCGCTGTCGAGCATTAGTCGAAGGCAAAGGCCTGAGTAGTGGCGCTGAAGTTTATAATCTGTGAATAAGTACTAGAAGTAGAATAAGTGACTATTGTGTAAAGGTATTTATTAAAGTGTCCCGATTGTAAGTCCTGGAGTTTTAATTACACAATACAATAGTAGATTTTTAACCAAGACCAAGAGTGGGAAGTGAACCATATCACCCGAGATAGTTTGGCGCTCGATCGAAGTGAGAGCGCCAATAGTTCGAGGGTGAGATGCAGTGGCGATGGCGTAGCGTAAACTAATCTAGCTGTGGCCGAAATCGCATTTGCGAGGCCCTTTTCTTTCACTGTGCCCGAAGGGCTCGCGCGAGGCCCCCCCTGGGGCGCGAGGCCGTGGGCGACGGCTCACTTCGCCCACGCCTAGCAAAACTACGCCACTGGTGAGATGGTTAATTTTACCCGAGTTAAACACTACGTTTAATTTTGACTATGACTGAAGCTTACGAACGTGTCTTGCTATTTCAGTCAGTCTCGGTACAAAAAATACTGAGGTTGAGTGAAGTAGCATGACAAATACGAACGTTTTCGAGAAAATACTAAGGAAAACAATACATCTTTATCGGTATTTGACGCATATGTATTCGAATTGTACGGTGTCCAAGCATGCCGTGAAAAAATTAAAACTTTTTTTTGTATACCTACTAGAAAAACAAGACCGAAGTGATCCCATAAGTGTTCCGTGAACAAAGTTTTGTACGGAACACTAAAAAATTAAGGTTAATGCCACTAATAGTGGTACGAAACAGTTGCTACAATAGGGGATATTACTGCAATGTTCTGCCAATAGAGTGCACCACTGCCTTTTTAGTAAACCATAGAGTAACTTATACATACTGTACCTTTAACAGGTTTTTGACAAGAAATAAAACTATGAAAACGGATTATATCGCGTATATATAAAAAAATTTTTTTTTCCTCAGTCACCCGTTGACCACGAACGATGTAAAGGGTTCGAAATGTCGGGATGTATTATAAATTCAATATACGCGATATAATCCGTTTTCATAGTTTTATTTCATGAGTAACTATCGCGGTAACCGAAGACAATATTAGGTTTTTGACAAGTTTTCATTTTCAATAAAATATGACATTGATGCATCAAGGCGGTTTGTTTACAGAGGACCTACCGGGAAACGTGAATCAGAAACTTCGCTATCCGCCTCTTTATCGCTCGAATATGCAAGAGTGACAGTGTTGTTAGATAACGAAATTTCGATTTTCTGGTTTCGAGATAGACCCTCAGATTGTGGTAGTGGCGCCACCACGCAGAGTTGCGCGTAATATTCCATCATCATCTTCCTCGCGTTGTCCCGGCATTTTGCCACGTCTCATGGGAACCTGGGTCCGCTTGGCAACTAATCCCAAGAATTGGCGTAGGCACCAGTTTTTACGAAAGCGACTGCCATCTGACCTTCCAACCCAGAGGGTAAACTAGGCCTTATTGGGATTAGTCCGGTTTCCTCACGATGTTTTCCTTTACCGAAAAGCGATTGGTAAATATCAAATGATATTTCGTTAAGTTCCGAAGAACTCATTGGTACGAGCCGGGGTTTGAACCCGCGACCTCCGGATTGCAAGTCGCACGCTCTTACCGCTAGGCCACCAGCGCTTTCGCGTAATATTCCCTATTTACTAAATGCGCGGTGTTGATTTTGATATCTTCTGAATCATTCTGTATATAATATACGTATTAATAATATGTTAATATTTGTCCTAAGTATGCGAATATTAGGCCCTCCAGTATTGAGTTGCGTGAGTAAATTGACATTATTGAAATTGTAATGTAGGTAGGATATTAACATGGGGTATTAGATACGGGAAAGCTCAAGTTTCCCGTGGGATAGAGGGAATATTGCACTAGTAATTCGGGTTATTTATCCCGGAGGTAAAAAAGTTATTTTTATATTTATTATCCTCTAAGAACAAATTAAATAATTTTCTATGAAAATATTTTAATTTGTGGTTTTTCAAGTAGACACACTACTATTTAAACTATAAACTGAAATAAATGTCATATACGAAGGAATCGGAATCTGGAATCGAACCAGCGTGCCACCATGCCACCGTGACCGGATAGCCGTGCGGTTCAGGCACCTGTCCGGTAAACGGGGTACGCTGGTTCGATTCCAGCTCTGGACACTGGAGGCTTTGGTCATTTTTTTTTTCCTTCGTATATGACATTTATTTCAGTTTAAATTGATAATATTATAACTTTATTATAACACCCACGATAAGCTCAATAAGGCTTGTATTGTGAGTCCTTAGACAACGTAAATAATATATAAATATTTCTCTTTATATAAAAATTTATTAGTGCACTCTAACCTTAAAAGTGTTGCTATAAAAGTGTATCTTATATATGTAAGTGAATTCTGTAAATTCTTAATGAGATAATAAATGCCTTAAGGTAAACAATAAAAAGTACACATTTTTTCAAGGGAAAAAAAACTTGTTTGTACCTACGTTTCAAAATACCAAGTTTAAATTTTGTATATTTAGCAATGTTATTAATGATTAAATTTTTATTTTTCTTATGTACTGTCTCCCACTAGTAATCATATTTATAAATGTAACAGTATGCAAAAACTAGAGGTATTTTTGGTTGCAACTTAGATATTTAGAAATATAAAAATTCGTAGCTTTACTTCAGTTAAGCCTCTTATCTGATATGACAAGATTGATATATCCTGACCGAAGTTTTAGGCATCCTTTTTGCATTTTTTTCGAGAACAATTTTTCCTGCTCTATAAAGGTTCGAACCAAAGATTTTTGACCAACACACATACGAGTATAAAAGGTTATTATTATACTTATTATAAACTTGTCTCATGTAGTTACTCCAATTTTTAAGCACTTATTATTATAAGTCTTAAATCGTGTTTGAAAACAAAAAAAAAACTGTTTCTTTTTTTGCATAAGTAACTTAAAAACATATCGACGCTGGAAAGGAGAAATGGGATAAGCGTCATTTTTAAAGTTATTGAGTTACGAGTATATGCACCGTTGGAATTGCCAGATTTTTCTGCATCGAATGAACTGGATTTTTATACCGGTCTGATGAATTTAGTGTCGCTTATCCAGTCGGTGATTTATAGAATCACTGACAAATTTATCACACACAGACACACCACATACACACACACACATCACATATATCTAACCGACTTAGTTTTTTTTCAACTTTTTGAAAAGTGATGATTAAATGAGAAGTTATTCCACATCATGAAGCTAAAGGGACCCACTGACTATCAGTCCGCCGGACGATATCGACCTGTCAGTTGTTCGGAACTGTAAAATTTTTGTTCTAACTGACAGGCCGATATCGTCCGGCGAACTGATAGCCAGTGGGCCCCTTAAGAGGTTTTTACTTATTTGTCAATACAATTTAATTTTGACATGGATAATTTTGCCTTATGACAATTAACTTTTCACTGTTGGTTAACTTATTTTACCTGGGCGAATGGTTTTAATGTCGTTTGAGACATTTCACATATAAATTATTTATGTATAAATAGATACATTTACTTAATTGCTAAAGCTAAACTATTGGCGTTTATACTAATACTGTGTTTATACTAATAGTAATACTGTGGGATGTCATCAAATTAGGATTTTTTTTATGTTTTTTCTACTCGGAATCATGAGTTCTTTCGGTCCCAGGAGAAAAAAGTGTCCGAAATGATTAATAAATTTTTCGATCCTTCTATTCCTCCATCACACAGTCTAGTTATGAATAACGATAACGGAATTAAGAATCGAACTAAAAAAATTGTACACTTTTTCCTTCTAATAAAATCGAAAGAAATCGTGATTCTGAGTAGAAATAACATAAAGATATCAAATAAAAAGTGTAGTGTACAGCTCTAAATAATATGACCCATTTCGCCCTTTCCTTTAACCCACATTCCTTATCACCTCAAAGATTACGTATTTCCAATAAACTTCGCGCATACAACCAACCTTAAAAAACGCTGAAACTATAGCTCCACTTACTTGGTTCCTTTCCGTATGTTATGACTTCACCAAAACAATCTCAATCCAAGAGTCAAACAAACCACGAAATTATATATTCACGACTCACTGACTCGACTAAAGTTTAAAGGGGCGAGAAACGCGTACTCTCGCTATGAGCGCGGCGCGCGAACTGAGGTGCCGAAGTGAAAAATGAAAATGAATGGTGAAATGATTCGCGGATGGTCTCGTAGCGCGTAGCGGAAGGTTCGTAGCGCGCCTACGGACTTCCTGCGATAATTATATTATATGATAATATTACAAATTATCGCAGGAAGTTCGTAGGCTTGCTACGAACCTTCCGCTATTTAATAATTCTATATTATATTATAATATACAATTATTAAAGTGTTTTTAAGCTATTATACAGTACCGGCCAAAGTATATCACCTTTGAGTGTTTTTGTATGAGCTTGTATAGAGTAAAAATATAGGTTAGTTTGTAGATTGCATATTTTACTAGTCATTTTGTACAAATATATGATGAATACTGCAATGAAATACTGTAAATAACAAAAGGAGACTCAGCATATTACTTATAATTGGCTACTATAAAAATGAAGTTGACAATACATTAAAAAAAAAACTTCTATAAAAAAAAAGATTTTTTGGTGGCCAATTTTTCTCATCGCTCGTACAAAGGAATACTTTTAGACTACCTAAAGCAGTGAGGTGGAAATCACTCACAAATATATAAAAAAGTTATACCTTAAAACCATGGAGGTGATATTGGCCGGTACTGTATTAAATTTGTATATTAGTTACCAAATTAAAATAATAATATTGCTTTGATAGTAATGCAAAATAAAAAACGTGGTAGTCAATCAATGGTAACCCGTTATACGCAAGTCAGTATAACGGGTTAGCACTATGTAACTATTACGTTATTACTTCGGTAAAGACCTATAATCTAAAAACCGGCCAAGTGCGAGTCGGACTCGCGCACGAAGGGTTCCGTACCATTACGAAAAAAAAACAGCAAAAAAATCACGTTTGTTGTATGGGATTTAAATATTTATTTTATTAGAGTTTTGAATGATTCACGGTTAGTTTCAATAGACTTATATTGACCGGGATATAGACCGTGATTACCTTTTGTATTATTTGTGAGCTCCCAATACAAAAAAAGATAATACAAAAGGTAATCACGGTCTATATCCCGGTCAATATAAGTCTAGTATTTATAGGTATATTATGCTGTTTTTAGTATTTGTTGTTATAGCGGCAACAGAAATACATCATCTGTGAAAATTTCAACTGTCTAGCTATCACGGTTCATGAGATACAGCCTGGTGATAGACAGACAGACGGACAGACGGACAGCGGAGTCTTAGTAATAGGATCCCGTTTTTAACCTTTGGGTACGAAACCCTAAAAACTGTGGAAGATATAATACTATAACATTTTCTTTTAAAATCTATAACTGACAATGCGTACAAGTTTTCTTTCCGATGGGATTAACTTGGAAAGTTTACGGCTCATTTTTCCTCAGACCCTTTGTGAATGAAAATTTGGGCCTTTAGCAGTATTGTATGGCGTTTATCACAACCACCACTAACCACCTTGATTATGAAATAGGGACCAGGGTGCCTAGCCAAGATGCCAATCGTTTGCGCTACGACAATGAAAAGCTTTGTTTCTCTATCGCACTAATATGTAAATAAATAATGTGCTAGAGAGACAGAAAGCGTTTCGTTGAATGCTCCCGTCTAATAAACTTGAATTCGTATACAGAATGCCCCTAGTCATTGGACAAAGCCGAAATGCATTAGACATTAGGGTATTTAGAACCAATATACAAAGTATCATAACAACCGGTGTAGCGGTTATGAAGAAATTCACAAATTACGATTTTAGCCTGTATGTGTTAACTTGAATTCGTATACAGGATGCCCCTAGCTATTGGACAAAGCCGAAATGCATTAGACATTAGTATTTAGAACCAGTATACAAAGTATCATAACAACCGGTGTAGCGGTTATGAAGAAATTCACAAATTACGATTTTAGCCTGTATGTGTTAGAAGCTCCTGAGGTAATAAATAGTATAAAACCTTCAACCTTTCTGATTATCTTTTTGTTTATGACACTAATAAGATTCTGACTATATTCTGACTTTTGACAAATGTCATCATTGCCGCACATTATCTAACAAATTGTCAAAAGCACTGCCAATGATTAATACAGTACGTTTCTTTTTGTTGTCGATTATTGGAAATAACTTGTTTGAAAATATATATTTTTTATCTTTTGTTTTAATTAAAAAAATATTAACGTTAGAGCATTCCTGAGAAATAACCCCACGTGGGATTTCAGGGTGTATCCACTGGCTAAGGATACCCTGTATATATTAAATCATTTTACGGTTTAGACTTACTTGTTGTTGTTGTTGTTGTTGTTGTGTTGTTGTGAGTCTAAACCGTAAAATGATTTAATGTTAGTATCTCTCACAACAGTTTAAATTCGACCCTGTATATACCTTTGTCAAGTAATAAATCGGTTTGAACACAGTAACCAAAACATGCAAATCACTTTATTTTAATTAACAGCCTATCACAAAATTAATTCTCACCAAACGCGTTACACGACGAGTACTTATTACAAAATTCAAAATAAATTTATTACGAAAATTAATCAACATTGTTACGAAGTTAGTAAATAAATCTAGAGTAGAATCACATAAAAGTTTTGAATAATGCTCTACATCTCATAAAGTAAGGACGCTAAGCACGTAGAATTCAGTACGTAGACCCACCCGTACCTATCTCTATCGGACGCGATTAATATTCATAAAATTTGGGCAGCACAGGATTTTTTCTCTTTCACTCTTATAAATTTCGGTATTTCGCCATCGCCTCCTACCTATGATGCCACCCGGTCGGTGATAACTACAAAGCATGGCACTATTTTCTCTTTCCTCTTATAGGAATCGCAATAAGACTATCTTTCTCTATCAAAGAGTGTCAGGCCCTTGCCACGAGCAGAGCAGTTGTGTCACGTGGTGTTTGTGTTGGCGAGCCGTTGGATATACATTACATCGTATGATTTACTGTGGTAAATACAGTACTTTACATAAGGTTTATTTACAACATTAAACTAAAATACTACATGCACCTAACCCACTAGCAGTGTATTTTTAAATCGTACATATAATATAAAGAAAACCACACTACAAATTATTATACATTAAACTGCTGCTGCACCAGTATGATAAAATATAAAAAGACTAATACAAAGTAATAAGCGCATGAGCAACGTAAACATTTCTAAATCTTGAATATAAATCACAGAATAACCACACTATTAATTATACGACATGGTTGAACTGCAGCAGTATGATGGTGTAGTCGGCCGTGATGGCCAGCACGGCGGTAAGGAGCGACATTTGCACGGGCCGCCCCAGCAGTCGCACGCGCAGCGGCGCCGCGCGCAGACGCCGACACAGCGCGCGCGCCGACCGAGCGCAACCTTCTGCTTCGCGCCCTGGATACATAGTACATTATTGCAGAGGCCGTGGAAGAGCAAGTCGTACGAATTTCGATTTTGTCGGACGACGCGAAGCGGAGTCCGCCAAAGAAGACGAATCCACGAATTGCTTTTCTGGCCGAAGCATATATTATATAGTGCTTTTCTCCAATCATGCGAGGAAATAAGGCAAAACAATCATTATTAAAGCATCAAGCATCACTCAAATCAAACCATTCGAACCTTCACATCATAACGTCGGAGGTAAATAAAAAACTTAATTTTACGCTAACTTTTTTGCTTAATTTTACGCGATTAAATCCCGTTTTAGTCCATGTTAATGAGTAAAAATCGTAAAGGTTTAAATCAGTGAATCCCTAATCTGAACGGGAACTTTAAGTAATAACATGGATGAGAATTTTCTCTTGAAAGTGTCCAGAAATTTTGGGAATTTTTAATATGGGGCATTTTCTATGAAAAGGGACCTTATTGTCGATGGCGCTTACGCCGCGCGGCATTGTATTTATATTGGAGCATCGTTTAAAATGGCGTAAGCGCCATCGACAATAAGGTCCCTTTTTATAGAAAATACCACATATGTTTCACAACTTGCACATGATTGCTAGTTGGGTGGTTTTGAAAATGAAAATGAACGTTTTACGGTAACTAATATTTGAAACTTACAGGCTTCTAAAATATTGCATATCAACGCTAAATCTTTATCTAGCTTCTCCGCACTCAATCTAACTCGCTGACCGCTCGTCATGATAAGCAGCATAACCATTATGTAGTTAGTAGAAATTATAGTGACGGTTAGTGTGTGAGCCCTCAATTCCTGCATAAAAAAAAATATTTTTTTTTAAACGAAAGTACCCAGGGTAAATTTCATTAGATAACGTAACGTGACATACGCGTTTGCGTTAAGTGTCATTTTGTATGAGATCTTGAGTTTCAGAAACGTCCCGCTTGGCGCGCTGTTCAAAATCCCATACAAAAATAGACATAACGAAACCAATGAAATTTACACCAGCGGTTAACATATTATGTGGCAAGTTGGCAACTAATATTAGTCTAGTCAACAAGTTCAAAATGGTGAATTATAGAACTGCTCCTAAAAATACGTGTGATACCTGATTAGATTCAGGATGATGTCTAGAAAAATGTATTCGAAGTCTTTATTAGCACATAACAAAATGCGAAATTTATCAGATATGTTAATATACCTACATTGTAAAAAGATTTATTTTTTTATTTTTTTTATTTTATTAATTCAAAAAATTTACACAGCATTACAGCGAACTAATACACTGAGAAATTTATAATAGAAAGTATTTATACAACTAGGTACATGATACAGTCTAGAAAGGACAACAGAACAAATGTAAGAAAAAAAACTAGTACAAAACAGATGATTCACGCTTATCCATCGCCTCACAGTACTTCATACATTCTTTACACAGATCCATCCAACTACTTGCAAATAAATCACATTCCGGTGCTGATGCGAGGAGCGCGTTGATATACTGTAGAGCGCGGACAAGTGGTGATTTGCCATGAGACATAGTGCGCGTTTTAGGCACAGCTAATAGGTGAGGACTTCGCGGTCGTAAATTAATTTGGGCCTTAGCTATAGATGGTACGAACAGGCGTACGAGCTGCGCAACCAGTTCAAGGCAGTCCGAGTTCCCCCGTAAGACATTACATGCAGTAGTCAAGATATATTTTCCGTAAATGTGTAATTTAATCATGTTGTTTTAAAATGATATCGTAACTTCTATTGTATGGGAGCGGCTTATTGGCGAAGGGATCCTGTGACTCTTAAAGATGATTAATCACATCGGTACTTACTGGAATCTTAACGACGCATACAGCTTTATATATAAGCATTATGTGTTGAATTGTAGATGCAGATAAAATTAAACCCATCTGCAAAAAAGTATCATGAAAAGGAATATTTAATTTTATAAATATTTAATTATTTGCATTGGTGGAGACAAGCACATATCTGGTATGCGGTTAACGTTACAAATGTGCAAACCGCGGAAAGTTTTCAAAATACAAATACAAAAAGCACACTAGTATATATATAAATTATAAACTGAAACAGATATTAAAGGAAAAGTGACGAAGCCCTCCAGTCGTGAAGCATCCCGCCTCCCTGGAGCCTTCACCACTGGAGGGCTTCGTCACTTTTTATTTAATAAATATATGACATCTTTTTCGGGTTCCGTACCTCAAAATATAAAACGGAACACATATCCTATAAGGATATACTTATAGGATCACTCGTGCGTCTGTCTGTCTGTCCGTTTGTCACAACCTATTTTCTCCGAAACTACTGGACGAATTAAGTTGAAATTTGGAATACATATGTAAGTTTGTGACCCAAAGACGAACATGTAACGCAAACAAATGAATTTTAGACATGGGGGCCACTTTTAAAATACAAATCAAAAAAAAAAAGAGAAAATTAAAAAATAAAGTTTTTCAAACTATATCGTGTTATATATCAAATAAAAGAGCTCATTGTGAGAATCTCAAATGTATTTTTTTTATAATTTTAGGATAAACAATTTAGAATTTATTCAAGAAAATAGGCAAAAAATGACCAATTCCCCCCTTTATCTACAAACTACTGGGTCTTAAATTTTGAAAAAAATAAACAAAATAAATCTTTACCTATAGATTACAGGAAAACCTATTAGAAATTGCAGTCAAGCGTGAGTCGGACTTGAATACTAAGTTTTTGATCCGACCCCTACGGGTTTTTTAAAGACATTTCACTCACGTTTCGCATAAAAAATACATTGTTTAAATTGTGTAATATACGGAACCCTTGGAACGCGAGTCCGACTCTCACTTGGCCGGTTGTTTTTTTAGTTTATGGATTGGTTTCTAAAGAAAATTACCAAAAATCCAAAACTAGATGAAAGTTGGTCGACACAAATCAATAAATGTCGGCTGACCACACCCCACTTCTTCAGATTATCTTCGAGTTCCAAAAAATCTTCATTACCGAGATCTTCATGCTTTAGCTTTACTATATACATGTCCACAGAACTACTAAGATATTTCACGCAAAAAACTACAACGTCACATAAAATATGGACAGTAAAACCTTCTACAATATAGCGATACTGTAAGGTCAGGTCAATGAACACGGCCGCAGAGAAGTAAACGCCGTCAAATAAAACCTTGCCCTCCAAATACGTTAGGAAATAGCATACACTCTGAAAAATTAACGAAGCCATACATGACAATGATACTATAAGCGCACGTTTGTTCAGTTTTTTCATTGAGTTTTGGTATAAAACATCACTTTTACACAACTTGTGTATATTGAATACACTTTTGACGTATGTTTTAAATGATTGCTTATTGTATAAGCCTAAAATTATTGCAGCAGAGCAGATTGTAACTGAGGCAACGTTGTAATAAATAAGGGAATAAATATTCATATTTCGGTCGTTAGTTTTAAATGTAATTACTAACAAGGCTGCCTGATAAAATAATGTACAACCGTAAATATTAACACACATAATTAGAACAATGTAAAAATTGGCGAGCTTCTTAAATTGCGGTTTGAAAAAATAATAATTTCTAAAAATGCCCATGACATTTTCAACAATAATAACGATGTTGATTATGTTTAATGGGGACATTATGTAAAGTCATGTAGTCAGAGTAGAATACAAGCTCACACTAATCGGAAACATGAAACAGTAACATATTATAGGTTTGAATTAATTAAGCAATGACCAAATAAGCAAGGAAACAAATGAACACAAAGACGAGTATGTCTACTATTGTACAGTTGACAGTATCGAAAACAATCCTCACACATTAAGTAAATTAATTATAATTTTGATGATATGTAGGTATTATGGAATGGAATAACCGAATGTATACCAGTAACACTTTAATGGCAATAGACAGGTCCTTTGCTATGAACAAATTAAATAGGACCCGGGTATGTCCTTAAACTACGTCCAAAAGAGAGGTATGGGCACTGTGAATGACATCTCGCTTTGTGTAGTAGGGCACAGGACAGCGGATGTCATTCCAGATCTAGAGCAGAGCCCAATTGGGGAGGTACCTCCACCTTACAGAAAACCGCAGCCAAATAACGCTAGACCCTCTAGTGTTGTGTTCCTGCCGGTGAGTAAGGTTGCCAGAGCTCGAGGGAGAGGAGTGTTAGGGTCGGCAACGCGCATGTAACTCCTCTGGAGTTGCAGGCGTACATAGGCTACGGAGACTGCTTAATATCAGGCGGGCCGTATGCTTGTTTGCCACCGACGTAGTATGAAAAAAAATACTTTTTAAGAAAATATTTTAATTTGTGTTATTTCAAGTAGACACACTACTATTTTATAGTATTATAACAGTATGCACCGATAACGTAAAGACGCTATTATAGTACATTTTACAACTAGTGTGAAAAGAATGTCTTTTTACCACTAGTACCGAGGTATCTTGCCACGAGCTGAAAGCGAGTGACAAGACTCGGTACGAGTGGTAAAAAGACATTTCACACGTGTTGTAAACGACGTTTTTTAATACAATTGCGAAAAAATAATAAATTAATATATCATTAGTAGAATCATACCACCAAACCAAACCAAAACCAAAAGTACCTATACAGCCCGCGATACGCGAGCTGCCGCAGCCCGCGATACCTTCATACTCGTGCGCGCCCCGGCCGCGGCCGCCGCGGGCCCGGCGCGGGTTGGTCAACGACACCTCCTCATAACTCATGAGGCCCTGGTACCTGCTCAAGCTAAATTACATTTTAACTGCGTTTCGAAAGTATAGTTTGGAACTAAAAAGTAAAAAGCACTAGTTCGAGAAATTGAGCTTCTCGCACGCTACGCAGCCACAAAAAGTACCACTTTTTGAGCAACTGTATTAAAAAATATAATTAATAGCGTTTGAGGGGCATTTGTTAATCTTAGCAAGTGTTCATCAATAATTCATACAAATTGATGTGGTAATGGGAATAAAACATCGTAATTACAGGTCACTATGTAACAAACCTTAGACCTTGAAACACCGTGTTTTGATAATGTCCGTATTAAATACTTTGAAAATGCTAAATTTCATTGAAAATTTACAGTGTGTTTATCGCAACTACCCATCTTTCAGTACAAGTGTGAAATACTTGATACAATTTCGTATTATTGTTGAAATCGTCACCACTTTGGTTGCTTCTGTGTTCATTATACAGAATTTAGTGATTGTTGCAAGAAATAATAGTATTATGGTATTTTTTTTTAATTTCAGCTATTCATTATTAATAGTTTTCAATTCTTTTATTATCCTAATTTTGGGTTATTACCGTTCGAATATTTATACGGATTTGATATACAAGGTAGATGCGATACAGAAATTATGTATTATTGATCCAAAATATAGGCAAATTATTAAAGAACAAAATAAAAAGTCTTATATAGAAGTGGCACTGTTTTTTATGGTCATGATTACCCTCACAATTTGGTATTTAAGTGATTTGGGGCATTATTTTAAAGATATACAGTCAACGTTTACAATAGTAATACAATCTTACTATGAATTTCGTTTATTTTATCAAAGTATTGTCTTCTACGAATTGACTTGCGTTGTCACCACGTTGTTGAAATATTTGAATAAGTCTGTTTCGGCGACAATAAGGGGCTTGGGTACGACATACGAAAATATTGAGTGCGATGGCATTGTGGGGCAAATCGGCGACGAGCTGGAGAGATGGTGTGAGATTAGTTATCTGCTGGCAAGGGTCTGTGATCGTCTGCAGGATTGCTTTGGAGCGCAGGTAAAAAAAATACTAGACTCATTTATAGCGTCGTTTACAAACCACATTGCAATATTTTAGATAAGATAATCGGTGATACGATTGATATCGCTAAATGTGGCTGCGGGTTAAGTGTGATTGGCCTTCTTACTGAGGTTTATTGTGAGTAGGTGTATTTTCCACTAAACGCATAAACTCAAATCAATCGCAGACACAGTTCCTTTAACAACGTACTAATATCTATTTAATTGTTTTTAGATACTGCTGTCGTTTTATACAATGACTATATTTTATATACTATTTGCATATCAAGTAGTGCGTTACATAATATATCAGGTGAGAATCCAAGATCGTTGCTTTGGCTTGGCTGCATGCGAACAAAAAAAAATAAAGTTATAATATTATAACTTTGTTATAAGATCTTTAATTGTAATCACACAATTGAAACTGATCATAAATTGTAAATTGTATAATAATTTGTATAAAGTATATTAATTAAGTTAAATACAGCTTGTTAAGTACCCTATTTCCTAATGGAAGAGCGGGCTCTCCCGTCACAAGTATTGTTTTACTTAATGGGAGACTCCAGCCTTTTATGTAAAGTGTATCATAATGTTAAACCAAAATAAACTATTTGTATTTGTATAAGTATAATGTTATAGGTCACATTAAATCTATAACAAATATGTGTGACAAACAATAGTGGGTAAAAACCGTACTGATAAATATTTTGAAATATGTGTGATTGTAGGAATTGTTTTGGGCCGTCGCTATCTGGAATTTCCTACTTTTTTTGACGTTGAGCATACTACTCAAGTTGCTGATATTATCAAGCGGACAATGGTTTCAAAATCAGGCCGATTTACTCAACTGTAATCTTAACAATTTACATACTAAACTAATGAGAAGTAAGTTGCTTTTCATAAATTAAAATTATTTATATTATGTTATAATAGTTACTTGTTTTCCAAGGAGGCATAGCCGTTTAATTGATGCCCGAGCTAGCGAGATATTCCAAAATTCGCTACGCTACGCTCGTGGTTAAATTAAATATTTATAATTCAAAATCATCACTTAAAAGTCAATTCCACCTGCCACCATGACGAAACAACCATAATTTGCATCAAAATGCAACGTTCTTATCTGTTTTTGATGAATAAAGAGAGCCTTTACGAGCTGGTGAGGTAAAAAGCGTATTTATAACCATAGAGTAACTTATACTGGAGCGGTACTGTCATAGTAAATTTTGTAACCCCAGTAAATTCACTGCCATCTGTCGACACACTTTAAAACTAAAAATGAAGATTTATAAAAATACGATAGAATGTATTTAAATATAGATAAATGATTTTTTTTTATTTGCATTAATTATTTTTATGATTTTGACCCATGTTCTTTCACTGATATGCGTTAAAATTGTTAAATAACAAACGAAACCGTCAACGCCATCTATACGACTGTAGGCCAAAACTAGTAGCGCCCTCTGAACGAGAATAAAATTTTCTTGATTTTCGAGGCACGTTTTTTCCTTAGACTGTATCCATCTATTACGGAGTTATATCTATCTTTGTTATAACTCAGTTCCAGGGCCCGGGGCGGATGAGTGCGCTTGGTCGGCGCGCGCGCTGTGTCGGCGGCTGCGCGCGGCGCCGCTGTGCGTGCGACTGCAGCGCGCGCTGTCAGTGCGCGCGGCGCTGATCGCCGACATGCTCGCTTTCATACTCAACTACACAATCATACTATTGCAGTTTGACCATGTCATTTAATGTTTATTTATTTTCATTACACATAGATGAGTGAAGTAGTGAAGAAAGTTTTCTAATTTTAGTTATGTCAGTCATTCTAATGTAAACTTAAACAATATTTAGTATGTAACGTATATTGAGTAGCACCTCGTCCACCATCCAAATATCGTCCAAAAGCTCCCATCTATGACGCTGGCGGTCAATGTCACTGTGCAAGCGGCACAGCAATATAATTATGTGCGTGCGATAGAGATAGGAACAGTCGGGTAAATGTATGAAATTATTCGTGCATAGCGTCCTTACTTTATTGTTCTTAGTAAAAAAACAAAAATCCATATTATTATAAATGCGAAAGTCTGTCTGTCTGTCTGTGTGATACCTCTTCACGATTAAACAGCTGTAACCGCTTTTATAATAATGATTTGTACAATTATAAAATAAGTAATACCGCATCCTATTTAAATAGGATATCTATTATTTATTACAATGAATTTTGCAATGTATTCTCAAATTATGTTATGACAAAAAAACTGTAATAGCTGTGTAACTGTAACTGTAACTGTTTTTCTTTAATATATGACATCTATTACAGTTTTTAATTTATATATAGTAGTGTGACTACTTAAAAAAAAAAAAAAAAATATTTAATAAAATAATTTGATTTGTTCCCAAACTTGTTTATGTTATGACAAGTTCAGTATTATTTGTAAATAGTCACCATTAGTATAAAGATTATTACCATGCCCTAACAGGGTACCATGACCCGCTTTTTTAAAATGTTTTAATACCATCCTATGTAAAAATTAACATGGACGCAATAAAGATAGTATTAATATATATGAATATAAATACAAAAGTGTTATTATATAATACATTAACTCAGCTCCAAACATCATCACAAAGTAGGTAAAAAATCCTGTTCGCGGCAAGTAAATATATAAATAAATATCAGGAACATCTTACACGGAACAACCTAGCCCTAAACTAAGCAAAGCTTGTACTATGGTCTATAATATAACAGATAAATACATACTTATATACATAGAAAACACCCCTCTGGAACAAATATTATTTGTGTTTATCACACAAATAAATGCCCTTACCGGGATTCGAACCCTAGACCATCGGCTTCACAGGCAGGGTCATTACCTACTAGGCCAGACCGGTCGTAAATGATCTCCAATTGAATCTTCATGCCAGTAGCGCTATACCTAATTATTAACAGAGAATAAGTCCTTTTGGTTAAAAAAATTAAACACTTATTTTGTCTTTACCAAAACCTTGTTTCATTTAATATTAGCTTAGATAGTGTGATGATTACACAATGAAACAGACGCGGGCCGCTGGCATATGAAAGCCTCGCACGCTCTTATGCAGTGTGCCTGCGGCGCCCTACAAACTAACATGTCGGGCGAAGCCCGTCATTCAGCGCGCTTCGCGCGCACCAACATACAGGGCGCCTGTGGCGCCCTTCAAGCTAACAGGTCGGGCGAAGCCTGATATTCAGCGCGCTTCGCGCGCTCCTACAGACAGGGCGTCGCAGGTGCCCTTCACACTAACAGGTCGGGCGAAGCCGAGAACCCGAGAACACGACAACACGAGAGTCCATGTCCATATCCATGGACATTAACATGAACATGAACACATGAAGCCTTATTTTCAAATATTTTAATGTGTTTTTAGCCATGTCAGATAAACGTCAGTCCATACATTGTGTAATTGACCATTGGCCGACTATTTTCGACAGAAGGGAACGGGCTACTCCGTTTGGTTATACCCTCCTAGCGTTATAATGATGAAGAAGTAAGTAATAAAATATGAAATATGTATATTTTTCGTATTCTTACATTAACAGTAGGTTTTTATGTTGATTACGACGTTTAAAGGAAACTAATGTTAAAACACTCATCAATTGTCACTAGTCATGAATTGGAACAAGTATAAATTTAAAAAAAATGGAAAAGTACAAAGCACTAGTTTGCGAAAACCTACTTTCCGCACGCTAAACAGCTACGTAAAGTAGGACTTTTTGAGCAAATGAATATAAAAAATAATTAACTTTCTAAGAAAATATTTTAATTTGTGTTATTTCAAGTAGACACACTACTACTTTATAGTATTTTTTAAACTGGAAGGGACCGATGATATAATGTCATCTCCATACACTTTATAACCTAAAAATGACAAATGTAGCAAAGTTGTATTGAAATGACATCTGTCATCGTAACCTTCCAGTTTGAAAAATATTCATATTCATATTCATATTTTTTATTAGTATTAATCATACATTGTCATGGATGCGTAATTTACATTATTAATATTATTATTTACAATAGATATGTCAGAAATACTACTAAATACAAAGGAAAAAACTGGCCAAGTACGAGTCGGACTCGCGCACCGAGGGTTCCGTACATTACACAATTTAAACAATGTATTTTTTATGAGAAACGTGAGTGAAAGGTAAATTGCGGTTTACGATTTATGATGTATAAAAAAACTACTTACTAGACCTCGTTCAAACCAATTTTCGGTGGAAGTTTGCATCATTACCATGTATTTGTTAGTTTTATAAATTCTCTTATTTTAGAAGTTACAGGGGGGGGGGGCACACAATTTACCACTTTGGAAGTGTCTCTCGCGCAAACTATTCAGTTTAGAAAAAAATGATATTAGAAACCTCAGTATCATTTTTGAAGACCTATCCGCATAGATACCCCACACGTATGGGTTTAATGAAAATTTTTTTTTGAGTTTCAGTTCTAAGTATGGGGGCCCCCAAAATTTATTGTTTTTTTTATTTTTGTTTCGGAAAAAAGTGGCTGTGACATACGGACGGACAGACAGACATGAGGAATCCATAAGGGTTCCGTTTTTTGCCATTTGGCTACGGAACCCTAATACAGCTCTGGACACTGGAGGCCTTGGTAATTTTTTCCTTCGTATATTATTTATTTCGGTTTAAGTCTTTTTGGTAAGAAATAGCATATTTTAGTATGCACCGATAACTTAAAAAGGCTTATCAAATTGATTGATAGCATTTGACGGGCATTTGTTAATCAACAAGTGTTCATCAATAATTCATACAAATTGATGTTGAATGGGAATGAAAACATCGTAATTAGAGGCCACTATGTAAAAAACTTTACACCTTTAAACACGGTGTTCTGATAATGTCCGTATTAAATACTTTGAAAATGCTAAATTTCATTGAAAAAATACAGTGTGTTTATCGCACCTACTCATCTTCCAGTACAAGTGTGAAATACTTGATTAATCTTCGAATTATTGTTGATATTGTCGCCACTTTGGTTGCTACTGTGCTCATTATACAGGATTTAGTGACTACTTTTGCAGGAAACAAAAGTATTACTGGATTTATTTTTAATTTCAGCTATTCATTTTTACTACTTTTCAATTCTTTCACAATCCTAGTTTTAGGTTATTATCGTTCGAATATTTATATGGATTTGCTATACGCTGTAGATGCGATACAGAAATCATGTATTAATGATCCAAAATATGGGCAAATTATGAAAAAACACACTATAAAGTCTTATATAGATGTTGCAGTGTTTTTTATGGCCATAAATACCCTTACAGTTTGGTATTTAAAAGATTTAGGGGATTATTTAAAAGAAATTGTGTCAGCGTTTACAATAGTAATGTCTTCTTACTTTGAATATCGTTATTTTTTTCAAAGTATTGTCTTCTTCGAATTGATTTGTGTTGTCACCACGTTATTAAAATATATGAATCAGTCTGTTTCGGCTACAATAAGGAGCTTGGGCACGACATACGAAGAAATTGAGAGCGATGGCATTGTGGGGCGAATCGGCGACGAGCTGGAAAGATGGAGTGAGATTAGTTATCTGCTGACAAGGGTCTGTGATCGTCTGGAAGATTGCTTTGGAGCGCAGGTAAAAAAAATCGTTCTACTCCTCATTTATGGTATAGTTTACAAACCACATGGCAATATTTTAGATAAGATACGGTAATACGGTCCATATGGATGAGTCGCTGCGGGTTAAGTGAGACTGAACTTCTGGGGCATGTTTGTTAGTGTTTGAGAGTATCATTTCGTTCCATTTGGAGTTGAAACTCTAGGTCCATGGGGTCCCAGCGCGCATAAGTTGTTTGCAGAAACCGCGAAGCGTCTGGTTGACGTAACTGGTGACCGAAGAGCTGGCGGCTTTCTCGCACAACGTATCAGCATTGCGATACAGCGGGGAAATGCCGCCAGCATCCTTGGTACAATGCCTCAAGGGCCTATTTTAGATTTAAGCTAGTTATTAATTTCGTTTACGTAGTACCACTGTATATACTTATCTTGTATGTTAGTGTTTATTGCGAGTTTATACATTTGCCACTAAACGCAAGAAGCAAATGCATAAACTCGAATCGATCGCAGACACATTTATTCGTATTGACCTTATCTGAAAATGATCACTGTTTTTAAGCAACGCACTAATATCTATTTCATTATTTTTAGATTTCGCTGTCGTTGTATACAATGACTTCATTTTACATAATATCTGCATACCAAGTAGTGCTTTACATAATATATCAGGTAAGGAACCAAGATACGTTACTTCGGCTTCGCTGTATGCGTACATTTCGAATGGCCAGGACATCATAATGATTAACTTGTGAACAGGAAATATAAAGTAATAACATAAGTATAATGTTATACGTAACATTAAATTTATAACAATATATGTGTGATTGTAGGAATTATTTTGGGAAGTCGATATCGGGAATTTCCTACTTTTTTTGGCGCTGAACATAACACTCAAGTTGCTGATATTATCAAGCGGACAATTTTTTCAAAACCAGGCCGATATATTCAACTGTAATCTTAACAATTTGCATAATAAACTAATTGGAAGTAAGTTGCTTTTCATAAATTAATATATTTATGATAATAGTTCTTTGTTTTCCAAGGAGGCATAGTTGCCGTTTAATGGATGCCCGAGCTAGCGAAAGATTCCAAAACTCGTTACGCTACGCTCGTGGTTTAAAATGTTGAAATCCTCGCATTTTCAAGACACGGCGGTTAGGTATACAAACGTTGGTACCGAGTGAAACATAACAATTTTCACCGCACCAACGCGAAGAAATTACTGTAGTCTGGATAAAATTACAAGTCAAATCCAAATTAAATATTTATAATTCAAAATCACCACTTTAATCCACACCATGACGAAACACAATTTTTTTGTACCACGTCGGTGGCAAACAAGCATACGGCCTGCCTGATTGTAAGCAGTCACCGCAGCCTATGGACGCCTGCAACACCTGCATTGTACACTCCGTTTTTGAAGAATCCCATATACTGTAGCCCCTCAGGAAAACCTCGGCAGGACGCTCATTCCACAGCCGAAGCGTCCGCGGGAGGAAATTCCTCTTAAACCGCACAGTACGCGACCATTTAGGTTCTAGGGTGTGAGGATGAACACACGACGACGGCGAGCGGTGCGTTTATGGAATTTGCATCAAAATGCAACATTCGCATCTGTTATAAAGAGAGCATTTACGAGCTGGTTGGATGAAAAGCGTATTTATTTATAACTCAGTTCCAGGGCGCGAAGCGGATGAGTGCGCTCGGTCGGCGCGCGCGTTGTGTCGGCGGCTGCGCGCGGCGCCGCTGAGCGTGCGACTGCAGCGCGCGCTGCCGGTGCGCGCGGCGCTACTCGCTGACATGCTCGGTTTCATACTCAACTACACAATCATACTATTGCAGTTTGACCATGTCATTTAATGTTTAACATTTATTTTTATTACACACAGATGAGTGAAATAGTGACGAATGTTTTCTAGTTCTAGTCGTCAGTCATAAATGTAAACTTAAATAATTTTTAGTATGTAACGTATAGTATTGAGTAGGTAACACCTCGTCCACCACCCAAGTATCGTCCAAGAGCTCCCAACTATGACGCTGGCGGTCAATGCCACGGCGCGAGCGGGACAGTTGTATAATTATGCGCGTG
The DNA here is from genome assembly GCF_947568885.1 of Cydia strobilella. Classification (NCBI taxonomy): domain Eukaryota; kingdom Metazoa; phylum Arthropoda; class Insecta; order Lepidoptera; family Tortricidae; genus Cydia; species Cydia strobilella. Next base: position 1,501,721 of record NC_086046.1, on the reverse strand, counting down.
CGATAGAGATAGGAACAGTCGGGTTGATGTACGAAATTATTCGTGCATAGCGTCTTACTTTCGTCCTTATAGTCGCAGTTCTTTGGAAATAAAACATAAACGGAAGATAAATCTCGGAGAGCACCAAAAATAAGATTACTTAATTACGTATTAAACTCGTGGAATTAATAAGAATACTATAAGTTGATTTTCATATATATATTGAAACTATGTAAAAATAGTTATTTGAGTTTTGAATGATTCACGGGACATTCATTGACCGGGATATAAGTCTAATAGTTATTTGATTTCCAAGGAGATAAAGTTGTCTTAAATTGATATACGAGCTAGCAAAAGATTCCAAAATTTGTTACTCTACGCTGCGCGGCGCCGCTGCGCGTGCGACTGCAGTGCGCACTGTCAGTGCGCGTGGCACTGCTCGCCGACATACTTACTCGCCATCGTCCTCAACTACAACACTGCATTTATAATAGTTTTCCTTACTTATATAAAAAAAAAATGTAATACTTATAAACCACGGGAAGAGCGGTGCCTCCCAACACAAGCATTGTTGGCTTACCGGGCGGCTCCATTCCTTGTATCACAAAAATGTTTTTTTTTATGTAATAAAGAATTTGTATTTTTTTGTATTTTGACTGTGTATTACAAATCAACCATATCATTTAAATGTATGTCTTTATTAGGCACGTAGCTGCACGAAGTGTTCTGATACTCGTGATGAGTATTTCCTATTTCCTAGTCAAGTAGGTTATATGCAATTAAAAGCACTTGATAAACTTGTTCTTGTATTTATTTTTGTTGTAAGTACATCTTCTAATCATAAGATAGGTAAGCGAGAGAGCGCTGTCAAAGTGACAGCCTATTACAATTATAGATAACATATTTTTAGGAGTGCGTTCATAAACATCAATCCACTACGAGATATAATAGGGAATATTACGCGAAACTCTGCGTAGGGGGCGCCAGGGCACCACTACCACAATCTGAGGGTCTATCATGAAACAAGAAAATTTCTTTATCTACATCTCTGTCACTTGCATATTCGAGCGATAAAGATACAGATAGCGAATTTACGGATTCGCGTTTCCCAGTAGGTCCCCTGTAAGCGCCTTGATGCATCAATGTCATATTTTATATTATTTCTGAAAACTTGTCAAAAACCTCTTAAAGGAACAGTATGTATAAGTTACTCTATGGTTTACTAAAAAGGCTAGTCCTGCACTCTGGTGGCAGAACATGGCAGTAATATCCCCTATACAAAAGCTCGGTTCTAAACATCGTCACAAAGTAGGTAAAAAAAATCTTTTGGCGGTACAATTATTTCCATTTGAATCTTCACGCAAGTAGCGCTATCTTCTTCTTGTCCTAAGCCTTATCCCATCATCTGGGGTCGGCTCTCCTTGTCTGCATTTTCCACTGCTCCCGGTTTTGGGCTACGGTGTTGTCTATTCCTATCTCTTATAGGTCCTTCTGGACCGTCGTCAACCAGGTGGCGGGCCGTCTTCCGGCGCCTCGCGCTGTCGTGGGTATGCTCAGGGCAGCTCGTACCATATGGTCTTCAGGGCGGCGGAGTACATGTCCATACCATCGTAGGTGGCGTTCTTTAACCTCTGATGTGGATATTCCGTACTTTGTCCAGCAGTGTGACACCCGCTGACCAGCGTAACATGCGCATTTCTGTCGTGTGTAGCTTAGACAGCTGCTGTTTATTGGATGCCCAACACTCGGTACCATATAGTATAGCGGGTCTTATTGCTGTTTTATAAAGTTTTCCCAGTAGCGCTATACCTAATGAGTAATGACTGACAGATAATAACGGCGTTCTCGATACATCTATCGATATGCATAGACTGCCTGTTCTCGAAGGATGCTATCTGGCCAAAGTAAACGTATTTACTCATCGACATATTGTATATCCTGCCCATCTACTACTATGCTATGTTTAGCTCGATTGATCATCAACTGAGTTATCGCTCTATTAATAGGGTATTCTACATTTTTTTATGACATCAGTCGATCAGGTTTGTTTTGACGATCAAATGTCTGTATGTGACCCATTGTCTTAAAGCAATATAAAAGTCACAAATGATGATCAAAGTCTGGCACCCGCACTTTACTGACGAAACGATTCATACATAATTTTTAAGAAAAAAAAACCGACTTCAATGGGGGATGCCGCTGAAAGCATTCTTAGATTCCAGACAATGAAATGAAAAAGACAGCATCTTTTGCCTAATTATGTAGAAAAGGAGGTAAACCGACCCACTTTTCTAGTAGCATTTCGTTTTTGTAAGGGTCGAAGTTCTAACCTAACCTAACCTACTTTTCTGGTAGCATTTCGTTTCTGTAAGGGTCACAGCTCTAACCTAACCTAACCTACTTTTCTGATAGCAGTTCTGTTCTGTGAGAATCGCAGTTAAAAAAAAAACACTTTTCTAGTAGCATTTCCGGGTCCGGGTCTGGGTCCGGATCCGAGTCCGGGTCCGTGTCCGGCTGTCCGGGTCCAGGTTTGGGTCAGAGTTCGGTCCGGGTCCGGGTCCGAGTTGGGGTCCATGTTCAGACCCGGGTCCGGGTCCGAGTCCGGGTCCAAGTTTGAGTTTGGGTCCATAAGGAAGAGAACAAATCGCCAAACGTGAACTATGTGTCATTGAATAGTTCCATTCTGATCATCATCAGCAGTTCCACTTCATCAAATGTCACTTTTTAAAATGGAAATGCTGGATTTGTTGATAAAAATATAAAAATCGCTATATGTATGCCTTTCACATTTGAGGAGTTCCCTCGATTCCTCATGGATCCCATCATCAGAACTCGAGCTTGACAAAAATGTTTCTTGAAAACCTAACTTGCTTAACAAACATAACGAAGAGGACAAATCGCCAAACGTGAACTATGCGTCATTGAAGAGTTCCGTTCTGATCATCATCAGCAGTTCCACTTCATCAAATGTCACTTTTTAAAATGGAAGTGCTGGATTTGTTTATAAAAATACAAAAATCACTATATGTATGCCTTTCATATTTGAGGAGTTCCCTCGATTCCTCATGGATCCCATCATCAGAACTCGAGCTTGACAAAAAAGTTTCTTGAAAACCTAACTTGCTTAACAAACATAACGAAGAGGACAAATCGCCAAACGTGAACTATGCGTCATTGAAGAGTTCCGTTCTGATCATCATCAGCAGTTCCACTTCATCAAATGTCACTTTTTTAAATGTAAGTGCTTGAGTTTTTGATGAAAATACTAAAATAACTATATGTATGCCTTTAACATTTGAGGAGTTCCCTCGATTCCTCATGGATCCCATCATCAGAACTGCTTTTTGACAAAAACGGGACCAATCTGTATGTATATACTTACAATCAAAAAAAGAATTTTCAAAATCGGTCCAGAAATGACGAAGTTATGGAGTAAAAAAAAACATACAACCGAATTGAGAACCTCCTCCTTTGAAATCTTGAAGTCGGTTAAAAATGACATTACATCGTGAAATAGCTATCGCTTAGAAGTTAGAGAAGCCATGGAAAACAAGGAAATTGCGATTTTGTCGGTGAAATATTGCGTTTATGTATATTGTTGCCATAAAACAAATTAAGGTAAGGAATCGAATGGTATCACTATGTTTTTCCAATTTGGAAGTTTTTTTTTTTTAATTTGATGTGTTTATTTATTAAACCCATATATTTTTTAAGTTCCCAATTTATTGTGATAAATTGCTCATTTTCTATCTATTTAACTAGATTTAGTTAAAAAATTCAACATGTGGAAAATACCCTATTGTAAGGCCAACCTCAAGGCTCGCCGTGCTGAGGTCTTGCAGCACTTTGCAGATGTGACAACGTGTGGGAGAAGAGGACTAATTGTCAGCAAAGCGCAGGTTTGTTAACCTCTTGCCGCCGACTTACAGTTGTGTGCAATAAAATAGCAGTCAATAGGAAAATAAAAATTAGGGGAAACAATAACTTTAAATCAATTATAATATTAATCCTAGCGAAAACACGTACTGAACCTTTTTTGTAGAAAATTTTATGTAGATTACTTATGTAATAGAACATTTTTTGCTACGGGCCACCATTTAAGAATTATTTACGAAAAACTATAAAAAGGGACCACATGTATCAATGGAGCCATATTACCTAAAGATTGAATTGCTTCTTACCTGAGTTCCAAAACATTTTTGCACTCGATCACACACGGCTGAGAGAAGAACACTAATTGTCACCCCATCTTTCTATTTCGATACAGATTCGCTCCATGTCACGGCTTTATTTGACGCACATATTTTCAAATAAAGACAACACAAATACAAATATTTAGTGAAGACATTTTGTCGCTACGCCTACGGGTGGCAAATAATATAATGGGTCATTCACTAATTTCCATTGCTTTCAGAATATTAATCGTTTCTAAAAACCAATAAAGTTAATAAGTTCAATTGAAATGTTAGATTCACGTTAGCGTTAATAATTAATTCCTCAACACGGCACTTTTTGCTCTAGTCTAATCTAATCTCTCTCTCTAATTTGATTGGCCTGTTCCCAAAAATCTATTTTAAAATGATAGGTTGAGCCATGAGCTCGGTTCTCCATGCAAACGTAGTTACGCTCTCATTTTAAAACGACTAGCTAGTTTGCTCTGAAACTTTGTACTTACAATGAGATAAGACTAAGAATAACACAGAACAAAACATGGATTGGGGAACTCCATTCTTCGGGAAAGGCATCACACAAACGAACCGACATTATAGAAGTGGCAACAGCATTTTACAGAGACTTATACAGCGAAAAAACTGACAGGAACCAAACTGATAGTGTATCAACACCACATAATAAGAAGAAAGCAGAAGACATCACTGAACTTGAGGTAATCAACGCAATTAAAAGCCTATAAAGTGACAAGAGTCCAGGTGTAGATCAAATCAACAATGAAGCTCTCAAGACAGCAAGCAATATTTTAGCTCTACCGCTATCAACTTTATTTAATCGCATAATTGAAACCGCTGCTATACCATCTCAATGGACAGAATCAAATATATTATTCTAATTTACAAGAAAGGAGACCCTAAAAACATCTCAAATTACAGGCCAATAAGTTTATTACCAGCGGTTTATAAACTCTTTTCATCAATCATCAATCGAAGAATAAGTGCCGCTTTAGAAAACAATCAACCAGTAGGCTTCAGAAAAGGCTTCTCAACGGTCGACCATATCCACAGCTTAGAACAACTAATTGAAAAATTTCAAGAAAAACAAAGATGTCTCTACATTGCCTACATTGACTATCAGAAGGCTTTCGATACAGTATCACACAAATTGATATGGGAGACTCTAGAAAGTCAAGGAGTAGAGCAACAATACATACAAGTTATCAAAAATCTATATAGGAACAGTACCGGTAAAGTGAAGCTGGAAACCATGGGTCCTAGCTTCCCTATCAAAAGGCGAGTAAGGAGGGGAGACCCTCTGCCCCCAAAACTGTTCATAGCGATCCTGGAAACTATTTTTAGACAGCTAGATTGGAAGAACAAAGGAATATATGTAAACGGCAACTACCTAAATCACCTTCGTTTTGCAGACGACTTGGTAATACTCGCAGAGACAAGCTCACAACTACAATATATGATTACCTCGCTACATATGGCCAGCGTGCAAGTGGGACTCGAAATGAACCTATCAAAAACTATGGTAATGACAAATGGCATGGAGCGAACCATAATGGTAGGAAACGAACCATTGACTTATACAAAACAATACATATACTTAGGAAAACAGATAAGTTTTGATAAAGCGAACAACGAGTTAGAAATTGAAAGGAGAGCACAAAAGACCTGGAACAAATACTGGCAGCTAAAAGAAGTATTTAAGAGTAACATGCCCGTCAGCGTGAAGACTAAAGTCATGAATACATGCTTATTACCCTGTCTGACATACGGCTGTCAGACATGGAGATTTACTCAAAAAGCTATGGAAAAAATAAGGACTTGTCAACGCGGAATGGCGCGTAGTATGCTAAACATCAAGAAAATACAAAAAATCAACCATACAAAAATAAGACAACACACAAAGAGCATAGATGCTCTCAGCTATGCCAAAAAACTTAAATGGAGGTGGGCGGGCCATGTAGCACGTACTCAAGACAGGCGCTGGACAGCAAGGGTGACGTCGTGGAAAGGACCTCTAGGAAAAAGAGGGATAGGAAGACCTACTATGAGATGGTAAGATGATATCACCAAAATTACTGGGCCAAATTGGATACAAGTGGCAAAGGACCGAGATACATGGTAGGCTTTGGAGGAGGCCTTCACCTGTGAAAACGGGGTTCTTGAATAATATTATATATATAGAACGCTTAAACAAATATGAAAAAATGTAAAAAAAGTTCAAGAAATAAAAGGCTTTTTATTTTATTTTTATTTATTTATAAGGTATACCTATGACTGTAATTAGTTTGTGTAGCTTCAGATATCATAGTAAAAAACAGCTTTAAATTCTTTATACAAAACTTGTTTTTGCTCTATTTCGTTTGTTTTACACACTAGAGCTATATAAACTAATTACAGACCTAGATATACCTATGTCATTGTATGTGCACAGTTTAATTACAATCCAACACCGCAGAATAAATAATAGTATAGTATGCGGTCTATCTACTGAGCTCGTTCACTTACCTTCACTGACAATGGCATTCTGTTAAACAAAAGCCATTATTTCTTTTGTGCCTGAGCGGGTGGCCTTTGTGCCTGATCGCGTGGCTATTGTGTGGGAGCCTCAGGCACAAAGGCCACGCGCTCAGGCACAAAAGCCATTATGTCTTTTGTGCCTGAGCGCGTGGCCTTTGTGCCTGATCGCGTGGCTATTGTGTGGGAGCCTCAGGCACAAAGGCCACGCGCTCAGGCACAAAAGACATAATGGCTTTGTTTAACATAATGCCATTGTTAGTACGTAAGTGAACGAGCTCAGTAGAGATAGCGTTAAGGTACAGAAGATTCACTCTCTAACAAAACGCGTATAATACGATAGATATACTAAAATTATATTGCGTTAAATACCATAATGCAAGGTAACGATATAGGTAGTACAACTGAAAATTTATGAGAATTAGTGCAGGTTTTAATTTTTTTTTTTTTAAAGAGCTAACTTTTTCACCTTTTAAGTAAAGGTTTGATTAGTCTCCACTTGCAATATAGTCTCGTTTCCTTGTGATTTTTAGGGTAAAAACGGGATCCTATTACACTCCACTGTCCGTCTGTCTGTCACCAGGCTGTATCTCATGAACCGTGATAGCTAGACAGTTGAAATTTTCACAGATGATGTATTTCTGTTGCCGCTATAACAACAAATACTAAAAAGCACGGAACCCTCGGTGGGCGAGTCCGACTCGCACTTGTCCGGTTTTTTTCCATGCATTTGCCGTCTAATCTAATACCTACATGTAGAAGGTTAATTTGACTACTCCATCAGTTACGTTTGAGTATAATTAATTAATTATATTTAAAGAAGACCGTAAAGGGTGTCGCATACGTAATTAATTTATACCCGACCCAATTAATACTTACAATAAACCCTTTACAATTCCTTTGAATATGTCGCCATAGCAATCCTTTTGATAGAAGCAAAATTGAATTCTATACCGTCAATCGGGGTGAATAGGGATTGCTGGGGTGAATAGGGACAAACATTAAAATGTGGTTTGCTTGACAATTTCTTATAAAATAACAATAGATTTTGTATGATACAATTTTTGTGGGTAGTTATTAAGAAATAGGTAAATCACATTATAAGTTCTTTCCCTTTTCACCCCAGCCATCCCTATTCACCCCGGTTGATGGTATTTGAGTTTCCATGCATAAAGAGAGGGCCACGCGAAACTTGCGACGGAAGATTTGGCGATCGCGTGAGTTTCAACATTTTACCTCAATATCTCTAAAATTATACTTCTGTTCACTCTGTGTTCTGTTCTGTGTTATTTTGCTATTCAAATGTTCTCGGTTATATCATTAGCTATTTTATACTAAAATTATACTGCTATAGATTGCTAATTAAATTTTTGTCAACCGTATTGTGTTCTAAAAATCGGCTAAGCGCGAGTCGGACTCGCGTTTCAAGGGTTCCGTACATCACACAATTTTTTATGTAAAACGTGAGATGTATTTGAAGAATCCGTAGGGGTCGGTTTAAAAACTAAGTAATTTAGTCCGACTCACGCTTGACTGCACATTTCTAATAGTTTTTGCTGTAATCTATAGGTAAAGGGTTATTTTGTACAATTTTTTCAGCTGTAGTTTCGGAGATAAAGGGGATGGTAATTTTTCGGCTATTTACTCAAATAACTTCTAAACTATTTATTTTAAAATTACACAAAATATATATTAGAGATTCTCATAAAGAGCTATTTTATTTGATATGTAACATGATTGAATTGAATTGAATCTACTGCACGTTAAGTTTGTACTCACGAGTATGAAATAATAGGCGTGAGTATGTTAGCGTCTCAACTTAGTTTGAGAGAGAAAGTGCTTTCAAGTGTCTTCCGAATAAATATGTATGTTATCTAAGCGACTTGAGAAAATACATTTGTGATTTTAGCGAGAAAGGGTAACCGAATGAAAGCTTGGGAGTACCTACCTATTGTTATATTTAATTGCCTGTATAAACCATCATCATCATGTCAGCCGATAGACGTCCACTGCTGGACATAGGCCTCCCCCAAGGCTCGCCACTCCGACCGATCCTGTGCCGCTCGCAACCACCGAATTCCCGCGACCTTCACCAGGTCGTCGCTCCATCTCGTTGGAGGCCTACCGGCAGTTCGTCTTCCGGTACGCGGACGCCACTCCAGAACCTTCCGGCCCCACCGGCCATCAGTTCTGCGAGCAATTATTATAATTATTATAACCATATTATTTCAAATATGTTTAAACTGCATGTCAGGCCCCGGAACTACCGGATTGCATAACATAATTACAAACCCTCTGGTGTTGCGGGTGTCCATCGGCAGCGGTGGTCGCTTACCATCAGGTGATCCGTCTGCTCGTTTGCCTCCTATATCATAAAAAAAAACATAACATAATATAACACAGGTACCTATTTTATTTTTTGTCATCATGGATACCCTTTCATCCAGTTATTTTTATATAAAATATCTACTTACTTTAATTTGCTGTCTTAAGTCACTTGAATTAGTCATGAGTTAAGTCATATTCATTCATAAATCTTACCATTTCATTTTGCAAAACTCATTTTCACTTCTGTCTCTATTATACTAAAATTAGGGTATGTTAATTCCTCTCAGGTTTATTAAAATAATAAGTCCCAGCTTTTTTTAAACGTCATAGTCCTAGAGGACTCTTGTTCATTTTTTTGTACATAGTAAATATTTGCTGTCAGTCCTAAATAAACATTTAACAACTATATGGACTGTCAGAATACTCCCGCGAACATTCAAATTTGAAAGCGGGGGGCAACTAAACATTTTGTACCGAAATATGTACTATCGGTGTTTATTACTACAGTAATTTACTTAATGCTGTGACTGAAGGGTTTTTTATTATGTACTAAATTTGGTACCGCAGGACTTAGGAGGCTATAGAAGTGTCCTATTTACGTAGGTGTGATCTTGTTGCGAACGCGAACGCCTTGGGCCCGCCGCGTCGCGCCGCGTCGCTTTGCTTCGCGTTCGCGGCCCAGGAACCCCTAGCAAACATTGATTAATATTGTACAGCTAATTGTTGTTTGTTGTTCAGACCTCAAACAAGTCTTCCTACGGTAATAGAATAACGTACGAGAGCAAACAACGTCTAGACAACCCCCAAACTTTTCATATATTATTCAGTCTCATATAAGTATGAATTTAAAGGATATCAGCCAGTTTATTTAAGAATAAATGCTCTTTGTATTACATTCTTGAAATATTACATACATCAACATACAGTTATTTACTCACAGCGAGAGCTAGATTTTTTATTATAATAACACAAAATTTATAATGATTTTTCTATCGGCGTGTATACTTAAATTAGTAGTTATCTATTAAATAAGGATTATATTTATTATACATTAAATAAGTTAATTAAAAATTAGTAATTTGCAAATGATTTTCATGCGGATTTTTTTTCATGATAAAATTCAATTTATTATACGCGATATAATCCTTCGTCTAATTAGTTTTATTTCATGAATAAGTACCTATCGTGGTAAATAAAGACAATATATTTAATAAAATATTTAATTATTTATGCAAATTTTATAAGGACAGAAATTATTTTTTATAAAAACTTAACAGTGCATAATGGTAGGTCATAAAAATACAGATAGAAGTACATGTTCCTTCACATCACATTTAATTTTAGGATTGCAGACACGCAAGACATTAAAGAATGTAAATGTACATATAATGTGTGTGTTTTGCATGCATAATTACCTAAAGTTCCCGGCAAGCTCGGCCGAATTTCATCCTTTCCGTATGTACAAACGGAGTTTCGTTCTCATTTCAAAACTATGTGTTTGATTCTATTGAAACTTTGCACACACAATGACATTAGGTATATTTAGGTCTGTAATTACCAGGCATCGTAATGCGAGCGAAATCCATTGAAGTACTAGGGTTGTTGTCAAAGTCAAAGTACGTAATTTCAATAGATTTCGCTCGCAGTTTACGATGCCAATCAATCAATCAATCTTTAATGTCAAAAACACATGTCAAAAATTACAATACAAATAAAATTAAAAATACACAACACACAATATAGTTATATATACAAATGTCAAAAATAAAAAACCATTAAAAATCAAAAATACAAATGTCAATAAAATAAAATACACTGGGAATCATTTCATGTTAAAACCATTTTTCACCACATTTCATGTTAAAATGCCTGGTAATTACTTTGGCTCTAGCATATAAAACAAACGAATAGAGCAAAAACAAGTTTTGTATGAAAAACTTAAATTCACTGTATCTTTTAACTATGGTATCTGAATCTTTATAAACTAATTACAGACCTAGATATACCTTATCCTATTGTAAGTACAAAGTTTTAGAGCAAACTAGCAATAGTTTAAAAATGAGAGCGTAACTACGTTTGTATGGAGAACCGAGCTTGCCGGGCTCTTAAAATTATATTCTGAAATTGGCTAATTATCTTAAAATAAAAATTTAAATACTTCCAAAAGTCCCGTGACTGTCTGTTGTGTGCAACAAAATGACATGACTAGACGTGCAGTATTGTAAACTTAAAAAAAACTACGGAAGATTTTCTGAATAGGTACACAGGGTACACTAAATTAACCGAAAAACCTCAGTTTAAAACAAAAAGTTAACTTTTAATCCCAAAAACGCAGGCTAAGCCTTTTTCCGCATCATTTCTAACTACAAAACACCGCACCGATCGCTTGACAAATTGATATGATAACGAAAGCGACACCCCTATTTTTCTCACATTCAAAAACTGACCTTAACTCAACCACATACGGTTCAAACTGGATTACTTGGTCTTCTAGTGGTTGGCACGTACAAATTTGCACGCATCTACAGCCGGTGTGACGTAAATTGGACCTTAAATATGGGAGATAAGGCTGTGCAAGCCGCAGCTGGCATGTGCATGTAAATACGAGTCTAATGATAATCGTTGCGCGCTTGGGCTCATAACGAGCAATTCGGTGTAATAAATAGGGTTGGCGATTGCGGGATTTTCAGGCGCATTCTGATTTTAATAATAGGTTAAGAATTCGATCTGGATTAGATATGGATCTGAACTGTCAGTGTCGTGTTGATGAAGTGTCACTTTTGACACTGACAGATCAGGTCCATATCTAATCCAGATCTAATTTTTAACCTGTTATTAAAATCTGTATATGCCTGACAGATTCTGCTTGATCTAAAACAAAATAGCAAGGTTTTAAAAGATAACATTTTTTTTGTTGCCGTTTTTTAGGGTACCGTACCCAAAGGGTAAATCGGGACCCTATTACTAAGACTCCACTGTCCATCTGTCTGTCTGTCCGTCTGTCCATCTGTCTGTCACCAGGCTGTATCACATGAACCGTGATAGCTAGACAGTTGAAATTTTCACAGATGATGTATTTCTGTTGCCTCTATAACAACAAATACTAAAAACAGAATTAAATAAATATTTAAGTGGGGCTCCCATACAACAAACGTGATTGTTTGCCGTTTTTTGCGCAATGGTACGGAACCCTTCGTGCGCGAATCCAACTCGCACTTGGCCGGGATAGTTCTTACGTAAGATCACAAAAATGCGCAAGTAAAGATTATACGTCGATAAAGCGCGTGCATCCGTGCGAGTGCCGACAAAGGAAAACTATAATAAGCCAAAGTTGATTAAGATTATTCGATGCTAGTGCGAAAAGTATGTCATTACTTCACGAGTACCGAGATATACTCGCCTACGGCTCGTGGCAAGACTCGGGACGAGTGAAGAATGACATTTCCGCACGTGTATCGAACAACGTTTTTTAATACAGATGCGAAAAAATAATAAAAACAACAAGTAAGAAATAAAAACTTTGGAAACTTAAAACGCCTCTTAGTACTCTTAGTAGGTAGTAAAAGTAAAAAAACGCCTCTTTTTTGACAGGCGTTTCAGCAGTTATTCCGTTCCATTCAGACAACTTATTAGGAACGGTTTTTCAATATTCAATATTAAAAAATAAACGTGTTATAAAGGTGAGTAATTAAATTATAAAATTTGTATATTTTTCGTATTCTTACATTAACAGTAGGTTTTTATGTTGATTACGACTTTTAAAGGAAACTAATATTAACACTCATCAATAAGTAGTCATGAATTGGAACAAGTACAAATTTAAAAAAAATGGAAAAGTAAAAAGCACTAGTTCGCGAAAACCAACTTTCCGCACGCTAAACAGCTACGTAAAGTAGCACTTTTTGAGCAACGGTATTAAAAAAATCTTTCTTTGTACTTTTACAGGTACAAAATAAAAGTTCCTAAAATTGTTTTTTGAAAATCGATATAAAAACAAACCTGATGTTCCTTCAGTTTCTTACTTAATAAATATTAAACAGGGGGGTGAGGGTCGGCCTATTCTTATTTTTTCTTACATAGGGGAGGGAGGGCGTCAAAATCGGGCAAAATCGTCTTACATAATAAATGAACGGCGCCTAAAATCCAGAATTTGAGGAGCCCACTGATTATCAGTCCGCCGGACGATATCAGCCTGTCAGTTAGAACACAAATTTGACAGTTCCGAATAAATAACAGGCCGATATCGTCCGGCGGACTGGTAATCAGTGGGCCCCTGTAGTATTTACCTAAAAACTATGTTAACAATCGTAAGTGACTAACGACGACGTACTCTTAATTAAGTGCCTTATATAGTTGTGAGTATTAAGCACTCATTCTTTACAGCGTTGGGGACGTTCAAATATTACGTAACGCAATTTGGGGGGAGGGGGGGATCTTGTAAAACGTTACGATGCGATACAGGGGCGGGAGGCGGGGTTGGAACAAGGCGTTACGTAACAAGGTTTTTTTTTTTTCTTTTTTTTTTTTTTTCTTTGTTTTTTCGCTTTTTATGTAACAAAATATTTACATACAAACAAGATCAATTTTATGATTATACTTTGCTGCGTAATATTTGAACGCCCCCTATTCTGTTCAGAAGCGATGCCATCTTTTTACGCAGCACAGCACTAAAACTGTCTACGCGTGCTTCTGCAAACATGGTAAATGCAAAATATTTATCAGTACGGTTTTTACTCACTATTATTTTTAGTCGCTTTTGGCGACATGTTTCGGATTCTTTGGGAATCCATCCTCAGGCACGAGTGTCCGCGGCGGTTGTACGGCGTGCACTGCCCGCGCCGCCCGCCTCGACGTACACGACGTACAACCGCCGCGGACACTCGTGCCTGAGGATGGATGCCCAAAGAATCCGAAACATGTCGCCAAAAGCGACTAAAAATAATAGTGAGTAAAAACCGTACTGATAAATATTTTGAAATATGTCTCACGATAGTTTAAGTGCGATGGTAAATGCACTACAGAAACGTGGCAATCACAGCACGGTGTTTTATTACTTATGTGGAAAATATCATTGTTTGAAATATTATCTCATTGAAAGCATTCCTAACAGCATATCTGACCTCGTTTTAGTTTTTACTAACTTAGTTTTCATTACGAAAACTCATTATTTTCTTCCACGCGAACTCGCCCCGCTCATTCACTTTCCTCCATATCCCATAATTAGTTTTTTAATACTTCGTTTATTTTCTCGCTAGGGAGTAGCTTTTAATCTAGAGTTCCTGCAGTGGGGGCATAGATTACATCATACTGAATAGATGCGACACTAAATGCACTTGGGGATTTTGGCAGCTGTACTTTTACCACAGGGCGGACACGCTATACAACAAAAATCACTTGCGTTTCTATGTGTGAACGGCATGTCAGTACACGCGTCATGCGTCATAGTGTAAGTTGCTTAAAAATAGTATTGAGCGGCCGGCAAACGGCCGTCAATCTGCTGTCGCGGGGCGAAGTAATTCGAGTCGGGGCGGGGCGGTGCGTGGCCGTTCTGTATGATAATACTATTACTTATTCTGTGGTTTAGGTTTGTATCTATACGCCATTACTGCCATAGTTGCATGACAATAAAGATATATTTCCTTACATTTTAACCATAACCTAATTTTAGCTTTACCCCGGATTAATGGGATGGTGCAAGTGGACCTAAGTCGAAATTACAACTTAACAATTTGACATAATTTGCAGACTTGATGGTATTACTAATATTAATTGTAGGAGAGTTTTTTCTGTATTTTGACAATGAAAAAGGGAAAAAGTCATAAGCGACACCTGATAAATAAAATATTTATTTAATTTTAATTATACAAATAATAACTGTCCCCCGTGTGTGTAACCCGCTATCCAACCGCTTTAACGCCACTTGCACCATTCCACTAACCCGGGGTGAACCGGTTAAACCTGGAGTTACCATGGTTACCAGTACAATTTGACACTGGGTTAAACATTTAACCGCTTAACCCCGGGTTAGTGAGTTGGTGCAAGTATTAGGCCTTAGTGGCGTATCTGCTACCACGATTAAGAAGTCTGTTCGCTAACTATATATACCATTAACATTATACAATATGTACGTCTAGAACCTTTCTGACTAACATTGAGTGCTTTAATTACGTTAGGGTAAACCCGGGAGAGTTGGATATAGATAGAAAAATAATTTATTATTATATTAATTGTCCAGTCGACGGCGCCGAGTTCGCTAAAGTCTTTAAACTTCTTCTGATTCGTCTCTCTAGCGGTACCTAGGCAAACTACTGGGTAGCGGCTTTAGACAGAGTAGCATGGCGGTGTCGGAGGCCAAGATTCCTTCGGGTCGCCACAGCAGCACAGAATAAGTAATAGTATTATGATACAGAACGGCCACGCACCGCCCCGCCCCGATTCGAATTACCTTGCTCCGCGACACCAGATTGACGACCTTTTGCCGACCGCTCAGTGCTGTTTTTAAGCAACTTACTCACACCATGCATGCCGCGTGTACAGACGTGCCGTTCACACATAGAAACGCATGTGATTTTTGATGTGTAGCGTATCCGCCCTGTGTCAGCAGTAAGTAAGTAGGTATTCTATTAGTTATGATGTTGTTGAGGAATGTTTTACAGACTAAACAGACGCATAATGAGGCGTTGTCAAAAATAAATAAATAAATAAATATTATAGGACATTCTTACACAGATTGACTAAGTCCCATAGTAAGCTCAAGAAGGCTTGTGTTGTGGGTACTTAGACAACGATATATATAATATACAAATACATAAATACATATAAAACACCCAAGACTCAGGAACAAATATCTGTGCTCATCACACAAATAAATGCCCTTACCGGGATTCGAACCCAGGACCATCGGCTTCACAGGCAGGGTCAATACCCACTAGGCCAGACCGGTCGGCAAAAAACACGTGGTCACCACACATAGGTGCAATTTTACTTGTAAAATGCTCCGATTCGAGCGGCACAACTGAGTTGTATTCAACACCATTTTATAATTATAATAGCCGGTACACTCCTTAT
Source organism: Cydia strobilella (assembly GCF_947568885.1). NCBI lineage: Eukaryota > Metazoa > Arthropoda > Insecta > Lepidoptera > Tortricidae > Cydia > Cydia strobilella. Next base: position 1,485,648 of record NC_086046.1, on the reverse strand, counting down.
TTTTGTTACATGTTTTCTTGTCGTAATTGTAGGCAAAAATGAAATAAGCGGTCATGCTCTCATACAAATTTGGTACGGGGAGCGCTTATTCGCGGTAACCTCGATTGTGCTATTTACTCCATCTAGTAGTTGAGGTGGTATTAAAAAGTAAACTCCGCTTTTGAAGAAACAATACTTAAAAAGGATATTAAAATAAGGAAAGCGTATTTATTAACCGTAATAAAAATAATAAAAGACGAGCCAAGCGAAGAGCAAGGCATTGGCCATTTTGAAGCACTTCGTTGTTTTTTTTTGAACCCTCATAACATGGAGACTATATAAAGGAGCCAAATCTCTATGTATGAAAAGTGTCCATCAAAAAACAGTAATTAGGCGGCGCCACCATACACCGAAATACTACCAAAAACAACCTACGTAATTTGGTCGGGTTATTTGTTGCCTTATATGGTTCATGTTATACTCATGTCCCAGAGCCTAACTAGCGCCAGAGACTAGGAACTATTATTTAAAGCTGAAAGCGGTCACTTTTGCAACAATTCTGCCATAAGACATTGGCATCCTTTCTATACCATTCATACCTCATAACTTGGGTTTGGATATAATGTCAACAGTAGACTTATAAATCAAAATGGTGTACAGTCAATTGCATAGCTCTTTTATTTAAGATTTTATTGATATCTAAAAAAACCCGATTTCGTCACTAACTCACTCACTGATGATCATCAAATTTCTTAGGGTACTTTGGGTCTTAGAAGCTGAAAGACACGACAAAAATAAAAATATTGACTATTTCTAAACGATCTGCGTGGGACGGTATAATATATACGAGTTTTAAAATAAACAAGTCGATGAAAATTAAGTCGGAACATTTTTTTGCTTTCTTTTTATTATTATGTTTTTGGCATCGGAAAAACTTCGCAGAAATTAACATGGATATTTTTAACGGGCACTTTATGCTGTACCTATAAAAACATTGTAATTTGAACTAACACTATTAAAAAGTTCTCTTTATTTTCTTCATTATACACAGAGGCTAAAAAATAAGTACATTCCCGTTGCCAGGGAGGTTTTGGGATTATACTGAGCAACTTTTACTATGGGACCAACCCCGAAATCGCGCAAAAAAATTTGGCTGTTTCATACATTTTGGCTGGTCCGTTTTCTATGGGCGACGGTAAATTTTTGAATTAAATTGTAAAATAAAATAAAATAAATAAATATATAAAAACTGTTATAGCACACTTACCTAGTGGGGAGCAAAGTTGGCACATTTTACGGAATAAATAATGTATTTATAAACAGTTAAAAATTAAAAAACATAAATGAAAAATTTGGCCTAAGTCGAATTCGCTCGGTAGGGTGCCCAGAAGGCTGGCCGCATTGCCCCGCTGGATAGCAATGCTATCTGCTAGACAAAATGTTGGCCAGCCCTCTGGTCACCAGAAGCCTCTATGAGGCGCTTTGCCAGCTCCCCATAGAGGCGACGCGCGCTAGGTCCCCACGGCCCCAGGGTTTCCACCCCACACGCTGCAAATATGTATTTATGAAATAAGGGCGAGGTAATATTTCCAGGTATCCGTCGTATTACGCAAGTTACGCAGTCAATCCTACATTAAGTGACTAAGTCCGTGATACACAGGTATATCATCGCTGTTTAGGGACTTGGCGGTAGTGATGAGCCATATTTGGGAATATTCCCGGTTTTAAGTCTAGTATTCTTTAAGTAAAGAATACCTACTATGAAACATTGATTGTAATACGCTTTCGTTTTATAAGTACCTGGAAGTCCGAGCTTTGCTCGGAAAACGTATAAAAACTCAAAATTGCGCGTTTTTCCAAAGACAAGACTTAGCTAGATAGATTTTTCGCCCCCGAAAATCCTCATATAACAAATTTAATCGGAATCATTAGACCGAAACCGTTTCCAAGATCCCCGAAATATATAAATATATAAATATATATATATATATATATATATATATATATATATATATATTATGGCATTTCCCGAACTGTCAGATTAGTAGGGCCATTGCCGGCGTCTTAATAGAATTTATCCAAGCTATGTCTATTTTCCGTGTTTATATTACCTAATCTATAGATTCTCGTTTGCAATATTTCACTTACCCCCTCGTTGCACAATGATATGATTTGATATGATTTATTTATCTCACAATATACAATTTCACTTAAAATTACACATGATAAATTCTTAGGATGTAAGTACTATTGTTACTGCTTACATAAAAATTGGGACTTGTCAATTATGTGCCACATATTTTGTTACACAGGCCAACGAGTCCGTTTGTACCTAACAATAAAATCGGTTTTAAAATAAGTAATATATTGATCAAAATTGATTTCTTTATCACTTAAGTACTGTTTAATTGGTTTGATACTGTGTATCCACTACTGCATGGATTCGTCCTTATTAGCAATAAAGATATTGAGTATTGAGTTGAGTATTGAGTTACTTTTAGGGTTCCGTACCTCGAAAGGAAAAAACGGAACCCTTATAGGATCACTCGTGCGTCTGTCTGTCCGTCTGGACCAATTAAGTTGAAATTTGGTATACATATGTAAGTTTGTGACCCAAAGACGGACATGTAACTTAAACAAATGAATTTTAAACACGGGGCCACTTTTTGGGGGGTAAATAAGAAAATATCGTGTTACATATCAAATGAAAGATTTTTTATAATTTTAATATAAACAGTTTAGAAGTTATTCAAGAAAATAGGCAAAAATTACCATTCCCCCCCCCCCCCCCCCCCCCCGTTATCTCCGAAACTACTGGGTCAAAAATTTTGAAAAAAATGCACAAAATAGATCTTTACATAAGATTACAGGAAAACTTATCAGAAATGTGCAGTCAAGCGTGAGTCGGACTTATTTACTTTTACCCTACGGGTTTTTTTAAAACATTTCACATGAAAAATACATTGTGTAATGGACGGAACCCTTGGAACGCGAGTCCGACTCGCACTTGGCCGGTTTTTTTGAATTAGGTACTCGATGACTTCGGCAATTTTTTTCAGTGTACGAATATTTGTGCTAATAATAGAATATATATATATATATTCCTGGAAAACTTTGTAGCAGGAATATTCCCGCTGCACATCTCTACTACTCGTAATCTGGCTGGTATAGAGCGCTTATCAGCTGTAAGTCGGTAAGCCCTAAGGGGCTTACGACTCGCTGATGCCACTGAATAGAGAATAGAAAAACGATTTTCGGTCTATTGATAGTAATGAATTAGTTTTCTATAGAAAAAGTTAAGTATTTACTAGAGAGTACTCTTAATTACAACGAGTAGTAATTTCGGAATCATCAAAAATCACTTGCGTTTCTATGTGTGAACGGCACGTCTGTACACGCGGCATGCGTCACTGTGTATGTTGCTTAAAAACAGTACTGAGCGGCCGGCAAACAGCCGTCAATCTGATGTCGCGGGGCGAGGTAATTCGAGTCGGGGCGGGGCGGTGTGTGGCCGTTCTGTATGATAATACTATTACTTATTCTGTGACTAGGGGTAGATAATAGTTTTCGGTGTTAAACATTGTTATAAAAAAAAACAAAGCGAGTAGAAGTTATATGTGATAGAACAGATTGTGTGGCGGCAGCTAGGTTCGTGTGACATCAATTTCGAAACCTCCATTTTCAATATAATATAATGACTGTAATGAGAATTGAAGTAAGTAATATTTGCCAGCAAAATGTCCGGTAAATCTTAAGCACATTTTCGGCCTCAGAGCGTGTGAGGCTAATTCAAAGTTATTCAAACTTACATTGTGACATCGAAATGATATCACTCGCTTGTGTGTCTAGTTCGCGCCAATACATGTACGGATAAGTACGAGCACAACGCACGTGCGACTTACATCATTTACATATCAATTCGATATCATAATGTGTCTGAATTGGCCTCTGTGTTAATAAATTGTCGGCAAAACAGTTTCCCCGCTTATTGAATATTGATTGATTAATTAGATTTAATTTCTGCTCCTAAATTGTTTTCGTCTTCCTGAGGCTACGAGGAAAATAATAAATAACTTATTATCGAGAATGAAATTATGATTAGGTAGGTGATTACTTAACTATAGTTGGTCGAGCAAATCTTGTCAGTAAATAAGAACAAGAAAAAACTATACTCATCCTTTTCTTTTGGGTTCTACCGTGCTAGTACTAGTGTAAGACAAGGATAGTATGATTCACTCTGTTTGAAATGAGACAGTCCTGTGACAAACTATAATTTCAAGTTCTCTTTAAGGCTGACTCACGCTGGGAGGGTCCGATTTATTTTAGGGTAGGCATTTTGACACTGAAGTTTTGAGATCTAAGAATTTATGTATATGGGCAAAATGAAATTAAGGTACAATGAAACCAAAGCCCAGCTGCAGCAGTATTGTAGCACGACATAACTGTTGACTGCATTGCTGTCGCAAATGTCAAATATCCGGGCGGTAACATCGATTTTGACATTTTTTATTATTTATTAAGAAACAAACAGTCTTATAAAACAGATGAGTATTTAAAGTAACATTTTTCTAGCAATAGACCTATAGTTTCCTATATGTAAACGACTATTAATAAAAACTTATTACTTAAGTACAAATGACATGCAATACATGCATATTGTACATATAGTCCGACAAGAAATTGTAGAAAATTAATAAGAAGAAGATGGCAACAATTTAGTACGGAGTTTTTTTTTTTTCAATTTTATTTTATTTCTACCATTTCATGCCGCACCACATGTGTGACGAGATATATGATGAAATCTTAAATTTACAATCGGGTATTTTTATTTCAAAGAAGAATAAGCTAATTTCTTAAACAATCTCAATGAGCTGCTAAATATGTCCACGTTTTAGCACTTTTCACCTACATGTGCGTTTAATGTATGAGTGCTGCGCATGTTTAGTTCTTCTGCTTTTGATGCTAAATAACATTTTATTGCGACAACTACGTTCTGTTCTGCGGGGTACGCGTAAATCTATATTTTGCAAAAGTTCAGGGGCATCTACTAAATTATTGAAAATTTTGAATAAGAAAATTAAATCGGTACAGGAGCGTCTTGAGGAAAGAGATTCAAGATTGTATCTGGCTAAGGAGGTGGCGTAACTTTTGTCATTTCTACATTTGCGGCATAACGCAGTCGGCAGCTATGTCGCACTGCAGTACAACTGCTGAACAAGGAAAATGGGAACAACAAACGTCTATGGTTAACCAGTCGTCCACTTTCGTCTTAAGCTTGTTAATATTTGGTATTCGAGAGATTTAAACACAGATATAAATATACCATGGATGACGCAAATGCATCTACTTCGCGTCCGAACCCCGACAAATCCTCGGGGTTGACTGTCGCTTTTGACAGTCCACGCGCGTCAGTTGTTGCAGCCGGACGTCCGTGAAAACTTAAAAAATGGAAATTTAAACGTATGTAGGCTGTTGGATTCAGACCCACTATTTCGTATTCAAACCTAGAGCTATAATATGAACGAATGTTATTTGTAAAGGAATACCGATACCCGTAGTTAAGGGTCAAACGGGCCCGATAACGAGACCTTTAAACCCTTTATTGACCTTTGGATTAGGATGCATGTCACATTTGACCTATATTGGATTTATATGGTGTAGGCCGCCATGATTAAATTTAATAACTTTTAGCAAAAAATAAACTTCACAATAATCACAGTTAAGAATGCCATCATTCTATGGTCTTCATTTCTATCTCACAAAATGGCGCATTCAGACGACAATATTTCCCCCGATTTTTCTACCTAATGGCAATGGGAAAAACTTAAGTACTTATTCCCTTTCAAACCATAAAAAAACATGCACCTTCATAAAAAAACAAATATTCCAAAGAAATGGGAACATCCTATTTAGGGTTCCGTACCCAAAGGGTAAAAACGGGACCCTATTACTAAGACTCCGCTGTCCGTCTGTCCGTCTGCCCGTCTGTCCGTCTATCCGTCTGTCTGTCTGTCACCAGGCTGTATCTCACGAACCGTGATAGCTAGACAGTTGAAATTTTCACAGATGATGTATTTCTGTTGCCGCTATAACAACAAATACTAAAAAGTACGGAAGCCTCGGTGGGCGAGTCCGGCCGGTTTTTTGACGTTGATTAGTCTTTTTTTTGTAATCTTTTTTTTTTTAAAGTCTTCAAACTCAGGTAAATCAATTCGACCCTCTCAGCAAATATCTACCCTATCACATTTCCTAATACCAAAATCGCGTAATCAGACAGATGAATTTACCCGACTTTGAAGTTAAGCGACTCAATTTCGTTTATATTAGCCACACAAATGTCACAAAACTATCTAATTAAATATGTAATAAGTTTACCATTCCATGAAACTTTCACGAACGATAAAGAGCATTACAGCAAAGATTTTAAATATATTAAACCATATTATTTTAATGCACATTTTAAAATAACGAAGTTTTCTCAAAGCCAGACCAGCTCAAGTATGCAAAACGCACAGCTTTATTTTTACATTTTTACGGAGCGGAATGCATATTTTGCATAAGTGTGGCTTGTCGCTAGGAAACTAATTAAAAAGGGATTTTTTAAAGAACAATTTAGTTGGCGGGGTTCGATTCTGGAATAGGGTATTTTCCACATGTTGAATTTTCAAATAGAAAATGAGCAATTTATTACAATAAATTGGAAACTTAAAAAATAGGTATATGAGTTTAATAAATAAATACAAGACTACAAAGTTTAAAAAAAATTTACTTCCAAATAGGTAAAAAATAATGGTACCATTGGATTCCTTACATTTTATTTAAAAAAAAAAGTACGGCAATAATATACATAAACGAAATATTTCACCGACAAAATCGCTAATTCCTTGTTTTCCACGGCTTCTAACTTTCTAAGCGATTATGGATGGTATAGAAAGGATCGCACTCTTATGGCAGAATTGTTGTTAAAGTGACCGCATTAAGCTTTAAATAATAGTTCCTAATCTCTCCGGTGGCGCTAGTTAGGCTCTGGGACATAAGTATAACATGAACCATATAAGGCAACAAATAACCCGACCAAATTACGTAGGTTGTTTTTGGTAGTATTTCGGTGTATGGTGGCGCCGCCTAATTACTGTTTTTTGATGGACACTTTTCATACATAGAGATTTGGCTCCTTTATACAGTCTCCATGTAAGCGATAGCGACGTTACATGCTGACGTCCCGATGTAATGTCATTTTGTATGAAGCATTTCGTCAGTAAAGTGCGGGTGCCAGACTTTGACCATCATTTGTGACTTTTATCTTGCTTTAAGACAATGGGTCTCATACAGACTTTTGATCCTCAAAAGAAACCCGATCGACTGATACCATTCATAAAAAATTGTAGAATACCCAAATTGTCGACGATATTTCACATGACTTTAGAATTTCGAGTTGACTTTTCCTACTCAGAACCCCTCATTTGATAGCGAAACGAGCGTTCGCGCTTGCGTTATGTCTATTTTTACCTATATGGGATTTTGAACAGCGCGCCAAGCGGGGCGTTTTGGAAACTCAAAATCCCATAAAAACCATACAAAATGACACTAAACGCAAACGCGTAGGTACGTCACGTCACCCTATCAGAAGAGAACAGAATCACGGACGCGACCGATTCTACTAGATGGAGAAAAAGTTTCTCAATTTAACCTTTCAAGTGGCACACGTCATTTTTGAGTTGAAGGAATTTCGATTTTATTTTAATTAATCAAATTCCAAATTTAAAACGTTAATTGTGCGCGAGGCGGTTCCTGCCAGTTAAAAGGTTAATACTCCTGTTTTAAACTTACGGCTGCCATAAATTCAATTAACAATCCTGAGGCCTTTCTCGTGGGAATTAATCGATTCGAATCCTGAGTTTTTGAGTTTCGCTCGATAGAAAAAAATCACGAACATAAAAATTTGTAACAAACTTTGCACAGATGCTAAAAATATGAAAATTGCTTCTAAAAATCGGCAATATCATGTTTGAGGGAACTTTTAACTATAAAACTCCCGTGAGACTAAAACATATTAGATTATTTTAAACCGGGTCACTCACGTATTATTAAGTCGAATAGCTCGACATGTTTCGGTCCAATTTACGAGGACCGTCTTCACGGAGACACGACACGTCTTCACTGGTCGAGGACGCGGCGTGTATTGCGGGTCCGTGAAGACGGTCCTCGTAAATTGGACCGAAACATGTCGAGCTATTCGACTTAATAATACGTGAGTGACCTGGTTTAAAATAATCTAATATGTTGAGGGAACTTATTGCTTACTTTTTTATTTTATTTAAACGTATATTAATTAATATTCAAAAACATGATATCGGCGATCCCGATCTATCTCGCTCACGCTTACGGTCAGTGAGAGAGAGAAGAACACAAACTTACTGGGCCTTAACAAAAATACATACAGGATAAAATAGAATATTCCCTCAAATTAACGTAATGAAATTACTACTCAGAAAACAATTTATAAAATTAAAGTCTGCCGTAGTTTTTGTAGCAAAAAACTTTCTTTAAAAAGAAAATTCTACTTGAGCTTGGTGAAAAAATTTTAGTCCTCAAACAGGGCAATGTAATTAGCTAAGTTATTATAAACTATAATAAAATGGTGTGGTCTGTGTGTTAAGTAGACTATATTCAGACTTTCCTCCTCTTAATTTTAGGGTTCCGTAAACGGGATCCTATTACTAAAACTCTATTGTCCGTCTGTCTGTCCGTCTGTCTGTCACCAGGCTGTATCTCATGAACCGTGATAGCTAGACAGTTGGAATTTTCACAAATGATACTGTATATCTGTTGCGGCTATAACAACAAATACTAAAAAGTACGGAACCCTCGGTGGGCGAGTCCGTCTCGTACTTGTCCGGTTTTTTAATCAAGCTCTGGTGGCCTAGCGGCAAAAGCGTGCGACTTTTGGTTGATCATCCAGAGGTTGCGGGTTCTAACCCTGGCTCGAACCAATGAGTTTTTCGGAACTTATGTACGAAATATCATTTGATATTTACCAGTCGCTTTTCGGTGAAGGAAAACATCGTGAGGAAACCGGACTAATCCCAATAAGGCCTTGTTTACCCTCTGGGTTGGAAGGTCAGATGGCAATCGTTTCCGTAAAAACTAGTGCCCACGCGAATTCCTGGGATTAGTTGCCAAGCGGAGCCCAGGCTCCCATGAGCCGTGGCAAAATGCCGGGACAACGCGAGGAAGATGAGTATGATTTTTTGGGTTCCATAGTGTAAAAACGGGACCCTATTACTAAGACTCCATTGTCCGTCTGTCTGTCTGTACGTCTGTATTTTAATTTAATTTAGAATTTTTATTTTTAACATACCTACCCTTACCTAGGTCTTTTAACATTTCGTTCACCTCTCACTCAGATAAACTAAATTTAAAACATCTGATTCCGCTTTCCCTGAAAACCACATCCCTGGTATACTTATACTTTCATTATTATTTACAACGACGGGACTTAATCGCGTAATAGTTTTAAATTTACCTCCGACGTTTCGAGGACGGCGTTGTCCCCGTGGTCTCGGAGAAGACTGGCTAAAGTTGACATCAACATCTTCTAGGCGCGCGAGTTTTTCGAACTACCCGCACTTGGTCTTGTTTATTAACTTGAACGTTTTGCGCACTAGGGATGCTACCGGGTCGACACACAACACTCACAATATTCGATTTTTCAACTTTCGATATTTGGTTTCGCTTACACTTACTAATGACTGGGTTCCATGTGGATGAGATCTTAAAACCTTCGTCTCGATTGAAATTTCTATGTTTCTTGATTTCAATGGCTTCACGGATTTTTCTACTATAAAACCCACGATCTGTAGAAAGTATTCTAGGGTTGTGAAGCTCAATCCAGTGGTTTGGCCCTGACTCTAGTAAATGCTCAGCAACGGCAGACTTGTTCACCTGACGGTTCTTGACAGCTGCGATATGTTCCTTAACTCGCTCCGCAATGGTACGTTTCGTTTCCCCGATGTAGGAACTACCACAACTGCAATCGATCTTATAAACGCCAGGTGACTGGAACGGGATAACGTCCTTCGGTGACCTCAGGTTTCCTGCAATTTTTGATAAAGGAGTGTATACCGTCCTTATAGAGTGCCTCTCAAGTACGTGCCAACCCCGCAGCAGCAGTCCCGTCGTTGTAAATAATAATGAGTAAAAATCGTGAAAGTTTAGATCAGTGTCTTATACTTTCGTGCCCTTTGGGGTTGAGACCCTTGGCCCGTGTGGGCTCCCAATGCTTTACAGCTTTTTAAAGAACTATCCAAAAGATTAGTCGACTTCACTGGCGACCGAAGAGCTGGCAGCTCTCTCGCGCAACGTATTAGCAACGCAATACAGCGGGGAAATGCTGCCAGCATCCTCGGCACCATGCCAAAAGGGCCACATTTTCTATTTTTTTTTTTTTTTTTATTATAAACTGATCGGCGATTGGCCCTAGTCACACCTGATGGAAAGTGAAGACAGGGCCTAAGATGGAGCTCACCGGTTCAGTAACAGCCTATTCACTCTTGTTTTAAAGAGACCGAGGTCATATTGATCAGGGAATACAGATGGCGGGAGCGCATTCCATTCCTTAGCCGTCCGTACCAAAAAGGAGGAGGCAAAACGTTTCGTCCGAACGAATGGAATGTGGACCACGAACGGGTGCATTCGCTCCCCGCGCCTGGATGTCCGATGATGAAAAGGGGAAGGTGGGATCAGGTCGTGTAGTTCCTGTGCACATTCCCCGAAATGTATCCGATAGAACACCGATAGGCAAGCGACTCGACGGCGATGCTCAAGGCTCTGTATCCTTGACTTGACAGATGGGTCGTCGCCAAAGAGTCTATGAGCCCGGCGCTCTATTGTGTCCAGGGCCGCCAGCTGATATTTGGCAGAACCGTCCCATAGGTGGGAGCAGTATTCCATGCACGAGCGTACCTGTGCTTGGTAAAGGGAGAGAAGCTGATTCGGCGTGAAATACCGCTTCACCTTAAATAGGACACCAAGTTTTTTGGCAGCAGTTTTAGCCCTAGACTCAATAGTCGACCCGAAGTTTAAGTTTGATTTTAAACTTAGACCAAGAAGCTCTAAAGTGTTGGTCACGGGAAGGGACACATTTCGGAAAGTGGGAGCCAAAGTGAACTGGCTCCGTTTTGCGGTGAAAAGACACGCCTGATGTATGTTAGTTGTAGTTTTTAGTTTTAATTTAGTTTTATTTTATAGATAAGTTCGTTTTAAAGAAATGTACTGGTATATTCATCGAAATATTACAAAACTGTTTTCTTATAAAGGTCGGTATACCTACTTCGTTACCCTCAAGCAAAAGCAATACTTACCCGTCCCTTTCCTGGAATATTGGTAAATACTTGTTGGTACCTTGAGGCAATTTGCACACAATCCACCGTGATCGCAGGTGATTTGGAAGAAAACGTTTCCTGGGACATCATTCTAAAATCTAAATATAATCCAAATGACACAAATGTTTGTATACCTACAGTAGTATTGCAGCGCGACATGCCGCAAATGTCAAAAGCCGGGCGGTGACATCGATTTCGACATTTGCCACAGAAATGCAGTCGGTACGGTAGTAATGTCGTACTACTGCTGCAGCAATGCTGCCGACTGCATTATTGCAGGAAACGTCAAATTTATTACAAACTTCTTGATAAATGACTTTTTCGACATTTCCTGCAGTTATGCAGTTGTCAGCATTACAGCAGGCGTGTTGCGGCGCGACATTACTACCGACTTCATTGCCGCCACAATTGTCAAAATCGAAGTCATCGCCTTGTGGGAGCAATACAGTTGACAGCAATGTCGCGCCGCAATATCAGTCATATATGTCAATAGTAACACTTGTTACTGCTATAGTTATTCGCCACAACATAATTATTGGCCACTTAACAATAAGGTTTCAATTGACTTGTTTCTTTCTAATTTGTTAGAAGTGGCCAATTATTATGTAGTGGCCAATAACTATAGCCATCACCTTAGTTTGGGTTCAAGAGATAACTTTTGAAAGAGTAAACACACAAATACGTTTTCAATGTTATTACGGTGTATACTGAGAATGATGGTCCTCGTTGATATTTACGAAATCCCCTGCAAATAAGGGAAACATTTACTTTACTTGATGTGGGGGAAGATAAATAAATAAATAAAAAATATATAGGACATTTTTACACAAATTAACTAAGCCCCACGGTAAGCTCAAGAAGGCTTGTGTTGTGGGTACTCAGACAACGATATATATAACATATAAATACTTAAATACATAGAAAACAACCATGACTCAGGAACAAATATCTGTGCTCATCTCACAAATAAATGCCGTTACCGGGATTCGAACCCAGGACCATTGGCTTCAAAGGCAGGGTCACTGCCCACTAGGCCAGACCGGTCGTAAAAGAACGATTGATCTAATATTTATTGTCGCATTTAAGCATACAGATTTCGGGGTCCAGATTTTATAATGCATTGCATACGCACCGTACGTGGACTCAGTTTGTCCCTACTAATTTTGAATGGTTCAATAAGCACTTCGTACCTGTGTTTTTAGGAAATGTGAAGGTACCGTTCGGTTAATCGATTTTGATGCCCGGGTATTTGACAGCTGGCAGCAACGTCGCGCCGCATTTCTGCAGCTGTACTTTACACCCGAAGGTCACTTTTATTACGGTATCTGTATCCTCCTCCCAGCTCCTCCTCCTCTCTCCTCCTCCTCGCTGTGTCCTTTTCCGCACGAGGCCCATCATTCTCAGATCTGAAAATTTTCCTTATCCTTTCATCAATTTCTCGACTCCATCTCTTATTGCAGGAAATCACTGCCTACTTTATCTGTGCTTTATAAACAATTTGATCGTTATTTCCTACAGTAAAAAAGTTATTTCGGCATACCTCCAATAAAACTGGGTATAATTTTAATAAAAAATTTGCTTTTGACGACATTATTTAGATTTTCATGAGCAGAAGAAGCTTTGTGTTTGTGATTCATATTTACGGTAATATAGGTATATTTGCAAATGCTGTTGCGTTTTTTTTAAATGAAGGTTAGTCAAAAGGCTTTCGATACTTTTATTAATATTTTGGGCCGCAGCCAATCGAATATATTTAAACGAGCCACTTGCGTTTTGTAAGCCTAAAATTTCTCCATACCTATATAGGGTAATTGGTCAATTACTGGCCACTGTTTAGTAACTGGCCGCCCTAAACAAGATAATAATTCTATTCACCTATAAACAGAATTTATTTTAGTATAAAGGTGGCTAGTTATTGAAGGGTGGCCAGTTATTGAAACCTTATACTAAAATGAGTTCTGTTTATAGGTGGATAGAATTCATTTTTAGTTTAGGGTGGCCAGTTATTAGCCGGTGGCCAGTAATAGGGTATTTGACTAACAGTCAAATCAGTTTCTTTTTTCGAACTGACAAAACTATTTTGCTACTATGGAATTTACATGAAACATTAGCATGTGATGTCACAATCAAATTACGGTTTTAAAATAGAAATTCTGTCTAAAAATAACTGATGTCTACGTTTCTCTATTAATCTTTTGGTGCCTTTTAAGTCATGCATGGTGTAAAATAGTTGATATTAAATACGGTCAAATACCCTATTGACGATTTACCCTACCTATGGACAAAAAATCTACGTATCGGTATGTTAGACGCAAATATAGCAAAGGTGTCACATGCGCAATAAAACGACCTTTTCGAAACCTGTACATTACTTTTAAAACCCCATCTCTTCTTCTCCATTTCCTGTTACCCCCTGCTGGGGTGTAGGGCTCGAATCTTGTTCTTCCATTGACTTCGGTCTTGGGCAGCTTGGGTAACCTCCTCCCACCCCATCCCCAATACACCCAGCTCTTGCTCCACAGAACGACGCCAAGTAGATTTAGGGCGACCATGTTTCCGTCTGCCGGGCATCTTCCAGGTCAGGGCCACTACCCCAACCCCCATACTGAGTTGAATTTAGAATATCGTTAAATAATAAATAAATATACTTAAAGCAGGTACTTGATTTTGATTTAATCGTTCCAACGTTGAAAATACTTCAAAAGTTAAACTCTTAATAGAGTTCAAACAGAAATAGCTGGACAATACAACAGCACAGATAAAAAAGGTACAGTGAAAAACAGAAGTCGCATCTATAATAGGATCTAGTCAAAAATCTAGTCTAGAATCTGGAAGAGTCGCCTCGTCGCCTGGCGCTAATGGCTTCCAGACTAAAGTCTGAAAAAGCTAGAAGCTTTCATTAACATTGAAAAAGGATTTAAATGAAAAGAGTGCTTTGTTTTGTTAAGGAGTTAAATCTGAAAGGTCATTTCTTATTTAACAATATTTGTGACGTTTTCAACCAAAAGGTACAACATTGTCGCTTGTCGATAAGGTTGATTTCAAATTGAAGTTTTATGGAAATAGCATCTTATTGACAACCGACAACAAGTACCCTTTTGGTTGAGAATAGCACATTTTAAATAAATATTAGGGGACATCTTAAACAAAGCTCAAAGTTCAAATATACTTTTTTCATCATTAATCAAATATACCTAATAAATAATTAATCATATCGTGTCAAAATTAATCCCACGTTGTTTTATCATTCATGTAAAGGTTTAGAAATAAGTTTACGCTTTACATAATTCTTAAATTTATTAATTGATAATTCAGTAATATGGCTTGGAAGTTTATTACAAAATCTTGCACAATTACCCATGAAAAAAAAAATTAATGTAGTTTTAGTTAAATTATTAGTTAAGTCTTTATTGGTTAAACAGCTTAAATTAAAAAACAATTTAAAACTAAATAAATACGTACCTAAATAAATATACAGTAAGTATAAAAATTCAACTAACCTACAAATAACCCTATAATAATAAGAATGCCCCGTCCAACAGGTCGGCCTGCGGCATGGACCCCATTACGCTGGCGGCGTTACCTCTCTGTGCCCCTAGGGCGATACGCTGAGAGAGGTATGCATCGGCCCTACGGTCCCCTGTGGCATCAACCAACCGTGCCGACAAAGCTCTCATAAATTTCTTTATGTCGGATGACCAAGGACCCAGAGTCTCTACTGCGAGCGCCGCAAACTCATAGTCGAAAGGTCGAGTATTTGCGGCGCATGAGAATCTGGGCCTGGTCAGCCGCAGCTCCAGCCTGGATGCGGGTCGCCCCAAATGTGGGACTGTGCAAGGGTGTCAACGCACTTCGCGTCCCATACCAGGACTGAGATATCGTCTGCAAACAATACTATATCATGGTGGGTCTTTACACGGTATGGCACACGGTGGGCTGGATGGCTCGAAAAGAGGGCATTCGCACTTTTTTCAGAAAATCATTTTTTGAAAAATGCTATCCAATAGAGAATTATATGAGGAACAATAAATGTGGTATACATTTTTGCGAAATAAGGCATATTGACAGCAGAAAAAAATAAAGTCTGTTTTTTTTGTATGGGACCCAAAAATAGGTATCTTGTTTCTCAGAAACTATTAGAGGTCCCGTCTTCTACCTTTCAAGACTTTGTTTTTCTACTTTTATAGAGTAAGAAACGATAAGCAGATTTTCTATTCAGGTGCTGTTTTTTTTTTAGTCCAGTAAAAGTTAACACATTTTCGATTTTTTTGTTTATGTCTTTTTTGGGTTTTTACATTATATTTCGATAGTTAAAAGTAAAAATTATAATAACACATAGTATATGTAACGTTTATTAAGTTATAAAAAAATCCTAAGTACATTTTTTACATTTTTCATAGAACTAAAAAGAAATAATGTAATGTTTTACAATAGACACATGTCATTTAAAATAAACAATAAACAACAAAAAGTAATATGGTTATGGTATAATAATTACGATACATAAATAACATTTCTTAAAAAAATACATATACCTAAATACAAAAATTACTACACTTAGTGAAAAAGTTATTCATTGGTATTTTCTAACATTTCAAAAAGATTATATTCATGGTCGTCGCTCGTATTATTTTCTATAATTAGTAATTCTAAAGCTTCGGGTGAGAGTTTTTTAGCTTTCTTAGTTAGTCGTGGCCTTAGAAGAGTTATTTGTGGATCAGAAGATATAAGAAAGTTGTGCAAAATATCTTCATTCGTCATGGTTCTGCTACATTTTCTAGCATGGTGTTCTCTCACATTGCGAAAATCTTTGTTCCTCGCTTCTGATGCTTCTTCTGATAATTTTCCAATTGGTAACATGCCGAAATGCTTAATTATGTCAGCCCCATGTATTAAAAGCTTGTGTACGCTAGATGGCATATAATACCACGCGTATAACTCTTCACTTGTACACAAAACTGCAGTTTCACGACAATAGTCAGAAAATTTTGTTATATTTACATGTTCTCCAGAAGCAATCACTTGCAAAATTACATGAAATTAAATATTGTAAAATATAATTAACATTTTATGATTCATTTTGTTTTTGCGAATAATAATTGTTTCAAGATAAAAGAATACTCACTATTTCGTCTTCCATAAAATGATTGAGTTGTAAATAACTAACAACAAATTTGAACCAAAATCAACTGTTTCCCAAAAAAAAAAAGTAAAAATCGTCGCATCTGTAACTTGTTATTAATATTATAGAATTAAACTATCAAAAAATATTGTGGCATCCCAAAAAAGACATAAACGAAAAAATCGAAAATGTGTTAACTTTTACTGGACTAAAAAAAAAAAACAGCACCTGAATAGAAAATCTGCTTATCGTTTCTTACTCTATAAAAGTAGAAAAACAAAGTCTTGAAAGGTAGAAGACGGGACCTCTAATAGTTTCTGAGAAACAAGATACCTATTTTTGGGTCCCATACAAAAAAACAGACTTTATTTTTTTCTGCTGTCAATATGCCTTATTTCGCAAAAATGTATACCACATTTATTGTTCCTCATATAATTCTCTATTGGATAGCATTTTTCAAAAAATGAATTTCTGAAAAAAGTGCGAATGTCCTCTTTTCGAGCCATCCAGCCCACTGTGTGGCAGGTCATTAATGTAGATAAGGAACAGGAACGGATCCAATATTGATCCCTGCGGTACACCCATAGGGACCAATGCCCCGGTGATCGCTGTCCCTTCATCGACCCTTTATATTCTACCGAGTAAGTAGGACTTAATTAAATTCAGCGCCGATCCTCTTACTCCATAATAGTGTAGTTTCCTGATTAATGTTTCATGACAAACGCAGTTAAAGGCCTTAGACAAATCACAGAAGATACCTAAAGCATCTCGTGACTCTTCCCAGGCATATTTAATGTTAACTTGCTATAAACTCCCAAATTTGTTACAAAGGCAGTAAAAAGCAAAAGTGAAAGAGCAAAATATCTGGCAACACCGTTAAGTCATGAATAATGACAGCGCTTACTGTAACAGTCGTAACGTTGAGCATACGTTACATTTTATTCTCATAACACTTGGCACAGCCATTTGCCCCATTACAGACTTGGCAACTCTTCCCTAACATAACAGAAGAAAATTACGATGGCAATTCAAGATACATAATGACTCCAGAGAAGTTGCAAGTTTCATAGCATAGACAACCCCCCTTAGATTCCGCGAGTTAAAACTCTAAACCGTTAGTAGCATAAGCTACATATAGGCAATATTACTAGGGCCACTTGCACCACTCACTAACCCGGGGTTAACTGGTTAAACCTGGAGTTACCACGGTTCCCAGTAAAATTCGACACTGGGTTAACGGTTTTAGCGGTTAACCCCGGCTAAGTAGAATGGTGCAAGTAGCGCTAAGAATACTTATATAGCGCTACACTATATCACTATATAGGTATCTCCACAGCTGCATTATGACCAAGGCTTGGAAAAACATAACCATAATTTAGGAAATCGAATTTAAACTGTTGTGAGACATACTAACATTAAATCATTTTACGGTTTAGACTCACACATGTCGCGCGAGTGACTAAAACAAGTGAGTCTAAACCGTAAAATGATTTAATCATAATTTAGGACTTATGACCCATTTATGAGTCAATGGTTCATAGACGGTTCATAGTCTACGGACGTCATGGGGCATATTTAATCGTTGACATTGGTATAATGCTATTGCTACGACGCCAATCGATCGATCGATTTGTCTAGGTAGAAACTATCGATCCTCGTCGACTGTTCTATGTCGATCGATTGGTATATGATATGGAACACCCTAGAGAAGTCTCAGTTGTACGGAACAGAGTCATGTTTTCAAAATGACGGGCGTTTTTCTAAGCCTTGATTATGACGTTCAATCCTTTACTAAATTATTCCGCAACCGTTTAATACTTTACCTAGTAGTATGTATTTTTGTATGATATAGGAGGCAAACGAGCAGACGGATCACCTGATGTATACCTAGATGAACGCGAGCAGTTTTATGTGCTATATCTAGTTGGAAGTCGTCTGTGCCAGATAACTTTTCCTATTTATGGTCGGATTGTGTTTTGAGCTTAAAAACTCTCATTAACTATTCTATTAGTTTTGCGCTTTAGAAACTTAACGAATAAATTGTTTACTTAAGTAGGATTTTAGACAATTTAAAACCAGTCGAAAGATAAACATTTTGGTGTTAAAGTGTTATCTTTATTAGAGTTTTTGCCAGTTTTGATTTAAGTATAATCCTAGCCGAAGATTGTGGCCTTGCTTGGATATTAAGACTTGAAATTATGCTAGCAATTGTGGCGTCTGTAGTGTCTGTACCTACTCTACCATAATGATCAGTAGCTTATTTAAGACAGTTTGGGGTTCCGTACGCAAAGGGTAAAACGGACAAAGAAGTCTTAGTAATAGGGTCCCGACCCTATTACTAAGACTCCTTTGTCCGGCTGTCTGTCTGTCACCAGGCTGTATTTCATGAACCGTGAGGCTGGAAACAGTGCTCGTGTAAAGAGCTATTTACTAAAAATAAGCTTCTAACGTTGCCTGCTATGTATATTTTTGAAATTGACAAACTAGTTAAAGGAAATTTATCACTATTTAATTTAAAGGATAACGCCAATAAACGATCAGAAACACATGTAGCACTGTCAATGCCCGCTTCTAAACTACAACTTTATCGTAAAAACTGTGACTACATGGCGACCTTGATAATAAATGAAAATGAAAATGAAAAATGAAAAAATAATAGCATTCCGAGAGAAATTACCGACCTATGTTCTAATATAATAGGTTTTGTAAAACTCTGCAGCTCTGCAGCTGCGGAACACTGTTTCTACCCCGTAACAGACTTCCTCGAAAGTAGTAACTGCAGATTTAACAAATATTAGATAAAAAAAACCGGCCAAGTGCGAGTCGGACTCGCGTTCCAAGCGTTCCGTACATTACGCGATTTAAACAATGTATTTTTTATGTGAAATGTGAATGAAATGTCTTTAAAAAACCCGTAGCGGTCGGATCAAAAACTAAGTAATTAAGTCCGACTCGCGCTTGACTGCGTTTCTAATAGGTTTTCCTGTAATTTATAGGTAAAGATCTATTTTGTGTATTTTTTTTCAAAATTTTAGATCCAGTAGTTTCGGAGATAAAGGGGGGAATGGTCATTTTTTGCCTATTTTCTTAAATAACTTCTAAATTGTTTATCCTAAAATTGTAAAAAAAAATATTTGAGATTCTCACAATGAACTTTTTTATTTGATATATAACATGATATAGTTTGAAAAACTTTATTATTTAATTTTCTCATTTACCCCCGAAAGTGGCCCCCATGTTTAAAATTCATTTGTTTACGTTACATGTCCGTCTTTGGGTCACAAACTTACATATGTATACCAAATTTCAACTTAATTGGTCCAGTAGTTTCTAAGAAAATAGGCTGTGACAGACGGACAGACAGACAGACAGACGCACGAGTGATCCTATAAGGGTTCCGTTTTTTCCTTTTGAGGTACGGAACCCTAATGTTCTGTTGTATATAAATAATGTAAATAGCTTACCTGAATGCACGTTGAATTAATTTATCTTTATTTTGTTTTGTGCATGCTGACAATTGAATGAATGTATTTTATTAATTTTATCTTTTAACCTTGACAATTGACATTGCTCCATTTAGTGTTATTTACAATTGATATTATTTTATGTGAACATTCCAAATGCTATTTCTTAATATATGAAATTCTTTATCGATAATTCAATGGTATGATTTATAAGCTTGATAATTAGTGTTTTAGGCTGTAATATTTGCATGCCGCTATTCAGCTGAATTATGCCGTGACCTATAAAATACTATGTAACATCTGCTAACTACCATAATTCACGCAAATAAACGATATTCTATTCTATTCTATTCTAGTCAGCGCTGACCGTCGGTCGGCGTAGCTATATCTATGCAAGTCTATGAACGCGCACACAGCTACGCTGACGGTCGCGTGATTTGGTATTGGATTTGGTCAGGACCGACGGTCAGCGCTGACCGTCGGTCGAGCACTGTATTCCAGCCTGATAGTGACAGTTGAAATTTTCACAGATGATCTATTTCTGTTGCCATGAAGCGCTGGTGGCCTAGCGGTAAGAGCGTGCGACTTTCAATCCGGAGGTCGCGGGTTCAAACCCCGGCTCGTACCAATGAGTTTTTCGGAACTTATGTACGAAATATCATTTGATATTTACCAGTCGCTTTTCGGTGAAGGAAAACATCGTGAGGAAACCGGACTGATCCTAACAAGGTCTAGTTCCTCCTCTGGGTTGAAAGGTCAGATGGCACTTGGCAGTCGCTTTCGTAAAAACTAGTGCCTACGTCAATTCTTAGGATTAGTTGTCAAGCGGACCCCAGGCGGAACCGTGGCAAAATGCCGGGATAACGCGAGGAAGAAGAAGATCTATTTCTGTTCCCGCTATAACAACAGATACTAAAAAGTACGAAACCCTCGATGGGCGAGTCTGACTCGCACTTGTCCGGTTTTTTTATATCATTACATAAATGATTATATAAACTTCGTTTTTAGGGTTCCGTAAATGTTTAGTATTTACTAGATCAAGTGGGGTATAATTGGTATAAATAAAAGAACTGCAGTTCCACATCTTACACGTGTTTTACCCGACGTTTCGTAATTTAACATTATTATTGAATAAAACATTCCGTTTCATATTTCACGTGGCTCGCTTTTCCTTATTTTTAATGCCATATTTTTTCCTTTCTCTTGGTTTATTGGACGTCGAATTTATAGACAGATTCGTTCAAAGAATATTTTTTTATTTGTCAGCAGTCTGCATTGCTGACTGTACATAAACATAACACTTTATGACAAAACTTCCGTGAGACACAGACATATTAAATATATTAATAACGGCAGCGAAAAGTACGGGAGGCTACCAAAATTAGTCGTCATCCGAATTTTAACCGTGATTGTGGTTGGTCAGTGCCTCCGAGCTGGAAAACGGTTTTGGGTACTACGTCGGTGGACAGTGCGGACGAACCATTAGCGAATGACGTAGTGAGTGTTGTGTGCAACCCATCATTTGACAATAATGCCGTAAACGAGGGTAGTTACTCGCCCCCCCTGCCGCCACCGGCGCCCACGCCGAGTCATCGGGCGCGGAGGGCTGCGGCCCGCAGTCTGCGCCGGTCCGTCACCGTCGACGCAAGCTCCTGATGACGCTGCTCGGTACGGAGTGAAACATGTCGAGCGTTTTCGACTTAAAATACGTGAGTGACCCGTTATTAATATATTTAATATAACACTATATGGCTTTGACGACCCTGCGGGCTGAGCACGGTAGCATTTTTATCGCTCGTCACCATGCATGTCACGTTCTAACAACTTAACAAGTATGTAAGTGCGAAAGTGACAGGCATAGTGACAGGTGATAAAAATGCAACCATGCTGACACCCTGCTTATGAAGCATTCTAGGTTCAAATCCCGGTAGGGTCATTTATTTGTGTGAATAGCACGCGTGTGACAGTGTCACTGGATTTTTGTATAAAAGACCCACTAAACCTTCCTTATAATTTCAAATCGAGTGGCATGTGCCAGATTCTCTACCTATGTAGATTATGAACTGAACGAACGCGAAGCGCGAGCGAAGCGTCTCCTTTTGATCAGTTTGGGCAAAAATGTTTTCTTACAGGTTGTTTTCCTCTACAGGTCGCAGTCTTTACCCGGTTCTCCGAAAAATTTTGAATTTTTGTGAACTGATTCGATAAGTACACATATTAGGCTTTTTTTGTTAAATATATTTTTGGATTTTTTTAAATTGCTGACCCATTGGGGTTCGTGAGGTAGCTCACAGAACCACTGAATTATTCTATAAATAAATAATAATAAATATTATAGGACATTCTTACACAGATTGACTAAGTCCAACGGTAAGCCCAAGGAGGCTTGTGCTATGGGTACTCAGACAACGATATATATACCTATAATATATAAATACTTAAATACATAGAAAACACCCATGACTTAGGAACAAATATCTGTGCTCATCACACAAATAAATGCCCTTACCGGGATTCGAACCCAGGACTATCAGCTTCACAGGCAGGGTCACCACCCACTAGGCCAGACCGGTCCTTATAATTTCAAACCGAGTGGCATGTGCCAGATTCTCTACCTACCTATGTAGTATTATTATGAACCGAACGAAAGCGAAGCGCGAGCAAAGCGTCTCCTTTTGATCAGTTTGGGCAAAAATGTTTTCTCACAGGTTGTTCTCCTCTACAGGTCGCATTCTTCACCCGGTTCTCCGAAAAATTTTGAATTTTTGTGAACTGATTCGATAAGGTACACATTAGGATTTTTTTGTCAATACATTTTTGTATTAATTTTTAATTGCGGATCCATTGGGGTTCATGAGGTAGCTCACAGAACCACTAAATTTGATAGCCAACATATTTTTTTACTCTATAAATGATTTTCCGATTGATAAGTAAATGTACCTAGTACCCATCGAGGGGTCCCTTTGTTTGACATAATTATTGAAAGTCATAATGTAAATGATTGTCATATTATAATTAGTCATAATTCTGAAACCGTTAACTTTTCAGGATTTTCCTCAGGTTATCCTATAGATAGGTTAGGTTAGGTTTGTTTTATGGCAATCCTGAAAAGTTACGCGTTTCTGAGAAAAACCAAATTATGACTAACGAAAATGTTGACAAACAATACATTATGACTTAAAACTATATGGGAAATAATACCTATAGAGACCCATCGATCGATCGACGCCGATGGGCTACCCGACCTTTACTCTAAATTACCATTTTCAAGTGGATTGGCCAAAAAGCAACACAAAAAACTCTATACCTACCGTATTCTGTACCCGTAGTGTAAATTTCATTCGATACCGTGACGTGATGTACGCGTTTGCGTTAAGTGTAATTTTGTATGGGATAAGTTTCCAAAACGTCCCGCTTGGCGCGCTGTTCAAAATCCCATACAAAAATAACGCAAACGCGAACGCTAGGGGTTCTGCCGGTCTCCAAGGTGACAATAGCTATCGCTTCGACATCGAAACGCTTTGTGTCTCTTTATCACTCTTCCATATTAGTGTGACAGTAATAGTTGCGTTTCGATCGCTACGGAGCGTAAGCGATTTAGCATGTTGGCTACGCGGCGGTCTCTCGACTGTCATTTAGTTCTCAATGGCCTTAAAGGACCCTTTATGTGGCCACGTACTGCTATAATGGGCTGCTTTATCGAATCACAGGCACTTGATATGGGAACTATGCTGTTAAATTTGAACACATTATTTATAATTTTATATCTAATCAAATTTAATCGAATATAATTCAGATTTAAATATTGTTCAATCTGAATAGGCCTCAATGT
The DNA here is from genome assembly GCF_947568885.1 of Cydia strobilella. Classification (NCBI taxonomy): domain Eukaryota; kingdom Metazoa; phylum Arthropoda; class Insecta; order Lepidoptera; family Tortricidae; genus Cydia; species Cydia strobilella. The sequence continues at coordinate 1,461,867 of NC_086046.1, read as the reverse complement.
GTACGAGATGGAAGACTGATAAACAGATTTGTTTTAAATTCAACTGCTTGTCGTTACCAGCCCTCCGAACTTCAATAGCAATCCAACAAAGAATTCATATATCTACTTGTATAAGGGTAGATGAAGTAATATAACTGAACATTTTTCCTTTTCCACACTTGCTTAGGGATATAAGGCGTAAAACATACGGGGCGGTAAGATGCCGCAAATCGCTAAATCGATACAATATTTCGAGTCATTGCTGTTTGGGTTGCATTCACTCATTGATTTCTTCATTCATTCATTCATTTAATCATCTTCTTCAGTCCGTCCCTCAATGCTGAGGATCGTGACATCATGTCCTTCTGTTGAAGATCAGGTTCCTCCATAGGCTTCTATTCTTCGCCAAGCGCATGGCCTCGTGCAGTTTTAATTGCATAAGTGCAGTGATTTGAGCACACCATCTAGTAGGAGGAGGGCCCTGAGGTCTGGTGCCTTCAACTTTACCCGTAATTATAACATTCTCCAGGCTATCCGAGGAGCGACGTAAGAGGTGTCCAAAGTAAATGAGTATTAGGTCCTGGCATATTGTTGACAACCGGCGTTTTATGCGTAGCTCTTCCCATATGGACTGATTAGTACGCCACTTACGTCATTTATTCATAGGCGACGGTAAATAATTCAGGCAATTCATCTGTTCGGTCGCCTCCGCAACGGACAAATAGGGCCCATTGAATATTACTAACGTATAGAATCGGCACAGAGAACCAGGATTTTGCGCCATGAGTTGCTGCCGTTTTGGCATCAAACCATAGAAGCGGAGCGTCTCGCGACCTAAACGCGTAAGCGCCATGAATTTTACGGCGCTTACGACGTTTTGGTCGCGTGGTACAGGTTCTGATTGCGACAATTTCATTGTTTGGTATGTATTATGTATGTCGTCTTTATAGTAAAGCCCGGTTCACATTTGTCTGACGTGTCGTGTTGTGTTGTGTTGTGTTGTGTCGTGACGCATATCGGTTTCATACATTTAATATGGTTGCGTTCACATTTGTCTGACGCAGCCTGCATCAGACAAATGACACGACACGTCAGACAAATGTGAACCGGGCTTAATAATAACTCAGTGATAGGGCCAGGCCCTATAGTAGCGATGCGCGGAGCGCTGCGGCCCGTATGTTTTCCGCCTACAAACAGAATGCTTCATTTTGTCCTGTATTCGAGAAACCGGTCCTATTCAAACGAAACGAAATGAGGCCCATGATTAAATATGTTTTATTTGCTCGAAATTCCTACTTGGGTCCTAAACGAGCGCATTCAATTTTAGTGAAAAAAAAAATTAACTATTGGAAAGCGAGATGTAAATCCATACTTAATATTACAAATGCGAAAGTGTGGCTGTCTGTCTGTCTGTTACATCTCTACGCTTAAACCGCTGAACCGATTTAGTTGAAATTCAGTATAGAGATAGTTTGAGTCCCGGGGATGGACATAGGGTAGTTTTTATCCCAGAAGTCATCTTTTAGGGGGGTGAAAAGGGGAGTGGAAGTTTGTATGGAGAATCGATGAAAAGCAGATTGTAATAAAAATAAGCTATCCAAATTACAAACTCCACACAGACGAAGTCGCGGGCAAAAGCTAGTTATCTCATATATTGGTTACCTAGTAAAAGTATTGACGCGACTTGAAGTCATACACACAGCATCACAATTATGCATACACATAGTATATACAAGTAGTTATAGATATAAAACCGAGCGACCAGGGGTAAGAGAAAGACATATTCATGTATTGACAGTTTCATGTATGGCAGCATAATCCTGTTTCTCTTTCACTCTTATAAATTTCGGTATTTCGCCATCGCCTCCGTGCTATGATGCCATAACCCGACCATGAAAAAATGCCCGGTCGGTGATAAAGACAAAAAGCATGGCACTATTTTCTCTTTCCTCTTATAGGAATCGCAATAAGACTATCTTTCTCTATCAAAGTGTCAGGCTCTTGCAATTATGTAATTCTTTTTATGTAATAGGAAGCAAACGAGCAGACGAGCCGCCTGATGGGAAGCATTCATCGCCGCCCATGGACATAAGCAACACCAGAGGAGCCACTTATGCGTTGCCCACCTTTGAGAACCCAAAATACCTGCTTCTTGAAGAACCCCATGTCATAGCGCAAGGGAAACACCTCAGAAGGTAGCTCATTCCACAACTTGCACGTTCTGGGCAAAAACTGGTTTTTGGTTTGCCAAGTGTCAAGAAAATGAGGATGAGCTTTGTTTCTTTGGCGGGAGGTGCGGTGGTAAAAACGTGACGGTGGCACCAGATCAAAAAGTTCTTCAGAACATTCCCCATTGTACAGACGGTAGAACAAGCACAGAGAGCCAACGTAGCTCCGAAGGCTAAGAGGTTCCAAACCGACTGTGAGATCGGGATCGCCAACAATACGAACTGCCCGACGTTGGATGGAGTCAAGTGGAAGAAGTTGGTATTTCGGTGCTCCGGTGATGTGTCTAAAATTATGTAATGTCAGCAAAACATACCACTCAAACTATTTATAGTTTTGCTGACGGTGCCTTGTCCATTATCTGTATTAAATGACTGTATTACATTTAGACTTGTAAGACGTTTCCGTGTCAAGACCCTTGTTATACCGGTTATACGAGTATTATAGTTTTTGCCCCCAATAAATTTAATCTGCCTGCTTTGAATATTATGTATATCAGACTCGCTGATGTCTAAAAATAGTTCTGTGTTGCTTTGACCGTTCGAAATTGAACGTTCTATTGTATCTTGTGTGCTATTTTAGGTTTATAGACATAATTTTGAATATTTCAAATAAAGTATATATACACTTTTCTCAAAGAAAATATAATATGTCTGTACTACGTGACTGTTGAAAACAAAGTCCTTCAGTATTAAGAATAAGAATAAGAATAAGATCTTTCTTGCTTTTTCGTATATGGTAATAATGGTGGTGGTGGTATGGTGGTGGTTTTTGGTATATGGTATATGGTGTAATGGCGCGAGCGAGACGCACGGGCAAATTATAGCAAAATGATATAATATTGATGTAAAAAGGTCAATTCGTATTTGACTCCAGATCTGTAGAGTGTAGGTGTGTGACGTAAGTGTTTTTTTAGGATCTCGAGGGGATGTGTATTTTATACTACGCGTGCTTAATAAATTAACGAATGTCTTGCTCAAAAATTGTTACTTAGCTATTCCCTTTCTAAGGTTAATAAGATGGCAGAAAGACAGTTAGACATTTATATTTGCAAGCTCCAAAAATGTATAGAGAAAATGTAGTGAATACCTAATACTGGGAAACCAGCTGCAAGACAAAAACATGAGTTTAGGTAGAGGGAGAGATTCAGTAGACGCCTCAAACTTTCTGCTATTGCCTCTCTCTTTGCTATCATCAACATACAGCATCATATCAGCCCTCTATCGCCCACTGCTGAGCATAGGCTTTATTGGTAAAATTTGCTTTTACCAATAAAGTTCTGTATTCTGTATTCTGTATAGGCCTCTCTTCCAGTACGCCACTTGTCCCGGTCCTGAGCTATATCATCCAGAAGTGACCCGCAATCTTCCGGATGTCGTCCACCCAACGAGCCAACGTACGCCAGGGGCTTCTATCATTCGAAAGCGGCCACCATTCCGTTAACATTTTAGTCTACCTACCATCACTCTGCCTAGCAACATGTCCCGCCCAACTCCATTTTAGTTTGGTAATGCTATAAGAAACAATAAATCTTCTTCTTCTTTATTTTCCATGCCCTAACGGACGTCGGCGACCAGCTTTGGTATCTCACTCCTGCTCTTAGCCATTCTTGCCAGTATGGCTGCGTTATCCACGTTCGTCCATTTTTTAGGGTTCCGTACACAAAGGGTAGAAACGGGACCCTATTACTAAGACTCCACTGTCCGTCTGTCTGTCTGTCACCACTGTCACCAGGCTGTACCTCACGAACCGTGATAGCTAGACAGTTGAAATTTTCACAGATGATGTCGTATTTCTGTTGCCGATATCGCTGTAACAAGAAATACTAAAAAGTACGGAATCCTCGGTGGGCGAGTCCGACTCGCACTTATCCGGTTTTTTTAATGGTGTCAAGCCAGGTAACCGTCTTTCTTCCCCTTCCCATCTTGTTATCTATTTTTCCTTCCATTATATCGGAATGTAATATAATGGCACAGTTTGGAACCTGGTTGTAAACGATTTGATAACAAAACTAAACAACAAACATTTTATGACCATAGGGTACGCAGATGACTTAGTAATACTAATCAGCGGCCTAGTAATAAACACACTGTGCGATCTCACACAGACAGCACTGAAGATAGTAGAGAAATGGTGCAAGGAGAATGACCTATCGGTAAACCCAAAAAAGACCGACACAATTCTCTTCACCCATAAACGAAAACTGGGTACATACGAAATGCCAACACTTTTTGGCACAAAACTGACACTTTCAAAGGATGTAAAGTACCTAGGCATAATCCTGGACGATAAACTGAACTGGAACAAACACCTGGACAACAAACTGAACAAAGCAACAGTAGCCTTTTGGCAATGCCGGAGGATGGTAGGCAAAAGATGGGGACTTGCCCCTCACATTATACTATGTCTGTACAAAATGGTAATAATGCCAATGATCAGCTACGGCGCGGTTGTATGGTGGCCCCGCACCCAGCTAACCACAGTAATAGACAAACTAAATAAAACACAAAGACTAGCATGTGTGGCTGCAACGGGCTGCATGAGAACTACTCCGACTGCAGCTCTAGAAATAATGCTAGGACTCCTGCCACTACACATGTACATACAGAAAGAAGCGGCTGCCACAGCTCTTCGTTTGAAGAATCTAAACCTATGGACATCTTTCAGCTCATCGCACAAGAAGATCTATGAAAATACGATCTCAAAAATGCCCATGCTGGAAGCGCCTATCGACAAAATACCAAAAACTATGATCTTCTGGAAAGATTACGCCATATCCTTAACAGAAGATCCGAAAGAAGGACTAAACCAAACAAACCTAAGAATATTCACAGATGGCTCAAAAACAAACGAAGGGACAGGATGTGGTGTCTTCTCAGAGGACCTGAACATTCACATCACAAAACCCCTTGGTGAACACAATACGGTATTCCAAGCTGAATGTGTAGGAATAATAGAAGCTTGCAATGCTATTACAAGACGACAAGTGAAACACGAAACCATACTAATACTGTCAGACAGTAAATCGGTACTACAAGCGCTATGCAGCGACAAACTTACCTCAGAGCTTATACTTGAATGCCATCGGAGCCTCACTGAAGTGAGCAAAGAAGGCAACAAAGTAAGAGTACAATGGATAAAGGGGCATAGTGGATCAAGAGGAAACGATGCAGCGGATGAACTGGCCAGGAAAGGTTCAGAAACACCGGCATATGGACCCGAGCCAATTATGCCTCTACCAATATCCTACATACACAACCAGCTAGAACAACATCACAGACAACTGCACAACAAGTACTGGAATGAAATGAAGACATGCAGGCAAACCAAAGAAATTCTACCGGAACTGAACCACAAACTTACCAAAATATTACTGAAAACACCAAGAAGCCAACTACGTAAAATAGTAGGATTAATAACAGGACATAACACACTAAACAAACACCTACATATTATGGGTAAAACGGACAGCCCCATGTGCAGAGCGTGCATGGCAGAAGAAGAAACAACAAAACATATTCTCCTAGACTGTAAACAGGTAGAAGTATATAGGAGCAAATACCTAGGAAATCCATGCACACTAAAGGAAGCTACTAGCAACCTGAAGACCTTGCTAGGCTTCGTGGAGGAGCTGGGGTGGTTAGAGTAGCGCTACCTCGTTTCACGCAAAATAGGCACATTGGATGTCGAGTTGCGGAAAATGCCCAGCAAAACTAACTAACTAACTAACTAATGGCACAGTTTATTCCTTTCCCATAAGTATTTTGTAACAAGATGTTTTCCACATTACAATCAGAATAATACGCGTGAGGGCGGTGAGTTGGATTATGGATTTCGTGACACCTGTCTTGAGATTCCGACCCTCCCGGGATATTTGCTGAGATGCTGAAGGGACGAATTTACGGGTATTTTATTGCGCAGACGCGAGGGAAAAGCGAGGGCGTTTCATTGGACAAATCAGATCACAGACAGACAATTTGTAACTTTAAGCGTCATTTCAGAGTCCGAGTTTAATGTAATAGCGCGTTCCGGGTGATTGTGGGACTGCCTCGCTTCTGTAGCGCATCAGGAATGTTTGCGGAGGCACTACAAGGTTAAAACTCGCTCAACGTGCCGCTGGTAGTGCATGACGGGGAAAGCTCAAGACCTGGAACACCTGAAGTGCTGCTGATTGCAAAGGGTCAGGGATAACACTCGCTCAACGTGTCGTTGGTAGTGTATGATGGAGACAGCTCAAGACCTGGAACACCTGGAACACCTGGAGTGCTGCTGGATGCATCGGATGAGGGGTAAAACTCCTTTAATCTGAAGTTGGTAGAGTATTGCTGTAGTCAGGTTAAGTTCTTCAAGACCTGGAACTCCTGGAGGGCTGTCAGATGAAGCAGGCGCCTGACTAGAGCTACCACACATTTAACGTGCAGTAGGTTCTGTTTGCTGTAATCAAGTTGAGTTCTCCAAGACCTGGAACACCTGGAGGTGACTTCCCACGCGACCATTGGCGCCTGCAAGACTTTGCTGAACAAGTTTCTGCTGGAGACGCTGCTGATGGGAGACCAGGCCTACTACAAGCTGAATATTCAGCAGGTAAAATTTAGGTGGTGAAAAGGGGGTGGAAGTTTGTATTTTTTTTTTTTTTCAATTTATTTAGGTAAACAAACAATCACTACACGGGAAACTTAAATATAGTAGTTTTAACACTATTTACAGTATGTGTGACCAACACCGTTCACCACTTAATAAATACAAAAATTTTGATTATTCGGAGCTTATATACAACTGGAGCTTAAGGCTCCGGGAGACATTGATAAAAGAAAATATAAGTATTATTAATACATTATAAATTCATGAAGAAGATAAGAAAAAAAAAATCCTTAACGCTAACCAGTTAACAGTGAAGTGCATGCAGTATTACGTTATATAAAAAAAATAGGTACTAACTTACGTTTTATATATGTATATAGATATTACATTTAGTTACTATCTCTAAGTACATCTATTACAAGCTTTTTGTATACACCAGTACTGCAGCCAAAAATATCCACATGGTTAAAATGTGTGTTATAAGTATGGACGAGCCTGCGAAGAGGAGCGCGCTCACCGGCGTGGGTGCGGCAGCGGCCGGTTACGAACAGCCGGTGCGGGCGCGCCTCTCGCTGTATACTACGGGTGGGCACTTTATAACTGAGCTTATTATTAAGGGCAACACAATCATAGTGGTTGTTGCAGAGACCGTACAGTACCATAGCCTCGAGTAACATTCGCCTGGAACTTAAATCTAACAGATCATATTTTTTTAGTAACTGCTGGTAAGATAATCTATGTTTGTAGCATCGAAAGTGCATAGTATTTAAGTTTTTTTTTTTTTGGACTGTTTCGAGAGCCTGTGAGTATTTACTATAGTAGGGGTTCCAAATTGTGACAGCGTGTTCTAAGTGGCAGCGAATTAGGGACTTAAATAATTGCAAATAAGTATTCGGTCGTCGAAATTCAGTACTAGACCGCATAACGAAACCGTACATCTTGAATGCTTTACTTATTATGCTATTTATGTGTAAGTCAAGGTGCAGCTTTGAGTCAAGTGTGATTCCAAGGTCCCTTATAGATTCAACTATTGCAAGATTTGCGTTACATAAGATGTACGAGCTATTTATAATTAATCTTTTTTTGGTAAATTTTATAAGTTTGCATTTATCAAGGTTTAACTCAAGTTTATTTGCAGCACAATAGTCTGAGAAGCAGTCAAGATCCTGTTGAAATTTATTACAATCGTTTTCGTCATAGATTGTATGATATATTTTTAAATCGTCAGCGTATAAAAGGATGTTACAAAATTTAAAACATGTACCAATATCATTTATAAATAGTGTGAATAATAAGGGACCCAAATTTTGTATGGGGAAACAATAATTTTTGATTGGTTAAAAAATAAGCTACCCAATTTACTAATTCCGCGCAGACAAAGTCGCAGGCAAAGGCTAGGATTATTACAAAAATAGACCTAAAACTGACGGTTTCAAGAAATATTTTAGAATTTAAAGACTATTTAGATCAGTACGGTTTCACTCACTATTATTTTTAGTCGCTTTTGGCGACATGTTTCGGATTCGGGAATCCTTCCTCAGGCACGAGTATCCGCGGCGGCTGTAAGTCGTGCACTGCCCGCGCCGCCCGCCTCCCGCCTCGTCGCTCGCGCCTACGTGCCTGAGGAAGCATTCCCGATGAATCCGAAACATGTCGCCAAAAGCGACTAAAAATAATAGTGAGTGAAACTGGTGAAACCGTACTTATCTAAATATTTTGAAATATGTCTCACGATAGTTTAATTTCGATTTATTTAAAGACTATTTTTAATGACTTGGTCCATAGAAAATATGTGCGGGTGATGCCCAGCATGTGTCCTCACAATGGCGACGGCGCGTGCCGAATCCACTACAAGACGCTGTGCTAGATTAACGGGGGTTATCTTTTATTACTTTCTCTCTCTAACTCACGTTCTCTAGTTTGTTGATGTTCAAATATTCAAATTAAATGTTCAAATTATAATAAGTACCTGGAAGACCGAGCTTTGCTCGGAAAACATATAAAAACTCAAAAATGCGCATTTTCCCAGATATAAGACCTAGCTAGGTCGATTTTTCGCCCCTGAAAACCCCCATATAGCAACTTTCATCGAAATCGTTAGAACCGTTTCCGAGATCCCCGAAATATATAAATATATATACTTACAAGAAAATATATTAGATATATTTCTTCTTCTTCTGTTAACACTAAGTAGCCAAATCAAAAAATTATTATAAAAAAAATCACGACCAAAATTGATGTCCAAAAGCACTTCCAGAAAAAAATCCCGCACGTGTCCCCACGTCTCCACTTCGTCTGGCATTTGTTGATGTACCATCGCCCACACTGTCAACTGTCAATCGGTAAACCAAACCTTATTACAAATGGCGTAAGGTCCTCGGATGGACAGTTAAGTGTTGCTGGTTGGACGATTGTCTTGGTTTCGTTAGACGACCTTCTATACGTCTATTACACTTATCCTGTTTCAGCTACAACAATAAACAGCTTCGCAGGCCAGGCGAAGATAATTAGCGGGGCATTAATGGCGCCGTCTTAAACAGCGGCGTGAAGGCATGGCTGAGTAACAGCGGGGAATGTAATACCGCTCAAGGCGCAAGAGCCGCTGGTAGAGACCGGAAGAGTCACGCTCAGCAAGAAATCCAAAAATGCATCAGTATGAAACATAATTGAAGGGAGAGTTGAGGCAAGGAAATGGAGGGTGAGACCAAGGAGAACATACATAGATCAAGTAAAGGAAAAACTCAACGTGGTGTCGTGTCAGGCTGTCAAGGAGAAGGCATAGGAACTCTTAAATATATGATGATGAATTAAAAGTACAGTCATAACGAAATAAGTACCAAACAAAAATTATAATGACTAAAATTTGAAGAAGAATATAGGCTTCATTCAATTTTATTATTACAGAAGAATTTATTAGCCGTTTTCAATCTTAAAAGTGTAGGCTTCTTCCTTTTTTTCCGCTTTGAAGCGTCATAATAGTGACACTAAAAAGCGGAAAAAACTCACTATTAGACAGGGCCAGAACAAATTCTCTTTCAAGCGCATGTTGCGCAAGCATCTGTTTGAGAAAGTTCAAATGTCGTCCTCATAATGTTTCACAATGGATATATATTTATGTATGTATATTTTTTTATTTATGTATTATATTATTTATGTATGTACAATATTATATAGTTTTGTGTTATTTTTTTTCCATTTTATTCTAACAGTATTCTGACCCTGCACCAACTAGATCCTTCGGTTTAGCCGATGGTTGACTGGTAGAGAATGCCTTCTGGCATTAAGTCCGCCATTTGTACTCTTCATGTATTGTGCAAAAAAGTTTAAATAAATAAAATAAATAAATAATAGTTAATTTTATAAGCTCACGGCGTGCCTACGGCCTTTTAGTGAATATTCGGGTCTGACATTTATTTTTATTTATCTACGCAAAACTATATCTTTAACTGTGACAGTTTTGATGACGAAAATATATCAGGTTGAGTTCAGTTTTCTCATATGCCAAGTACATGAGTCTCTATGGTAGAACACTTCCTCTAGCAGTAACGCCGCACCCTAGATCGATTCTCTCTGAGCAGATCAGCTGCATCTGACAGCAATGTGTAGATTAGCTACTGTCTCGCGCTATATGCGCTTAAGAAAATAAATAAATAATAAATATTATAGGACATTCTTACACAGTTTGACTAAGTCCCACGGTAAGCCCAAGGAGGCTTGTGTTATGGGTACTCAGACAACGATATATATAATATATAAATACTTAAATACATAGAAAACACCCATGACTCAAGAACAAGTATCTGTACTCATCACACAAATAAATGCCCTTACCGGGATTCGAACCCAGGACCATCGGCTTCACAGGCAGGGTCACCAACTAGGCCAGACCGGTCGTCAAAATAGACCACTATTTACATTATTAGATTATGACATGACGATTCTAGGTTGCATGCTAAAAATGTTCTGGAGATAAATTCAGATACAGATAAGGATTTTTTTTACCTGAGTTCGTTGCGCTCACATGTTGGGGAAAATTTTGGGAAATGTTAAAAAGGCTTCTCCAGGCAGAACAATGTTTAAATTCAAATTTAATTTGTGTCATGTAGGTGCACTAATATATTATATTATAACAAATAGAAATTACATTAATTATTGTCAATTAAACTTATGCTAATACGAAATACAACTTAAAACTAAAAGGCGCACTTGTCAAATTCAGTAAAAGACAACTCGACTACCACTAGTTTGACTGTGACATATTCGCTAGCGTGAATGTAACTTTCTTTCTATGCATATCTCGTACTCGCATGTTTGTATGAGCAAGATGTATAGAAAGTAAGTTACGCAGACGATAGCGAATATGTCAGTTTGACACTGCTGAGGCAGTCGTGGTGGCTATTGTTTCCTCCATGGAGACTATATAAATGAGCCAAATCTCTATACATGAAAAGTGTCCATCAAAAAACAGTAATCAGGCGGCGCCACCATACACCGAAATACTACCAAAAACAACCTACGTAATTTGGTCGGGTTATTTGTTGCCTTATATGGTTCATGTTATACTCATGTCCCAGAGCCTAACTAGCGCCACCGGAGAGATTAGGAACTATTATTTAAAGCTGAAAGCGGTCACTTTTGCAACAATTCTGCTATAAGAGATTGGCATCCTTTCTATACCATCCATAGTTTCCTCTACCATGTTGCCATGGTTACGTACTCTGAAGTATTTCAACTATCTGCCCAAAACAACTTAGGTAGGTACACACACATTGATTAGCAAACAGAAATGTCGAGCGCACATAGCACGATTTTCGTACAGTACCCGGCGATAAATATTAGAAAGAGGCACTAACTATACGCTGCTTACGACGATTTCCGAATACAGGCGAAAGTTCATCAATCATCGTATTTATTGTGTCGAATCCGATGTCATTCGCGTTTTTCGCTCTACTTGTATTGGCGCGAGCGAATCGCACAGGCGAATTATAACATTTAGATATCAAAATGTAACTTTGAATTGGCCTCCTCTTTTTTAAAAGACCGATGTGTAATATTTATGACTAGGTACTGTACTAACTATGTCGTATTCAACTCAGCCCCGGACTTAGTCGCTATTAGCCCGGAGTCACCTGAGTTGATTTGGTTAGAAGGTCAAACCATGCTGTTCTACCTTAGAGATGGACAGGGGCGTCATAAGCGGCGCATAAAATATCATGTCGACTCATGCCACCGTGGCTCGGGTGGCCCAGAGGTTTGGCCGCGATAGCAGATGACGCTGGTTCGATTCCAGCCCTGGACACTGGAGGCCTTGGTCACTTTTTCTTCGTATATGATATTTATTTCGATTTATATTCGCCAAGTGGCAATAGTAAGCTTCGCGGTGTTAACTAGCTGGAACGTATTAACGTCATTACCACACCCTTCCCATATTCGTCACTTTGACACCAGCCAATTAACGTTTAACTGATCCTAATTGCTCGCAGATACGCGTAAAGTGATCAAAGTAAGTTTGATCCGTAATTTGATGCTTCGTCGACATCACGACTTTCACATATTAGCACAATCGGATTGGGACTAACCTCGAAATCTCTAGAACAGTCCTGAAATTTGGTGTATATGTTAATTAAAGGTATATTTTCCATGTCCAGACTATTTGACATTTGGGGACCTCAAGTAACCGCCACCATCTTGAAAAATGTGTACAAGCTTGGAGAAATTTTGAATTTTACTCGGAAACTAAGTTCTCTATGACAATATGATGTAAGGCAACATTAAAGCCAATTAAATTCTATACAAAAAAGTATTGTTCACTTTTGCGAAAAAAATACATGTTCTTAGAAAAAATACTTGCTGAATCCAGAATTAGCGGCTATACCCTTTCAGGGGACATTTTCTTAAAGTTGGAGGAATATGAATCACACTTTTGTCTATACATTTGTATGTGATCTACCCCAATATTAACATTTTACTCAACTATAAGTAGGGTTATGGGTTTAAGTACTGATGATTCAGTAATCAGTACACCCTGTAGTTAAGGATACTGGACGGATTTTTTTAAATGACGTATCGGTAGATTTCTTTTGCCCTTCACGACCTGTTTACACTTGTTTTATTAAAGAAAAATCAAAACACTTCTTACATCATATTATCATAGAGAACTTACATTCTGAGTATAATGCAAATTTCTCCAACTTTGTACTAATTTTCTAAGATGGTGGCGGTTCCTCGAGGCTCCCAAATGTCAAATAATGTGGACATGAAAAAGAGACCTTTAATTAACATACATACCACACATTGTAACTATTGTAATTGTCTCTGTTTGGCCCTATGGTTGACTAGTAGAGAATGCCATTTGGCATTAAGTCCGCCATTTGTACATTGTTGTATATATTTTGTACAATAAAGTTTAAATAAATACCAAATTTCAGGACTCTTCTAGAGATTTCGAGGTTACTCCTAATCCGATTGTGCTATATCGTTCAGCGCATTAAATAGATTGAGCTCAATTTTCTCAAGTGTTAGCTGGGTTATAAAATATCGTTCAGTGATCTCTGATTAGTGCATTACGGTTCCGTTAGAACATTAGACTACAGGTACCAGAATTATAAGCTGAAATAAATGTCATATAAGAAGGAAAAAATTACCAAAGCCTCCAGTGTCCAGAGCTGTAATCGAACCAGCGTCCCCCGTATACCGGACAGATGCCTGAACCGCTCCGCTATCCGGTCACGGTGGCACGGGTCGAAATTTCCAAGTATATGACACTTTCCTGAAGGCTTGTGGCGCCCCGGCTTTTATTTCAGTTTATAGTTTAAATAGTAGTGTCTACTTGAAAAAACACAAATTAAAATATTTTCATAGAAAATAATTTAATTTGTTCTTAGAGTATACCAGAATTACTGCTGCAGGTAGGCTGCTGGTACTAGGTACCTGTTAGGGTCCTACAGGGACGTATAAATAAAATCGCGGACTGTATCAAAATAGGCTGGTTTATTCCGCCTTAATTACAACCAGAAATCCAGGCCAAACAATTATAAAAACTAATTTGTTACTCGTCCGTTGCCGGCGAGGTAGGTAGATGAGAGTGTGGGTCGCGCGTCGCTCGCGGCCTGCCGCCCGCCTCCGCGCGTCTCCTCCCGTGCGTATGTCCAGTGCTTAACATGCTGCCCGGGTTGAAGTCTTCCTCCACAGTACCTTACCGCTATACCATAATCCAATTAAGAATTCGTATAGGAGGTGCAAGCACACATAGCTCGCCCTTAGAGTTGGTCAAAGCCTTTCAAAGATAGCAAACATCAGGGAATTTGGGACGGGTACCGCCGTGGCCGGGTGGTCTAGTGGTCAGGACGTTAGTCGCGTAAGCTGAAGACGCGTTCGATTCCCGCCTCGGCCACCGGTGGACTTGGTCACATTTTCTTTAGTGTGTGATATCTATTTCAGTTTATAATTTAAATATAGTAGTGTGACTGCGACCGGCCAAGTGCGAGTCGGACTCGCGTTCCAAGGGTTCCGTACATTACACAATTTAAACAATGTATTTTTTATATGAAACGTGAGTGAAATGTTTTTCTGCACTTTTCTAATAGGTTTTCCTGTAATCTATAGGCAAATATCTATTTAGTGTATTTTTTTCAAAATTTTAGACCCAGTAGTTTCGGAGATAAAGGGGAGAATGGTAATTTTTTGCCTATTTTCTTGAATAACTTCTAAGCTATTAATACTAAAATTATTAAAAAAATATATTTGAGATCCTCATAATGTGCTCTTTCATTTGATATGTAACAAGATATAGTTTGAAAAACTTTTTAATTTTCTAATTTACCCCCCCAAAAGTGGCCCCTATGATTAAAATTAATTTGTTTACGTTACATGTCCGTCTTTGGGTTACAAACTTACATATGTGTACCAAATTTCAACTTAATTGGTCCAGTAGTTTCGGAGAAAATAGGCTGTGACAGACGGACAGACAGACAGACAGACGCACGAGTGATCCTATAAGGGTTCCGTTTTTTCCTTTTGAGGTTCGGAACCCTAAAAACAAATGAAAATATTTTCATAAAATAATTTTATTTGTACCGTTTAAAAGAGAACAATTGAAAAATGATACTGTAAGAATGTGGATTGTTCTCGGAAACAAGACATGTTTATTTAATTGAAACCCGAATTTCTCCTGAATTCCAAATTGACGAACTTTTCACAAACGAAGAAGAATTCTTCACAATCTTGCTTCGCATCGTATTTCCGTGTTATTTCTCCTTTAAGGAAAAGACTGATGAAAGTACATTTATAAATAGGTACAAACAGTCTAATAAATAAATAAGACTGACAACCCCCAGACTACGCAGAGAGAATAGTCAATGTTGTGGAAGACATACATATTATGTTGAATAACTACATTTGCGTATGAAACGGCTTAGTTGCTATTTACTTACTCAATGGCGCAGCCGCGACACGAGTAAACGCCAGTTGTCTCGATCCTGCCGATCCTGCGCAGTCTCCCGCCAGTTATCGGCTTGAAGATCACGCAAGTCCGCTTCAAGTGGCTTCAACCACATCGCCCCAACGATACTTACCCCTACCGATACCTAGTTGCTATTTTCTATTCATAATTTCCAAACGTAAATGCTAAATGGGACTTGACTGACCGCAGAATCGCAAAAGTAGATTTGGATAAATAAAGCATTTTAAAGCCCTAGAAAAGGTTCTATATTAAAACTAGATGGCGCCATTTAATAAGAATATGCCTGTTTTTAGTATTTATTTTTAAATTAGGTTTTTTAGTTTTAGTTAGTTTATTTTAATGGTAGTTTTAGTTTGATATATATTATTAGTTTATAATTATTATGTTATTTAAGTTTTTGTTTAATAAACTATTATCTGTGTTTAAATATACAGAATATGCCTAAAATTCGTTTATTATACTTTAATTGTACTATAAAGCTAACATGGGAAAATAGTAAAAAGGCACGCAAGGAACTCGGTGTTGTATGGAGATTGTTCGTCTTGATTATTTATTAGTCTCTGGTACAACCTACAGAATTATGTGCTATCCGATTGAGCACCTATATCCGACAGCCCTTTGTGATTAATTGAGAGTGAATCTAGATTATTTCGCGCCATTTACCTAGGTCCTAAATTGGTAATTTATTTAATACAATAATAACAAGAGATGGGCAAATGTCCATCGCAATCCAGCGTGGGAATGCCGCCTGCGTGATGGGCACCTTGCATAGGGGGCAAAATTTAGAGTCCTTTCACGTAAGTATTAAATTTTGAAGTTTATTTTCACATTAGTTATATCAAAGATAGATATAACTCCGTAATAGATGGATACAGTCTAAGGAAACGTGCCTCGAAAATCACGAAAATTTGATTCTCGATCAGATGTCGCTACTACCTTTGGCCTACTCTCGTATAGAGGGCGTTGGCGGTTTCGTTTGTTATTTAACAATTTTAACGCATATCAGTGAAAGAACATGGGTCAAAATAATAATAAAAAAATGCAAATAAAAAAAATCATTAATCCATATTAAAATACATTTTATCGCATTTTTATAAATCTTCATTTTTAGTTTTAAAGTGTATCGATAGATGACAGTGAATTTACTGTGGTTACAAAATTTACTATGACAGTACCGCTCTATAATATTATATCCTCTTTGGTTATATTTTTAACATTAAATGTATTTTGTAATGTCTTCAAGCTTTTTGATAGACGGGCAAACATTATGTTGCCATCTTAAAGTTAAAAATAATTTCTTGCAACGCTAATTTTATGTACACAAGAGGTTTGAATCAATGCACTTTTACAGCTGGGTGTACAAGTGCATGGCCACTTTATGAACGAATTCATTTGCTGTAGGTACTCGTAAAATCGTCGTCAATGGGGTTGGCCGGTCGAAATGTTTAGCAGATGGCGCCATGCAGCTTGCCCTGTCAATCCCTAGAATTGTGTCAAATTATTGTTTTTTAATGCCCTGGATGCCAGCCTTTAAAGTCAAATCTCATAGAAAAAGGGGCAAGCTATGATGGCGCCATCTCTGCAAACCTTTGACAGTTGCCAACCCCATAGAACTTGGAAATAATGTATACAAACCATTTTACCTTCATTACTTCGTAATCTCGCTCTTTAAAAAGACAACCATGACCTTATCAACAGTCTATATACTTAAATACTTTATTTATATAAATTTTTAGTTAAATTAAGTGTTAATTATTTATATTTCAGGGAAAATAACCTTCGTAAAAATGTTAGGTTATGTGTCAAAATTTGTCATATTAGTTTACATTATTCGCAAGTTCTATTGACGACGAGTAACTCGCTATACTTTCTTACCTCTTCTGTGTCACTAAGAACAGTCATGGTACATAGTAGTCTGTGGTACATATAATGGTATATATATGTATATGTATATATATATGTACATACGTGAGATTCAGCAAACCAAAGAGGATATAATAAGATAGAGCGGTACTGTCATAGTAAATTTTGTAATCACTGTAAATTTACTGCCATCTATCGACATACTTTAAAACTAAAAATGAAGATTTATAAAAATACGTTAGAATGTATTTAAATATAGATAAATGTTTTTTTTTTATTTGCATTAATTATTTTTATATGATTTTGACCCATGTTCTTTCACTGATATGCGTTAAAATTATAAATAACAAACGAAACGGTCAACGCCCTCTATACGAGAGTAGGCCAAAGCTTGTGGCGCCATCTGATCGAGAATCAAATTTTCGTGATTTTTGAGGCACGTTTTTTCCTTAGAGTGTGTCCGTCTATTACGGAGTTATATCTTTGAGCAAACTCAGTCAGATATATAAATAAGGTCACCCGCGATTCCATTTATCACAGAAAAAACCAACGCTCCTCTTTCAAAATGCAATCTTCATACCCTTTTACCTTCCTGATACCTTCATAATCATTCATCCCTTAAGGTCTAAAGATATGGCCTCCAAATCTAATATTAAAGCTCCTTCGCAACAGTGAATTCACAATCAGTAGCTATCCTTTACATCGCTCGATTTAGGGCGCGTTTGATAGACCGAAGGGTATTTTAACTAACTCGAAAGATCCTTTTCTGCAACTTTGGAAACAAATCAATACCTTTGTATCATTTTTATTCTGTTTTTTTAAGTAGTCACAGTACTAAATTTAATATAATTCAATTTTGAATCAAGTTTGAAGGCGTGGTGTTCCAGATCTCGAATCAAGTGAATGATTTCGGCATTATTCCGACAAGTAAATCCAACAATTACATGAGACTAAAATATTATATGGTGTTTAAATGTAATAAACCGCATGACATGCAAAACAATACTTAAATGCATGTGAAATGTAACACCGGCTTTTTGTAAATTTGATGTCCTCGACCTCTTTTTACGACAAAAACCTGTTTTTACGACAAAAAAACGAACAATTTGGCATTTTTTCTGCTGCAGTGTTCACTCGCGCGACTGGACTCGGTCTAGTTTAAAATCCGAGCGCAACTAGTTTTATTACTCGCGCTCAAAGATAGATATAACTCCGTAATAGATGTATACAGTCTAAGGAAAAAACGTGCCTCGAAAATCAAGAAAATTTGATTCTCGTTCAGAGGGCGCTACTAGCTTTGGCTTACTGTCGTATAGATGGCGTTGACGGTTTCGTTTGTTATTTAGCAATTTTAACGCATATCAGTGAAAGAACATGGGTCAAAATCATAAAAATAATTAATGCAAATAAAAAAAATCATTTATCCATATTTAATACGTATCGTATATCGTATTTTTATAAATATATATTTTTAGTTTTAAAGTGTGTCGACAGATGGCAGTGAATTTACTGGGGTTACAAAATTTACTATGACAGTACCGCTCTAGTATAAGTTACTCTATGCTCGCGCTAGATCAGTTGTTCTTGTACTTCGGCAGATGGAAATAGTGCGAATGCCGCCTCCCGTGGCATAGTTATGAAGTTATGAACTGGTATTATTTTACTGTGATATCGATGATCGATGATACGCATTGTAGGTAGGTATTGTATGAGTTACGATTTGTCATGAAGGCGTTTTTGTGGAGTTTCAATGTAGCGTGGCGTGGCTGGGAATTGACAGGGAACTTATGAACAAGTCAAACGTGAATGGTGTTAGCTCATCGAACTGAATGGTATTTTATTTAATTTAAATGGATTTGTTGTACAATTTCCATTCTGATATTTAACTTCTCATTCCTTAAATAACGATACTGTTACTTCATAGAGTAACTTATACTAGAGCGGTACTGTCATAGTAAATTTTGTAACCCCAGTAAATTCACTGCCATCTGTCGACACACTTTAAAACTAAAAATGAAGATTTATAAAAATACGATAAAATGTATTTAAATATGGATAAATGAATTATTTTTATTTGCATTAATTATTTTTATGATTTTGACCCATGTTCTTTCACTGATATGCGTTAAAATTGTTAAATAGCAAACGAAACCGTCAACGCCATCTATACGACAGTAGGCCAAAGCTAGTAGCGCCCTCTGAACGAGTATCAAATTTTCTTGATTTTCGAGGCACGTTTTTTCCTTAGACTGTATCCATCTATTACGGATTTATATCTATCTTTGCTTTTACCTAAATTGCTAATTGAAAGTACCCTCAAGAAATACTATAAAAGTTTGTACAATTATACTTTCCTCGTATTCGAAATGAAAAGTAGAGCGTTTAACTCGATTGAAAAGCACCATTTCATTACTTGGTTAACAATCTACTAGAATTTATTCATTTCGCATCGTAACAATAGAAAATCTGTCTTTAGAAAATAGCTTCTATTACGTAAATTTTCAATGAACATCCACGGTCGACTGACGACTATCAGGCCAATTCGAATGTACTTACACTGACATCAAACCGATTAGAGAATGATATTGGAATCATATCAGTTAGCTCATTAGCTGTCATTTGCGCGTATTTTGCTCAGACTTGTCTGCGAGCGAGACGCCCACGCGTATGAACACTAGCTAATACCTATAATTCCAATATGTGATATTTTCCATAAAAAGGGACCTTATTGTCGATGACGCTTACGCCATTATTAAGAGGCCAGTGTCGATTTTAGTCGCAAAAATGTAAAATTGATAGATTTAGTCGATGAAATTGTACACCTTTTGTTACCAAATTGAAATAACAAGTACTGGTTTCTATTAGCATGTCTTCTTATCTTGCCTTTTATCACATCAATTTTTTGAAAACAGACTCACTAAATTAGTAATGATTTTTTTTCTGTAGGACGTTTAGGTAAACGCGCGTAAAGCACTGATTTTGTCGCTCCTATTTGTAAATTTCGTAAAGTTTGGACTGCTAAAAATAGTAAATTTGTATTACACATATTCTGTACTTGACCTTTATCAGATTACATTTTTGTTACATGACTTAGAGTTCGAGGAAATGAAAGTTAAACGAATTCAATTTTCTCCAGAAAGTACTTCAAAACAAGTGTCAATTTCTCTGAAAATCGACTTAATTTCAACGTAATTTTGATACTTAAACAATCTACAACATTTGCAGAAACTATTTTTATACATCAATTTGTATAATTTACCACCATAATTTTTTGATTAATTTTTAAAAACTGCCCCTTCTCTTCATATATTACCGGTGACGCACGCTCGCGACCTCATTATTAAAAGGCAAGATGAGAAAACGTGCTAATAGAAACCAATACTTGTTATTTAGATATTACGTAACAAAACGTGTATAATTTCAACGACTAAATCTATCAATTTTAAATTTTTGCTCCAAAATCGACTACGGCCTCTCGATGCTCCGATATAAATACAATGCCGCGCGACGCTGTGCGGCGTAAGCGCCATCGACAATAAGGTCCCTTTTCATAGAAAATGCCCCATATTATTCTCATTATCTTCCTCGCGTTGTCCCGACATTTTTACACGGCTCATGGGAGCCTGGGGTCCGTTTGGCAACTAATCCCAAGAATTGGCGTAGGCACTAGTTTTAACGAAAGCGACTGCCATCTGACCTTCCAACCCAGAGGGAAAACTAGGCCTTGTTGGGATTAGTCCGGTGTCCTCACAATGTATTCCTTCACCGAAAAGCGACTGGTAAATATCAAATGATATTTCGTACATATATCAGTTCCGAAAAACTCATTGATACGCGCCGGGGTTTGAACCTGTGACCTCCGGATTGCAAGTCGCACGCTTTTACCGTTAGGCCATCAGCGTTTCAATTCCAATGTTATTCTAATATCCGTTTGATGTCAAGTGCACTTTCAAATTGCCCTAAGAATCTTCAAACATTTGCTATTGTGTTTCCTTTTTGTTCCGAGCTTCTGAGAATTTCGTATCGGATTTTACTTTATTAAATGATGAAAGGTTTAAACGGTTGATGTTTAATCTAAAATCTCTTTATTGAATTAGTTTAATAAAACCGTGGATTGCAAAATAGTTTTGGGAAATTTGTTCTTTACCCTTTTAGATGACGTAAGGAAGGGCTTCCAACAAACCACGTACCAAAATCCCTGTTTTTTCATTTTTCAAAAAAAAAATCGCGACCTTGAATTAGGATCCAAAATAAGTCGAGGGTCTTTTAGTGGCCGAAATACTGCCAAAAAATGCAAGAAAACCGCCTGCGCTGCTGGTTCGGCCACGTAACGGCCCTGCAGCGGCGAGCGGCGGCCATAGGACGTGGGAACGAAAGTTCTGATCGTTGTTTCCCGCTCCAACCTATGGCTGCCGCTCGCTGCTGCCGCCGCCGCGCGATGTCGTGGCCGGGCCGTAATGCGCCGAAATGAAGACCAAACCAATGACACGGAGGTAGTGACCATAAAAGCAAAAGAGGCCGCCCACCAACCAGGTGGATTATATTGTATTGTAACTCGACGTTTGGCGCCTATTTTGCGTGACATGGGGGTGGGCTAGTCCTGCCGGCCTAGCTCCTCGAGCAATCCTATCAAACCTTTGATGTTGAGTAGTATCTCGGAGAGGTCTCTCGGGGATCCGAGATGTTTTGCCCTGCATGGGGCCACTCCGCGGCATTCCAGCACTACGTGAGAGGCTGTTACTTCTGTCTCCATGCATCCTCTGCATAGGGGACTGTCTGTGACACCTGTTATAAAAAGATGTTTGTTAAATAGTC
Organism: Cydia strobilella; assembly: GCF_947568885.1. Taxonomy (NCBI): domain Eukaryota; kingdom Metazoa; phylum Arthropoda; class Insecta; order Lepidoptera; family Tortricidae; genus Cydia; species Cydia strobilella. The sequence continues at coordinate 1,439,942 of NC_086046.1, read as the reverse complement.
CATGACCTGTTATGACACTGGTTACCATGCTCAGTCGGGTCTTTCCTAGTTGAAGGAGCACCCTTGAGCTTTCCGTTGATCCCAGGCATGGCTTGTTTGGCCTGTCTGCATCCAGTCTGGTTTAGCCAATGTTCTGTGTGTAGTTTCCCTGTACGTGCCAGCAGTATTGAGCGTACCTTGCTAAACGGTATCGGGAGGATCGGAACCAGGTGCATGCAGACAGTCCAAAAAGATTTGCTGACGACGGACTTAACGCCAGAAATGACGCAAAAAGAGTATCAGGAAGGCTGACCCTGAATAGGGATAAAAGCCAGGCGATTGATTGATATTAACATTTTAGAAAACATTGTTACACAATTTGATGTAGGTATTTTAACCACAGCTACATAATTATGTCTCTTAGTAAAAGTTAAACATATGTTTCATAATGTCAATAACCAGACAAGCAAATGTAGACTACGTTTGTATGGAGAAAGCAGTCATCCACTGCCCACTTACGGGCCAATTCGAACAATGATTTAGATATTCACTAGATAGCAAAGATAGATATAACTCCGTAATAGATGGATACAGTCTAAGGAAAAAACGTGCCCCGAAAACCACGAAAATTTGACTCTCGATCAGAAGGCGCAAGTACCTTTGGCCTACTCTCGTATAGAGGGCGTTGACGGTTTTGATTGTTATTTAACAATTTTAACGCATATCAGTGAAAGAACATGGGTCAAAATCATAAAAATAATTAATGCAAATAAAAAAAACATTCATCCATATTTAAATACATTTTATCGTATTTTTATAAATCTTCATTTTTAGTTTTAAAGTGTGTCAATAGATGGCAGTGAATTTACTGTGATTACAAAATTTACTATGACAGTACCGCTCTATAATATTATATCCTCTTTGCTAGATAGGAAACAGAAACGATAACGAGATATTTAAGAAAGTCATGTCAAAATTGACATTTCCGCAATTCCGAATATCCTCTTGAACGATACTTAATCTTTCTGGTTTAACCCATTGGTTGACTGGTAGAGATGCCTTAAGGCATTAAGTCTGCCTTTTGTATCTTCATGTATTGTGCAATAAAGCGTAAATAAATAAATAATAAATAACGATCTCTTTAAGATTTGCTTAAGATATTATTTAGACATCCAATGGATATCTATGAATATCCCAAAACGTCACAATAATTGTAGCGTGAAATGACAATTGGTTTCTCGAATCGAACTGCAAAAGATAACGACCCGGGTATGTCCATAAACTACGTCCGGACCCGGGTATGTCCTTAAACTATGTCCAAAAGAGAGGTATGGGCACTGCGAATGACATCCGGCTTTGTGTGGTAAAGCACAGGACAGCGGATGTCATTCCAGATCTAGAGCAGAGCCCAACTGGGGAAGTACCTCCACCTTACAGAAAACCGCAGCCAAATAACACTAGACCCTACTCATAGTGTTGTGTTCCTGCCGGTGAGTAAGGTTGCCAGAGGGAGAGGAGTGTTAGGGTCGGCAACGCGCATGTAACTCCTCTGGAGTTGCAGGCGTACATAGGCTACGGAGACTGCTTAACATCAGGCGGCCCGTATGCTTGTTTGCCACCGACGTAGTATAAAAAAATTTAGTTGAGAACTAAACTATAACGTATCTATTAGATCTCGTTTTGTTCTCGTATCTAGCAATTATCACGTTGTTCGAATTGACCGGTTAATGTACTTCATACTGACAAAGTTTCACGCAAAACGGGTTCATGAACGTGTCATGAACCAGCTGTATTGAGTAAATTACCGTTAAAAATGATCAATCCAGAACCTTACGCGACTTTGCGGAAGTTTTTACGCCTTCCCTCTTTTCCTAAAATTATCTGTTATTCAATAAACAATCTTATATCAAAGCTGTTAAGTCCAGATTAGAAGAAAACTTGCAAATGCCTATCAAATTGGAAAGATGTTACAAAAAGACGATGTTTCGTTGTAACTTTAGCAAAGTTTAATCTGCTTTATCTCGCGCATAGCAAAAGCAGTCTTATTACTTAGTATGTAACGTTCACTTTTAATTATATTTATGAAGAAGAAGAATGTTTTATAAAGAGTTGTGAGGATAGGATACTATTTACGAGTTAATGCGTCGTAAACCTAAATTGTCTCGCTGAAATGTTCTCGTAATGTTTTTAAAACAATATTAGGACAATTTTAGATGGAACGTCTATCTAAAATAACGAATTATAAAGATAATTTATGAAGCATAATAAAAAAGAAATTTACAGAGTACAATACGACATTTAAAACTACAAGAATCTTCAAATCTGCGAAGTACTCTTACACAGCGTACTACGTAGGCAAACGCGAACGCGAGGCGAAGCGATGCGCCGCGGGGTGAATCAATCCTTTGATACTTATAGAAGTGTCCTGCGTTGGCGATCTCGTTTTCAAGTGATTTTAAAGGTTTAGGTGTATATGGACCCGGGTATGTCCTGGACCCGAGTATGTCCTTAAACTGCGTCCGGACCCGGATATGTCCTTAAACTACGTCCAAAAGAGAGGTATGGGCACTGTTAATGACATCACGCTTTGTTTGGTAGGGCACAGGACAGCGGATGTCATTCCAGATCTAGAGCAGAGCCCAACTGGGGAAGTACAGTCGCCGTCAGATATATCGGAGGTGCTCAAAAATATCTGAACACGCACTTAACTCCTTAACAATAGAGGCGTGTTCAGATATTTGTGAGCACCTTGGCCGCTCCGATATATATGATGGCGACTGTACCTCCACCTTACAGAAAACCGCAGCCAAATAACACTAGACCCTACTCATAATGTTGTGTTCCTGCCGGTAAGTAAGGTTGCCAGAGCTCAACGAGGGAGAAGAGTGTTAGGGTCGGCAACGCGCGTGTAATATCTCCGGTGTTACAGGCGTCCATAGGCTACGGTAACTGCTTACCATCAGGCGGGCCGTATGCTTGATTGCCACCGACGTGGTATAAAAAAATATCTTGTTACGGTTTTGTGTAACCGTGCGAAGCCGGGGCGGGTCCTAGTCTATTATATTCACCCTATTAAGGCGGTTCCCTGAGCCAGAAGGGGAAAAATCTCCTTATATGATCATGTTTTTCTAAGAGGCGTTGATATTCGTAGACGTGGAAAAAATATATGTAGTTCTTGACTATATTATCTTTAATATCATAGCTTCCGATACACGAATTATGACACTTCGCTCGATATAATTAATTCCCAAAGTAACCTCTAACTCGGACTTTTAATCCAACTTTACTCGGTTATTTATTATGTGATACTATAAACAAAAAAAGAAGAACAAACAATCTTAACTTAAATAGTAATTTCATAGCTTTCGAATTTCGATATTGTAGGGTAACGTTTTTAAAATAAATAAAAATCGACAAAATTCGATCAAAATGGACACATGGCGCGCATGCTCTTTCCCGTTCTTTCTTGCGAAATGTGACAGAGACAGCGGCAAACCGTCGTGATAAACACACATAAATAACAAAACACTGTTTATTCAAAGATCCTATCAGCTAAAGAACAACTTCCTGGAATAGTAATTTTCTAGATAGTTCCATTTTGTTCCCCGCATCAAATAAATGCAAAGTTCATGCCACTTCAATCTCCACAGGCAATTTAAAAAGGGCTTAAGTGCCCGGGTTTTACTTTAAAGTTAGTTCCTTTTGCAATATGCCTTCCGAATGGAGGTTTTTATGTTAGTAATATATCAGTACGGTAGGTAACATGGGGTGCATTTATTTTGAAAGTTTCTGTACAAGTGTGGTAAGTTTGTGGTGGCGTGGACTAGCTTTAACGCAGGATTTTTAATAATGTTAATATCCAAAGGGGAAAATTAGGCCTACGTTTGTATGAAAAGGCGATTTCGTGCGGGTCCTCCACTTTCCTCTTAAGTGGAGAAATTTAACCTTTCGTATGCGCATATCAAAAAATTGTCATGTAAATAGCAATCGTGACAACTTCATGTTTATGTTGAATATATATGGAGCAGATCAGCCCGCGCAGCATGGTTTCCCCTATCACTATGTCCGTCACTTTCGCACTAACATACTTGTTAGAACGTGACAGGCATGGTGATAAGCGTACCGTGCTACGACTCCTGCTCCTAAGCGTACGAAAGGATAAACACAGCAACACTGTATTCGTCTGCTACGACGTAGAACCGTAGCACTTGTTCCGTAGCTCGTAGCTGTAGCACTAGTAAATACGAACTCAAACTTTAAATGGAATCTACTAAAATCGTATGAATGTCGCACTGTAACTATGTAACTGACCACACATAAAACCAAGCAAATTTCAACTTTGCGTATTAAAACTTTGAGTTTAAATTCGTTTGAGTTAATTACTAGTTATATCCTCAGATGAAAATGAGTCTTAAGATAAGTAAATACGATTTATTTTTGATTATCTAGTTTTAGTTTAGTAGCTCACGTATTGGCTATAATATTGTCTGGGTAGTTTGTTAGTGTGGATGCACTTTCACCGAAATGTGACTTTACATGAGTTTTTAATACTTTTTCAGACAAGTTTATTGGTATCTTGTTCGATATGAAATAACACGCGAGAAGGAAGTTTTTAAAAGGTTTTTAAACATAAAAAATTTTATTTACAAGAATGTGTAAATATATTTTTTTTAATACCACGTCGGTGGAAATCAAGCATACGGCCCGCCTGATGGTAAGCAGTTACCGTAGCCTATGGAAGCCTGCAACACCGGAGATATTATACGCGCGTTGCCGACCCTTTAAAAACCTGTACACTCCTTTTTTAATAATTTTAATATTCGACATTCAACTGTTGTGTTGTGAGACATACTAACATTAAATAATTTCACGGTGTAGACATTTAGTTTTGTTGTCGTCACTCGCGCAACATGTTTCGGAGAGCCTATAAATTCGAACAATGATCTAGATATCAACTAGATATCCACTAGATATGAAACAGAAACGATAACGAGATATTTAAGAAAGTCATGTCAAAATTGACATTTCCGCGATCCTGAATGTCCTCTCGAACAATCTCTAAGATTTGCTTAAGATATTACTTAGACATCCAATGGATATCTAATGGTATATCCCAAAACGTCACAATAATTGTAGCGTGAAATGACAATTGCTTTCTCGAATCGAACTGCAAAATATAACTAGTTGACAACTAAACTGTAACGTATCTATTAGAATTCGTATTGTTCTCGTATCTAGTAAATATCACGTTGTTCGAATTGACCGGTTACTTGTTTTAGTCACTCGCGCGACATGTTTCGGAGAGCCTAGGTCTCCTTTCTCAAGCACTAACAGTGCGCGCAGCGTTCACGACGGCCGTGTATCGCGTACTCACTATGTGATTGCTCGCACTATTAGTGCTTGAGAAAGGAGACCTAGGCTCTCCGAAACATATCGCGCGAGTGACTAAAACAAGTGTCTAAACCGTGATATTATTTAATAATTTTAATAAATAATATCAAATAGATAATTGAAGATCTGGTAGCTTTATAAAAGCGTGCGACTTTCAATCCGTAAGGTTGTTGGTTTGTGTTGGTTGTGTGTGTATAAAAATCATAGAGTAACTTATACTAGAGCGGTACTGTCATAGTAAATTTTGTAACCCCAGTAAATTCACTGCCATCTGTCGACACACTTTAAAACTAAAAATAAATATTTATAAAAATACGATAAAATGTATTTAAATATGGATAAATGATCTTTTTATTTGCATTAATTATTTTTATATGATTTTGACCCATGTTCTTTCACTGGTATGCGTTAAAATTATAAATAACAAACGAAACAGTCAACGCCCCCTATACCAGAGTAGGTCAAAACTAGTGGCGCCATCTGATCGAGAATCAAATTTTCGTGATTTTCGAGGCACGTTTTTTCCTTAGACTGTATCCATCTATTACGGAGTTATATCTATCTTTGATAAAAATAAAATAAACTTCTCGGAAAATCTAGTCTCCATATATTCTCTGTCACATATTGGCCTTTGATCTAGACCTTGTTCTAAATAACTAAGTAGGACAAGCTTTCAATCTAGTTCGCTACGATACTAGGTTGGTGTCAATGGTAAGCGAGCAATTGAATCGTCTCAAACGAACCGGTATAAGATTGTTCAAAATTTATACATTACAGGGTACTTCTCAGGATAATGAGTAATAACGTCCGGCCGACTGATTTCTATGTCAAATAACCGGCCAAGTGCGATTCGGACTCGCGCACCGAGGGTCCCGTACTTTTAGGTTCCGTACCTCAAAAGGAAAAAACGGAACCCTTATAGGATCACTCGTGCGTCTGTCTGTCTGTCTGTCTGTCCGTCTGTTACAGCCTATTTTCTCCGAAACTACTGGACCTATTAAGTTGAAATTTGGTATACATATGTAAGTTTGTGACCCAAAGACGGACATGTGACGTAAACAAATGAATTTTAAACACGGGGGCCACTTTTGGGGGGTAAATGAGAAAATTAAAAAATAAACGTTCTCAAACTATATCGTGTTACATATCAAATAAAAGAGCTCATTGTGAGAATCTCAAATATTTTTTTTTATAATTTTATGATAAACAGTTTAGAAGTTATTCAAGAAAATAGGCAAAAAATGACCATTTCCCCCCCCCCCCCCCTTAATTTCCGAAAGAACTGGGTCTAAATTAAAAAAAAATATACACAATAGATCTTTACCTATAGATTACAGGAGAACCTATTATAAATGTGCAGTCAAGCGTGAGTCGGATTTAATTACTTAGTTTTTGATCCGGCCCCTACGGGTTTTTTAAAGACATTTCACTCACGTTTCACATAAAAAATACATTGTTTAAATTATGTCATGTACGGAACCCTTGGAACGCGAGTCCGACTCGCACTTGGCCGGTTTTTTTACTATTTGTTCTTATATATATTTTACTTTTTACTATCACGGTTCGTAAGATACAATCTGGTGAAAGACAGACAGACGGACAGGGGAGTCTTAGTAATAGGGTCCCGTGTTTACCCTTTGGGTACGGAACCCTAAAAAGCTAGTGTTATTCGGTCCGATTCGAACAATGCTTCTAAGAAGTCACAGCGGTACGATAACGATCTGTCAGTATCAAAAGTGACATTTCTTCAACCAAAAAAGTCACTTTTGACACTGACAGATCGTTATCGTATCGCTATGGCTTCTTATAAGCATTGTTCGAATCAGGCCGATTGCCGAAGGATCTAACGAGATTTCTTTACACAGAATTCTGATGTATATAATTGAGAATATTGAGATAAAGGACAATAACCCGCGCAATGACCATTTTCTTCCGTCGCAAGTTTCGCGTGGCGCACCAAATATTTTGTCCCTTTCTAATATTCTGGTTTTACGCCCCTTACCATTGTAGAATGGTACTAACATGTTCTTTTTCCGACTGCAGTCACCGATAAAATAAATAAATAAATAAATATTATAGGACATTCTTACACAGATTGACTAAGACCCACGGTAAGCCCAAGGAGGCTTGTGTTATGGGTACTTAGACAACGATATATATAATATATAAATACTTAAATATATAGAAAACACCCATGACTCAGGAACAAATATCTGTGCTCATCACACAAATAAATGCCCTTACCGGGATTCGAACCCAGGACCATCGGCTTCACAGGCAGGGTCACTACCCACTAGGCCAGACCGGATACTCAATAAAGTCTGCATATGCGGTGTCAAACAACGCCGCATGTGCAGAAACCGAGTTGTTCGCAATTTATTGGAGTTTGCATGTGGCATTTATGACAAGATTTGCGTAGGTCGAGCTTGAAGTCACATGGAAATAGAATAACAAGAATCTTGGTATATTCAAAATATAATTCAAATTCAAATATAATTTATTTCGGAAACAATGTCCATAGTTGTTAGTAACAAAAGTTTACTTAGAGCTAGTATTAGTAGGCACCTTAAATTAATATACAGGGTGGGCACAGGGATTCCGACACACTTTAACCATGAATTCTAGTGCCTATTTGGATAAAAAAAAAGTAATATAACAATGCCATAGAAATCCTAATTTACGAGATATTCAATTATTTAAGTAATTTCGAAGTTAAAAAAACTCAAGGCTAACACGCCCTTATGTGACGTAATCATACATACCAAGACACAAACAATCACACATGCAAAGCAGAAGTGTTAAAAATAGTAAACTTACCTGTCACCTGCTATAAACTAGACTATAAAGTGTCATATTGGTGTCGCATGTTGTCTTTTTCACTCTTTCAAACTAAAGATACGTTCACAAGTTAGTACTATCGTTAATTGATTTATTTTGTTCCAGAAATTAAGTAAATTAATTAGGCAATTTTGGACCCATGTTGATATAACATTTTTCTTTCGTAACACTGCCAGGAATCCACGGTTAAAGTCTGTCGGAATCCCTGTGCCCACCCTGTATACATAATAACACACTCAAGAACAATCATACATAACCTAGCGAGCAATGCAAAAGGTTCCAGTGCTTCTGGAAGCGCCCCTCACATCCCTCTGCAATGGTGTTCAGTATGCTGTTTGGGCTGCCCCGCAACCTCTTCACTAAGGATGCCACTCTTTTGCGCAAAATAGCTGCAAAGCTGTCCGTGTGTGCATCGGTAAACATCTGCGATGCACTACAAAAACGCGTATTCATATCCCGGTTTGACGTTTAAATAGTACGTGGATAAGTACCTAACAGAGTTAGGCGTTATCTGGATAATTTCTTATCTAGATAATTATTTCAAATAAAATAATTTCAAATAAATTTATTCGAAGATAAATTCAATCACAAATAGTGCGTTGACAACTTTTTTATTTAGATAAATTATCTAGATGAAGATAACTGGCCTCGTTTGTTATTGAAGTAAGTTTATAATAATAAATTTATAGAATGTCACGTCGGGTCAAACCGTCACACTGACACTGTACTACTGACATTCATCTTTTATTTAAAAACCCAACTAATTTATCTAGATAAAAATGAAACTGATCTAGATAAATTCAATATAACAAATGATGGTTTATTTAGTCATTTCAAATAAAAGATGATTTAGTTGTCTTCCCGGTTATTCGTAAATAGATATATTTTGCCCAACTCTGGTACAGTCGCCATCAGATATATCGGAGCGGCCGAGGCGCTCACAAATATCTGAACACGCCTCTATTGTCAAGGCGTTAAGTGCGTGTTCAGATATTTTTGAGCACCTTGGCTGCTCCGATATATCTGATGGCGACTGTACCTAATACTAAAGGTGACTTTCGTATGTCAACTGCAGCTGTATTACTGTTGCGGCGTCGTTAAGGGGATCCCATGCCCCAATGACCTTCGATCTGAATCCCTATTTTCTAATGTTTCTTGTAGCTTATCCTATAAACAGCAACGGCTTTAAGTAATATAGGATCCCGTATTTAGTTCAAAGATCATTGTTTTCGAGATATCTGGCATCAAAATTGAACAATTTTAGGCAAAAAAAACTGGTTTTGGCCATTATGTTAATTAGTATAAAATTATAACCTTAGACAATTTTTTAGAGACATCGAAGACGAACCCAAATATTTAGATTTCGTATATGTAAGATATTTCACAGCAATCGAGAAACGAAAAAAGTGTTTTTTTTGACAAAGTTTAAAAAAATCATATATAAATAATTATTAATTTCTTCCAAAATCCGGTAAACTAAATTGGAGATAAAAGATTGTCTTATAATTCTGTATGTAGTGCAAAAGCAGGAGATACGATACAAACTTTTCCAAAATCAATGAAAACCTTGGGTAGCCCCTTAATTGCTGCCGCCGCTGTATCTGTCAATTTTCGCTGTAACTAATCGCGGCAGTAACGCCACGGTGACCGTCATTAGCTTCAAACAATTGTAGGTATTTCAATTGTTTGCCTATATTTATTTTTTATTTTATTTTATTGATAAGAATGTTTACATGACATTACAGTTGAACCAATGCGTCGCGAAACTTAAAACTAACAGCAATAATAATACATAAAACAGCAACAATTATAACAACAATAATAGCACATTACATTAGTATAGACAGACAGATAAATTATATTGGAACAGAATATTGATTGCTTGAAACCATTTTAAATTGTGAGGTAAAAGAAATTTCCCAAGGTTACAAATTTAAGGCAATAGTGATAGTCAATTATTTTTTAAAGTCAATGTTTACAAGTGAGAGTTAATATACTAGATTCCACTATCCATCAAATTACTAGACTTAAATTACTATAGAAATATCTAGATTTAAAATAACATCAATAGATGAGTGCCCAAGTTTTAGGTTACGTTAATGTTAGGTACGCTAAATCGTAAGCAATTTGTTTAGTCATTAAGTTTCAAACACTAGACAAAGCTGCTTTACAAATGGCGGCCGTTTCTCTTGCCTAGCAATTTGTTTAGACCTTGGTGTGGTTTAGAGGTCGATCCAAACTTTAAACATCTCATCTTAAGGGTCCCCGGCGAGCTCGGTTCTCCATACAAACGTAGTTCCGCTCTCATTTTAAAACGGCTAGCTAGATTGCTCTGAAACTTTGTACTTACAATAAGAAAAGGTATATCTATGTCTATAATTAGTTTATGTAGCTTCAGATACCATAGTTAAAAAAATACAGCGAATTTAAGTTTTTCATACAAAACTTGCTTTTGCTCTATTTAATTTGTTTTAAACTGGAGCTATATAAACTAATTACAGACCTAGATATACTTCATGTCATTGTATGTGCAAAGTTTCCTTACAATAAATACCCATAAACAGCAATACTCCTAACTGTCCATCGGTGGACCTTATTAGAAAAGGCATACTTACTCACTTACTCTAGAAATGTTGTACCTACTATGTACCTACCTATTTTACTGACCTGTAAAACATTAACTTTTACCAATAAATGTCTTGTATCTTGTATCTTGCATAAAAGGTACACCAATGTACAGTTAACAGTGTGGGCGATGGTACTAAAAAAGTGACGTACTCAGAAAGTGGCGTTCTCAGAATGTGACGTCCTCAGAATGTGACGAATTCAGAAAGTAACGTACTCAGAAAGTAACGTCCTCAGAATGTGTCGAAATCAGAAAGTGACGTACTCAGAATGTGGCGTTCTCAGAATGTGACGTCCTCAGAATGTGACGAACTCAGAAAGTGACGTCCTAAGAAAGTGACCTACTCCGCCCGAACAATGAATAAATATGTTCCCAAGGTGAAACAAATTTATATTTTCCATGATCAGATGTTCATATCCATAGAGGAAAATGAGGACTACGTTTATATGCAGAAGCGGCCGTCCTTTCCTCTTAATTAATTTCTATAAAGTTATTTTTAAAGTTAGCATAGGCTTCTTGGTAATGCGCATTGAAAGACTAATAGTAAAGTCTACCGTTCAACACTCAGTTCTCAGAAACATTAGGTAGATACAGTCAGCACTGCATCAGTAGCTGATGAAATAACACGTACGCGTCTGTGTCATTGGGTCTCAATTGTTGTATTGTTTGTTCACATTTTCGCTAGTCTTAATTTGGTTTTTCTCAGAAACGCGTAGCAAACTCGGCGCCGTCGACTGGACAGAAACGGCTTTGGACAGAGTAGCATGGCGGTCTTTGGTGTCGGAGGCCAAGATCCACTTCGGGTCGTTGCGCCACAGCAGTAAGTAAGTTGGAGCTCCGGTGCCCGTTTAAGAGGTGTCGGTGTCTCTTACGGTAGATGTTGCTAGGGTCCCCTATGTGAAGGTCAGTTCAATAGAACAATCCGATGATCCAGCAAGCTTTGTATTCACGTAGACTCCGACATAATCAAGTAATTTAACATCAAATCATAACGTTTGGCTATTACAATATGACAACTCGATCTGCACTCGTTCGTAGCCTCACTCGTTCTGCCTCCCAACCGTAGCGCCAGTTGCCGCCATCTTGCCTATGAAATGAATGACGTGAGTGAAATGAGTAATAAACACCTAGACCCATATAATGGGAAGATTTCCTGACAAGGTCTTGGTGGCTCAGTTGGCAGAGCGCTGGAGTATATCGATCCAGAGCCCGTGAGTTCAAGTCTCAGCCAGGTCAGTAATTTTTCCGCTTTTAAATTTATTCTAAGCTTAATAGCATCGTTCGCAGATGTTTCCGCTTAAAAAAATTAAGAAGTTGGTACGAATACTGTCTGTACTTAAGCTAAGTCAAACATTTCCTACAACCTTTTATTTCAAGAAAGGAACGACCGTTTACGATTTGTTTAACCTTGATTCGGGGATGAATCTTGATAATATTCAATTTATTTTCTGTCACTCACAAAATCGTTCAAAAGCTCCAAATTAAATGGAAAATCGTCATTTCCAGCGATGTTTTGATGACAATTGCAATTGGCAGTTAGGAAATTGAAGGTTTGCAAATAAATGACTGCCGTATCAGTAGTTTTTTAACACACAGACAGATTATAGTCAAGATTATACAAAGTTGTTTACAAATGTAGTCACTTTAAATAAAAATAATTTCTACTTTAGGTTTGTTATATTGTTTTGTAATTCAGCACCAGGAAAACACTTTATTTCGTTTTTATTTATCTATGGTCCGTCTGTCTGTCTGTCTGTCACCAGGCTGTAACTCATGATCCGTGATAGCTAGACAGTTGAAATTTTGACAGATGATGTATTTCTGTTGCCGCTATAACAACAAATACTAAAAAGTACGGAACCCTCGGTGCGCGAGTCCGACTCGCACTTGGCCGGTTTTTTTGTACCTTTAAATCAAATAAAAAGTAATCGATAAGTTCCCTTAAACATGATATTATCGTCGTATCACCTAAACTATCGTGAGACATATTTCAAAATATTTATCAGTACGGTTTTTACGGTACGGTGAGTAAAAACCGTACTGATAAATATTATGATATTATCGATTTTTAGAAGCCTTTTTTATATTTTTAGCTTTCGTGCAAAATTTGTTAGGTACAGTCGCCATCAGATATATCGGAGCGGCTAAGGCGCTCCCAAATATGAACACGTCTCTATTGTCAAGGCGTTAGAGTGCGTGTTCAGATATTGTGAACACCTCGGCCGCTCCGATATATCTGATGGCGACTGCGACTCTACACATTTTTACAGTGCGTTTAAAAACCTATGTTCGTGATTTTTTTCTATCGATCGAAAGTCAAAAACTCAGGATTTTAATCGATATAGTCCTTCGAGAAACGCCTCAAGATTGCTAATTAAATTTTTGTGATCTAAAAAAATCGCTACGACTTTTCAAAAACTCCGCTCTCTGAAACTACTGCACCTTAAGGCAGACGTCCGCCTGATATTCACGGTTCCAGTGCATGTCATCTTTAAAATAAAGTCAATAATAGAGTGGCAGCAGGATGCACAGTAAAGTCATTGTCAAAAAAACATTCGGCCAAACAGTGGAAAAAGCCTGAAAAAACGCGCAAAAGATAAGACACGTAAAGTACCTAACTAGTGGTTGCTACGGGTGTTCACAGTTATTATTATTTAATACTAGCTGTGCCTGCGGCTCCGCCCGCATGGAATTAGGTCTGTGTCAGTAAGCGACTAATTCACCTCTAATTTCTCTCCCTCTCCACTGGAGGCGAAACTTGAAGTAAAGTTGACAGATGGATACGCTAGAGGACTGTAGTCCACATAAAATATTTTACAATTAGGTACCACTAGATAAAACTACACTCCAATAGTTTTTATCGCCTTTTTTGACGTGATTTAAACAACATAGAGCAGAAGGTGTATATCGGACGATACAGTACCACTTTTGTATTTTTACAATGACACTAATAGTTACTAATCTGACTGATTTTTCACAAAAAAATTAAAAAAAAATTATCTCAATTCCACCCCGCTTTTTACTTTCTCAAGGGATGATTTTTCGGGATAAAAACTATCCTATGTCCTTCTCAGGGCCTCAACCTATTTCTATGCCAAATTTCATCTAAATTATCGATTCAGCGGTTTAAGCGTGAAGAGGGAACACACAGACAGAAAGACAGACAGACAGACTTTCGCATTTATAATATTAGTATGGATTAGTATGGCGACGTGGGTATTTATAGTCTGCATCTTCTCAAATGATTTTTACGCATAAGACGGTAATCTGTTAAACAAAAGCCATTGTCTCTTTTGGGCAAGCGGTCGGCCTTTGTGTGCCATTGTGTTTTGGCGCGTGCCACGGAGCGTGCGGCGCTTACACAATAGCCGAAATGCCACACACAATGTGCACAAATTGTGTCAACAGAGGAGCAATAAATTTTTAAAATAACTTGTGTTTTGATTTTTAGTACTTATACATTAAAGTTTATTCTAAGACAATGTTTTTTGCGAATTTTGTCGTGTTTAAAGCGTGACAAGCAACGTTTATTACAATGATGATAGCGTCCATTGAAGATATAGTTGGTCAAGCAAATCTTGTCAGTAAATAAGAACAAAAAAACTACACTCACCCCTTTCTTCTGGGCGCCAGCACCAGTGCAAGACAAAGACAGTATGACTCCCTGCGTCTACGCCCGAAATAAGACAGTCCCTTGACAAACTATAAAAATTAATTTGTGTGAAAAATAGGAAGTCTAAAGAGTTCGAGGAGTTACTATATTATATATCACATATAGGGAACACGAGAAAATAATTAAAACATAGATTATACTGTATAATCTATGTTTTAATTATTTTCTCGTGTTCCCTATATGTAATATATAATTATCAATGTCAACTGCTTACCCTGAATCCTGGGTCCTGTGACAAGAGAAGATGGCAGTTTTAGACTCCGAAGAAACGTCGAGATTGAAGATCTTGTGGCTGCACCCAACATTATAGACAAGACAAAAGCTCACCGTCTCCGCTGGTTCGGCCACGTTTTGAGAATGGAGGAGGATCGCGGCGTTAAAAGGGCATACCTGGGACGCCAGGTGTCGTTAAGAGCTCGTTCCCAACTTCCCACTATGTCGGATGTCGAAACGATTTTTAATCGGGTGTCGTAGCGGCAGAACATTTTGTATAAAGCTATTCACACACGAACGACAACGATTTTGTGTCGGATCCGACATAAAATATCGTGTGTTTTGTCAGCCCTCCGTCCGGAAAAAAATCGTGTCAGCGGCGCTGTTCACATGATGTCGGATGTCGGATCGACCCCGCCCGCGCCGCACCCCCTGTGCCTCCCGCGCGTCATATGAGTACCTCAAATGGCACCAGCTGCGGTCGTGCCCGACAAACTCTGTGAACAGAGGCGCCGACACCCGATTAAAAGTCGTCCCGACATCCGACATAGTGGGAACGATCTCTTAAGGGCGATGCAGCCGCTGTTGGAGTAGACTTGAGCGATGTCCATGCCGATAACTGGCGGGAGATGGCACAGGATCGAGACGACTGGCGTATACTCGTGTCGGAGGCCAAGACTTATTTTGGGTCGCTGCGCCAATAAGTAAGTAAGTAACTGCTTACCCTGTTACACACATTTGTATTTCTTTACAACATATATTCCAGTAACCATCGTCCATACTGTTAAATGACAGTTCGTAAACCCTATTACCAAAGGCATAAGGTCAACCGATGGACAGTTTGTACTTGACTCCCAATAAAATCCCTAACAAATGCCGTGCACTCTACTCCCTTCACATGGATCTAGAGTTTCAACTCCAAATGGAACGATATGATACTCTCTACCGATGCTCTTATATTTATTACGTTTTAAAATTTCGGCGCTTTCCACCGCTCCGCCCGCTTTTACATTAGTCCATTTACGTAGTACCACTGTATATATCTTGTATGTAAATAAAGTGCTTATTAGCGTTCAAAATATATCATCATCATCATCATGTCAGCCGATAGACGTCCACTGCTGGACATAGGCCTCCCCCAAGGCTCGCCACTCCGACCGATCCTGTGCCGCTCGCATCCACCGAATTCCCGCGACCTTCACCAGGTCGTCGCTCCACCTCGTTGGAGGCCTACCGGCAGTTAGTCTTCCGGTACGCGGACGCCACTCCAGAACATTCCGGCCCCACCGGCCATCAGTTCTGCGAGCAATGTGCCCCGCCCACCGCCCGCTCAAAATATATATATGTATAACCTGAAATATATATCATACACTAAAGAAAATGTGATTGGTCACATTTTGTAATGGACCATGGCCGGTTTTTAAGACCATAAGACGATTACAAAAAAGTATGAATAGCAATCCTGGGGAATTTAAACTATCGTGAGACATATTAACTTAGCAAACTATAATTATAATTTATTAGTTTATAACAAAACTTCCGTGAGACACAGACATATTAAATATATTAATAACGGGTCACTCACGTATTTTAAGTCGAAAAACGCTCGACATGTTTCACTCCGTACCGAGGAGTTTCATCAGGAGCTTGCGTTGACGGTGACGGACCGGCGCAGACTGCAGGCCGCAGCTCGGACTTAAAATACATGAGTGACCCCGTTATTAATATATTTTATTAGTTTATACTTAATGGAATGAAATTTTTTACACAATTTTTTTCTAATAAGACTAAAGAATTGTACGAAAGCGTACATTCAGTGTAGATATATTAGCACTAACTATACACTCGTGTTTACTTACTTTGGCCAGTATTCCACCCACTTAGAGCCAATCAAAAAGTTAGTTTATCAGCCAAATCGGCAAAAGTTGAGGAAGAACGAAAATATCTTTGTTGAAGCAATTTTTGTTGATTCGGCTAAACTTTAGCACCGAACTAAGACAAAACTAGCTAGGGACACGTATACAGATTTCTAAAACATGATATTAATTTGATTTCGTCTTCCGACGTTAGCAGCACACATGCGGCCTGATTCGAACATTAAGATACGTTAAAAATTGCTAAAGATATGGATCGGATGTCAGTGTCAAAAGTGAAGTTTTTGTTTGAAGAATCACTTTTGACACTGGCATATTTGATCCATGTCGTATCTTTAGCAAATTTTGAAGTATCTTAAAGTTCGAATCAGGCCGATGGTCGTCCGCCTAAAGAATATTATGATCCAAATCTGAATATGCCCCGGAACTTCAATTAACTCAGCTATGAGTAATGGCGCGAAGTTACGTGACAAAGGGTATTTAGCGAAAACATGTTTTTGCCCGTTCACGGCCCATAGCCGGTGATGGCCCTACAATGTGCCCGCTGGTCCACACAGACCGGCTAGAGAAGCGAAGGATAAAATAAGTTTTTGGCAAAAATTTCATTTTAGGTACAAGCTTTTATCGCTGACTGTACTTTTTTTCCACAGGCAACTAATACTCATCGAGGCAATTCTAAAAACTCCCAAACACAATTAGGTTGCGTTGTTTTATCACAGAGTTCCTATGGCCACCTCCTGTCTCCATCATCAGATCAGCTCGATGGTGCCATAATATTGCATTGTCACACGACTTACATATGTATGCAAATTTTCAGCTTCATCGGAAGCCGGGAAATGGATCAAATTTAACTTGCAAGATTTGACCCTTACAAACATTTTACATACATACTTACATGTATACATTGCAAGTTAAATAAAAGCTTGTAATAAGAGAAAAGAATTGGATAATAAGGAAATATTTTCCACTGGGTCCCTTTGTTTGACATAATTATTGAAAGTCATAATGTAATAATTGTCATATTATCATTAGTCATAATTTTGAAACCGTTAACTTTTCAGGATTTTCCTCAGGTTATCCTATAGATAGGTTAGGTTAGGTTAGGTTAGGTTAGGTTTGTTTTATGGCAATCCTGAAAAGTTACGCGTTTCTGAGAAAAACCAAATTATGACTAACGAAAATGTGGACAAACAATACATTATGACTTAAAACTATATGGGAAACAATAGAGACCCTATTTTCCACAAATGTTTTTTTACATATGAACGAGTTAATGAATAAATATTACCCAAAATCTTTTTATTAAATTAAGTATTTGCCCGTATGCCGTGAAGGTACGTCTTCTTTCTTGTATGGCTTTTTCATAACGTCTGATGGTACGGAACCCTTCATTATCATTATGCGTGACCCGACACGTATTTGTGCTTTATAATTTTATGTTGATTAAATATTGACACTTAACTGAACGGAAATATTTTCATATACAATATACATATTCACTATAAAGAATAGAACAGAATAGAATAAGACTTTATTCGTAAGCACAAACAAAGCATAGAATAAGATTAAAGTGCCACAAAATGGCCTCATCTCAGCATATTGCTGGTGACTTCTAGCGCTGATCTTCCTATATAACTGCAAAGATAGATATAACTCCGTAATAGATGGATACAGTCTAAGGAAAAAACGTGCCTCGAAAATCAAGAAAATTTGATTCTCGTTCAGAGGGCGCTACTAGCTTTGGCCTACTGTCGTATAGATGGCGTTGACGGTTTCGTTTGTTATTTAACAATTTTAATGCATATCAGTGAAAGAACATGGGTCAAAACCATAAAAATAATTAATGCAAATAAAATAAAAAAAACATTTATTCATATTTAAATACATTTTATCGTATTTTTATAAATCTTCATTTTTAGTTTTAAAGTGTGTCGACAGATGGCAGTGAATTTACTGGGTTACAAAATTTACTATGACAGTACTGCTCTAGTATAAGTTACTCTATGATAACTGTAATATACATTCCAGTTCCGGAAAGAAAGACAATCCCTCCTACATGTACACGTTCAAAGCAGCTGGTCAACTTTATTGTCACACGTGCAATAGTACATTACGATACAAGTGCGAAAAGTAGGAAATTCGCTACAAGTGGCGATAAATTGAAACACGACCGAAGGGAGTGTTTTTAAATCGACACGAGTTGCGAATGACCTTTTCGCACGTGTATTGTACAACGTTTTAAAGTACATGTGCTTAGAGGAAAACGGAGCAAGACGGGATTAAATACCGTTTGATACGTTTGATTCTTAATAAAACTAATTTAATCGTTGTTTAGATAAGATAAGATAAGATAATATTTATTGAATAACTGTGTACAGAGATGTTGGCAATAATACATTTAGGATGCAACAGTTTGTCCAACACGGACGTACGTACAATATACTTAAGACTAACCTATAACTAAATAACAAAATTAATACATGCATGCACTATTGTCATAAGCGTCAAATTCTTTCATGCTGTAGAACACTACTAATAAGCCATTTTTTTAGAATGGTTTTAAATTGTTTGCATTCGACTGACTTTAATTTTATAAAACATAAGATTAGAGTATTATTATAGAATCCCGGTTTCAATGTTGCAAATAGAAAATAAACCTTGGCAAAACTCACTACCGTAGGTAAAAAATAGTTCATATTTAATGCTAGTTATGGTAAAGGTAAAGTTACTTATGTACTACAGACTAATTTAGGGTAATTTTGCCAACCCTAATTTTCTATAACGGGGTTTGGTTAGTGAATAATCGAAATAGAATTATATAAAATGAATACGACGGTATGGTCGGTACAGACCCTAAGCAGAACGACGCAGCCAAATCCGTGTCTGAACCCGATGCCCAAACATTAGTGTTTATGTTACGTCTGCATACATTATATTACGCTACGGTAACTGCTTACCATCAGGGGGGCCGTATGCTTGATTGACACTGACGTGGTATAATAAAAAAAATTAAAAAAGTCAGAAACAAATATATATTTTTTATATTTTGTCTACAGGATATACTTGAACACGGTTTTGTGTTTGACCCGCTGACACATTATGAAATGAAGATTAACTAAGTTATATTTCGTCCCACATAGGTACAGCAGATTTTTGCAATTATCCGAAATTCGCTTTAATGGTGCTGCAGTATTAAATTAATTGATGAACTAATGACTACATATTTTGGCGGATAAATTTCCGTCAGGTTCAGGATGTGAAGGAAATGAATCGAGTAAAATTAATACGATTTTTTAGCGCAGCTATTAAATAACCGTAACAGTTTAAAGGTTTTGATATATATACGGCCGAGGAGACGAGTGACACGAGCGTTGGTTTATAGCATGGAGACTGTATAAAGACTGTATACCATCCATAGTTTATAGCACACTACTTTATTGACGTAAGAGATGGGTCGTGGGCGCAGCCACACACACACATGCATGGGTAGTTGCATACATATACAACAGGTTTCGTCTTACACTATAACTTGGCTTATTGGTGATACTTAGTAATACGGTAATACTGCGTTATTATCTTACGCTGAGCTCACAATGGTGAAATGTTAGCGATATTAATGCATAGGTCTCCATACAACAACTTGCTTCATTTCCTACACTATCTTAGATACGTTCAAATCAATTCATTATGTAAAGTTTCTTATTAATTTTGAAGTTAATTTTTCTTTAGTACCTTAAAACACACCGAAATTAAACTTGGGTTTTAAACCAAATCGAAACTGTGATGTCTACAAAAAATACGCATATAGAAAAAGCAGTTAAAGCAGTATAAAAAACCTATATATGTACTTAATATAATTAATGTAGGTACAGCTTTCTGTAAGCTAGAAAAGTGTTAGCTGTCTATAAAAACCGAAAACCCGCAATGGACGATAAATGCCCAAATAAGTATTTGTCCTAATTTAGGGTCCTGCTTGGACCTAGCTTACCTGTCACGTAGGCATCCCGCTAAGCCCTCAAGTGTCCACTTGTCCAAATGGGACGTTACTGTGTCCGTACCCTTGTCAACCTCTTGGGACTACTTGTAACTGTTGTATTTATAAATGTTGCTATGTATTTTCCATATCACTAATAGCTCATATGCTGGAGGAAACATCAAAAAGAGTATCATTAAATAATTTCACGGTTTAGACACTTGTTTTTAGTCACTCGCGCGACATGTTACCTACACATATACATAGTGTGTATGAGTGGCAGTACGCGATACATAGCCGTGTCGTGAACGCTGCTCGCACTGTTAAATAGTGCTTGAGAAAGGAGACCTAGGCTCTCCGAAACATGTCGCGCGAGTGACTAAAACAAGTGAGTCTAAACCGTAAAATTATTTAATGTTAGTATTTCTCACAGCAGTTTAAATTTGATCAAGAAGGTAATTTTATCGAGAAATTTATATTAAATTTGACGTTTCCTGCAGTAATGTAGTCGGCAGCATTACTGCAGGAATACCACAGTGCGACATTACTGCCAACTGTTCGAAAATCGAAGTTGCTGCCCGGATTTTTGGTATTTTATTTCGTGGCAGCAATGTGGCGCCGCATTACTGCAGCAGTAACGCTGGTGTAGCCTAATTCCAAACGGTACCTTTAGATACATGTACTTAGTTAGTCATTCAGGTAAGTGAGTGACAAAGTCATCATCGGCTGGCGTCATTTACGTCATAAACCTAATGTTTTAGGTGTGTAAGCTTTTTACTTTGATATTTAACACAAAAGACAAAACGTTAGTAAAAGATTGAAAAAAAATACGCGGAATTCATTTTGCTCTTAGCAATTCGAGTCACGAATTCATTTCGAGGTTTTAACATTTTTGACGAAAAATACGTTGATACGT
This sequence comes from Cydia strobilella, assembly GCF_947568885.1. Lineage (NCBI taxonomy): Eukaryota > Metazoa > Arthropoda > Insecta > Lepidoptera > Tortricidae > Cydia > Cydia strobilella. Next base: position 1,418,459 of record NC_086046.1, on the reverse strand, counting down.
GAATGAAATTCAAAAGGCGTTCGAAATAACGTCATTTTGGTTTTCGTTTCAGGAAAAAAACATAGGTTAATTTATTTTCAACGGATTTGCATTTGTATAATAAGTTATGACCTGCATAGCAATGTGTGAAACAGAATTTTCAACAATTGCAGTTCCCATGAAATATTCTCGGTATTTTCTCTGCAAGATTATTGTCAAACCTTCTTACAGTTAGTTTCGATTTCTAATGACACTTAAAACAGACGCAAATACGTAGTTAATTGTTAGATGAAAAATGAAACAGTCGTCAACAGTTAAAAACATTGAGTAATCTGAACGGATATCTTTAGAGCATGAGAAATGAAAATAACTTTGTAGGGTTGTCACTGATATAAAAATATTTCATTTTAATGATTTTATTTTACTTTTTGATCCCGATTGTAGATCACCTAGAATACCTAGATAACACTATCATTTCAGCTCAGTCTCCAGAAATGTTCCACCCGTATAACTGATAACTTCGATTGCATGGCGTATGGCGGTAGCTAGAATTTTTTTTTAATACTACTGTCCGCCTGGCGTTAAGCAGTCCCCGTAGCCTATGTACGCCTGCAACTCCAGAGGAGTTACATGCGCGTTGCCGACCCTAACTCTCCGCACCCTCGTTAAGCTCTGGCAACCTTACTCACCGACAGGAACACAACACTATGAGTAGGGTCTAGTGTTATTTGGCTGCGGTTTTCTGTAAGGTGGTGGAGATGGTGACTCTTTAGAAACCCAAGTATAAAGATCAAAGACGAATTTCGTCGTTTCGAGAATTTCGTCGTCATGGTTTCTTAATTTCGTAACTTAATTGGTAATATGATAATATTGATAATACTCGGTATATGCAGGTTCAAATCCTACTGGGTCAATAATTTCTCCTTGTTTTTGTTGTTTGTTTCCTGTAATTATGTAATTCAATAATTTCACAATATCTTCAAGTCAGTCCGTCTGACGACATCGGCCTGTCTGTTAGAACAAAAATTTGACAGTTCCGAACAACTGACAGGCCGATATCGTCCGGCGGACTTAGTCAGTCCTTTAGAGCATCGTGCAAAGATCGTGCATAATATGGGGCATTTTCTATGAAAAGGGACCGCGCGGCATTGTATTTATATCGGAGCATCGTTTATAATGCCGTAAGCGCCATCGACAATAAGGTCCCTTTTTATAGAAAATACCACATATGCTATTGTGATGTATCGTACCAAAGGCTTTTCAACTTCTCAGCACCGCAAGGTGTAATTTTTGCATTAATTTTGGAATATGCGGAAAAGGTTGGAGTGCGTACACAGTGTGTAACGTAATACGTTACATGTTTCATAAAAATAGACCTTAAGAACTACTACTTACCTAATTAAAAATATATTTACAATTGTTAACTATATTACACACTAAAATATACAACATTACTGTCTTAAAACTGTGTATTCAGGAATATAAAATCATCATCACGCTGATTATTTCAAATATGTCGCGCCATAGTTATAACATTCATTCACAATAGTGTTCACATTCGCGAGTGCTTGAATGAATGCACTTATCGGTGCGCTGTGTCATGTCATCGCGCGCACCCGCTCGCTCGTTCATTCTATCATTGAAGTTGAGTGGAACGCACGTCGCTCATTATCGATCTCTGTTACGGTTCGAAATAACGAATCCGTTATCGAATTTTGACTTCGTCCCTACGCGTCCCTCAACGATTATAAAATCACTGTGGTGTTTAATTATGTTTTAAAGTGTACCCCGAATTGGGTAAGTGGATACATTTTATATGTTAGTTGCTTAGGATGTTTTAGTGTTATTTTATTGCTTTGGAATTTTAACTTACATATTGTAATTACAACCATTTCATAGTAATTGTCATTTAACTAAAGATAAATCACTTCCTCACTATAGTTCTATTCATAGTCGTCATGACCTTTTGTCAACCGACCCTCCATTTTGTATTAAAAATAATAGTTGCATTTAAATTCCTTATTTCGTTAATTTACTTCGCCTTTTTGTAATCTCCGTATCTGAATTGTGAACTTCCACGGCAACACAACTACTATAGTGCTTTCCTTCTTGCCGCTGGTGTTCACAAAGGCTTATGGACCGTTTCTAACGCATTGTATGATGGCGCGTTCCAGGGTCCAAAGTCTAGAGTGACTTTTATTGGCTGCCTGCTTGCCGCCCGCTTGCCGTTCTGCTTCTGGCCCTTTCCCCGACTCAGCGCCACACAGTTACGAGCTGCGCTGAACTCAGCGCCGACCCGAAAGACCTGCGCCTACCACCTCGGCACCGTCAGGGGAGTACTTTGGCCGCAAACGACTAGCGGAATCCGATCTCGACAAGTATTAGCGCGAACCACGACATTTTACCCGCTTTTGACCATCTGAGCTAGTTGTGGTAATAAATATTTTTATTGAACGTTCTTCTGCCTACTCATTTCAAATTTCCCATTCCTATCGGGACAATTAGTAGGTCAGAACAATCCTAGACGCGACACTGGCGCCCAACGTGGGGAGATACGTGTTCTTCAAAGGAAGAGCTAATAATGATAATATCGTCTAAGTACGCGAAAGTTTTAAGTTCCATGTCGCCAAACAACAAATCTACTAGACGCTGTTGAGTCGCAGGCGCATTAGTGAGACCAAAAGCGGTGGTTTTAAACCTTAGTGTTCCACGCCCTGGTACATAAAAAGCAGTCTTATCGCGATCCGAAGGTTCTATGGGGATCTGCCAGAACGCCTTAGAAAGGTCAACGCTGGACATCTCGGCATATTCAAAACGTACAAGCGTCTGGCATTGTCATATTACTGGCCCGGGATGCATCAGGACGTCGTTCAATTTGTTAACTCTTGTACCGTTTGCCTGGCATATAAGTCACAAAATCACACTACGTTGGGAGAAATGGGACGCCCCAAGCAGTGTAGTCGCCCCCATCAAATGATCTCGATTGATTTTGTAGGACCACTTCCAGTTTCTCGAAAACAGAATAGTTATATACTTGTCGTGACTTGCTGTTTCACAAAATATTGTACCATATTCCCTCTTCGTCGCGCTACTGCCGACGCAGTTGTTAAAGCCTTAGAAGACTCAATTTTTCTGGTACACGGTATACCACAAACAATTTTTTTAGACAACGGAAGTCAATTTGTTAGCTCAGTCACAGACGCGTTATTTAAGAAATACAAGGTGCCTAATGTGTATTACACACCAAAGTACTGTCCCCAAATAAATTTAGTGGAACGTTTCAACAAGACTATTGTCACTTGTCTGTCCACGTTTGTAGGTAACGACCATAGATCCTGGGACACTTTTATCCCAAAGATTCAATTTGCGATGAACAACTCCGTAAATGAAGTGACTAATTACTCTCCGTCTTTCTTAGTTCATGGTAGGGAGCTGATCACCTGTGGATCGCACTACACTGACACAGACCTAGGAGATGAAGTTTTGTTCTTGCCGCGTGACATTTATGCTGAGAACTTGGGATGCCTCGCTTCGGTATTTAATGATGTACAAGCCTCACTGTGGAATGCACATGTAAAGAATACCATGCATTACAATTTGCGTAGGAAACCAGCAGAATATAACGTAGGCGATATAGTATTTAAGCGAACTTACGTTCTTAGTGATAAGGATAAATATTTTAGTAAGAAGTTAGCACCTAAATATTTGCAATGCAGAGTTGTTGAAAAGCGTTCACCGTTAGTTTATATCTTGGAAGATATGGCAGGCAAAAATATTGGAGCCTGGCATATAAAAGATTTTAAACTTTATAATAATAGGTAGATAGGCACGCCTCCATGAACACCTACTTTCTAGCATGAGTCACAAGCTATGCCAGCTGATGCCTCGATTTTCATGAATGTGTGCATCAACAGCATTTGTAAAAGTTGTTGCTGTTTTAATGAAAGAGATATTTGGAAGAATGAATGAAAGTTGATAGAATGAATCTGTAAGTGCTAGGGATAATGAGACGGATTTTGCTTAAGACCGAAATCTTTACCCAGAGAGGGGGGTATATGTAACGTAATACGTTACATGTTTCATAAAAATAGACCTTAAGAACTACTACTTACCTAATTAAAAATATATTTACAATTGTTAACTATATTACACACTAAAATATACAACATTACTGTCTTAAAACTGTGTATTCAGGAATATAAAATCATCATCACGCTGATTATTTCAAATATGTCGCGCCATAGTTATAACATTCATTCACAATAGTGTTCACATTCGCGAGTGCTTGAATGAATGCACTTATCGGTGCGCTGTGTCATGTCATCGCGCGCACCCGCTCGCTCGTTCATTCTATCATTGAAGTTGAGTGGAACGCACGTCGCTCATTATCGATCTCTGTTACGGTTCGAAATAACGAATCCGTTATCGAATTTTGACTTCGTCCCTACGCGTCCCTCAACGATTATAAAATCACTGTGGTGTTTAATTATGTTTTAAAGTGTACCCCGAATTGGGTAAGTGGATACATTTTATATGTTAGTTGCTTAGGATGTTTTAGTGTTATTTTATTGCTTTGGAATTTTAACTTACATATTGTAATTACAACCATTTCATAGTAATTGTCATTTAACTAAAGATAAATCACTTCCTCACTATAGTTCTATTCATAGTCGTCATGACCTTTTGTCAACCGACCCTCCATTTTGTATTAAAAATAATAGTTGCATTTAAATTCCTTATTTCGTTAATTTACTTCGCCTTTTTGTAATCTCCGTATCTGAATTGTGAACTTCCACGGCAACACAACTACTATAGTGCTTTCCTTCTTGCCGCTGGTGTTCACAAAGGCTTATGGACCGTTTCTAACGCATTGTATGATGGCGCGTTCCAGGGTCCAAAGTCTAGAGTGACTTTTATTGGCTGCCTGCTTGCCGCCCGCTTGCCGTTCTGCTTCTGGCCCTTTCCCCGACTCAGCGCCACACAGTTACGAGCTGCGCTGAACTCAGCGCCGACCCGAAAGACCTGCGCCTACCACCTCGGCACCGTCAGGGGAGTACTTTGGCCGCAAACGACTAGCGGAATCCGATCTCGACAAGTATTAGCGCGAACCACGACATTTTACCCGCTTTTGACCATCTGAGCTAGTTGTGGTAATAAATATTTTTATTGAACGTTCTTCTGCCTACTCATTTCAAATTTCCCATTCCTATCGGGACAATTAGTAGGTCAGAACAATCCTAGACGCGACAAGTGAAAGCTCAACATTTAGAAAATCAAAAACTCATTTCCTTGTCATAAGAATAAATAGTTTCGGTTTTAGGGTTCCTTACCCAAAGGGTAAAAACGGGACATTACTAAGACTCCGCTGTCCGTCTGTCCGTCTGTCTGTGTGTCACCAGGCTGTATCTCATGAACCGTGATACTAGCTATCACACTGTCTAGCACAGTTGAAATTTTCACAGATGATGTACCTATTTCTGTTGCCGCTATAACAACAAATACTAAAAAGTATGGAACCCTCGGTGCGCGAGTCCGACTCGCACTTGGCCGGTTTTATTTTTAACAAATTTTGAAATTGGATATCTAGTATATCCAATTATCCATATTGTAACCGGATTCTGTTCACGATGATTAAAGCGCAAACAGAATTCGATTATTGACAGCAGCCATACGAATAATGAGAGCACAAAGTACAGTCGCCATCAGATATATCGGAGCGGCTAAGGCGCTCACAAATATCTGAACACGCCTCTATTGTCAGGGCGTTAGAGTGCGTGTTCAGATATTGTGAACACCTCGGCCGCTCCGAATGCTCCGATATATCTGATGGCGACTGTACAAGAGAAATGTGTAAAACAAAGCAAGTAATTACTGCCTTGATTAAATTGTTTGATGTTAGTGTTTTGGGTACAATATATTGTGTATTGGGTTTTGATTAGGTATTTTAGGACTAGGTTCGCATACGACTCTGCCTACGCGCCTTGCTTTTTTGCAACCGGTTTACTTATCAGTTATCAATCACACAATTTTTAGAGTCGATTGAAAATTCGTATAAAAAAAGCTATTCATAATACTTTATCCGTAGTGGATTCTAGGCACGGTACATGCAAACCTAGTTAAACATGGATGTAGCCCCGAGGTAAACAGAGCAATAACATCGTAGAGGTCGCCACTAGTGATGCACCAGTATTGCCTTACTTAAAGTTGTACACTACACTTTTTAGGGTTCCGCACCCAAAGGGTAAAAACGGAACCCCTTTACTAAGACTCCGCTGTCCGTCTGCCACCAGGCTGTATCTCAACAACCGTGATAGCTAGACAGTTGAAAATTTCACAGATGATGTATTTCTGTTGCCGCTATAACAACAAATACTAAAAAGTACGGAACCCTCGGTGCCCGAGTCCGACTCGCACTTGTCCGTTTTTTTTTGTAATTTGGAAATTGTTATGTTATAGGAGAAAAATAGTGACCCTAAATTTCCAAAAATTTTTCGTTCCTTCCATTACGTTGTTATACAAAATCTATGAAAAATGGTAATGGAATGGAAATAAAAATCCTGGGACACCTTTTTTTTTATTTAATCCATAAAATTTACAAAGTAATGAAAGCACATCTGCCAAACTGCAGACTAACTAATTTTATGGCTTCTCTACAGTAATAATAAATAGAACAATTAGGTAAAAATAAGAGTAAAAATTAAAATACAATACAATAACATTAAACTTATACTAATAGTTACTTCAGTCGATAGGTATGACTAGTCTCATTTGCATTATTAATAGGTACGATGTAAGTCTAAGTACAGTCTTAACTTTTACTTTTTGTTCTCGTTCTGATGAACGGATGACCAGTAACGGAATATTGGGCTGTTTAGGTTCTCGGAGATGGTCCTAAGTATGCGATTGTCTGAACTTCTATAATAACTCAATGACATTAGCATTATTTTCAACTTGAGCAATAATGGCCATGTTTTCGTCTTAGGCAATATTCCCGGGCACGGGACAACACTACGCCCCGCCACTGACCCTAATTTCTGTTATTTACTGCCCTTCGCCCTCGCGATTGATTTCACAGGGCCTTTTTTCAATTACGCTTGTTTTTAGTGCTCTGTAGCAAGAAAATCATGTACCTAAGTGTTAAGAAAGGGTAAACTCGCATGATTTGGTGACACGCCTAATTCGGTGATACAAGTTTTGAAGCATGACACCCAGGAAAGCTAGTGAATTAGGGCCTTTTAAATTGGCCTCACGGCAAAGCCGCCGAAGCCGTGAAGCCGCGAGGTCCCATTTAAAAGGCCCTAATTCACTAGCTTTCCGCCTACCGCTAGGCCACCAGCGCTTCGCGGGCAACAGCTAGTTACACATATTAACAGTAATTTAAACGGGTCTAATGAGTTGATGTTGTTTTGACAGGCAAACCATAGAAGCGGAGCGTGAATATCGCGACCTAAACGCGTAAGCGCCATGATAGACCGCGGGCCAGGAACAGATTTCCATGACCAATCGCCTCCCGGGCGAAAACTCGTATAGTTGTTAACGGCTATGTATGATGAACCCTCGTGAATGTCAGCTGCCGCTCCGTTGGTGGGTTGAGGAATGGCAGCAAATAAAGTCTAAAAAAAAATTTAGTCTTCGCCTCCCGCTTGATAGTGACTTGATACTTTGTCAGATGATATGTTAGATGCTATTGTGAATAAACAAAATCGTCAGCCGATTGTATCGCTGTGAAAAGACCGTCAGCTGGTCACATGAACATGTAAAAAAGAAAATTATTTTCAGTCATCGCCTCCCGTTTGATACTTTGTCAGATGATAGGTTAGATGCTATTGTGAATAAACAAAATCGTCAGCCGATTGTATCGCTGTGGAAAGACCGTCAGCTGGTCACATCAACATGTAAAAAAGAAAATTCTTTTCAGTCATCGCCTCCCGTTTGATACTTTGTCAGATGACAGTTTAGATCAGGGTTTCTTAAAGTGGGGTCCACGGACCCCTTAGGGGTCCGTAGCATGTTTATAGGGGTCCGCAGTAAGTCAGTTACCTACTTTAAATATACTTATTAGAAAATTTTGTAGTAAACTTGACGAAATCTAAGTGTAATGAAACTTAATTTAAAAAATATATAGATAAGGGTTTTTATTATTTTCCTAAAATATTTTTTGACCGGGGTCCGTGGAAATATTTAAATTGTGAAAATGGTTCGTGACTGCAAAAAGTTTAAGAAACCCTGGTTTAGATGCTATTGTTAATAAAACAAATCGTCAGCCGGTTGTATCGCGGGGGATAGACAGTGTTACTCGTTTCGGTGGCTGCCATTCCTCAACCCACCAACGGAGCAGCAGCTGACGTTCTCGAGGGTTCATCATACATAGCCGTTAACCGCTATACGAGTTTTCGCCCGGGAGGCGATGACTGACTAAATTTGCGCCTGGCTCGCGGTCTATGACATTTACGGCACTATGGGTACGACGTTTTGGGCGCGTCAGCATGATATAAGTTGCTGTAGTGTGAGCTACGCCTTACCCTAGTTACCCTCACACACGTGTTCACCTATACTGTGCTCTTACATTATACACGTGTGAGTGAGGCGTAGCTCACACAACATTGCGATTGCGACCTCATGGTTTGGTATGGCTTCTCTATAAGTCCACAAAACTTCAAGAAAAGAGCGTACTCGTACCTTAAATGCCGGCAACGCACTTGCTTACCATCAGGTAAATCGTCTTCTCGTTTGCGTCCTATAGCGATGAAATGCCGCCAGCATCCTTGGTACAATGCCTCAAGGGCCCATTTTATATTTAAGCTAGTTATTCATTTCGTTTAGTAGTACCACTGTATGTATGTATGTATGTATGTATAAACTCTTTATTGTACAAAACACAGAACACAAATATGGCACAGAAATAGGCAGTACAAAGGCGATAACCCTTTAAGGAATTTCTTCCAGTTAACCTTTGAGTACATAGATGAGAATTGATGAAAAACGGTAGACAAATATAGCACTGCGTACAATAGACTAGAGGAAAGTCAATAAATTTATAAAAAAGGGCGAAAATAAATAAAATAAGACTGTATATATCTTAAGTTAGCGAAAAGTGGACGATCAGCCTATGTACTTGGCCCACGTATATACAACCACCTACCTAAAAGTATCAGGGATGCACCTTCCTTCCATAATTTTAAAAGTAGATTAAAACACTGGTTACTAAAATCACCATTTTATGACATAGATGAATATTTTTCCAGTGAAATTATTGATATACCTAAATAAAACTAACTATAAGAATAAAAATGTACTTATAATTGTAACATTGTGACATACAAATTGAATGTGTACCTATAATATACTCATAGGTATATGTATACTGTATTTATTGATACTATACGAATTTCAAATCTTATACAACCCTGACCTGTAACCTAATGTAATTAATGAAATTTTTTTTTTCATTATGTATGTAAATAAATGATTTTATCCATCAAAAAAAAGTTATAAATATAGATACCATATGTCGCATATGATATTGGACGCCCAGCGTTATATTTGATCCTGGGACCCATTTGGAGCGTTAAGGGCGTTAATAGGAGCATAAAAGCCGTTCCGGGCTCTGGTTGCCAAAATTAAGAAATACGAGTGCTGGTTATTAGGTATTATGCGTTTATGTCGGTTATGATATGACGACCTGAGCGTAATTTACTTTCTATGCATCTCGCTCGCACTAATATGCGAGTACGAGCGAGATGCATAGAAAGTAAATTACGTTCTTGATGGCGTTTATGTCAGTGCCAAACTGATGGTAGCCGTACTGTCTGGCCTAGTGGGTAGTGACCCTGTCTAGCTATCACGGTTCATGAGATACAGCCTGGTGACCGACAGACGGACATACGGACAGTAGAGTCTTAGTAATAGGGTCCCCAAAAAGGGGAACCCAAAAAACTCTCTTTACAAACTTAACGTTGCTGCTCAAAAAGGCGCTGCTGTCGCAACTTCAAGCCAAACTCACTACAATCATAGAGTAACTTATACTAGATTGCTACAATTAATGTAGTCCAACTTTTCCCACCAGCAAAAATAACTGCGACATAGACCTGTACTTTATAGCTTCTGTCTAGCCCAACACATTACCTTCCAAAATGGCCTCAAATCTCCCTTGTGAACGTAAATGCAAAGACAGGTAAATATTAAACTGTCAACCTCCATTTAATTTGCGAAGTTACTCACCATTGTCGTAGATTACGTTATACGCGCTCTCTCTTTGGCGCTACTTGGTACCTAATTCAAACCCTGCTTCGTGACCGCTGACTAAACCATCTATAAAAGTAATTTCTCTGTTCTCCGGGCGGAAAGCGTCCTATTCACCTCGACCAGTAAACAAGGAAGCCTCAGATCACATGTAAATATCGGCCGACACGAAGCCAAGATATTTTTTACTTTCTGCCCTAGGTATATAATATAATATAAATTATTGTCATTCTAAAATTACCCTTGATGAAGATCCTCTAAAATTGGATCGAAACATATCGAGCGTATATTCGACTTAATAATACGTGAGTAACCCGTTTAAGATAATTCTAATGTTCGAATCTCACGGGAGTTTTAAGGTGTCCACTGATTACCAGTCCGCCGGACGATATCAGTCTGTCAGTTAGAAGTGTTAGAACCACAGAACTGGATGGCAATGAACAACTGTCAAGCTTCAAAAGTGCGACCAAAAATGAAATGCAAGTGTGTGCGTAAATTGTCTATGTGAGATCAAAAATAGTGATGTCAAATTATCCGTTTCGTAGCGGTGCGCGGCAACTACTATGGCAAGACACCAAAATTGGTGTGGGCCGCATATACTTGTAGCGACGCGATAAAATCGCGGAGTGAGCCACGCCTGGTAAAAGACAGGTGCTGATATATTTTATTTGCTTTGTCTACCGTGTCTAAGCGCCACTTTTGCACCATCCCACTAACCCGGGGTTAACCGGTTAAACCTGTTTTTCAATAAGCTTACTGTAAATATCGCGCCAACTACAAAAATGAAAAGGAACATTGATTGTGTGAAGTACCTATATACACAGTTTTTATTATTTAACAGTCTCTCATAAACGTGAAGAACCTGAAACTAACTGCTAGCAAGTTGTCCCAGTTTTAATGGCGAACAGACGGACGCACATTATACTGAGCTTCGGTGATAAGCGGGAAGGGACGTAATTTTATGGGTTTGTGAACCGTTTCCATCGTTTAATGGGCCTGAATAGAGTTTAAGGACAATATTGGTCGGTATTTCATTGTCTTCGCTCAAATAGGTATTTTACCGCAAGTAACATTTGCTATTTGTTCCTTTAGGGTCTAATTTTAGAGACGCTTTTCAAGATTTTCGTCATGGAATACAAATCTTACGTGTCAAAAATATTTATTTTAGCGCCATCTGTTGGAAACTTACGGAAATAGATTGTGATGGGAATAGGCCGCGCTGTTGGGCATTCATGTGAACGTACATTTGTTGGTAAGTATACATAGATGGTGCTTTAAACAAATCTTTATATTTAATCAGCATATCAGTTGTCATGAATTTAAATCCATTTATAATATTAATAATACCAAAGTATTCAGTTACATAAAAATATTTTATTTGTAAATATTTCAAGAATTAACTATTTGGTTTTCATAATATATGGTATCGATTTTTTTACTGCAGCAAACAGCTAGCAACTCTGATTTAGTCTATGGAAGTGGTGGAAAAAAAAACAACTTTGACATGATGGTTTTATATTTGTGTCGGACAGAAATACGTCGGGAGCTACGCCGGTGAAGAATTTATTTCAATTATCATGAGCAAGCTCAGTGGTCTCGCTCCGCGCTGTCGCTAGTTGTAGACACATACTCTATCTTCACTTTCCATGCGACGGAACGTTGCTCGCTAGTGCCGTGCTCCAAATAATGGTTTCCAATGAATCAGTGACGTCTCGATACGCAACCTTGGATATTATGGTTACAAGAAAAGGTGTATTTTGAAAATATATCTAGTGTTTTCGTGTTGAAAACTTGTTTGTGGTATAAGTTAACTGTGTTGTGGTGTTGTTAACGTTGTGGTGTTGTTGAATCGGTGTTATGTCGGGTGGAAGGAGTTTGGAGAAGGAGCGTAAGTCTCCTCGGGAAAGCGGAGAGGATTCGGAAGATGAGAGTGAAATCTTGGAGGAGAGTCCTTGTGGGAGATGGCTGAAGCGTCGGGAAGAGGTAAGTGCCTTTGCCGTAGCTTTTAGTAAAAATTTTGGGTAATTTTGAGCTATAAAATAGGAATTATTTAGTTGGTCAGCTGATCTGCAAGGTCGGCTCTGTATTTCGGTTGCAACGCGCAATTAGATAGAGTTTTATCAACAATAAACAATCATTCTCTAACAATGATTTTAGTTTATTTCTAGTCATAATATTTATCTTACATTTTATTAGTAAAAAAAAATCTGTATCTAGTATGTATTCATAAATGTTTTACAAAGTACTGAAGACTGTTTGAAAATAGAATGATAGGTTAGTAACAGAACAGAAAGATAATATCTTATGTAAACCAACTCAAATTAGTGTGATTTTTTTCAAAAAATTCCAATAAAATATTTTCACACTTTTACGTAGCATGTTAAATATGCTATATTCTCACCTGATGTGAGCAAACGTGATTCTTACTTGATGGTCTCATCGGAAGATCAGCGCTGGAAGTCGCCAGCAGCATGCTGAGATGGGGCCATTTCGTGACACTTTATTTTAAAGATTTGGCGCCCCGGGCCAGTCAGATTCACCACCCCATTAAGTGATGATAATGCCGAAATTAAAAATCTTGAGACATATTTCAAAATATTTAATGGTACGGAACCCTTCGTGGGCGAGTCCGACTCACACTTGTTAATTTTTTATCTATACTTATCATCATCATCATCATCATCCCACCCACGTAGACAAAGTCAAGGCCAGAAGGTACAATCTAATAAATATCCCATCAAAAACATGATATGAAATGAGAGCCAAGTTCAATATTAAGAACTGCATCTAATTTACGTCTTGTTTTTTTTTTCGCATCATCTTATTGATAAATCTACTGGAATTTCCTAGTCCTCACGACACATGCTTGACCTAGTGTGAGGGCTACTGCTAACCAAATTATCATATTTGTAAGTGAAACCGATTTGTTTTATCCTATATTTCATCTAAATAATTTTTTGTATTTGTAATATCAAGTATTAAGAAAGTGACGTTGCCAGTTCTCTTCTTTTGAACTTGGCTTGACATGCTGCTGCATGTCAAGATTGGATAAAATAACATAACTATAGGTAAAATGGCAACTATAGGTATTCTGATACAGCTATTAGAAAACCCGTAATGGATAATTACTGGTAGTTAATTTGTGTACAAGTCTAAGTTCCACTGAGTAATTAAATTATCTATTATCAACATCTCATAATTCAAAAAAAATTCAAAATGTTTATTCTGTAAATAGGCTTAAGCTAGCTCTTTCACATGTCAACTTATAACTATATATACATAATTATTCTATTTTAACATAAATGCATCCTTATCTTCTACGAATTCCTTAACCGTATAATAAGCTTTTTGTAAAAGCTGTCGTTTTACAATTGACTTGAATTTATTCATTGACAATTTCGTTAAATTAGATGGTAACTTATTATAAAAGCGCACACTGTTCCCCATAAATGACATATTATTTACTCTATTTAAACGGAATTTCGGAATCGCCAATTTATTTTTATTTCTAGTGTTAAAATTGTGTATGTCACTATTCAATTTATACATGTCGATATTTTTTCTTACATACATTATATTTTCGTAAATATATTGACAAGCAACAGTGAGAATATTGATTTCTTTAAATTTATCTTTAAGACATAAGGGCTAGTGGTAAGATAAATCTATCTATCTATTTATCTAGCCCTTTTATTCTGAGCTAGAGTATGTCCCGTAGCTCAGTGTGCCGCTTGGCAAAGGCCTCCACTAGCTCTTTCCATTGAGGTCTGTCGTGGGCCACTCTCCTCCAGTTCGGGCCCGCTGTGAGTGAGTTTATCCTCCCATCTTGTTTGAGGTCTCCTCTGGCCCCGTGTACAACCTCTTGGATACCAATCCGTTACTATTTTGCTCCATTTTTCCCGCATGTCTCTCAACATGTGGCCAGTCCATCTCCACTTCTGCTGATCTATTTTGGTGAGTATGTCGGTCACTTTTGTTTTTTTGTCTCTGGTCTTCATTTCTCACTTTGTCTAGTCTGCGTGTTCCCGTCATACTTCGTTCCATAGACCTCTGGCAGTACTTAAGCCTGTCTTGGTGCTCTTTGTTGAGTGCCCATGTCTCACATCCATATGTAATGCAGGGTAAGATACATTTAGTGGACTTCTCTGTTATAACAGACAGATATACTTTTGCATTTATAATAATAGTAAGAATTCTTCAATGAATCACAAAAATACAATTTAGACAGCTCAGCACAATATGAGCTGTGAATGAACCTGCACTTATGATGTAACTGTACCCAATAAAATAAACAATAAAACAGCCAATGTTTGAAAACATGGCGTCAGGTGCCAGGGCAAAGTCTAAATGTATGCTGACACACTTAAAAGTCCCGCAAGCTCTAGCAACTAGCTATCACGGTTCATGAGATACAGCCTGGTGACAGACAGACAGACGAACAGTGAAGTCTTAGCAAAGAAGTTTTTTTTTTAATATGATTTTCACCCATGTACTTTCACTGATATGCGTTTAAATTGTTAAATAACAAACGAAACTGTCAACGCCGTCTAGTCGAGAAGAGGCCAAAGGTGGTAAAACGTGGTGGCGCCAACTGTTCGAGAATCAAATTTTACTTGATTTCCTAGGCAAGTTTTTTCCTTTGACTGTATCCATCTTATACGGAGTTATATAAATCTTTGCTATGGCTATATAGACACCAAAATTGGTGTGGGCCGCATGTACTTGTAGCTGCGTGACGAAATCGCGCAGTGAGCCACGCCTGCCGCCGTCACTATTTGATGCTTACTTGACTTAGTACACTTGTAAAATAAATTGATACAAAATGATATCAGTTTATAAAAGGAAATGTTAATTTATTAATAATCATCCTTTTGTAAACAATAGTAAGATACTATCAGCTATTAATAAAATTGTTTATTTAATCATTTAATTTTACCCTGAGGTCATCAAAACAAGTTTATAGATTATATATAAACATTTATGGCATGTAGACCAGCCCATACGCGTAGCGTATAGGTAATCAATATAATCATTGCACCCATAGTACAAACTTTAATATCTTAGTCAATGACGTCAAATTCAAGGTTATTATTAATCAATATTCATATAAAAGTTAATAATAATAAGTAACATATTGCTTTACTCCCAAGAGAATAACCTCGTTGTAAGGATTTAAATTTTTTATAAACTGCCCGAGTGTTAGTGAAGGTCTCCGTTCCAGCTTTCACATGTTTGTCCGGCTGTTGTCCTCTTAAGGTGCGAACTTATCCAGATAATTATAGTCTCTGATAATTATCGCGATAATTATCCCAGGTATGGATGGCGCTATATTTATTTTCGTTGAATTCTTTGATAGTAAAAATTAATGATTGGGACGTTTTTTGCTATGTAAAAAAAAAACTGACCTAATATTGATTAGTTTTTTGTTTACCATTAAAATATAAGATAATCATCATGTAACAATCTATTTATATTTCGTAAATTTCACGCGTTCGACAAATTAGTTCACATAAGTGTCATTAGTAGCAAACGTCAGTTGGATCGTCCAACGTGTGACGTCATCACGCTCTGTCGAATTCGCTCCAAAAATTATGAGCGTTTCAACCGCTCAAATTTTTTCAACATTTAAAATATATGAAGGTTTACAAAAGTATTTTTATTTTTTCCAGTGTCCAAACGATATAAATTATGATTACAATAATTAAAAAAAATCATGCAATTATTATAATTATAATTATTATATTTATTTCATTTGTGAGTTGTTTGAATAGATTAATTTTGGGTCCCTGGCAGTTATATAATTTAGGTTTTAACCTCATCAAAAGCTCCTATAGGTCTCGGATAAAAAGTAAGCCATCTTAACTTTTTTTTTTTTTTTATGATGAATAGGCAGGCGTTTGACCACGATCCCACCTGATGGTAAGTGATGATGTGGTCTACGGTGGAGCACGCTTACCTATGAGATACCTATTAACTCTTGCCTTGAAGAGCTCCAAATTGTACTCATGCGGAAACACAGACTCGGGCAGGGCGTTCCACTCCTTGGCAGTTCGCATAAGAAATGTGGAGGCAAAACGCTTCGTGCGTATTTTTGGAATTCCTACCATGAAGCGATGCCGGAGTGCCGTTTGTCGTGTGGTCCGATGGTAAAAATGGGACGGCAGTAGCAAACAATCGTAACGCCCGTTTGGTGTTAAGTGCACACCCCAGACAATGGACGCTCGAATATCAGCGATGACACAAGACGACCCTTCCCGACAGCTTTCCCCTACACGAGCGGTGGTGGTTGCCCCCATCGGAGGCTTATGAGTATAGCTAGCCATACACGCACGGATTTGCCCCGTCGGATCTGCCTGAAAGATGTGTCTGGCGGACACATCCGTCAATGTGTGGCGAGAAATAGACACAGATGGGCAGCGGACGGGCATCCGGCGGACAAATCTGTGTCTATTTCTCGCCACACATTGACGGATGTGTCCGCCAGGCAGATCCGACGGGCAAATCCGTGCGTGTATGGATAGCTTATGAAGGCTCTCCATCTCTTAGATTCTTTATCTTGTCATTGTCACGTGACACGGCCAGACGTCGGCCCCTAATTAAGCCTGTCACTTTCGCCGCGCCGGTCAACGGCCGTGTTCGGTACTAGCGTACTGTCGCTTTCTAGCTTGTCTGTGAATGAAAGTAGTTACTCTACAATTTTATTGTAGGCCTAAGTTCAAAAACCTGAAACGTTTGCGTATTATTATTAGTGAATTATGGACCTTTTTGAGTGCCACATCGACCAGCAGTGGCCTTTTGAAATTCATTACTAATGCCCGTTGAATCTAGGAATTTCCATATTCTTTGGGCTGTAATGTGATGTGCCTCATAAGATTGCAATAGGTGCTTTTTGACATTAGCAGTCCGCAGGAACAGAGAATGTGCATTGCTGTCTCCTCTGACTCCTGACAGAACCTGCATGCCGCGTTTAGTTTCATTCCCATTTGAAATATGCGGTTGTTCAACTTGCAGTGTCCTGTGACCTGTTAGTATTCTAGTAACCGTGCAGGTTTTGTGTCTTTTTGAGACCCTAGAAGTTCCTTAGCAGTTTTGTATTTGAACCCTTTGATTATGAGCTTTCTGGTGTTCTTGTCCTCTGACATTTGGATAATTTGCACTGGTTTTTGCTTGAAAACTTCAGTTATAGTCCTAGAAAACTACTTGACAAAGGTACTGACGTAAGTTTTGACTGTAACTGGAGCAAAGACTGATGGAATCATTCAATTTTGTACGCTGGTAGGTGCTTAGGTAGGTTAATTAGGTGCCATTAATAAACTACTTGAACAGCGTCAGGGCGGATACCAAAACTAGGACAAATCTGGGGAAACCCCAGGTATACTGGACACTTCAACCTTATATTAGCTGTTACAAGGTTTTTAACAGTTATACAGGGTGGCAAAAAAATAAGTGCATTCCCGTTGCCAGGGAGGTTTTGGGATTATACTGAGCAACTTTTACTATGGTACCAACGACGAAATCGCGAAAAAAAATTTTGCCCTCCCATAGAAAATGGCCCGCCAAAATGTATGAAACGGGCAATTTTTTTTCGCGATTTCGGTGTTGATCCCATAGTAAAAGTTGCTCAGTATAATCCCAAAACCTGCCCGGCATCGAGAATGCACTTATTTTAGCCACCGTGTATATAACTAATAGATACCCTACACTAGCGTCAGTAGCGTCTTTTGAGCGTCAGCGTCTAGTCAGCGCTATGGGAAATGGTATCGCTGCGCAGTTGCGCCAACGTTGCGTCACAGGGCGGACACGCCATACATCAAAAATCACTCGCGTTTCTATGTGTGAACGGCACGTCCGGACACGCGTCATGTGTCATAGTGTGAGTAAGTTGCTTAAAAATAGTACTGAGAGCACGCCAGAAGTCCGCCAGATTTCTGTTGCGGGGAACCTCACCCCGGGTTCGAGTCGGGGCGGGGCGGTGCGTGGCCGTTCTGTATGATAATACTATTACTTATTCTGTGGTTGCGTCGAGCACTATCAGCCATAGTTGACTAAACGCCCACGCTCGGGACACGCTAGTGTGGGCTCTCTAAATTTCTACCGGGAATCTACCCATCTCTTACTCCAACATGGCATGAGCGATAAAAGCAGACGATTTTCATATTTCGTTTTTCCACCGAGTAGTATTTGATCATCATCGCGTCAGTGCTTTTTTCTTAGTAATATATCAGGCGCGTAATGAATGAAAGCTGTCGTTCAATCAATCAATCAATCAAACAAACTTTTATTGGTAAAATAGAAGTATTTTATATGTCAACACATTATTATTATCTTATACATAGAACATTACATTGTCTACAATTGATAAAATCTTGCAGGCTTTTAGGTCCTCAAAGTACGTGTGAGTCGGGTGACGTATGTCGTATGTGACACTGACACCCCTAGAGTAGAAAGTGTTCACGGGCTATGTTAACTGCTTACCAGCGAGGGTATTGCATGTTTGTTTGCCACATTGTGTAAGAATAAGACTTTCAACAATATACCTTGAGGCTTCCTAAAATTCCCATTTCGAATAAATGATTGCACCAGTAAAGAATTAAAAAAAACTGTATAGAACCAATCTGCGGAAGTTTATATCAAACTGTGATGGAATTTATCGGCCGCAGATTAAATTTGCCATCTGTTCTTTTGTGATTTTAGATTGCTATTTTTCCCCTTTTCCCTCTATTTTCGTTTCGATTCTGTGAATGAAGAGAAAAGTTGAAAAAATAGGTATTTCAATTGAATTCGCATTCCTAACTTTGTGTAGGTACTTGGTCGAATAATATATCACAATTTATCAATAAGTCTCAACTACGGCAGCGACTGTTAAATCCCTCCTCAATTGGAGAAGGGTATCCCAATATGGGACCGGCAACAAACTCGGCGGTACTCGTCTTTTCAAAACAATATTTACATCTTATAATTAACACGCATTACGAGTAAATAAGAAAAAAAAACCAATTTAAATTACTATAGAATTCATTTGTTGACTTGTTAATTCCTCTACGGAAGTTGGTAGGTACAAAATGGGCCACTCTTAACAACGCTCTTTGTCTGCTTTAAGTATGTATTTAAGTTAACAGCCTTCCTGTAACATTAACATTCCAGACCGGTGAGAAAACGGCCATATTACTGCTTACATTGTGTTTACTAGTGTTTGTTTCGTTACGCCCCACGTTAGAATATAATTGAGCATTATATTTAACACGCTAAGTTAGAAAGAAGGTAAAAATGACGATATTAAGTTTTACATACAAAACTTCTACTTGGTGAACCTCAGTGGACAGACAGCCTCTTTATTCTTTAATATCTGGGAGACCGAGCTTTGCTCGGAAAACATATAAAAACTCAAAAATGCACGTTTTCCCAGAGATAAGACCTAGCTAGATCGATTTTTCGCCCCCGAAAACCCCCCTTATAGCAAATTTCATCGAAATCGTTAGAGCCGTTTCCGAGATCCCCGATATATATATACATATATACAAAAATTGCTCGTCTAAAGGTACAAGACTTCTTTGTTGCACCATGGTAATTACAAGATGTTAAAACATGTAAAAGTATCTCATGGACCCGAAACGGGTATGGCAGTTAAAACTTAAAACTAGGACTAGTGCTATTAAATATTAAATTAATAAAATTTATAATAATTTACATAGTAACATTAGCGTGGTCCGACTCTAGGTAACAATCCTGGAAAAATATGTTAAAGAGAACCTAACACGATACATGTTACCTACTAGGATGCCAGAACTACATTAGAACCTTAACGAGTTTCCAATTAACTTCCACTGCGTACTCGGTGGTCCCAGTTTAATATTAAACTTTACCTTAAAACCAGACTGACGCAAGTCCATTTGATTTTACACGCAATAATGTTACTTATTTCTAGTATCTTACGCCTTCAAATTGCTTGCATGTTTACATTTACATTATGGTTAATACAACTCGTGTTTCATCTATTCAAGGAAAATGGAAACGTCTTTATCCCCCTCGCGCTAAATCGTTGCAAGTTATGAGCAAAAGAGACAGAATATTTTGATCTTGAAAGTGCATGTGCTATTTATCATTTAGTACGCGTTCTCATTATAATTTACTATGTTCCCAATGCATATCAAGCGCTGGCGAATCAACCGGTATATATGTGTCTTTGAAATCTGTAGTATAAAAACAGGGCGGGAACTTTTTGCTGATCAAACGGAGATTCTTTCACTCAGTAGACAATCTGCCGCCGCGTGGTTAGGTAATTCTATCCACCTTCCGCCTTTCCTCTGAGTTGGAGATGAGATAGCATTGGTTGTAATTCACATCTCTTCTTCGCTCCATTGGATCGCACGCACGTCTCCGCTCTTCTCTGCTCATCTCAACCGCAGTGGAAAAGATTAAGCTGGTTAGTTTGAGCATTAGACTCTGGAAGCAATGTGAATGTGAAGTCTGAAACCAGTCGTAGTTTATGTTATTTTATTAAACGGCTCCATATCGCCTAGATCATAACTTGTTTTATTAAAGTTGGCTGATAGTTACTGTATTAAGTCTTGTCTGTTTATAGACTTTATAGGTCTTGACCAGCTGAAGCGCTGGTGGCCTTGCGGTAAGAGCGTGCGACTTTCAATCCGGAGGTCGCGGGTTCAACTCAAACCCCGGCTCGTACCAATGAGTTTTTCGAAACTTAATATGTACGAAATATCATTTGATATTTACCAGTCGCTTTTCGGTGAAAGAAAACATCGTGAGGAAACCGGACTGATCCTAACAAGGCCTAGTTCCCCCTCTGGGTTGGAAGGTCAGATGGCAGTCGTTTTCGTAAAAACTAGTGCCTACTTCAATTCTTAGGATTAGTTGTTAAGCCCAACCCCAGGCTCCCAGGAAGAAGAATAGGTCTTGACCAGATCATGGGATGTTTAGAGAAAATATTGTATAGTAACTGATATTGATCCAGCAAAATAATGTTGCATGCGTCCTTGCATAAATGCAATTTCCTCTGTTTCGCGTTATGTGTGAACTATAATGTTTTGTGGACAGATCACAGAATTTGACCATTTCATGAAATTCCATTTTAAAATTGATCAGTTCATGTTATGGTTAGGTTAAGTTTTACTTTTTCGTGAAATGATTGCCACATCGTGAAATAATCAATTCTAAGATCTGCATCGCCACGACATATGCAAGTAAACTAAATCTATTTAATATTTATCTAAGTAAGCACCCATAAAAAGCACAACTAAACTAAATCTATTTAATATTTATCTAACTAAGTAAGCACCCATAAAAAACTAACGGAGTCAGTAACAAGCTATGACGTCCGACGCATTGTCTGCTGTGACGTAGGCTGTATCGTTAACCGTAGCTATGTACGATCGTTACATAAATATGGGGCATTTTCTATGAAAAGGGACCTTATTGTCGATGGCGCTTACGCCGCACGGCGTCGCGCGGCATTGTATTTATATCGGAGCATCGATTATAATGGCGTAAGCGCCATCTACAATAAGGTCCCTTTTTATAGAAAATACCACATAAAAGGTAAGGTCCATTGATGGTTACCTAGTTAAGTGTTGCTCTTAGTAAGGCCTGATTAGTTAATGTGTTTTGTTCCTTATGCGATGTGGTTGATTTCAACACGGCAGTGTTTAGTTTACCTACTTCCTTTAGATAATTTGAGCCGGATATAGTTGATTGTTAACCAAGGTACTTATTTTGCCGAGGTATTTTGGCGCTCGAACATAGTGAGAGCGCCAATAGTCCGAGGCTGAAATGATGCCTTTCACCTGAGTTAAACACTTTACTTTTCATTTCGAATACGAGGAAAGTAAAATGCATGTGTTTTTTTAAAACATGACCAGGTATACATTTTAATAATATTTCTTAAAGGTACTTTCAGTTAACAATTTAGGCAAAAGTATCGTTATTTATGGAATGGAGAGTCAAGTCAGAAGTATCAGAATGGAAATTGTATAACAAATCCATTTAAACTCAAATTTCAATTGCTTATCGTAAAAAAAATTAAAAAAGTACTTCGAACGTAAAATGCTCTAGTGCAGACAAGACAAGTATCATTTTCTGCACACCTTTTAGACCAACAATGACTCTTTCAGAGCATGAGAAATGAAAAGTTTTTTTTACACTTTCTATCGTGTAACAATTTTTCAGGGATCTTTTTAAGGTCATTATAAAGTGAATAAAATGTATCAAAAAAGCATTCGTTTTGGCATGCTTTGCCGTTATGTCTCGGTGCCGTAGGTTCAGAAAGCCGAGTTTATAAAAAACCTTACCTCTTTTTTAGATTACAATACGGCTGCCAAAACTTGAATAAGTAGTCCTGAGGATTTTCTCTAGGGACTTCATTGATTCGAATCCTGATTTTATCACTTTCAAACGTAACGATTTATGCACAAAAGCTGAAAATATAAAAGATGCTTCCAAAATGCGCAATCTTACTTTTGAGGGCACTCACTCTTCGTTTTTTTTTGTTAAAACTTACGCTTACGCTCAGTGAGAGTGAGAGAAGAATATAAACCTTCGGGGCCTTAAGCGTTAACGCGAAAATCTATGGATAATGAACTAAAAGCAACGAAGCCGACCGCGACCGGAGGCCTTTCTCCGTCTGCGGGCTGTCTGGCCGAACGTTTCCACGTTACGTAAACACCACAGCTTCCATATTCGGCCTTCACAGCTCCAATATAACCAGTGGTATCTCACTAATATGTTGTCGATGTGGTGTTGGCGCCGTCTATTACGAATACCATGGACAGCACGTCGTACGAACGCATCCATCATAGAAGAGCTTAACCTTACACATTCTCAAAGGCTCTCTGCGAAGTGTCTGCACAGGATTTTGGTTACATTGCTCGCAGAAGCTCTGACAATATAGAGCGCCTTATGGTCACCGGGAAAGTGGAAGGAAAAAGGCCTAGTGGCCGGAGCCCTAAACGTTGGATAGACCAGGTGGCGTGAAGGCTTAAGATGTCGGTCGGCACGAGGCAGAGTACAGAAGCCGATGGGGAGAAGCCATTTTACGTTCAGAGTCACGATCCTCAGCAATGAGGGACGTAGGGGGATCTCACTAAATTGTTCTGACGTGCTCGGTGGCTGCGCCAAAGGCACAGAAACAGAACAGTCATATAATGCGACTCATGAATGAGCGAGAGACACGTGATTCGCTGTCAAGCACCGGTTTGGTTAGACAGTGGGTATTCTGTACATTATAAAACAACGAAGCCCGTTTGCCTCGAGTCAGCGGAGGCCTTTCACCGTCTGCGGGCCGTCTGGCCGAATGTTAACGTTACGCAAATACGAGTACCACGGCTTCCATATTCGGTCTTCGCAAGCGATTGTTTGAACAGCAACACCTAACTGTCCATCGGTGGACGTTATGCCTTTTATAATAAGGTTAATTGTCAGTTAACAGTGTGGGCGGATGGTACTTAGAACACTTCGTAAAGCCTGGAAATTAGAAGGAAACAGAAGGTATGCGCGGCCTTTTATCTCAATTTCTCTGAAAATATATCTTTTTTTATCATTAGGATATATCGCTAGTTATAGTGTGTTAGGAACCTATAGAATACTGTCCATTAAACGAGGATAAGTGAATGAGGGGATTCTATTGGTTCAAACACATCCCATCCAATTTTATGCCAAAAATCGAAACTTCGATCGGACACTACTGAAAACACAATTTTAAAAACACTAATACATATAGTTTTAAAACGTTATAATATACTAGCTTTTTCCCGCGACTTTGTCTGCGTGGACTTAGTAACCGCAGCTGGAGTAAGAATAGCGCCTGGAAAAGATCTCATAGCAATCTAAATTTGAGCATATTATGCACACAAATTAGCAGGCACTTCGTTAATTATCGCTTTTTACTTTCTTAAGGGATGATTTTCGGGATAAAAACTATCCTATGTCCTTCTCAGGGACTCAACCTATCTCTAAGCCAAATTTCATCTTAATCGGTTCAGCGGTTTAAGCGTGAAGAGGGAAAACACAGACAGAAAGACATACTTTCGCATTTATAATATTAGTATGGATTTCTAAACTTTGCTAAGTTAATATTTTCCTCTAACAATAACCACAAACATGAATACTATTTAAGTCTGAATGCGATCAATGGCCCGTGACGATCAGACAGCGGAACCGAGCAGCATTCCGGGCATACTGATCATGCTAAGTATAGTCCAGTCTATTGTTAGTGATAACAGCTTCACTGACTATTGTTAGACTCTATTATCGTTGCAATAAAGGCTACGATCAGTAAGCGAGATTAAAGTGGTACAATAATACGATAATGACATTTGTTTTAAGGGGTGCCCGAAAAATACTTATAGGGTTGAAAGATTCCCAATATTTCCCAACCTGTTAAACAGTCGAATTTATATGAAATAAAACTATGAAGACAGAAGACGGATTATATCGCGATTCAATATACGTGACATAATCCGTTTTCATAGTTTTATTTCATGAGTAACTATCGCGGTAACCGAAGACCGAAGAATTTCTACCTGATAAACACTTGTCTACGGCCTAATGGTAACACAACACTCACTACATGGTACATTTAGCTGTGCTCTACCTCTACATCATCTTTCAAAATGAAACAACGTATGAGGGCAATGCATGACCGATTTTTGTAGAGATGTTTTCATGAGCGTCTCTTCGTGATATTATGATTATATCTACTAAAATCACGCCTAATTTCCAACCTTATTAATTTATTAACAACACTGGAAAAGCAATTTGTATTAAACTTGTCATCGTCACCAAACTCAGATAAGGACAACAATCCGCAGGTTCTAGAAGTACAAAGGACATCCCCGACGCGCAAGGAACGAGACCATTAATAATTCATAATTCATAATTCATAATTTATTGATAAAGGTAATTGTTTACACGTCAAGATTAGGTACATAATATTTGATTACATTTAACTAAATGTAAATTATCCGCACAATACAAATGTCAATCATAATAGAATTAATAGAATTTTACAACAAAATAATGGTAAACATTAACATCACATCTATAATATCTAGTGTACACATGTACTTTACTTATTTATATTGTGTGTGTGGATCGATGACACTTTACTGACATTACTGCCTAAGAGGCGGTAAAACAAGTTATTATCGACCTATTAGGCTATACTTGCGTCTAAGCTCGGTGTTTCGCTATGTGAGATAAGTTGTACGGATACGGACTTTGTATTAGATAAGAAAATGTGTTTTGTTTTTGTTATATGTTGTACAGTGAGCTGCGAAATTGGCATGGAGAAATCATGAATGAATTTTGCGGCTGATGGTTTTTTCGTTTGATGAGTCGTTTGATCCTCGTAAAGTTATGTAAGAAAAAAACAATCGACACCATGGATAAAATGATCCACAATTCTATAAGCTTTTTCATATTCTAAGGTACAATAGATAAAAAATCTGTATGTGAAACTATATTTTTGGCTTTTTGCCGCACTTATTTACACTTGAGGTAGATTTAGAGCTTTAACCCTAAGTCCTTAGGTGGTTGGTCGGTGTCCTAAACTCATTCAGTCGGCCATCGAACTAGAGTTCTTGAACAGAAATCAGGTCAAAAACCACGAGGTTGAAGCGGTTAATATCCAATCATTTCCACTAATATATGCTACAAATACTAATAGCGAACATTGAATCTGCAATACGGCATCGCAAAGTAAAGAGATACGAAAAACGTCATTTTTTGAGGTGTGTGCATACCAGTGGTGTTTCTCTGGCGACTATGGAGCACATGTACTAGTTATTTGACAGTTGATGTCTGACAAATCTCATGAAAATTTTCCACGCAAGTTCACATTATTGCCACGTTTTCGTCGCTTTTAATTTTGCCTCAACACTTTTCGCACACGCACATTTCTACTAACATTATGAATGCCAAAGTAACTCTGTCTGTCTGTTACCTCTTCTCACTTAAACAGCTAACCCGGAGACAGTTAATAAACTCGTATGGAGCAAAAAGCGCCTACGAACAGAGATCCCACCTAGCTGGTTGCTGGCAGTAAATGTGTTAAGCCCCTGGAAATTCTACGCAGACGAAGTCGCAGGCTTAGGTTGGCTATAATTGGACCCTTTTGATCCCAACAATTATGAAGTTCTTTCGTCAATCAACAAAGTTAGTCTTAGTAGGTACCTACTTCAGGCATTTTCTATAGAAACCTCTCCTTTCAAAGCTACGACCTTAAACCCTCCTGCCCCCTTTCCAAGTCCGAGGAAGGGCGAGATCGTTAAGATCTATAAATAACTCTGAATACATTGCGACCGACTTATTGGCTAGCTTGTCAGCGCTGTGCAAATTAACTTGATCTGAGTGGGTTTGTGCAGTCAAGTGTTATGTGTAAAGTGTTGTATCTTGTACCATCCCCCATAGTGTAAGCTAAGGTCTGATTTCGTCCTCTGAAGTCGGTCGCTGAGGTCGGTCGAGCGTACCGTCGGAAGAAAAATCTGCTGCGGACGTCAGCGTCGCTGTGCGGGGCCCATAGAACATTGTGTCAATTCGTACGCTCGACGTCAGCGACCGATGTCAGCCTAGGAGGAAATCAAGCCTAAATCATAACACTCACATAATCAGAACTCGATTCGCTTATAACTCCGGAGGCCTACCGCGAACCACGTTCGACGAGTTGCCTCCCTGTCACACTTACGTACAAATTTACAAGTGCGACACAGAGGCAACACGTCGATCGTGGTTCGCGGTAGGCCCCCAGGAATACACTAGGTTGTATTGGGCCATAAATATTGTCGCCTCTACGACTGGATAAGGCGCGCGCCTGTCGCTTACTCTTGCTCTTTTTGCACCCATTAACCCTGTGCTAAAAGTAAATACATATGTGACGTTTTCAACCAAAAGGTACCACATTGTCGGTTGTCGAAGGTTGATTTCAAATTGAAGCTATATGTGGAAATAGCGCCTTATTACCGGTTATTGACAACCGACTATACGTACCCTTTTGATTGAGATTGGCACATATGTTGAGTTGAGAGTCCGTTTAAGTAACTGATACCATAATAAACGCAGCTTAACCTTTTCGACGCCGCGCCGTGTCAAACACGAAAGCTGTCACTCAGACGTCACCGCCGAAGTTGAACTTTATGCATATGCACGTAGGTCTATGTTGCTCTGTGGTCTGTAACAGATTAATCCGTCGTTCGACCTGGATTTTATGAGGCTCGTTTAAAATACAATCGATCAGACTCGTAATTCGAATCAAA
This sequence comes from Cydia strobilella, assembly GCF_947568885.1. NCBI lineage: Eukaryota > Metazoa > Arthropoda > Insecta > Lepidoptera > Tortricidae > Cydia > Cydia strobilella. Next base: position 1,390,974 of record NC_086046.1, on the reverse strand, counting down.
TCTTCAACCTCATACTGATGGAAAACTACTCTTTGTATGGCATTGCAGTTTCCTTTAAGGCGGTTCCCTGAGCCAGAAGGCGAAAAATCTCCTTATTTGATCATGTTTTTCTAAGAGGCGTTGATATTCTTAGACGTGGAAAAAATATATGTAGTTCTTGACTATATTATCTTTAACAACATAGCTTCCGATACACGAATTATGATACTTCGCTCGATATAATTAATTCCCAAAGTAACCTCTAACTCGGACTTTTAATCCTACTTTACTCGGTTTTTTATTATGTGATACTATAAACAAAAAAAGAAGAAAAAACAATCTTAACTTAAATAGTAATTTCATAGCTTTCAAATTTCTATATTGTAAGGTAAATTTCTTAAAATAAATAAAAATCGACACAATTCGATTAAAATAGACACTTGGCGCGTATGATCTTTCCCGTTCTTTCTTGCGAAATGTGACAGTGACAGCGGCAAACCGATGGAACGGCCTTAAATTAATCAAGGGGTTTGAACTCTTTAAATACTCATTGGCCTTTGTACTGAGGTTCATGAGGTCCTCAATCTCTTCCTGGATTTTTGTTAACATGCATCCCAGAGGCAATTTGTGTGGAAAACTACTCTCAATAAGTAGTATTTGTTTCATTCTAAAGTTAGATTTATCGGGAAAGCGTCAGCCGGTCCCATTCCGCCCACGCGAGTAATATCTTTCTATCTGGTTATTTATTGGCTTGCACTGTCAATGTGGTCGTAGATTATGTTCTACAGAAAACTGCGAGTAATTATTACAGTATAACCCGCTTAAGAGGATTCTGAAGATGTTACGTCAAAATCGCGTCGTTATAAGAATGTAATTCTTTCATAAAGTGGGTATGCTCTTTTGCAGCTTACTCTACATTCTACATACATAACCTATTTATAAAAATCCGTTTATTAAATGCGATATCTCGTGACGCAATTGACTCAGTACTGATTTACTGATAACGAGTGATTGATGCGATCTTTATCACTTTCCTCTTAAACGTCCATTGTTTCATTGTCCATATTGATTTGATTTCCTTCTATGTAGTGTCAAGATATTGTTTTTCGATAAGTTTCGCGGAAATTTAGACAATGGATTATAGGATTTTTTTGTTGACAAGAGAAACAGGTAAGGTAGAGGTTTTGAAGTGAAGTAAGAGTTACCTCCAAGAAGGTAGACCTAAGACTAGATTGTAGGATAATTTGATGGGGATAGGACACAACCAGTCCTGATAAAAGGCCTCTGTACTATATAATACACTTCCAAAGCCCACAGACTACACATCAGACACCGCATTAGAAGCGTTTACAAAGAGCACGAGGTCACCATATAAAATGCCACTAATGAGCGGCACAACCGAGTTGTATTGTACTTCATTTTATACTGTAATATCCCAAAGCTAAACTTTCGTTAGTATTTTTAATTTACACGAGTACTGCTTGTAATTGTGGGCACAACTGAAATAAGCCTTTGAGCTTCCATACAAAATTTGCGCGCTTGTGGGCTAGCACTTAGGTTGTCTCTCACTGTTTCACTTTACCAACGCGAAGAAAGTACAGCTAACACATGAGGAAACTACTCAAAATTTGCATAAAATTACTGTGCCACTTGTGGATAAATACAACTTTCTCATCATATTTTGAAGAACAAAACGAGTAGTTACAAGCTGGTGTGGGGAAAATGTCCATGCCACTTAGCAATAATTTAATGTCGAGATCATCAAATATTCCAGACCAGAACTAGGCAAGACAGTTTTGATATTCTCATCGCTTACCAAGCAGCGAAGCAGCAGGCGATTCATAACTAAGGGCTGCACGGAGCTGGAGTTACCGCTGCGACACTGACACTGCAGCTGTTGCAACAGAACCGCTTTGCTCCAAGTCCAGCTTAACGAAAAACATGAGCGACGTTAACTGGCGCGGAAGAGTGCGACGGATTTTTACCTACAGTGGCACCCGCGTGCGTGCGCCCGCTCCGTTCATCCGCGCCAGTCAGCGGACGCCCAAAGGGGGCCCTCTGATCATCAGTCCGCCGGACGATATCAGCCTGTCAGTTAGAACAAAAATTTGTCAGTTCCGAACAACTGACTCGCTGACAGTTCACATGGCTCTCAACACCGCCAAAGACAGAAACAGATGGAGAAAGATCGTAAGTGAGAAAGTGATACAAAAGGGAGGTCACGACCCTCAATATTGAGGAATACGACGTAAGGAGGAGAGGAGGAACAACTGACAGGCCAATAGGCTTGACACTATCCAGTGAAACTAATCTTTTATCCTTAACAAACATACGTCAATAGAGAGATTAGAGAGCTAGATTATACTATAGGGCGGACATGGTACGGAAATCGTCTTAGTCACTTTTCGGTTGTCAAAAAACTATCTTCGATTTCTTAAGGCTCGCGGTAATCCCTCTGGCTCTGTAAGGAATTGTATTAGCAGTATCAACACCCGTCGTGTCAGACGGTCGTGACGTGATGCGCCGCAGTCATCAATGTGAGTCGTTAGCCTAACGATGTTTCTGATTGTGTTCAAAATCGATAGGCTAATGAGAAAGCCTACTGTGGAAAACAAGCCTATGGCACAGGGCGGACACGCTTTACATCAAAAATCACTTGCGTTCCTATGTGTGAACGGCACGTCTGTACACGCGTCATGCGTCATAGTGTGAGTAAGTTGCTTAAAAATAGTACTGAGAGTACGCCAGAAGTCCGCCAGATTTCTGTGGCGGGACTCGCGGGGCGAGGTAAATCGAGTCGGGGCGGGGCGGTGCGTGGCCGTTCTGTATGATAATACTATAATACTTATTCTGTGCCTATGGTCAGATTGGTCAGTCTTGCTGTGCTATGCTAATACTTGGTGGATGTGCAATGAGGGCTATCGTTTTTGTGCTCACCAGTTGGCGCCACTGTAGATGTAGGTTCAGAAAAACACATCTCCAAAATCTTCTATGCTTATTTTTATAAAATCAATACGATCTAATATTAATATACACAAAGGAATTTTAACGTCTAAATGTGTAACTTTTTTCAACCTGTTTAATTTTGCATATATTTTAGTTGGCCCTTTTTTTAAACCACTAACATTTATTGAGCAGATTTACCACAATTATGAATAAGGAGTGAAAATTCCCGATAAAAAAGCTTGAAACGCCTAAAACTTCTATGCATTTGACATTTTGAAAGACCTCCATCTACAGCGCCCCTAGCGGCAAAATTAAACGCGATAGCCCTCATTGTTCAACATGATTCGCTCCATAACGGGGAGCTTTATCTGGAGCCGCAACGGCGACGCAAACACATCAGATACAGTCTGATGGCTGAACCTCACGGAATTTAATATATGTATGTATCTCATAAAATGGAAAAACCGGCCAAGTGCGAGTCGGACTCCCGCACGAAGGGTTCCGTACCATTACGGAAAAAAACAGCAAAAAAATCACGTTTGTTGTATGGGAGCCCCATTTAAATATTTATATTATTCTGTTTTTACTTTTAGTATTTGTTGTTATAGCGGCAACAGAAATACATCATCTGTGAAAATTTCAACTGTCTAGCTATCACGGTTCATGAGATACAGCCTGGTGACAGACACACAGACGGACAGACGGACAGCGGAGTCTTAGTAATAGGGTCCCGTTTGTACCCTTTGGGTACGGAACCCTAAAAACAGTGGATACAATTCAAAACTTATCCTAAGGGAATCAGTGAAGCCTGTTGGATTGAAGGGATTTATTGATGGTTGACTAAATAAATATCTTCGATATTTCGTTTATAACATACCATCCAAGTGTTAATAATATGCCGAACTACTTACCCGGGCCTTTTTACACGCCGCTGGCATTTAGACTCTTAAACACGCCATTACACTTTGATATTATAAGCCGGTGGAGATTCTGACCTTAACCCTATTAAGAAATTATAAACAGTTTGGGGTTTACTTATAAATAGGTTTGTATGGAGAAGTGAGGAGTGTCTTTTCAAAAGGGTTTATTTCTCCATCAAAACCATACAAATATAAGCCTTGTGAAATGACACACAAGGCTTATATTTGTATGGTTTTCATACAGAAATAAACCCTTTTGAAAAGACACTCCTCAAGTGGTCACGGACTTCCCCATTCGTATAATTTTGTCGGAGGGGTGCTGACCTGCGGTGAGTGTGGTCGTACATTTACTGCGAAAATAGGCTACGTCAGCCACCTGAGAGCTCACGATCGTCGCTCTCACTAACCAGAAAAACTCAGTCGCCGAGGCCGAAAACGGCCTGGACAGGATGATGATGATGATGGTGGACTATAAAAGTAATAGTAACGCTCTTTACTGATCAGATCTAAATCAGGGTGCCTAGCCAAGATGCGTTCGCTAGGGCGAAAACGGTTGCCATCTTTGCTAGGCCCTCAGTTTGAGTCGCTCAACCAATCTCGCTGGAGGGCAAACTCAGTAGACTAGTGTAGTATTTAAATTCATGTGTTGCTCCGGAAGGGTCCTGGGTAATAATAAAAAAAAAACTTGAACATTTTACAATAATATTTACGACTTCTCAATTAAATGGACGCTGGTACACGTACAGGTATTAGTCACCTTACAACAGATACGGTACACACATTGCGTCGTATTTGATTGAGCCATCATGAGTCACCCGTGATTCACTCGTAACTGTTTATGGGGCTACTTAATCGTACAAAACATTAATCAGACAAGGCACTTAACTGACCATCTTTAAACCTTAATGTCAAAGCATTAAGGTGTAATAATTGTAAGTAATCTGAACACCACGCCTATCGTGACTCGTGAACCTTTTCGGAATCGGAATACATGAAGGTTTGTATTGAGATCGCGTCTTTGGCGGTCAAAGGGGCATGAACGATGGTATCGGGAGGCGTATTTACAAAAGCTAAACTATTTCAGTCACGCCTCAGATTATAATCGGGGAGCTTTTGTTTATGCATATTAGTTAACAATATCTATACCGTTTCGGTAAAAAGTAGTCACTCAAATGGATTAGCTTTTTGCTTACATATTTTCGAATATTATTCACTACAAAACCTAGTCGAGTTTAGTAACGTCAGTATCGTTTGAATATGATATCTAAATTTTAATAATACTTATTTACTCAAATCGATTAGCTTTTGTCGCGACAATATTCAAACATTTTGCTCTCACAAAACCTAATAAGAAGTACGAGTACCCTTTAGTACCGCTTGGTACCTAAAAATTGGTAACCGGCTTCGAAACGGGAAAAATAAATCCCGGGATGTAACTGGTTACAAAATAGGGCTTTTGAATTACCGATTCCTAGCCACGGTTGGCAAATGTTTTGTAACTGTTTACAAAATGGGAATCTAAAATTACACTAAATCAGTAGGTAGGTTAGGTTCGTTAGGTAGCTTTAAATGCCCAAAGGGCAAACCGCCCAGATATAGGAGCCCCGCGAAGCGGGGCTCCGTCTAGTTAGCTAGAGTTCGTCGGACTGTTTCTTTAAAAAAAAAAATGACTTCACAACGTAACTAGACGGAGCCCCGCTTCGCGGGGCTCCTATTTCTGGGCGGTTTGCCCTTCGGCCATTTGAAGCTACCTAACGAACCTAACCTACCTACCTATTGATTTAATGTAATTTTGGATTCCCATTTTGTAGCCAGTTACAAAACTTATTTACCAAACGGTTCCACTCTGGCCCAATTCGTAACTGTCTACATACAAGGAATTTTAGATTCCTGTTTTGTAGCTAGTTACCAAACGGTAACACGCTGGCCCAATACGTAACCGGCTTCAAATTAACAGGGAATCTTGATTCCCATTCTGTAGCTGGTTACGAAATTTTGGTTACTCGTACCTATCAACTGAAATAATTGTAAAAGTAAAAAAAATCTTAGGCATTGTTAAGTAATTTGCATGAACGGTAATTTATTTTATACAATCGGAGTCGTTACTAAAATATTATTCAAATTTTAGATCGCAACAGACTAGCATTTGTAGTAACAATATCCGTATGAATTTAGTTAATAAAGTCTATACGATTTCAGTAAATTTCTATACTATAATAGATTAGGGTTTTGTTAAGTTTTGTCCAAACAAAAGCTAATCTAGTTCAGTTCGCATCTGAACCATATCAGTATAGCCTTTGTAAATACGCTATCGGGAGTCCCAGAAAGAACAAGCATAACTTTGCAATGCTGCTTTGAATTCATAATACTAACTGCAAAAAAAAGTTACATGAAATCGCCAGTTACTTATTTATCTACAATTATTTACATTCGTCGCAGTTTATGTGCAAAATACGCGAAATGCGGGGCATTTCTTCAGAAATCAATTCAAGGATGTGGGTTCGAATTCCACTTTGGCCAGAGTTGATCATTGTTGATTTTTTCATTGTGATTGACATCTGTATTTACCTATAATTTATGGATTTCTCCAGAAAAACTAAAATATTGTGCACAAATGGTGAACTATTCCTAACATCACGCTCAAAGAGTTGGCGAATTCTGCAGTAGTACATCGGATCCGTGCGTAAGGCTACTCGAAAGTAGAGTGAGGATTCACCTTTGTCGATGCACGAAGAAGTGGGCGGATAAGTAGGCCTATGGATCTAAAATTGAACCGTAAGATTCCTCAAGTGTTCCGCTGAAAAATACTCGTCTGTTAGGGATGTGGCCAAAAAATTACATCGGCTACCAATGTCCAACATGCTAAGTAAGGTAAGGGTAAGAATTAGTTTAAAAACCTTTAAAAAGCGGAAGAAATCAAGATGGAGCCCTAAACAAGCCGCATGCGTGAAACCACCGGCGAGAAAATTTTATACGAAAAAACCTACATAAAACCCCCCCATATGTCACTAAAATAAATATACTTACGACATAACAAGCGACACCGGTGGGTCGGCTCAGGCCGCGTAGACAACATGCCAATCGCCTTATATTGACCGGGATATAGACCGTGATTACCCGATATTTCAACGGTTTATATCCCGGTCAATATAAGTCTAGTGAAACTAACCGTGAATCATTCAAAACTAACATGCCAATCGCTTACGCTCCGTAGCGATCGAAACGCAACTGTCACTGTCGCACTAATATGGAAGAGTCATAGAGAGACACAAAGTGTTTCGTTGTCGTAGCGATAGCGATTGTCACCTTGGCTAGGCCGACAGATATATACCGCTGGGGAGACAGCGTAGAAGTGGATCTGCGGCAGCTTCAAGCCGATAATTGGCAGGAAACGGCACAACGTCGAGAAAAGAGGAAAAGCTCTTGTTTCGGAGGCCAACATCCTCTGGGGATCGCTGAGCCACATTAGTTAGTTACATAACAAGCACCATTAACTTACTTACAAATATTTACTAAAGATATCGGGTAATACCCAAAGAGCCGGTAATGTAGGAGATTTTACGTTGTTTATTTTCATTCATGCGTTGGTGGATTGACGGTCTAGCGGTTACGAACGTGTGACTTTCTAACAGAAGGTCGTGGGTTCGAATCACGGCTCGTGTAAAATGAGTTTCTTGGTATTTACCGTGCAATAAAATAGCAGTCAATAGGAAAATGAAAATTAGAGGGAAAACTATAAAAATCGCCTGTGACAAAGCTGGCAAAAACGTCCAAACGCCGGCGCCCGCGCACTTGTTGACCGATTATACACTTTAATGCGACGAGATAAAGTTTATAATTACGTGTGGCTGTCAGTACGAGGCCATTGTGAACTCAATCACTAAAGGGCTTATGTTTTACGTAAGTTTACTTGTAAACTCGACCTAACCTCTAGGAAACAAAGGTTACATTTAAAAAACACAGTGATTGGGCTGCGGACGCGAGGACACTATCAAAGACTTTCTCAAAAAGCTTCATGTTTTCGTTAAAGGTACGCTCAATTCAACCCTGGGTCTTTATTCACAAGGTTCACTTTTGCAAAAAAGGAAAATTCTAAATAGGTGGTTTTGACAATTAGTTTGTTCATAATTCTAAGTGATTTTATGACAGCTGATGATCGATCCGCTTCCGTCGAGCTTTCGAATGAGAAAGCGAGCCTGATTGTATGATTTGTAATATTTGTATGTTTGTATGGGTGGGTTTTAATAAGCTTTCTTATACATTCGTTATCGCTAAACTGTGATTTGTTTTTCGCTAATTAGGATTGATCACGCACAATCCACGAACTGATTAATGTTACAGTAATTTTCGAAGAGCATGGGTGGTGACAGACTCACAGATGTCATCTCAATGCAATTTGGCGAGATTTTGCTTTTTAGGGTTCAATTTCAATTTCTTTCTTTTTCAATTTAGGCATTAACATAATGCACCTATGAAAGTCAAAAACGTAGGTACAGTTGTACAAAATTAAAATTAAACATTCATTTTAAATAATCACAACATACATTATACATTTTAAATACTTATAAAATACCTATTTAACAAATTAAATATTTCAATTAATACAAACACACATTAAATACATAGTTCCGTACCTAAAGGGTAAAAACGGGACCCTATTACTAAGACTCCGCCGTCCGTCTGTCTGTCTGTCACCAGGCTGTATCTCATGAACCGTGATAGCTAGACAGTTGTAATTTTCACAGATGATGTATTTCTGTTGCCGCTATAACAACAAATACTAAAAACAGAATAAAATAAATATTTAAGTGGAGCTCTCATGCAACATACGTGATTTTTTTGCCGTTTTTTGCGTAATGATACGGAACCGTTCGTGCGCGAGTCCGACTCGCACTTGGCCGCTTTTTTTATAACCGTGTAAATGCCATTTCACACTCATACGTCCTTGTAAACATCGCAAAAAACGTTAAATATAGTTCAATGCCTTTGTTTATTCTAGTCTGCGGATTGACAGACAGACAAACAGCGAGCTTGTTCTTCTGTTTACCTCGAGACGTGAAACAGGTTTTTAAAAGGTCGGCAACGCGCATGTAATATCTCTGGTATTGAAATGAAAATGAAATTAAATTCTTTATTTTCAGGCATCTATTGGCCCATAGATAAATACCTTAAAATTAGCATATATATTATGGCTGCGATACAGTTCGCAACACTTTTTTTTTTTTTGTCGGAATGGGAATGCACTTACGCACGGTGTGTGGGACTCGCCGCTCCTTTTCCCTCTCTTGGCGAAAGGGGGGAGAATTGGCCCTACCCACTAAACCCACTCCGGCGTTTCACCCTCTTGGCCGTTCGTGAGGGCGCACTGGGATCGATAACATTCCACCACGGCGCCCTCCGGCATCCCCGGCTTGTCGCCAGAGTACCCTCACAATGGAGGGGGGATCAGAAACGCTTGGTCCCCCCAGACGTACAATGCGGGTTCGACACCCGCTGGCCCTCCTAGGGCTCACAGTTCGCAACCCTGCAGTGTCAGAACCGCCAGTACTTCACACTCTTCGGCCAGAACTCCGCCTCGGTGAAGGTCGCTAGATGTATTGCAGGTGTCCATAGCCAACTGCTTACCCTCAGGCGGGCCGTAATGATACTCCTCACTTTGTCGCTTGCCAAGACAGTGTAGAGTTAGTTTGGGCTGACTGTGGTTGATTATGAGACCATCGCTCTATCAAAAAACCACATTTACATAAATTTCAACGTATTGTTTGTTATGAGTCCCCGGCAAGCTCGGTTCTCCATACAAACGTAGTTACGCTCTCATTTAAAAACGACTAGCTAGATTGCTCTGAAACTTTGTACTTACAATAGGATAAGGTATATCTAGGTCTGTAATTAGTTTATGTAGCTTCAGATACCATAGTTAAAAAAATACAGTGAATTTAAGTTTTTCATACAAAACTTGTTTTTGCTCTATTTCGTTTGTTTTATATATTAGAGCTATACAAACTAATTACAGACCTAGATATACCTAATGTCATTGTATGTGCAAAGTTTCATTACAATCCAACACGTAGTTTTAAAAGGAGAACGAAACTCCGTTTGTATGGGAAGGTGAAATTCGGCCGAGCTTGCCGGACTCTTGAGAAAGGCTCTCCGTCATTGTCAAAGGAAAACTTCTTTCCCTAGGGGCATCCATCCATCCATTCCGTTTTGGAATTTTTCACAGGTTGTTGTTTATTTACCAGAAATTAAGAAGTAATCTATTGTCTTACTACGAAGGGTAAGACAGCGAAGGAATATAGCAAAAAACTTTTTTTTGGGGCCCGGGCAACTCCATTTCATACAAAAAACTGTCTGAGCGGGACAAATCAGGGTAGCTACGCGTTTGGGGTCACGTATGACATATAGACCCTGCGAGCGTATCATGGCCGAGGTTTATTCGTGTGATAAAGCAAACTTCACTATTTAACACCGCGCAATTAATGGAGTCTGGGCTATAACCGCGAAAATCTAAGCTTGCAAATTGCGGGCATCTTTCTTTGTCACTCTAATTACGCCTTCATTGTAGTAAAAGAAAGATCCCCGCAATTTGCTAATTTCGGTTTTCGCCGGAGACCTGACACTAACATTTTGATAGAGATTATACATGGAACTCGAAAAAATTAAACGAGTCATACTTTTACCATACAGTTAACCAAAGATAGATGTAACTCCGTAATAGATGGATACAGTCTAAGGAAAATACGTGCCTCGAAAATCACGAAAATTTGATTCTCGATCAGATGGCGCCACTAGCTTTGGCCTACTCTCGTATAGAGGACGTTGACGGTTTCGTTTGTTATTTATAATTTAACCGCATATCAGTAAAAGAACATGGGTGAAAATCATATAAAAATAATTAATGCAAATAAAAAAAATCATTTATCCATATTTAAATACATTTTAACGTATTTTTATAAATCTTCATTTTTAGTTTTAAAGTATGTCGATAGATGGCAGTGAATTTACAGTGGTTACAAAATTTACTATGACAGTACCGCTCTATCTTATTATATCCTCTTTGCAGTTAACAAACTACGTGACTGCGGCCGCGTCGTACATTTGTTTTTTATTTCTGTAATAAAACGTCGTAAACGACAAGACAGACTAACACACAAACACATTCGGCTTTTTGATAGAACTGCTGGATAAACAGTACTATTCGTTCTTATTTATTTACTTATTCGCTCGTTGCATGTGGCTTAGGATTGAAACAATGGAAAGATTTATTTGTTGTTGTTGTTGTTCTTTGTATAAATTAAACCTTCGGCGGGACTAAATGCGCAACAGCCAACAACGCAAGCCGTATTGTAAATCTTGCAAGCTAATTTGGAGCCACGTCCCATCATTCGATTGAGCTCAAACTTTACATACCTTCACCTACTTGCTAGAAAAAATAAATAAAAAACAATGACTCCATCGAGCGTCTAGTGGTGCAGGGTAGAGCAAACGGAGCAAGACCGCGTAAAAGGCCACCTATGCGATGGACTGACCAAATCAAATCTGCCATGGTAGGGCCCCTGAACGCATTTGCCAGAATGTGCTCCAACCGCGGAAAATGGCGAGAAATCGTACTGCCAGCAACATCTGCAGCTGTGCCTGATGTCAGCAGTTGGCCACGACACTGCAAAGAGTAAAATAGCAAAGAAGAAGAAGAGGAAAAAAATAAGTATTGTATAACATCATTTACCGAATATTCTACACTTCTTGCGTATTTTGTTGCGTAATTTCCTTTTTGTTGACTCGTATGCAAGTGACAGTTGAATCATTCCATAGAATATTTTAGTTTGTTAGACAACATTGAAATTTTCCGATGTTTTGATGTGTCATTATGAAATAAAACGTCTATTCTCGAATGAATGTTTTACTACTGTATTTTTCGATGGTATCTCATTTTAATCGTATTGTTTCGTGCAAGCGTGACGCATTAATAAATTAAACTGGAATCATGAGTGATTATAATAAAACATATTCGCTATCAATTGTAATGCCTAGATTGCCAGTAGCCTATCAAATTCGTTAGTCAGATAAATAGTAAATACTATCGGCCATTTCCTCTTTTAATCAGAGCGAAGCCATTTGTTTACGCGACTATATCCACAAGTAACGTCGTGAACAAATTGACGATTCAAATACATTATTTCAAAGGCATAAAGTCCATCGATGATCAGAGTGTTGCTATGCTATAAATGCTATATATAATGGCAGGATCAAATGACCGACACAATGCGATCCGCACATGCCGTCGTATTGATTCCAGCCATCGATAGCCATTGATAGATATACAAACAAAACAAACACACGGCACTGGCACTTTGGAATAAGGTTTACGATCGCTCAATCAACAGTGTCAACATTGGCACCTATGTTATTGTTTGACTCTGCCACAAAAATAGTATCTGCAGTCTTCAAAAATCCATCAAATTGTCGAACAATATAACCAACAACGTAAGATTTTCCGGCTGAATTTTTCAGCATCGTCGAGATGATTTAGAGTCTATCTATATTAACTCAGCATCGATTTTGAAATGAAAAAGTGTGGAAGTGCATTTAAACACATCATATTTCCATCGAAATTGGGCGATTATGGTGGCACTTACACACTGCGTAACTGCAAAGTCTCTACAGAATAAACCTGATCTGACAGGATTTATTTTCCACTCTAGCTCTAGCTGGAAAGTCTCAAATCGAGATATTTCAATCGATGAATAGTTGATAAATGATATCTTGATAAGACCGTTAGCAACAAATAACTCTTCACTTTTTATTTTATCTTTGGTCACTTTGATAACAGTAGGATTCACAGAAGTTTCATTTCCATATCCCTGATACTACAATTTGATTATCTTTGGTCCCTTTGATAACAGTAGGATTCACAGAAGTTTCATTTCCATATCCCTGATACAGCTGATACTACAATTTGATCGCCGTAATTTTTTGAACCAATCTGTCATTTCTGTACACAATTGGTAGCAATAGTAGTCCTATGCCAGAGGTGGGGAGGGCGTCCACAGTGCGCCGCCATCTCGTTCTGTCTTGGGCTGCACACTCCACACAACAGCAAGATGATTGGGTAGAAAACTGACCAGTCAATTAGTCACCTTAGTATCTAGGATAGAAAAATAAGGTTTATGCCAACTTGCCAACAAATTAGACAAGGCATATCAAGTGAAGTTCGAAGAACGCTCATATTTTCCAACAATGAATTGTTTTTATTGGACTCAGTTACGTTGCCAACGACGACAGGTGACTCCATCAGACCGGACGTTGCCAAGTGGCACAATATCAGAACCATTTTTTAACCCGCCTGCTATTTTAGGAAAACGATTTGTCATATTCAAGTAATAATGTTTGTAAAATAGAGTGACATGATTAAGATTAAAGAGGGATACTAAGCGGGATATGATATAATAGAGCTCTGCAAACTAGTTCGCCGGTATGCAAAAAATAACTTTAATGGCGCCAGACTAAACTCAATGTTTGCTCACGACATCCGGGCTCCTGTTGCTACCACACCAATCTACCAGCGTACCACTATCTATTGCAGCTAAAATCAACTGATAGGCATGTCTAACATGCTGTACCAAAAACGTCACTGTGTCAAACGTGTCTTTATGATATTCAATTTATCAGAAAACATTGAATAGACTAAATAACCATACACAGATTAAACAGGTGTAAAAATACACTCCTAAGCGACGGTGGATAGCAATCTCATTGGTCCATATTTGAATATGATAATTTGCAATATGATTGTTGTTGACATTTTTACCACTGTGTAAAACTTTTATGATAACGATTATGATTTATTAAGTGCCTAAATCTGTCATAAGCTTGAGAGTAATGATTACTGCTTTTATCCATGAAGACGAAAAATAACTTAAATACCTTATTACCTAACCAAATCCCTCTTGTTTCAGGTAAGTCACGAAAACCATTATCTCGGCAAGGTGACCCGCTGACCGGGCGAAGGGTGCCTCAGGGTAATGTATTGGGTCCGTGATAATTCCATCGTTGTATTTGATGGGTGCGATTTCGCGACCCTTAGATGGGCAGCCCATCATTGGCTTGAAACGCAACATATAAATAGAACTGTTATATTAGGTTTATTTAGTTAATATTTTTTGTACAATAAACTTATCGTACTTAATGTTTAAGACATTCTATTATACTTAGTCAATCTTAAAATACGTAGAGGCGATCCTTTAAGCGTTTCAAACGTAGTGTGGAGGTTTCGGAGCTAAATTCTCGGAATGCGTGAAAGAAATTCTCGGGAATTTGTGCAAATTCTTCTCATCAAGGAGCGTTTTCTTTTAAATTAGAAAATAACTTCAGTTACGGTATACATTATTTCAAATGTTGCTAAAATGCTAGAAGTTTACAATAGTTATTTGTGCAACAAGAGAGGAAAGTTGGTTTTTCTTGCGAGTGTTTATTTTGACTCAAAAACAAGAGATGTAAAATAACTTTGCTCTCGTGTTGCACACATAATTTTTCACCTCAGTAGTGAGAACATATTAAAGGTTAAAATGTATTTCGAATTACACAGAATAAACAGAAAAAAAAGTATTATAATATGTACGATACGATACGATACGATACGGGACGGGACGGGACAGGACCGGACCGTACCGGACCGTACCGGACCGGACCGGACCGGACCGTACCGTACCGTACCATACCATAAAAAAAATGTAATAAAAGTATGAAGTTCATGGCCTTCACTAAATTAAAAAGCTACATTGTTTCACTCCCTGGAGTGAGGAAAGTCGCACTTTCCTCACTCCAGGGAGTGACGAAAGTAGGCTTGTTCGAGCTGCTGAGGTGAAAAATATTTTGGACATATTTTAGATACTTACAATGATAACCACAATTTTCACAATGAACTGCGATTGTGGACAAATCTATTTGTGACATTACCTATGTTGACTTTTGACTACAAGTCATGAAAAATATTACACTAAGAATGATATCCATACTAATATTATAAATGCGATAGTGTGTCTGTCTGTCTGTCTGTCCGTCTGTTACCTCTTCACGCTTAAACCGCTGAACCGATTTAGTTGAAATTTGGTATAGAGATAGTTTGAGTCCCGGGGACTACATAGGGTAGTTTTTATCCCAGAAATCATCCTTTAAGGGGGTGAAAAGGGGGGTGGAAGTTTGTATGGGAAATCGATAAAAAGCAGATTGGATAAAATATAAGCTACCCAAATTACTAACTCCACGCAGACGAAGTCGCGGGCAAAAGCTAGTAAAAAAAAACTATATAAACCTGGCCTAAATCGACTAGCGTTTAGAAAAGAGGCGAAACCAGCGATTCGGCAACGTCACGTACTTTTATTGGATTTTCGGTATTCAGCGTATTTCAATATTTCGGCCCTCTGTACATTTTTTAGTATTTAGCAAACATTTAGGACATTTCCATTAGTTCCATTACAGATATAAAACTTCTGTGATACGGTTATTTTGAAACTGGTGATTTCAATAATATACTTTATACTTTCGCTGGATAGAAAAAAATCATGAATTACGAAGATAGGGAAAGGCTGGAGGCTTTTGAGATGTGGTGCTGGCGCCGAATGGCAAAGGTCAGTTGGACGGAGAAGAAAACAAATGAAGAGGTTTTACGCATGGTAGGAGAGAAGAGGAGTTTGTTGAGAACCATAGAAAATAGAAGAGGAAAGATGCTTGGACACCTGCTACGACACGACGAATTTATCAAGAACATAATTGAAGGGAGAGTTGAGGCAAGGAGGCGGAGGGGCAGACCAAGGAGAACATACATAGATCAAGTAAAGGAAAAACTCAACGTCGTGTCGTATCAGGCTGTCAAGGAGAAGGCGGAGGACCGACACTTATGGAAATCGCTCCACCGACAAGAGTATAAATCTTAAATATATGATGATGATGACGAAGATAGGCCGAGTCAAACCGGGGATCCGGCAGACCTCGTCGGCGATGGCGGGATACTTGGACTCCTTTTTGAGTGACTGGCCAGATGTAGCTCAAAACCGGGAGGAGTGGAAGAAGAGGGGGGAGGCCTTTGCCCAGCAGTGGGACACAATAGGCTCGTAATAAATAATAAGGTCTTAAACAATTTTGAGAGAAGAACCTGAACTTACGACGCCTTAAATCTATAGATCAATTATGATTTTGTTCTCATTAGGTACGTACGTAGTTCGCACCAGTTTAAAACTTGAGGAACTGCGTGGTGCAATAGACAAATTGTCGCTATCGACGCAATAAAGCGTTATCACGTTGCTATTTCAGATTGCAAATTATTGACCATTGTAATAGTTTGTAAACATGATTATTTGATTTAAAACGCTTGTCGGGATGTCGCTGTCGACGGATACGTCTGGGAGGACATCATCATCATTTAAGAGCAAGCAAATTGTCGCTATCGACGCAATAAAGCGTTATCACACCGTCCTAGTTTCACGTCCCGTTGCTATTTCAGATTGCAAATTATTGACCATTGTTATAGTTTGTAAACATGATTATTTGATTTAAAACGCTTGTCGGGATGTCGCTGTCGACGGATACGTCTGGGAGGACATCATCATCATTTAAGAGCAAGCCCCGGCAAGCTCGGTTCTCCATATTACAAACGTAGTTCCGCTCTCATTTTAAAACGAGTAGCTAGATTGCTCTGAAACTTTGTACTTACAATAAGGTATATCTATGTCTGTAATTGTATCTCCTCGGATTTCACGGGCCTATAAATCCCGGTCTTTTGATAGGCTTGCGTGGGGATATAGATCCAACACGTAGAGGCCCCTTGGAGAGCTTTAATGTCATGTAGAACGCCTGCTGGAACCCGTCCACAGGTGCAACAATAGACACCCATGAACCGGTCGCAGCAGGCATTGGGACTATTGTAGAAAAAGTGAACAGTATACCGGTCTATGGATTGAAGTTTGGGTGGACAATGAGACTGGGCTATTGAAAAGAAGTCCGGACACCTGCCATAACAATGCTAACACGTTATCGAGGCAGGTGGTGACTTGCCGCTGACTAGATGGGCCCCTGAAACTGCCGTCGTGAAGACGACCAGGAGCAACACCGGTGTGAGCGGCTCAGGGGTGTCGAGAGGTGTGCGCCGCTTTCTACCCAGTGACTGATGTTAACAGTCACTGTGCAAACGCGCATCTTTCACTTCCACCTCTGGAGCGTATAGCTCTTACGACTCCCCTCTGGACGGCCAATGAAGGCAAGCCAGAGCTGAGAGTCCTGCGGGTCCCCTTGGGGTCCACTCCGACCGACGAAGACACGCCGGAGACGGAGACCCTGACCGACTCTCTGGAGCACTCGGGTCCGTGGGGTCGTCACTCCCCAACAGCTCGCCACAAGCTGACCTGTATTATTATTATATTTACAATGTAGCTATGTCTATAGCGTATGTTTAGTTTTAGGACTTGTAGGCATGTAGGCAATCACATTTCGTGTCAGAAGTCTTCTATTTACGCTAATCATCAAATTAGTGTTACTCTTCGTCAAAAATTGATACTCAACGAAGCTATCGATTATTAAATAAAAGATTTTAATATTTTGAATTTTCCGAATTTTATCACCCACAATGAGCCCTCTTTATAATTAATTAAAGCTGTTCTACATTTAAATTACACGCCACATTTGACAAAACAAAGTTCAACGCCTACTCTTGAACCCGCGTTCGATCAATCAATTAATTGTTCAATTAACATATCGATTAGTGTTATCTGCCGATCGGATGTAGGGCGCCAGTTGTGGCGATTAGCGGTGAGTCACCGCTGTGAATGTGACACCTTATTTTGTTGCAATAAGGCTTATTTTATATCTTTGGACATTTAATTGTGACTGAAAATGAGAACGTGATATCTGGTGAGTCTGTTTTACTTACTCTATTTTCACTGATATTCGTAAGTAGGTACAATCGTCGCAGCGATCTTGTCATCTACATTTTGACTACATTGTGTTTTCATGGTAAATCCTTCGTTCTCGGCTGAGCCGTAAGTTTTTGACAAGTTTTCACTATGACATTGACGGTTTGTTTACCGCGAAACCCGAAAATCAAAATTTCGTTATCTGCCTCTCTATCAATCGAATAGGCAAGAGTGATAGAGAGGCAGAAACCGAACTTTCGATTTTCGTGTTTCGCGGTAGGCCCTGTGATTGTGCTAGTGACGCCCTCTACGCAGAGTTTTGGGTAATATTCCGTATTGGTTTTGTTTGTTTTCCGCTTACAGTGGGACCCCACAAATCCACTTCCATTTCTGCACGTCGCGTTTCGCCTCGTTGGTTAATTAACAAATTGCTCTTTTTGTGGTTTCGTCGTTATTTCAGAAACTTTGTCTAATGAACCGTGAATCCAATATATATTTCCTTTAGCGGACGGCTAACTAAAAACTTACTATATAAGGGGCTAAATATAAATAAGTAATATAATTTAAATTGAAAATCTTTATTTCAGAATCAGGCCTGTCGGCCCATATTCTGTTAGTTTACGGTGCTTAAAAATATATTAGTTGAATACATAAATTGTAAAATAAATAAATACAAATAAAATTATAAATAAATTAACTTCAATTCAATTAAATTAGATTAAAATTATACATCAAATAAATTAAGTTACATTAAATATTATAAATCAATTAAATTCAAGTCAATTACATAAAAAATATAAATAAATTAAATTACATTAAAATTATAAATTTTAGAAACAGATCACTTGACATATTTCTAAAACGATTAAGAGCGCAAAAATTTTTATGATGTGCACTAATTAAATAAAATAGGTATCACTTTTAGTTATGCAGTTTACATTCTGTCTAATCTGTCTACATTTTCCGTCATTTGATTTGTCTATTTCTTCATTCATTTTCCTGTCGTGTTACCAAAGATAGATATAACTCCGTAATAGATGGATTAAACTGTATCCATCTATTACGGAGTTATATCTATCTTTGTTAATATGATGTACCAAATACTTATAACAAAACACCATTTGTACAAAAACTCGCAGAGATTTTTATATTGATTTAGCCGGCTAAATAAAAGTATAATTAAATATTTGCTTTCTCATTCGCGTGCTATATTAAACGTCATCTTGTCAATTGATTTTCAATCGACCTTTATTGATTTGTGCACAATATTGAAGGTATTACAGTTACCTTTGGACGTAAACGCCAACTGCAAACATGAGGGTTCTACCTTGCCGTTGGCAAACGAGTGTACAGCCCACTTAATCATGATTGTTACGTTGTTGGCAAACAAGCGTACTGTCCACTTAACCATGACACCCATAAGGCTGCCTGTCCACTGATATGGAGCTGAGCGGAGATGTGGGGTATCAACCAATAGCATTTTTTGTAATTCCCGCTTCGCTGGATTGCAAATTAGCATATGAAATTAGAATACAGCAAGCAGCTTAACAGACAAAGGTGTAGTCACATGCAATGAAATCAAGGTGATTTCCCCCATTTTTCCAAAGAGGAGGCCGATGGGAAAAATATGTTTCGGTTTGAAAGGGTATTACCTACTTAACAGTTGATCACATTCTCATCAGGTCAGGACCTAACCAAATCCAGGTAAGTATTTAAAACCGTCTTCGAGAAATGGGGAACCATGTATATTAAAAGAAAAAACAACGAGTGTTTAAATCCAACCTAACCTTTAGTATATTACAAACCTCACCCTCACGCACAATCCACTTTCACGGAACAATGGTGTTCCGGACGTTTGGGAGGCGTGCTTTTGACACTCCAATGAAATGTAACGGCCCGGCCACGACATCGCGCGGCGGCGGCAGCGGCGAGCGGCGGCCATAGGTGGGAACGAAAGGTCCGATCGCTGTGTCTCGCTCCAACCTATGGCCGCCGCGCGATGTCGTGGCCGGGCCGTAAGGGGTAACACCGAGCGGATACTGCCCTTGCCCGTGTCATGGAACGCACGCAGTGGCAGCACCCGCCAGGGTGTAAGGGCTATTGAGAGTTGATGGGAGTCAAGGCTATGGAGGAAGCGATATGGACGAAATATTTCAAAGCCTTATTATTAATTAATTTGCTGGCTTTAATTAATTGACCTGTCAGCCTATTGTTACCGTCTATTGGTCCTTACGCCATTACAGTATGAAGGTATCGATATTTGACACAGGCAAACATACTCCAGCACTGTCAATTGATACGTCTCAAGGCCGCTTCCTTGTTATGATTGGTGTCATTTCGTGGATATTCGGCGCAGTTTGCCCAAATAAGTTTGGCGAGCTGTATTTGTGAATCAATCGTTATTACATGCAAATATGTTTCTCAAATATGTGGAATGTGGTTTTTGATTAGGGCCCGTTTACACTAAACTTTGAATTAGAGATTCGGGCATCCTGCAAAAAGGACGTGATGCCGCGTGACCTTAATAACCTGCACAATTCTGAATAATAGGTATGCCGTTGAATTTAAAGCTACTTTGTCATATCGACTTATCTTTATGAGAAGTGTATTAAAATAAACAGCGTCACTTAACCCGACACTTTTCTGAAATGTCCCTTCGATCTTTCTATAATCTTATTCCATTCGAGCGCCAAAATATCTTGTCATAAATGGGTGCCTTTATCCCTTTGTTAACAATATTGCATAACCGTTTGTTTCTCACGAACTTGAAAGCTAACATTACATCTCGTCAAACAAAAGAATAATACGGTGTAATGGGGTACGCTCCCTCGCTTAATTGCAAATTGCAACCCAAGTTACGCTAATTTGTTGCTTGTTTCCTCTGAAATGTATGTAGATTATATAATACCGACGCAAAACCGGGGTGTTATAAATAATGTATAGAGTGCGTCAAAGCTAACTTTGCAACGACTTGAACAGAAAATTGCAAATGCCATGCACAGTTAGCTTGGTTCGACTCTGTGAGAAACGAAAGCATTTTTGCCCAAGCTAAAACGGTGACCTACTTCGTTCTCGCTCGGTCGATTCAAATTGTATGAACCCACGGCATAATTTTTCCATTTAGGAGCTACGTTGCCAGTGTTCAACACACTGAGTATTTCTGTCCGTGTCCGTCTGTCCGGGTCCATGGAGGTTTGTGAGATTCACACATAGTCTGAGATGGAGATGAGAGGAATCAAACAATAGCATTGGTGGTATATTTGAATAATCCAGCGGAGCGGACAAGAGATATGGTGTGGATAACAACCAAATCTATTGATTGGTTCCTCTAATCTCCCCTTTAGTGGAAAGGCAGCCTTACAACTCACAGATTTACTAGTTTATTTACATGTGCGTGACCTCAAAACTGGTGCCGTTAACTATATAAATAGATTTTATTGCTGACAGTCATAAAGCGAATAAATGAAGTTTTTTTTACAAATATTTGTGATAAACACACGAATAAATGCCCTTTTGCCGTTTTGAAACTCGGGACCTCCTGCTTCGTAGGAAGGTTCAATACCGACTAGTAAAATATTATTACAGAGATACCTAAGTATAAAGTGTACCAATTATCAGAAGTGTGATCCTGTTAGTAGGTACTCTATTCCAGAGAGCTGACTCCATTCTATTTCTAGACCAGTTGTCATGACGCAAATTGAATCATAAACGAGTCCTTCCTTTGTGCAGTCGCTACAAGATCTTGCTCTCACTCGTGTCCCTAATGGCGGAAATATAGGACATAGACATCACTAGATGCAGCACAGAATAGTTAATTGTTATTGGTATATAAGGTGTACTGTATAAAACCGATGTTTGACGTCTGAAGTTTGGTTTTGCTGTTTCTCAGTAATGCATGTCAATTTTTCGAACGAAGTTCCTTATTGGACGGTTTGCGGATGGGGCGAAAAAACTGTAAGATTTTGCCGTCACAGACCATATTAGTGCGATTGATGCAAATGTTTGATATTGGCGTCACAAGCCATACTAATGCGATAGATGCAAATGTCAAGTATTGGCGTCACAATAAGCCATACTAGTGCGATATATGCAAGAACAGAACAGTACAAAACAGAACGAAACAAAACAAAACATGAGCATGCAAGCGTGAGCATGACCACGTGACCAGCCTTTCTTAATTTCGTTCCATCGAGTGTTCACGACTGACGACACACCACTTTTATATCGGCCCTTTAGGGTTTTCAGGTTTTTTTGCGTCGTCAAACACACTCAATGCGTCGCCGTCAGAGAGCGACGAGTTAGTTACATTCCAATTTTGACGAATGACGAGTTAAGGGGCCCACTGATTATCAGTCCGCCGGACGATATCAGCCTGTCAGTTAGAACAAAAATTTGACAGTACCGAACAACTGACAGGCCGATATCGTCCGGTGGACTGGTAATCAGTGGGCTTAGGTCACTCCATCGCAGTATTGCTACTGTCGATTGCCTTGGTGCACAAAATGTAAATAATCCAGGATCTCAAATTAGATTTTAACAATTTCCTGCAGGAATGCAGTCGCCAGCATCGCTGTTGCTGGGGCGATTGGAATGTAATCTTTGACGCGGACGATGACGGCGCATAACCTTTAACCTTTCGTATGCTTAGGAGCAGATCTGTTTCATATATATTAAACCAAATTCAACTTAAACATGAAGTTGTCACGATTGCTATTTATATGGCAATTTTTTGACATGCGCATACGAAAAAGTTAAGCAATTATGATATGCGATGCGTCACACTTGGTCGTAATGTGTGATTCCTCGGTCATGTCTGGCTGTTATGTAAGCTCGTAAAACTCGCATAAAACAATTATACTTACTTCCTAATGTAAATGACATATTTATATAAGTTTATATACTTAATATATACAATTTAGAAAACATCAGTATGAAAAAATAGTTTTGTAAATCAGGCGTGTAATACGTATTATACCTACGTACTTCATATGATTTATACTTTAATTTGATAATACACGTCAATTACCTGGCAGGTCAGTCTGCCTGTCTGCTGTCTGTGTACGCTGAAATAACCATAGGGGATTACCAGTGTGGATTCCGAAGAAACAGAAGCACAGTAGACCAGTTATTCCTCCTTAAACAGTTAATGGAGAAGAGGTGGGATTGGCGTACTCTAATAAATTTCTTCGTATTTAAAAAAGGTTCCTTTATGTTCTAGAATCTAGTTACACTTTTTTCATAGCTATTCTTTGACACTTATATTTAAGAGGCCGTGAATGTGGTCGTCATGTAAAGAGATGTCATTAAAGCAAGTAGAATAGATCGAATCGGCAACGCGATACCTATCGAAGTGGCATAAACAAGAGTATCGTATTACGACCACACAAAGGACTGTTCGCTCGGTTATGATTCAATATGTAACGTGGATACTTTTGCAGCTAACAATCGGTATCGGTAAAGTGTAGCTTCTTCTTCTTCGAGTTTTTGAAGTAACAAAACCGTTGATATTAGTTTGTCCCTAATCCTTATACGTCATTTTGACAATTCTGTTTGTTAGAAAGAGATAAGATTTAATTTAACAGAGGTTTGTAAGAGGTTGCTAGGTTTTATGAATAAGGGTGTAAGACTTGGTAATTTACACTTATGACACAATAAGAAAACAGTGTCAGATTAGATAATAAGCTTTACGGTGACGCATGTGACGATTGTGGCTATAATAGGCTACAATAAATATTGGATATCACGGCCGTTTGTAATGTTTTATCTAAATATGTTTACGACTAATTATAGTTCTTTACACGTGCCACTCTTGCAGATTACGACACTCAAGAAGCTCGAACGAAATAATTTTACTAAAATTATATTAAAAATTATACCTATACATACAATTTTCTATAAAACTAGCACGTCATTTATAGTTAAAACACATAAGGGACCGACAAAATAATTAAAATTGAGATTGTAGTACCTAAGACTTAAAACTTCACAAACCTCAAGACGAATTTTGACTCAAACATCAGAACGTTCCTAATACAAATATCAAACGTAACATCCCACGGACCGTTTCGTATTTCACTCGCAAAATGTTAGAACGCTTGTGTCAATATTGCTGAAGATATTACAGTGACTGTAATGTTACTTGCAGCATCCGTTCCAACGCAGCTGAAATGTCGAGTTTAGATCTTAAATCCAATACAGTAAAGTCTATTAAAACGTGCCTTCATTTATTGAATTCGCTGAAAACCAAAATAAAGAATGGCGACGTTAAAACTTTATGGACATCTCCCAGCCTAATTACTATAGTCGTAAAGTTGAAAATGCCACGCCTGATTGATAATAGCGCTAGGCATCGGTATTGTAAAGTTGTTACAAGTGCAGTCGATGTTCCGGACGAATTCTGTATCCTTAAATCCAAAGAGACTGAACCCCAGGCTGAACCTCTCGCTATTTTAGCAAATAAGCTCATTGCAATAAGAATTGCTTACTTGACAAGCAAGATCTACTTGGGTTGTTCGGATTTCAGGTGTGGATTTTTGGAGAATAGCCAAAGTTGTCGCGAATAGTGCAAGCCCTGCAGAAAAGGACGGTGACAACATGAGCATTGTGTAGCTTTGTCTTTCCTGTTTTGTACGTTGATGGGCCGACGACACCGCGGACGTTGTACAATCGGCCTAACGGCGTGTGCACACTGTGATTAGTGCTGAACTCAGATTTTTATCCCATCAACAGATGTGTAAGTTCAATAAGTTCACGGTTTCAAGATGTTGGACGAATTGGAGCACTTAAACTGTAATTTTAGTATTAAGGATATAAAAACTAGGTTTAATTCTAATTTCTATTGACAGTTTGGCCAAATTCGGCTTACAAGAAATGCAGTTGAAGTTAAATAATTTTAATTGACCATAAATTATTTGATTCCTTTTCGCTTAACGTCGTCCTTGCATCAAAACGTAGAGTATTAAATAGCATTTTATCATGCCAATTCTATATGTACTCGTATAAATTTAATGTTCCTTATCTCTCAGCTCGCTTCGCCAACTCCAATTTATAGCGAAAGTAAATTGACGTAGATTTCCAGTATAAATAGATTTTACATTAATCATTGCAGATTGCAGACGCTCTACGCGTCACCGCAGCGGTGCACCATATAGAAAACAATGTATACCTTTTCTCCATATACTTAAAGGACATTTTAATGAGACTAGCTTTTATTTAATACCACACCAAGCGGGCGTACGTAGGCGAGGTACAACGTAGCTTTCAAACAACTTGAATCAGCGTAGTTTTTGACGCCAGCGTTGTACAGAAATACATGCGTTCTTGACATTGATTTTCAGCTGTGCATACCCATTGAATTAGCGAGGAAGTTCTCATAACTAGTCTTTTGTGACCTCGAGATGCAAATTAACTACGCATAATCGAAGAGCAAGTAATACTTGTTTAACTAATCATTGCCTTTTGGAATGTTATCTCAAGAGCCCTGTTCGGTCAAATCGGTTCAATGTCGTGGTCGTGGCCATGAATTTTCGATAGGAATTTTATGTAGACCTTGTGCTTATGGAGTTCATCACGGTAACAGTTTTTCGCACGAGAGGCATAAAACGATGTTATATCGGGACGGGACTTGTTACGATGTACAATAGTATGCTTCGGTTTGTTGATGTAATCGTTATTCAAGTCTTCGAGATATTTAAAGACTTGAATAACTGTTATAGACGAGAAGGGACAGGTGGTCTATAAAATACTGATTTGTTACATCATCCGATATCATGAAAGCTTTTAAATTTTTACATCATGCGACCCCTTTGGCATGAAAATTATTTCGCATATATCTTTTTCCGCGATCCCTGTGTTCTGTTTGTAACCTGCCTTTTTTTCTTAAATTGTTTTTTTTTTCGGCTGTAAGCCTTCGAAACCTAAACAGGCACTGGTTGGAAAGCACTATCATTAATACCCATCAAAGTTTAAACACGGTTCAATTATCATCCAAACATCTAATTTATATATCTCCCTTGCCAAATAGATTTGCCGTAATCCCGTGGTTAGCTTTGGACTTGGCAAACTGACTGTTCCCACTGCCAAATTACTGGCGCCATCCAAACGTTAATGAATAATTAATCTTCGTGTTTATCATTTCGTCACACATGTTTAATTAAATCTATGTGTGTTTTGTGTTCAAGTTTGTCTTGAAAGCTGTCTTATAAATAAAGTTTATTGTATTATGCCTAACAATGTAAAAAGGCGTCTCTAACATTTTGTTAAACGAAACCTTCTTTATTAATATTTGATAACGCTAGCTATATTTGTTAATATTTGATAAGACGTTCTTTAAGTACTATTTATGAGTTTTATATTCTTAAATTTTATTAACCTTTCATGCGTGGTGGTCAACAAAGGTATTCAAACCTCGGTTGTGCTGTATAGAGCAGAATAAAACCAAAATGCAAAAAGATGACTTAAAATCGTTCATTATCCTTATCATACACTTACAAGAGGTTAAAAATATAATAGTTTAGTTTCTATAGTAATTCAGATTTTTTTAATATTCTTAGTTGGTAGCTTAAAAAAGAATCCTTAAGCTTAAAATATAAGGTAAGGTGGGTGGGTTAAGACTAACATAGTTTATTTTGCTCGGGGCAAGACTAACACTATACAGGTAATAAGTCTTACAGTTTTGAATGATTCCGGTTAGTTTTACTAGACTTATACGTGGAAATATCGGGAGCTCGAAAACAATACAAAAGGTACCTAATCACGGTTCATATCATATCCCGATCGATATAAGTCAAGTGATAGTCATATGAGTCTTATCCCACCTTACCTTAAATGTTTTTCTACTTAATTCTGATTTATCTTGTCCAATTTCGCCTTAACCTAAAGGTTTTCGTATTTAACTTCTCAGCCATACAACAGACCATTTTATAATTTCAAGCTACCAATATAGAGATTTTCTTATAGCTTCCTTCTTAATTATAAGTTCCACCGCCACGTTTAGTTTTCCCATAAACTAACGGCTCCAATTTAACTACCAGCTGTAAATGTTCATATTTCATATTTTACAAACTGCGCTGTTTCATAAATTGCCTTTGTTACAGTTTCCAGCTTGCCAAGTTTCCGAGTCTGTTATACATTTGTCTGTTTGAGTATAGATTACGTCTCACGAGATCCCATATAACGAGGAACATCCCGTATGACTGTTCATAGTGTTCATACCCTTTATTACGGTATGGTACGGTACGTACGGTACGGTACGGTATTATACAAATCACTTTACTGTCAGTCTAACAGTGCAGTTGCATTGCGTCAATGTTTGCACGCACTTAACTAAAAAGTACACAGCGAAACGATATTTTAACAATCATGATTTAAAATCCACTCCCCGATGAGGAGAAATTCATAGTAATGGATTATATTATCAAAAACTACATAAAATTACTACTAACTATAAAAATTGCTATTATTAGGGTTCCGTACCTCAAAAGGAAAAAACAGAACCCTTATAGGATCACTCGTGCGTCTGTCTGTCTGTCTGTCTGTCCGTCTGTCACAGCCTATTTTCTCCGAAACTACTGAACCAATTAACTTGAAATTTGGTACACATTTGTAAGTTTGTAACCCAAAGACGGACTAGTAACGTAAATAAATGAATTTTAAACATGGTGGCCACTTTTGGGGGGTAAATGAGAAAATTAAAAAAATAAGTTTTTGAAACTATCGTGTTACATATCAAATGAAAGAAGAAGAATAAACAATTTAGAAGTTATTCAAGAAAATAGGCAAAAAATTACCATTTCCTCCCCCCCCCCCCCCCTTTATCTCCGTAACTACTGGGTCTAAAATTTTGAATAAAATACACAAAATAGATCTTTACCTATAGATTACAGGAAAACCTGTTAGAAATGTGCAGTCAAGCGTAAGTCGGACTTAATTACTTAGTTTTTGATACGACCCCTTCGGGTTTTTTAAAGACATTTTTCACTTACGTAACTCAAGTTTCACATAAAAAATACATTTTTTAAATTGTGTAATGTACGGAACCCTTGGAACGCGAGTTCGACTCGTACTTGTCCGGTTTTATTTTAAATAATTTCAGTTATGCTTAGCATGTAGAAGTTGTGATTTGACAAAAATGTTTAAACAAGGCTATAGACCAGGGGTCGGCAACCTTTTAGCAGCCAAGGGCCACATAGTAGTTAACGAAATTGACGCGGGCCGCACTTTGTTAATATTTATGACTTTATCAGGTATTGTCGTTTGTCAAAATTATATACAAAATAGCCAAGGAGGCTCGCGGGCCGCAAGTAAAAGGTTCGCGGGCCGCCTGTTGCCGACCCCTGCTATAGACCATCAGACAAAAAATCGTTCAGTAACGACACTCCAATAGAATGCTCACAGATGTGAGACTTAATCTATGCTTTCAGGATTACTGTTTCATAATTCAACCGCAATAGGGTATTTGACAAATTTTATTTATGGTATCAGTCGATCAGGTTTGTTTTGTGGATCAAATGTCTGTATGGGACCCATTGTCTTAAAGCAATGCAAAAGTCACAAATGATGGTTAAAGTCTGGCACCCGCACTTTACTGACGAAACGCTTCTAACAAAATGGCAATGGCAACTCGCATCCAAATACCACATAGATAAACTAGAAACATTACAGATAAGGTTCTTAAAGTTATTGGTCAATAATAAAACGAAAACCAGCTGTAAAGATAATTACTCAAAATTATTAAAAATCTGCAAAATCTTGCCAATTAGTTTAAAACACAAATATCTCCTAACAGTAAATAACCATAGCAATCGAGCGCATAGCATAGTACTGATCGACCACTCGCATAGCACAAAATCAGTGTCTGCTAGCAAATATGAGGTATTTTTATACCACGAGTACAAAATTATTTCGGTGACAGAACCCTAAAAAAATATTACCGTACTACCTCAATAACCTACCGTATAAGATAAGACACCAGCCCGACAAATCTAAATTTAAAAAACAGCTTAAGAAATAGCTACTGGATACACTTAAGTGACACCTGTATCACAAACAGGATGTCGCTTAAGACGCCGGTGTCGATTTTAGTCGCAAAAATGTAAAATTGATAGATTTCGTCGGTGAAATTGTACACCTTTTGTTACCTAATTCAAATAACAAGTACTGGTTTCTATTAGCACGTCTTCTTATCTTACCTTTTATCAGATCAATTTTTTGAAAACAGACACAAAATTAGTAATGTTGCTTTTCTGATAGACGTTTAGGTAAACGCGCGTAAAATACTGATTTTGTCGCTCTTATTTGTAAATTTCGTAAGTTTGGACTGCTAAACATGGTAATTTTGTATTACACATATCCTGTACTTGACGTTTATCAGACTACATTACTACTATTATGACTTTGAAGTAGTGTAAATGAAAGTTAGACGAAATCAATTTTCTCCAGAAATTACTTGAAAACAAGTGACAATTTCTCTGAAAATCAACTTAATTTCAACGTAATTTTGATACTTAAACAATTTACAACATATGCTGAAACTATTCTTATACATGAATTTGTATAATTTACCACCATAATTTTTTGATGAATTTTTAAAAACTGCCCCTTCTTTTCATATATTACCGGTGACGCACGCTCGCGACCTCATTATTAAAAGGCAAGATGAGAAGACGTGCTAATAGAAACCAATACTTGTTATTTAGATATTACGTAACAAAACGTGTATAATTTCAACGACTAAATCTATCAATTTTACATTTTTGCTCCAAAATCGACTACGGCCTCTTAAGTGTGCCAATAATTAACATTTAGCATAACAAGCAATAAGTTAAGTAGCATAGCAAGTAGAATAATTTAGTTAACTATCTTACCTGCAGGCAAACTGTGAACAACAGTTTAGCAGGAAACTGTATAAATTGTATGTATAATTTTGGAATAATAAATCTCTCTCTATCTCATGAAATAAAACTATGAAAACGGATTATATCGCGTATATTGAATTTATAATACATCCCGACGTTTCGAACTCTTTACAGCGTTCGTGGTCAATGGGTGACTCTATCTATCTCTCTATCTATCTATCGTGACGTCACCACGTCAAAACAAGGAAATTGAGATTTTGTCGGTGAAATATTGCGTTTATGTATATTATTGCGTTTATATACAATATTTTTTTAAATAAAATGTAAGGAATGGAATGGTACCATTTTTTTTCCCATTTGGAAGTTATAAAAAAATACAATATATTTTTTAAGTTTCCAATTTATCTAACTAGATGTTTGTGTCAACAACCCTATTAAACCTGTTCCGAGAATCAACCGAGAGTTCTCTAAAAGAACGACCCAGATATGCCTCTCTTGTTTCGAGACAATTAGCTATTTGACTTTTTGTCCCTGCTATATGATAGACGCTATTACCGACGACGTGATAGACATAGGCGGACATGACTACATTTAAATGAAAATATTTGACTTATCGCGTTTTATTTATTTTACTCTATCTCGTGAGAGGTAATCTTTCAGGAGTACTGTTTCAACCATTCAACTGCAGAGCCCGTTCCGAGAATCATTCGAGATTTCACTGAAACGCGGCCCAGATATGCCTCTCTTCTTGGTTTTGTTCGCGATTGTTGTGTAGGTAAAGGGCAGGGTTCGAAATTATCCAGATGATTATAGTCTTTGATAATTATCGCGATAATTATCCCAGGTATGGATGGTGCTATATTTTATTCATTGAATTCTTTAGTAAATTTCAAAATCTCGTCAGGATCTTCGTAAATGTTAGGTTATTATCAAATCGATAATTATCAGGCATAAAAATCACGATAATTATCAAGATAACTATCATTGATAATTATCCTTTCGAACCCTGCCACTGACTATCAGTCCGCCGGACGATATCGGCCTGTCAATTAGAACAAAAATTTGACAGTTCCGAACAACTGACAGGCCGATATCGTCCGGCGGACTGATAGTCAGTGGGCCCTTTTAGATGTTAATTAATTTACTAATTGAGTTCACACTGTTCACAGTCTATTAGTGAGGCCCCACTGGCATGGGTATACACTGAAGGGAAGAATATTCGATTTCTTTGCCCGTGGAAATAATATTTTCGAAATTAGAAAAATAAATAATATATGGGGCATTTTCTATGAAAAGGACCCTTATTGTCGATGGCGGTTACGCCGCACAGCGTCGCGCGGCATTGTATTTATATCGGAGCATCGTTTATAATGGCGTAAGCGCCATCGACAATAAGGTCCCTTTTTATAGAAAATACCACATATGATTTTCTTGCAATATTTTAACCTTAAATACATGTTTTTTTAATAAAACATAACTAAATGTTTATTCTCATTATAGGTAAGTGCCTGTAAAACCTCCTAAAACGTTGTTTTTATTTTTTAATGTTGTTCACTTTTATTGCCAATTTCGACGACAACATTGCCGTCGCTGCTGCATTGCTGTTTCTACCTAGTTTAAGACAGACGCCTCGACTCACCGACTCCCGAAATGGGATGTTCTGATCATATCTATTATTTACCTATAAGGGATATTGTTTACACATATATGTCTGAGAAATACACTTTTACTCTTACTTACTTATGTCACAGGGCGGACACGCTCTACATTAAAAATCACTTGCGTTTCTATGTGTGAAGTCATAGTGTAAGTAGCTTAAAATAGTACTGATCGGCCGGCAAACGGCCGTCAATCTGCTGTTGCGGGGCGAGGTAATTCGAATCGCGGCGGGGCGGTGCGTGGCCGTTCTGTATGATAATACTATTATTTATTCTGTGCTTTTGCTGATTCTGAAACGTGCCGAATATACTGAATCAACTTTCACTAGTATGATCTTGACACTGACGATCACCGATCATCAATCTTAATAATTGCGGAGAGAGCGGCGTCATATATCTCTATACAATACTGGCCTTAATTGCGATGGGATAAGATGCAAAATTGTATGGTTGATATGCGGCAGTTACGCATTTTTACACTTTGTTACAGAGAAAATGATAGTACATTTTTTCTCAATTTCTCAATATTTGGTTTTATAGCGTAATAAACAGGATTTATCAAATTCATGCTTTAGAATTGTGTGTAACAAACAGATCCCTCTATTACTCATCTATCACGTTGGTATCTCAAGAACCATAAAATGGGGCATTTTCTATAAAAAGGGACCTTATTGTCGATGGCGCTTACGCCGCACAGCGTCGCGCGGCATTGTATTTATTTCGGAGCATCGTTTATAATGGCGTAAGCGCCATCGACAATCGACTTATCATCATCAACGGTCCCTTTTTATTAAAAATACCACAAATGTCCTGTCCTGTTCTGTTGCTGAAATCTTCTCAAGTGTTTTTCTATTGCAGCTATACCAACAAAAAATTATAATAAAATACCTACTTAGGATTAAAAACTAAGAAACCGTCCTCCAAGCAGAAAACGCGATTTAATTCAGAAGAAACATTTTAATTGAGTCCGACTTCACCGCTCTTTATACTAATACGATAGCATAACTAATTATTTATTCGCTAAAAAAAGCCGAATGAATCACCACCACCCAGTATCTAGGTGACTCAGGTAATATTCACCTCATTATCACATACTAAGTTGACATAATAGGTAGCTCTACAAGGCCAATTGACACAGTTACAAAAAGGGTGCCGGTTGAGTTGGGGCCAGAAATTGACCCCTTTATCGAAACCGGAAAACTTTTTGTGCCGAACTTGGCCTCATTTTCCGATTTGGTGGGGTAGGTTTGGTGGGGTGGGGACTCTGCGTATTAGGTGAACAAAATTGGGGCAACAATGGAATAGAAGGAATAACGCAGAATATAAGCAATGATGTAAGATACAAATTTGGGGCATTTTCTATGAAAAGGGACCTTATTGTCGATGGCGCTTACGCCGCACAACGTCGCGCGGCATTGTATTTATAACGGAGCATCGTTTATAATGGCGTAAGCGCGACAATAAGGTCCCTTTTTATAGAAAATACCACATTTTGTTTAAAACAGATTGCATTAAGAGACACACGGAGCTGCCGGCAGAATGCCGTTCCTGTACAGTCGCCATCAGATATATCGGAGCGGCTAAGGCGCTCACAAATATCTGAACACGTCTCTATTGTCAGGGCGTTAGAGTGCGTGTTCAGATATTGTGAACACCTCGGCCGCTCCGATATATCTGATGGCGACTGTACAATCGAAGTTAGTATCATCAAAGAGTATATGTAGGAATTATAGGATAGAGCGGTACTTTCATAGTATTTTTTGTAGCCACAGTAAATTCACTGCCATCTATCGACACACGATTAAAACTAAAAATAAAAATATCAGTAAATATATTTATACATATACTCATACTCATTTATTTATAATAATATATTTTTTTATATGGATTAATGTTATTTTTTGCAATATTTGCATTAATTATTTTTATATTATTTTGACCCATGTTCTTTCACTGATATGCGTTAAAATTGTTAAATAACAAACGAAACCATCAACGCCATCTATACGAGAGTAGGCCAAAGGTAGTGGCGCCATCTGATCGAGAATCAAATTTTCTTGATTTTCGAGGCACGTTTTTTCCTTAGACTGTATCCATCTATTACGGAGTTATATCTGTCTTTGGTATCATTTTGAAATGACATGTTTAAAAAAACCGGGCAAGTGAGAGTCGAACTCGCCCACCGAGGGTTCCGTACTTTTTAGTATTTGTTGTTGTAGCGGCAACAGAAATACATCATCTGTGAAAATTTCAACTGTCTAGCTATCACGGTTCATGAGATACAGCCTGGTGACAGACAGACGGACAGCAGAGTTAATAATAGGGTCCCGTTTTTACCCTTTAGGTACGGAAATCTAAAAACTACATGGAACTACAAATACGACCTCGGCGAGAATATGGACTGCCTGCCTCGTGTTATTAAACGTCATAAAAACAAATTAAGTTTCTCAATTAAGTTTGGCTGACACAATAATATACTAAAGTGGCCCTAGTGAAAAAGGGTACAAGTCTCGCGCAGCTTAAGAGTAAACGGGCATAAGTATTGCGTGAAACTTACGCCCTTTTACAACTGCGCTGCCCGAGACTTGTACCACAGGGCGGACACGCTATACATCACGTGAACGGCACGTCTGTACACGCGGCATTGTGTGAGTAAGTTGCTTCAAAATAGTACTGAGCGGCCGGCAAACGGTCGTCAATCTGGTGTCGCGGGGTACGTAATTCGAGTCGGGGCGGGGCGGTGCGTGGCCGTTCTGTATGATAATACTATTACTTATTTTGTGCTTGTACCCTTATTCACTAGGGCCACAGGAATTCTATCCAATGTACGAGAACGTCTTTTAAGTGTGTCGATTTACTTTTTCATGTTTTTTTTTTCATTAATATCTTTCTTTTTATTCTCACATCTGCCTTACCGAAAGGAATGTTACAATTATGAGTCAAGAAATCCAATGGTGTTTGTAAAGTTTCCAACCCGCTTTCGGCCAGCGTGGGGACTATAGCCCAATCCCTCAAGTGCACGAGAGGACTCGAGAAGGCCTTATAAATTTATAGTTTCCATTAGTGACATAAATAACCTGTTTTTTTTTTATCTCAAATCAAACACCACTTTACAGTTTCATTACCAATCATATCATCAACTAATCAAAACCGAACGACAACTCCCATCAACCTATTCAACCAATCCCGTTCTGCATACTGTGTCCCCGCTAACATAGTCCTATAACCAAACAGCCATAATGTAACTCTAAACTGCGTCACATGAGACCTTCTTTCATCGAGTTATTAAAACGAGCGCTGGATACAAAACGTAGTATGTTAGTTTGTAAAGAATGGCGGATAATACCTTTAGTTATGTGGGTGGTAAATAGCCACAATTGAATGATTGAAGATCGGCAATTTACCGATTGTGGCAGGGTTATCAGATATAAAATTTTAACTAGACGAAACGACAGGGCGTTTCAATGATATTCCGTAGCAATTTCTAAAATTAAGTATTCTTGCAAATAAATGATATTGATTGATTGATTGAATTATAATCCGAAGACGGAGAAAGGTTGAGATAGATTTCTGCTACCTATATACTATACCGATATAAAGAGATCGCTTTTTTAACGATAAAAGCGCCTGTAGTTTACCTCTTCTAATTACCATTTAAAAAACTAAAGTCAGTTTTGAATATTGTTACACATACACAATTCATTATCATTAACTTGATCTACGAGTATCATACATGTTCTGTACTAACAGCTGTTTTCTTGAAATAAAACTATGAAAACGGATTATATCGCGTATATTGAATTTATAATACATCCCGACGTTTCGAACCCTTTACAGCGTTCGTGGTCAACGGGTGATTATATACGCGATATAATCCGTTTTCATCGTTTTATTTCATAAGTAACTATCGCGGTAACCGAAGACAATATTAGCTGTTTTCTTTTTCATAAATTTTACAGTTTTCGTATATATTATTTATAAAATCGAACTAAAAATCCCAATACCGTAATTCCGATACTTCGATATAGATCCTCTTAAATTTCGGTATTGAAATGTCTTAAAAATCGTCCGATAATTCCGGTATAAAGGGATTCCGGAATTCCGTTATTCGTTATTCATGCCATACTGATAACCCTAGTAGTCTCGCGTGCCCTGGCATTGCTGATCAGATGGGTTCCGTGAGGCCTTGAATAACAAATGTGATTGAGCTTTGTCGAGGCAAAACATGGTTTTCAAATTAGCAACCTAATCAGAAGTTAATCAGAAACGAATGGCATTTTAATAATGTCACAAATCAGTATACTTTTTAGCTTGTAACCGATAATTTATATAGAAGACGTATACTAATAGCACGATCCAAAAAATTGCCAAATAGATGCTAGATTGTTCACATTCATAGTAATTTACTTTACGAGCGTAACCACAATCGAATTTAAACTGTTGTGAGACATACTAACGTTAAATAATTTCACGGCCATCGTGAACGCTGCTCGCACTGTTAGTGCTTAAGAAAGGAGACCTAGGCTCTCCGAAACATGTCGCGCGAGTGACTAAAACAAGTGAGTCTAAACCGTGAAATTATTTAATGTTTAACGAGCGTAACCTTAAAGAAGAAGAGAGGTGCTGCTCTGCTTTTTCTTCAAAGTTGATCGCTCACACCGGAACTCTTTTACTCTTGTGTTCGCTCGAAAAACCTTAGCTACTTAGCAACCAATAGCATGACGTGAAAAGTATTTAATATAAACAGGAATTCATTCCGAATTATAACATTCGTAGTTAATTGGTTTTTGAATCACTTTGATACGAATCATCAATTCCTTTTTTTCTAATTCCAGGTGGAACAGCGAGATGTCCCCGGCATCGACTGCGCGCACCTCGCAATGGACACAGAAGAAGGCGTGGAAGTCGTCTGGAACGAGGTTCAGTTCTCCGAGAGGAAAAACTTCAAGGCCCAGGAGGATAAGATACAGATGGTGTTCGATAACCTGACCAGGCTAGAACACCCCAACATAGTCAAGTTCCATCGGTATTGGACAGATACACACAATGATAAGCCCAGAGTAAGTAATTTAAGTATAACGAGGTCCAATTCTTACACACATGAAAGAAAGAAAGAAAGAAAATAACTTTATTTTGCATGAAATATGGTACAAAAGGTGGTCAGACAATATTATAAGTAACACATATTTCACCAGCATCTGGCATGCAAAAAACTAAACTTACAACTAAAGCTAAGTTTAAACCTGCAATGTAACCTGATTCTTATATACAATAAAAGCTAACTAACTAAACAATCATAGTCAAGGCCTATATTATAATTATCATGCACCTACCTCACTCAAAAGATGTCATGTATTCCTCAACGGAATAGAAGGCTTTTTGTACGAGCCATGCTTTTAGTTTTACTTTAAACAGTGAGGGTAACATACAGATAGTCTTCTATAATCTGACTAGGCGGGATTATAGTCAAATCAGAGAATACGTCTACTGCTAAACATGAACTTTGAAAACACAACTCAAGAGTTATGAAAATGTATTCCAATTAAGCAGAATTCCCGTACAGTCGAAGGCAAAAATATCGATCCAGACAAATGGCTCAAAAATATGTGAACACGACTTTATTGTCTAAGGTATAAGAGCGTACACATATGTTTGAAACCCTGGTAATGTATATATATTTATGCCCTTGACTGTACATGACCCGTTTTTATTGATTAGTACAGTTTACATAAAAGTATGTCTGCAATCGATTTATGTTTGATTGCAGGTGATATTCATAACAGAATACATGTCTTGCGGCTCCCTAAAACAGTTTCTGAAGAGGACGAAACGCAATGTCAAACGACTGCCACTCCAAGCGTGGAAGAGGTGGTGTACACAGATTTTATCGGCGCTAAGGTAAGAAACCTTTATAAAAACGTCTTTATACATTTTCCACTCAGTTTGAAGTTTTGTCTTGCGTTAGTCGCACTGGACAAGAGGCTATTTTAAGCTAACATATGAAATTCTTTTTATTTTTTGCACTTTGTTATATTAAAACTTGTCGAAAACTATTTGGTCATGCTCGCAAGTCACAATTGTGTCAGTGATATATCATCTCCATCATTGATATCTCTTCAATAAGCTTACATTCAATAATCACAAACATTCTAAGGTTAGCTAACCAAAAGAAATGTTTATAACTTGAAACTGACCATATAGATATTGTAGATACTGGCTTGAATATTATTATGGAATAATATTAACATTGCTCTGATAATTAGCTTAAGATAAAATATATATAAGTACATAATACTTACCATAAATTTAAAAGTGGAAAAATTACTGCCTTGGGTGAGACTTAAACTCACGGCCTCTGGATCGATACTCCAGCGCTCTGCCAACTGAGCCACCAAGACCTCATCCATAGTCAGCAAATCTTCCCACTATATGCAAGGCAGTAATTTTTCCACTTTTAAATTTATTCTAAGCTTAATAGCATTGATCGCAGACGTTTCTGCTTGTTAAAAATTAATAATACTTACCATTCATAAGTGCTTGTTGCTAGGCCTACACGAATACAGTATATTTGAACTGAACTAGATCGTAAACTGAATTAAATTGTTTTCCTTCTTTAAAGTCAGTCATTTTACATAAAATACGAGTAACTATATATGCACACTTTTATAAACGCCCATCTTTGCTCATACTTCCACGCCTATCGCTCTTTTGGCGAGGACATCAATACGAAAAGGACTCATTTTTAAGCAAACCCTCCCTCCACCCTCTCTTTTCCTATTTTTTCCTTCTTTCCTGTTATGAGTTTTTCCTTTCCTGTTATGTCTGATGGACGCAAGGTCTGCTTTCCAAAGATGACCTGTTGCTACCAAATTATAATATTCAGTTTAATTTATCTTACATAATACTGGTACAATATACAATATTAACTTCTTTCCCAGCTACCTCCACGGCTGCGTGCCCCCCATAGTCCATGGGAACCTCACGTGCGACACGATCTTCATCCAGCACAACGGTCTGGTGAAAATCGGCTCCGTGGCCCCGGACGCCATCCACCACCACGTCAAAACGTGTCGGGAGAATATGCGGAACATGCATCTTATTGCGCCGGAGTATGCTTGTAAGTGACTACTTCAATGTAATGTTATGTGTAAGTTTGTTTTTTGTTCCTCTTTTTTTATCTGTATATTTTTGCTACGAATAAACTATTTATATTACATCAAGGCATTGGTATTTTGGAAAGTAATTCGTCAGGAGAACCGCTGGGAGTTGACCATTATTCAGCAAGAATTATTCGGTGGGAACCTGTGAAATCATGAGATATATAAGGCAATGCGTAACCTTTTGGCGTTAAGTCTCACTTTTTATTTTATTAAGAAAAACACAAAGGATGACCTGGAGTTAACTGTTGCTCTTCATAAATAAAATAAACCCGTCTTTTTCTAACTGTATTAATTAAAGAGGGACGGGTAGTCTATCTCGCCGCGGGATACTGTCGCGCCAATCATGTGCTAGCCCAGCTGTGAGGATATGTTAGATGTTTCTGTTGTACGTTTTGAGAAATTTTAAATTTTCTACTAAATTATCCCAATCGGGCCCTCTTCTTAGTTTTAAAATAATTAAAGCTTTTCAGTATTGTTCCTTTGATGTGTCATTTTCACATTTTCCATTTAACCATTTTTATGTAAATCCTCGTCTTTGTTTGCACTTTGCTACAGTCGATCACTATTCAAACCATATTTTATAGATTTGTATGTTTTTCATTCATTCTCTTCAAATTAATGTGGTGATCAAAATTATAAATATTTTTGTGTTTCCAATGACACAGCCCAAATTGGGATGGAAAACGGTACGTCAGTAATACGAACACAATTTCCACATCACGCACCATTGGCAATTCATACGCCTCGATAAATTCTATCTCATTTTACACAAGTATGTATATGTTTATAACACTCGATTGACCCAGTGACTGACAACTGAACTGAAGTTTGATATAATGAAATTTACTCAACGACGAGATATCAAAACATATGTACCGCACAAATTTTATGAAACACAAAAACCATCCTTAAAAGAAAAGTTTACGATATTATTGATCACCCTCAAAAGTAGCTGGTCATATGGTCGTTGCAAAAGCAGCCCCGTTTAAACATAATAAAACGTTCCTTAGGTTATTTTCAACGGTGAATAATATAGAAACTTACGCCTAGACTAGAATCCAATGCAGTGCAACTAACAAATGCATCATCAATTCGTTGGTTTTGCAAATAGGCTACGGGTTTTAGTATTCACATACTACTATAGTACTAGTTTTTTGTCACAGCACTTACGCCTCCATCTTAAGTAAATTTATAGACTCATACGCACAAAAAACTTCTTCTTCCTCGCGTTATCCCGGCATTTTGCCACGGCTCATGGGAGCCTGGGGTCCGCTTGACAACTTATCTCAAGA
This sequence comes from Cydia strobilella, assembly GCF_947568885.1. Taxonomy (NCBI): domain Eukaryota; kingdom Metazoa; phylum Arthropoda; class Insecta; order Lepidoptera; family Tortricidae; genus Cydia; species Cydia strobilella. Next base: position 1,351,260 of record NC_086046.1, on the reverse strand, counting down.
ATTGACGTGAGCACTAGTTTTTACGAAAGCGACTGCCATCTGACCTTCCAACCCGGAGGGGAAACTAGGCCTTATTGCGATTAATTTAGTCCGGTTTCCTCACGATGTTTTCCTTCACCGAAAAGCAACTAGTAAATATCAAATAATATTTCGTACATAAGTTCCGAAAAACTCATTGGTACGAGCAGGGGTTTGAACCCGCGACCTCCAGATTAAAAGTCGCACGCTCTTACTGCTAGGCCACCAGCGCTCTCACGCATACGCACAAAAAACAAATTCAATCATTTTACATAGGTGACAGGTGCTCTGGAGTGGCACGCACTTTAAATATGGTTTATTTCTGCAACAAAGCACAGACCAGATTCTTTTGAGACCACCAAAAAATAATTATAATATTTAGCTAAACTTTTTTTACAGCATCCCAAATGGTGACCCCAGCCATGGACATATATTCCTTCGGCATGTGCGCATTGGAGACAGCGGCATTAGAGATTCAGGGCAACGGGGATTCTGGGAGTCATGTCACGGACGAACATATCGCGCGCACTGTTGAATCGCTTGAGGAGCCGAGGCAAAAGGACTTTATTTACAGGTAAATGTCGGGTATTAAAAGATCCTGGATATGAAATTCCACTAATTCTCTCACCTTCCAGTGGCTTTTCACCAGGAATTTCAGACCATCACGAAGAATGTGTGATGAACTTTGAATACTAAATACAGACGCGACAGAGAGCGTTATGGTAGTATTGCCAGATGTTGTGATTAAGATAAGAACAGCCTCCAATGGCTCATTTAGACTGATAGAGAACTCGCCTGTGTCTTCCGTTTCTTTGCGGAATTTCATTGATCGGTTGGATTGGTTGGACTTCTCGCACCGTTTATCTGTGCCCTTATCCAGCGGTGGCGTGGCAGATGTTACGCGTTGAAAATCGAAGTCCAATGAGCGAAAATATGTACGGGGCAACGCTGCCAGTGTCATGGGGACGTTTGGGCCGGCTACGGTCCGGGGTGGCACCATAGCCTAAATAGTTTAATTTAGTGGTTAAGATTGACAAATATGTATAGGTACAAGGTTTTAAAGACTTGTGTTTTTTATTCAGTATTTTTTGTCCTGCAGGTGTATAAACAAGGACCCAGCACAGAGGCCAACGGCGCGCGAGCTCCTCTTCCACCCTCTACTCTTCGAAGTTCACTCACTGAAGCTACTCGCTGCGCACACGCTTGTCAATACCTCAGGTACGGAAACCGGTAGGCAACAACAGGAGCCACCGGATTTCAGCAAAAGTGAAATTCTAATATCGATCCTCTTACACTTTCCCCCGTCTGAATCCTCTTAACCGCTAAGAATATTTTATAGGTACAACTCGCACTGCCTTTTTGGAATGAATGGACACGAATTTTAAATTGTATATTTTACGACATTTTCGTCTTATTTTCCAGCAAATATATCGGAAACGATAACGGATGAGGTAGTCGGTTCGAATGGCGAAGCGCTCGCCACGTGTGTTCTCAGTGGGGAGTTACACGAGATTACAGTTCGAGATCTACCTCCGCACCAGGAGAAACTCGAGAAATTCGTCGAGGATGTCAAGTAAGTGTTTAAAATTATAAAAAGAATATCTGGAAGACCGAGCTTTGCTCGGAAAACACATAAAAACTCAAAAATGCGTGTTTTCCCAGAGATAAGACCTAGATTGTTTTTTTGCCCCCGAAAACCCCCATATAGCAAATTACATCGAAATCGTTAGAGCCGTTTCAGAGATTTCCGAAATATATAAATATACAAGAATTGCTCGTTTAAAGGTGATATCGGAGGATGATGGGAAATAATGAGCGGCGAAGTGTTCGTCTCGTGTGAGTCTCGCGGGCACTTGAACCTTCGAGATTTGTCTTAGCTTTAGGCAATATTTGAGAACTTTGTGGAAGACGTTAAAGAGATTAATCCTGTCTATAGAATAGAATAAAAGAAACTTTGTTCTAGAAACGCTTCAACTAAACTTAAGTAAAATGTTTAATGTCGTATGTGGACTTTTCCTAATGAATATGTCTTCCTTTAGGTGGGCACGGTATGCGCCTTTCAAACGTCTGCCACATCTCCCTTTAATAGCGAACGCCACTGCGCAGTCGCAGGGGCGCGTTCGGTAACGCGATAACGAATGTAACAACCCCGTGTTTACATTTCCAGATACGGCATCTACCCGCTGACGGCGTACGGGTACCGCAGCAGCAACGGTCGCGCCGCCTCCCCGCTGGCGCCCGACCCCGCGCCCGCCGCGTCGCCCGAGCCGCGCGACGTGGAGACGCGCCGCGTCGTCAACATGATGTGCTCGCTCAAGCCGCACCAGCCCGGCCAGCCCCAGGACGACGGCGCGCAAGACCAGGACCTGCTGGTGAGACATATGGCCCGAACGCCACAGCCTTCCCCCTGACGTGTGGTCCGTACGTTCATTTTGCACGCCTTTCAGGATCTGTGTTGTCCTCAAATAAACTCATCATCATCATCATCATGTCAGCCGATAGACGTCCACTGCTGGACATAGGCCTCCCCCAAGGCTCGCCACTCCGACCGATCCTGTGCCGCTCGCAACCACCGAATTCCCGCGACCTTCACCAGGTCGTCGCAAATAAACTCAATCGTGCTCAAATAAACGTAAATTAATAAGGGCATGTGGGAAATCAGGATGACCGTGTCGGTGAAAATAAAAAACATTTAATTGGGAAAGGCAAACATTTTGATCGGACGATCGTTATCAATCAATGAATACCTCCATCTACTGTTATATTTAAATTCAAACTCAAAAGCATTTAACCGTCGAAAAAACATAATTAATCATCTCCGACACGGCCATCCTGACATTTTTCATGTCTCCGGCGAGTCTGCACACCATCCCCTCAATGTTAAAAGAAGACTATAAAATGAAGTAAAAATGTATTTGTGGAACATAGGAGATATAAGATCTTAATCTAATTAATAATGATAGAATTCCGTGTTCTGGCTATTGATTTAGATTTATAAATATTAGTAAACCCTGTAATATGGCCCTGGGCCTTCCCGCGAGCCGGTTAAATGTTTGTCCCGTCCGCCAGATGACGATCCTGCTGCGCATGGACGACAAGATGAACCGCCAGCTCACCTGCTGCGTGTCGCGCCGCGACTCCGCGCCCAGGCTCGCGCACGAGCTTGTGCAGCTCGGGTTCATACATGAGGTAAGGCTACTTACTCTACACACTCTGGGATTCGAACATTAATAATCTATAGTATTTTTCAAACAGCTCGGGTACATCATCTGCATATAATTTATAACCTTACAACGCAAAATCTCGCAAAATTGTATTAAGATGATTCCTGTTGTTTGAAAAATACTATAATTTCAATATACTTTATTATATTATAAGAGCATGCTGCAATTACAAAAGAACGTTCCTATTTTACTGTCGAGGTCCCTCTACAAATAATTATTTGTATGTTTATAAAGTTAGTGCGATGTCATAGACCATGTTTATATTCTGTACTTTTTTTTTTTTTACTAACCCCTTATGGTGTCCCACTGCTGGGCAAAGGCCTCTCCCCTTGTCTTCCACGACTCCCGATATAGTGCCTCCTCCGGCCAGTTTGAGAAAGGTGTCTAGGTCGTCCCGCCATCTCCGCCTGGGCCTGCCGGGTCCGCGCCCCTCTTCTGGCATCCATTTGGTGGCTATGCTAGCCCATCTGTCTGGATGCATGCGGCAGACGTGACCGGCCCAGTCCCATTTGAGTCTAGCAGTCTTCTCACCGACGTCAGCAATGCGGGTTTTTGCGGATACGATCGGTCCTCTTCACACCTAAAATGCTTACTTATTATTCTAACTAAATTATTAATGGCAATGATAAACATTTTTTCGGGTTGTTGATTGATTAAACTATTTCCAGTCTGACCGCGACAAACTGTGTCGGCTCATGGAAGAGTCCCTGCGCAGCTCGTTCGGTGCGCGCGCGCAGCTCGCCAGCTAGTGCGCACTGTCGCGCCGCCAGACACCACGCCACACTCCAGTTACAAGGTAGACTTACCTAATGCAATGCTACGAGAAACACCGTTTACAGCGCAACGCAACGAGCACAACACCGTTTGTCACCGTGAGGTGCTCATAATACAAGTGGTTATCGTACTGTATTTGTCACCGTTATAAGTGCGAACAACTACGAGTAGTTGTTACCGTTATGTGAATGATCGTGCTCTGGTTACAACTATGAGGTAGTTTTTTCTTTGAGCGCGAGCAGAAAAGACAATTAGAGAAGAGTCGATCTGAAAATTGCTTTCATATTTACCATTGGGGTAAATTAATAACGAAAATCGATGTGACGAGTATGCGCTAAACATCTACAATGGATAGTTTCTTGTTAAATTGGCACGCATGTTGTAAATTTAGTGTAATATCAGCGTATCACATCTTAAATAAAATGCCCATATTCGTGACGAGTGACAACGACAGTCTGACGTCTGATATGAATGAAGATTTGGAAAACGCGGCTTAAGTTGTCACTGTGGAATAGAAGAGATTGACATGTGTCAATTGATAAATTATTGAAAGATACTTAGAAAATTATCGATAGCAAAAACTTAGATAACTTACGATTTATCTGTAATAACATCCTGCTGTTCATCAATGGCTACTTAAGATGTGATGCCTCAAAATTTCGTTCTTACGAAACGATCTACAATAATAACAAAGTCATTTGTTTACAACCTTTTAGCAAAATAGTCTAAAACTAGGCGTGTCTGGTGAATATATTAAATTATCTTATAATGTTTGCATACGTAAACAGAATGCCTAAACCCACGGAAGGAACGAATTTTTTGGGCTGGTACCAAGGTAGGCTGGTGTTCCTACCAATGTATTATAAACCTTTAGGCATGGTTATTAGGACTATTATTGTATATGTTATCCGTGGGTAATCAAGTGGTATTGTTTAACCATGATCCTGTTTCATAGTTTAGACAATAGATTCTCACCTTCAGCCGATTCTAACTAAGTCTGAACTTGGTAGGTCAACATTCTAATAATTAATTAGGAAAAAGATAAATTAGAGCGATTGAGCCATACGTTCTGACCATTTTGTCTACTATGTAAACGTTTTTTCGTTTACATAGTAGACAAAACTTTCAGGTATAGTTATAAAAAATCAATTAAAATCTTCATTCATAGTTGAAATCGGTTTTTAAAAATATTCCATCAAGTAGTGAGTATAAAAAGGCACAGGTATTCATTTGTAAACTTTATTTGAAGTCTACAAATAGTTACTTCAGTCACTTCAGTATCATAGTTAAAATGAAACAGTGGTCCAACATCGCTTTTGGATTGACGTGTGAATGTTATTGTTATATTTAGGTTATCACTAGCTGTTTAATGTCTGACACCTTTAAGCTTTACTACGGGGCTATTAGTTAACTGGCGAAGAGATCCAACTCCTATTTTCGTAACATGACAACCGAACAGTTATATTGACCATTCGGTTTACATTGTGTCGACAAATTATAAAATTGTCTCTCGACAAATCAGATCAACTCCGTTTGTCACCGTTAAGTTCACCATGAAATGTAAATGGGATGTCTTGGTGACATGTCTGTCATGTCACTGTTTTAAAAGAATGGCTTATCCTCTGATCGGTGCTGAATTTTAAATCTTTATCCCTGTAAACGCCTATTGTGTACGACGCGTCATTGTGTACCTTGTCGGGATTTAAGAAAGTTGATATTGAGCTGTATACGCGAGCGTCAGTTGACGTCTTTGGCGGTTAAAGCATTAAGGGTAAATGAATATTAGAAAGCAGAGGATGTACCGGATGTCTTCGTCATTTAATCATGAGCCGCTCTGCCATTGGCGCTAAATATCCTCTGATACTTCCGATGCACCTAGGCTAAGGTTGGAACGGCGAGTTGGCTTAATCGCAACTTGTTACTTTTATTAAAACACTGGGCTATAAGAGAGAGTTAGCGTACTAGGTGTCTTTCGAAACATACAGTTTAATTGATTCTATAGATTGATTTCGAATTGAATTGAAATTAAATTAGTCGTCAATCCTGATAAATCACTGTAAATGCTAGATACATATAGTTGCGATTGACGATTGAATATAAATCAATCGACGATAGCAATTAATATAAATTCATTAATCGCAATTGACGAATTATAGTCAATTTCTGCCATCAACGGTGACCTGCTAATGGTGATATGACGTAAGTTAGATTTTTAGAGCTTGTATAAGCCTATTTTTAAACCACTGAGAATATTTTTAGCGAAAACTTGTATCATCTACCCATGACTCTTTCAATGTTAAATTCTACGGTATATCTAGGCTTTCTCTCCTATAGATTGAGTTTGTTTAAAAGAAGCAAATTGTGGTTGTGCATACTCGTTGTTGTTAAACGTACTCGCTTAGTGTAGTTAAACCGTATTCATGTAATGCTAGTCGACGGGCTTTTACACTGTTTGCTGATTTTTAAATAGTTAATTTTACAAATCTAACACCGTCCAATAAAAGTTGAAAGCAAAGAGCTGATTGTAGAAGTGTTGTAAAGTCTAAAAAAATGTGACATCGAGTTTGACAGATAAAGTAGATGCAACTATAGTTACTTGAAAATGTAACCGTAAATATATACTGCCGGCGGTTTGTAGATCCGTACATACCGCCGTAGTTACAAATTCAATTCAAAGTGCGAAATTTTGTCCTCCGTAAATAGTTTCTGTTTAATAATATTTTCTTGTTTTATTTTATATTTTAAAACCGCTTCTAATGTTATACATAATGTTGTCTGTCAGTCAGTGTAAAAGCCTTTCGACTATAGTATAATAGGGTCTTATGAAGAGATTTTTGTATCGCCGAATTGTGTATTTTTAATACGAATGAAGTCAACTCTTTGTATGTAAGTGTTATGTAGGTATTCGTAACATTTGCCGTTATTTCAAGGGACGCGGGGTGAATAGAAATATTTCGTATCGACTGAGTATTAAAAATTTTTTGTTTGGGGCTAGTTGCCTTTTTTACAGTTTGACATTATATAGTAAAATAAATATAAAATAATTTGTTTTAATTTTTTGCCGAAATGGTTGCTCGTTTCGTTTTTTCCTTTTGATTTGTTGTAATGTGTAACTGCTTACTCTGGGGTGAGGTTTTTATAATTTTTTGTTGTTATATGTATACGTCGTTGTTAATTGTATAATATGTATATAATTTGACATTTTCAAGCTTGTATAGTTTCTCACCTACCTACTCATAAAAATACAATATTTCAATAATTATAGTTGGTCATACTCAAACCAAATTGTCAGTAAATAAGAACAAAAATAAACTATACTCATCCTTTTCTTTTGGGTGCTAGTACTAGTGTAAGACAAAGGTAGTATGATTCTCTCTGTCTATGTTTGAAATGAGACAGTCCTTTGACAAACTATAAAAACCAACTCCTTATTAAGTTGTATTTCCTTCAAAAGCTTAAGATAACATTCAAAGAGATATAAAGAAAGAAACAGTACTTAGTTCATACGAAATACTTTTTATTCTGTCGCGAAATCGCACTTGGTCACATTAAGAACTCCTAGTCTAAATTTCATTCGTGCGTTAAGTGTCATTTTGTATGGGATTTTGAACAGCGTGCCAAGCGGGACGTTTTGGAAAATCAAAATTCCATACAAAATGACTTAACGCAGACGCGTACGTCACGCTATCGAATAAAATTTACACTTAACTCAAAATCCGTCTTAGACGTATTCTAAGTATACGTTTTCAACCAAAAGGTACCAAATTGTCGGTAGTCGATAAGGTTGATTTCAAATTGAAGCTATATGGAAATATCGGCTTATTGACAACCGACAGTATCCTTTTGATTGAGAATGGCACATATGCTAGCGGAATCTAAATGGGTACAAAAACCTGCGAAAATGCGACCACTTTATTATCCGGATATCGAGGCATAGAGTTATTTTATAGAAAATTGATTCTGCTAAAGCAATTGCAGTATTTTAGAATTTAATTTTAACTTTATAGGTACCTTTAAGTGTATAAATACATAAAATGCAAATGTCAAATACGGAACGACTATTCGCTCTGTATTTAATCTATGTCACTAAAGTAAGGAGGCTAAACACGATGAATTTCATACATGGACTCGCCATTTCCTATCTCTGTCGCACGCGCATTATTATATGACTGTCCCGCTCGCACAGTGGCATTGACCGCCGGCATTATCGACGGGACAGTCGTGCTTAGGGTCCTAACTTTACTTGCAAATCTAAACCTTAACGTGTAGAGATAAAGTTCATTTTGAAATACCTGAATATACTTTGCCTCGATTCCTATGGTCTCAGCTAGTCAGCTCGCCAGTATTGGCCAAAAGGCGGTCTTCACATTGGATGTGCGAGTAGGACATCGCTATATACGTGTATAGTGCTGTCTCACTCACACACTATGGTGACCGCAGAACGTTGGTTCAAAACGTGCATTAGTGTGATATAACGGCTAAGTATCGTGATCGAACCGTGCATTAACCCCTTTACTAGTCGATTGTGAATCTTATTCCGATAATAATTAAATTTATTTTTAATTAAATTATTATGTTGGGATATGCAATTTTGCTTGATATCTTGCGAAAAAAAAACTAGCTTGATCCACATTTATCCCTAGTTGTAGGTATTTTTGTATATCCTAACAAAGTAACATAGAAAATAATAGTTTCCAATTGGTACGCTTTCAAAATTGTATAAAATATAGAAAATTTTGTAAATTATAGCGAAAACTCGGAAAGGTTCATAGTGATTAGTCTGAACATCGAGAATGCTTTAGCTTAGGATTTGTATGGACGTGTAAATGATATTTAAAAAAAATATTTAATTGAAAAAAAAAACATACATTAATTATAATATTCGTATAGTGAGGCTTCCTCTAGAGCTTTATGGATGTGGTTTTGTAAGTATACGGAAAATTGAGCATACTCACTGTAGATTAAGGTTTTAATTTGTTTGAAATTAGCAGCCTACTTATTTTTTTAAATTTATTTACATATCACTAGACATTTACTGTCTTCTAAAGGTTGGCACCTTTGGTTTTTCTTTTTTTCTTCGCTACAGATTAAAAATAAAACTTCTACAGTGTTGCCAACTTGAAACAGTTTTAGGCCAATTCAACGCGTGATGTTGCATTTATACAAATTTGTTCTGCTTTAATTTATATATTTAAAGACATACGGTGCTAGGTATATATGTATATGTACACCGTTTTGAATTTATTAACACTTTTTTTTATTTTCCTTTTTTATTAATTTATTTTATTCAGTTAAAAAGAGACCTTATTTTTTAAATATTAAGGTTTCATTTTCAACTACTGAATCCGAATACATCGCCACAAATTACATCATTTAGGAGCTGATTATTTTACCACATCAGGATTTGTCCTTTGCTAGCAAAATACATATGTTTTAAGTACACATTCTGATAGTTCAATTTACTTTGCACGTATCGTAAATTCAATTTCATTGTGACGTGATCGATGGAAAATTTCGGGAACATGTCCTTTTTTTCCTTATTATGTAATATTGTGGTATCTTTTGTCGAAAAATATTTAAACATTCTAGAACTTCACGTTGTTCCTTTCTTTGTTATGTTTTGGTGCTTGTTTTTTTTTTGTTTTATAATGTAACTAGAGTTAGACCAAGAAAAGTCTGCAACGATTTTCATAACATACGCACTGCAATTGTTATTTTAAACGTCAAACTTCTATGAAATTATGACGTATAAATAACACTTGCACTGCGTATGCTATCAAAATCGTTGCAGACATTTCTTGGTCTAACTCTATTAATTGATTTTGAATTAGCTAGTGGTGCCAAAAATACTAGGTGCCAACGTGAACCCTAATGATCCCTCCAGTTTTGTTTCAAAATCATAAACTGACTTCCACTGCTTTAAAAGTTAGACTATTGTAAACTAGATGGCGGTAGTAGTACTCTTAATAACAGCTGATACTATTGGTAAAAAAGTGAAATGAAATGTTAAATAAGTACCGCCATCTGGCGTCATGAAGGATAACTTAGTTTAATAAATGCAATATAAATTATCTGCTTAACGTTACATCTTGATTTTTAACTAAAAAGTTAAATCATAAATAAAATAGTGTTTTCATCGAAGTTTTATTAATGTATTACCTAATTTTATTTCTTGTGAATTTATACACAAATATATTTTTGTTTTCTGTCTTAGTAATATATTTAAAAATTCTACTTGCAAACCTCAACGTCAAATTATATGTTAAGAAACTTCGATAAAAACTGCCGTATAAGCGTAAAAGTGTTAAATAATACTAATTAGTATTAAAGGTGATTGTTCAATAATTATTTTACGAATAATCATTTTTTCTACACTGCCATATTGTGCAACATGTGTAGTCTAAGAAAAAAAGTGCACTGGAGCTTAAGATGGCGCCACGTTTTATGGTAACTAAGGTAACTGTCAAACGTAACCTTTTGACAACTAGAGCTACCGAAATTGCATTATTTACGGACCATACAGCGCCATCTATAATAACTGTGTTTTTTCCTTCGTATATGACATGTATTTCAGTTTAATAACTGTCCAATTCGAAACACGACTAACACCAGTTTATTTTAAACTAACGGCCTGATTCGAACCTTAAGATACGTAATGCGGGCTCACTCGTCGAGAGCCTCGCCAAGAGTCTCGTCACCGCTCCGACCCAATCGGAGAACGGCAAAGCAAGACGAGAAAGAGCGAGATACGTACACACTCGTTCTCGGCCTGTCCCGGGGTGTCGGATATGTCAGTGTCAAGTAACGTTTTTGTTTGAAAACCGATCCATGTCGTATCCTTAGCAAATTTTTGACGTATCTTAAAGTTCGAATCAGGCCGTTACACATTTAATACAATCAACCAATGTTTGTTAGAGCCACACCAAGCTAATTCTATACAGACTTGGCAGGGACAAAGTGTAGTAAAGTCAACAGAAAATGTGACATATATCGCCCTAAGTCCTAATGAGTCGCTTAACTTCAAAACTCGGGTAAATCCATCTGTAAAAGGTAATAGAGTAGATATTTTTACGAGTTTGATGTTAAGCTACACTAATGTCCTATTAAAAGGACAAAATCAAATCGAATTTTGAACTATAATGGAATGGTTCCAAATTCAAAATTACTCTGTGACTTAGGATGAGTGGCACCCCAGTTTGTTCCGTCAAAGTTTGTACAGATTCATAGTATTTGGTAGGTATTATTTACAATTTTTACGCTAAGTGAGTTTGTAAGTTTCCTGCGAGGTTGTGGAGCGGTTAGCGGCGTAATTAGCATAGCGTAATAAACGAAAGACTGGCTAATGTAACGATGTAGGTTCGAATTTGTGCGTGCCGCCAGTGTCTGTGGGCTTTGAAAAAAAAATGGATAATTTGTAGTTTAGTTTTCTACAGTGATCATGTTATTATCGTTTTAAAATATTTTACAACCTATAAACCACTTTTTGATTATAAAATAGGCAGATATAAGGACGGATTTCAGGATAGGATCAGGATAAAATAAATATCAGTTTTGGTTTATTATATTTTTAATTAGAAGAATTAAAAGACAACATTTAGTCATAAAATTATAGGCAAAATATGTAGAGTAGAAGGAATTAAAGGAGAATCTTTATTTCGTGTCAAATAATAGGGCAATCAAATTCAAATTATGTAGCGTGAATAAATTAAGTAATTATATAGTGATATCTATTGACCAGTTAGAAAAACAATAATAAATTAATTTTTTGTATTAAGTAGTAAATAGTAAACGTATCAATCAGGACAAATCTTCAGGGAAAAATCAAATATAAATGAATAAGATCACTCAAGTATCGAACGTAGTCAACGTAGGTAACAACTTGTCTGCACTCTGGGTACCAAATGAGGCGATTTAATTTTCGATAAAAGGTGGATATAGACAAAGTTCCCTTTTCTGTACATAATACCTAAGCGTAATTTCACCGTAGTTAGTCCTGAAAAACATCCACTGAGTTACGAAAACGTGTGTTATTTTTCGTAACTCCACGGAAGATTCAAAATATTTAAGTCTCAAGTGGGGATTTCGTATTTATTCCACCCAGAATCAAGAGCTCAACCGTTATGAGTTCGCTCCCGGATTTTTTATTTAAATTTTTTTTTTGACATCTTTGTATCCTTAGTTTAAACGATTTAGTACTAATATTTCATAGTCAAATTAATCAAAATTAAACTATCGTGAGACGTATTTCAAAATTTATATTTTTATTTATAAGTAGTCAAATAATAACCAAGATCCAATTTTTTGAAGACCACAGACAACGGAGCACAACGGGAGGCAGGTCTAGCGAGTAAAGTGTGTCCTTGTAAATAAACGCTTCTAGCTATAAACTATATTTAAATGATTATATTGTATTCAACGTACCTACCATGTAAAGTAAGCCGATATACCCAGCCCATGTTAATCTTTGCTGTTTCGCTTTTTTATTTTTAGTCTGTGGCCGATTTTGACATTCGAATATCAATTCATTTTAAATCGGTACCGTAAGATTATGGACGGTATAGAAAGGACGACAATCTCTTATGGCAGAACTATTGCAAAAGTGACCAGCTTTCAGCGGTAAATAATAGTTCCTAATCTCTCCGGTGGCGCTAGTTAGGCTCTGGGACATGAGTATAACATGAACCATAAAGGCAACAAATAACCCGACCAAATTACGTAGGTTGTTTTTGGTAGTATTTCGGTGTATGGTGGCGCCGCTTAATTACTGTTTTTTGATGGACACTTTTCATACATAGAGATTTGGCTCCTTTATATAGTCCCCATGCGTAAGATCTTATCTTATAAAATCGCCCATTATTGGCCTGAAGAGTAAAATGTCTATAAAAAAATCATACACATTTAATGTCAAATTGGGATAACTTAGAAAGCGGGGTAATTTAGAAAATGGCATATATCTACAAAACTAGGAGCACTTTCTACTGTAGCAACAGTAAGCAAGATACTTTGATAAACGTTGCAGTAGGTGTAGCATTAAGTGTTGCTAAAATCTGAAGTGCTACTGGTTTTGTACATATTTGCCGTTATGTATATGTAAGTTACATTGTCTACATACATATAATCACGCCTATTTCCCGAAGGGGTAGGCAGAGACCACGAATTTCCACTTGCTACGATCCTGACATACCTCTTTCGCTTCCTTCACTTTCATAACATTCCTCATACACGCTCGCCGGTTTAGGGTGCTCTTGACCTGGCCTATCTTCAGGATTTACCCGATCTGATCAGAGAAACATCACCATGACATTGTCTAACCATATAAATAGTAGATTATTACTTCTGCTGTATTTCAAGATAGGAATTTACTCTTTAAGGCTAAATTGGACATTTCACGGTACTGGTTTCATAAGAAACGTTGAAATTGGAATATCATTATTGGTCATCAGTATTTAGAAGTTTGGGAATGATGGACTGTGAACTGTATTTTTATCCACGTAAGACGCTATTTACTTTGTTATGTGTTTACACTATTCTGAGCTATGACTTTAATTTATGAAAAGTGTCGTAGTACAAGAAATGTAAGTACAAGCTCAGAATGTGGTATTCCGTAAGAGTATTATACAAGATAATGTCAAAAAAAATTATATCATATTTTTACTTACTCTAAAATCTGATTTTAGAAATAGAAGTTGATAAATAATAATATTTATTGTTGAAAGTACCTACCAAACTAAATCAGCACAAAATGTTTTTTTTTTTAAAGAACACATCCAAAAATATAATTGAAGCATTTTTTGTATATAATTGTAATCGGATTTTTGTTTTATCCAAAGAGGATTGTGTTCATTTGTAGAAATGTCATTTAATGAGTTAATTTTGTATTATAATAATTATTTATTCATCCAGTTCTGCATTTGTCGGGCAACGCAGGCGCATATGATAGTTATTTTATTGTATTTTTATGCTCAAAATGACGTTTAGCCCGTGGCGATTGGTCGAACGATCGAGTGATGTTTGCATACTATTCTAAAATGAAAATGTCAATAAAATGGTATTTTAAAAAGTAAATTGTTTTTATTTTTTTCTTGCATTGGCAACCATACGATTGATCCTGGTATGATTTTGAAACACGGCTTTCATATTGTTTTTATATTTTATTATTTACTTAAACGTGACTCAATCAGGCATGTTCTGTCTGCGATTCTTTATGTCCCAAGTAAAAAATAATGTGTAATAAAAAATTGAGTAATTCATCGTGAGTCGTGATTCATAATGGTTTACTTTGTGGCAGTTTGTTTGTGCCGTGTCATCGCGCGTATTTTCTATTTGATTTTATAAATTTACGCGTGTGCGATACAGCATCAGTGGGTCTTGGAGGATTTTTTTTTTGCTTACTCGATATGGGAACCACGAAGACTAGTTTTTGATTTACTTTTTGATATTTAGTGGATAAAGAGTTCCCTATTCTGTATATTATAAGTGCAATTTTACCATGTCCTAAAAAGTCTTCCTCTGAATTACGAAAACGTATGGAAGATTTTTCGTAATTTGACGATTTCATACATATTTTTGGGACAAGTTTTGATTTCGTATTTATTTCACCCAGAATGAGGAACTCTTCAAGCCATGGGCTGGTTTTGATTGGATCCAAATCTAATTAATTAAGTCGGCCCTTAAATAAAAAAGTACAGGTTTTTCAAATAAAATTCATGATAATTCCACACTTATGTTTTTATTATCACTACAATTTCCTACAGTTAATGAAATTACTTCGGTAATATTTGTGTACATTTTATATATACAAACTTGTAAAAACTTAAAATTATACTTTTACTTTGGCAAACAACCTTAAGCTTTTAACTTATCCAAAATAAATAATTACATTAGCTTTTTAAGCTTAATAATATAACAAGTTAAACCTTTAAATTATCTTTTTGTAAGCAGGCTTTTGACAACTTTTTATATTATTAAACTTACTCGTAATTTCTTTAATAAACCTCCAAGTCAGTCCTCCGTTATAATAATAAAAATTCTATAACTATACTTTGTCTTTTTTTAATTATTTTTTGCATACGGAACTACCTACACTTCCATAGTTCGTAATGTTTCAAGAATTTCCGAAATCTGCTACACAACATTGTCCACATTAAAAAAAGTAAGAATAAGCTGTTTTTAGGTAAGTACCCTTTATATGAATACTTATTATTTTGTCTGCCACGGCACGTCTCTGGCACGCTCAATGTCTGTAGACTCTGTAGATTCAAACCGACCCCTATTTATAATGAGTAGTTAAAGCATCTCAGAAATTAATATAATAATATACAATTTAACTTTTTCTGTATGCGACTACGTCAGACATTTTAAAATTTTCAGACTTCCAGAGTAACCAAACCTGACTAAATTAACAATTATAAGAAAAAACTAGTTTCTATAGCCGTAAGGCAAAGTGTGGTCTGACCCCGTTTCTTCCTGCTCTGGAACATAGTAATGTAGCTCATACGCAGGAGACAATTCTACAGTAACATTATCGCAGTTTAGATCAAAAGGCCTGTTACTAAAAGCGAACGCTTCCTTTGCCTCAGCTCCATTATATAACCGTTTAAACATAGCACTGGAAGAAGCGAGCACCTTTCCTCTTTCCGCACCATGTACTATGCTAGTGTTAAATACCACCGGAAAGTCTGCCTTGAATCGTTCGTGATTCTGATTGAAGTAATCCACGTATTTATTAATTCCTTCCTTCCGCTGGCCGTAGTCATATTCCTCCGATTTCACTGATTTACCTTCGTCGGAAGTCGGTGTCTGATACGGGCTGTTTTTATCGTAATCCATATCCTTGGCTACGGATTCTAGAAGGTCCTTGTAATGTCGAATCATGAAGCCATCATTAGCGCCCACTGGTCTGTATTCAACGTGTTGAATTTTATCAGACGTGACATATTTCGAAGGTGTATTTTTAGTGTACGTTTCATATGGCTCATTTTTCAAATGGTGTGCGGTATGTCCAATAGGTTCAATAGTTGGAAATTTATTGTCATTCTGCGTTTTAGGTCTTGGAGGGAAGTATTGTACGGTAGGCTGCCTGTCGGGTAAGTATGTTTTGACATGATGAGTATTGTCTAAGATCCTTTGTGTCACCGGCCATTGGACTCTAGGTCGCGGTGTAGACTTTAAGATATCGATGTTAGGGTACGTTGCGTAGTCTGCGTCATCATCTTTTCCATCGTAATAATCAAGCGTAAATTTGGGTTTTTTGGAAGAGTATTTGTCGGGCAATTCTTCTAATTTCGTCCCAAATATGATACCTGGATTAACTAATTCCGGAGGCGTCGGTAAAGTTGTCAAATTAATTTCAGGTTTTTCTTGTGACGTATGCGTATCACCAGAGCTATTTTCCTCATAATCACCGTACTCTGTATTCCCGTATCTATCAATTTTCTTCTTCCTCTTCCTTTTCTCTGCAATTTTCTCAAGCCTGTCCCTCAAGTCGACTTTTGTTAATACTTTCTCTGGTTCCGTAGTGTTACTCATCACTATTTCAGTTTTATTCTTTATAACTTCTGTAAAGGCTTTGGTTGAGTTCTTTCCTTTGAAAACTATTCCTAGTGAACTGAGGCTTTCGTTTCTCCAGCTATTGTCATCAGGGTCACGCACAAAAGGTTTCGAAGGCTGGACTTCTATCTTCTTAAGAGGCTTATAGTTGGGGCTAACTGTGTATAAAATACTCTTTTTATCACTACTTATAGGTCGAACTGTCAGGTATTCATCAGTTTGTCGATCATCTTGTGTACTTTGTGGAGAAGGAGTGATCTCGTTTTGTTCAACATAAGACCTGTCGCTTTTCGGAGTCGTGGTGAAAAGATTCTTGTCTTCTAAATTGGCCTCTACTAAAAGTTCTTCTTTCAACGCGTCTTCTGCCTGAAATCATACAGTATCTTTATGTAAATTAATCTGTTAAAAATATGTTATAATTACATGGAAAACTTTTACAATTTTATTAAAAATATATGTTAAAATGACATGGGAAATTGTTACAACCTGAGATCAACCACAAATACCAACATTCATTACACAGTGTCGCTTTCAGTGTGAATCAACCCAAGGGCAATGACAAAATGACCTTAAGACCTATGATTTGACCCCATGTATGATCCGATAAAATTAATGGTTTGGGAGAAATCATTGATTTTGTATCCTTTGTAAACCGTGCTAATAACCTCTTCATAAAGTATGATTTTAAGTCAAATATACAAAATAGTAATCAGGAAAATTCACCAAGTTTTACTAAAAACTGATATGGAGCGAAGTTTAGATATTCTCTCCGAAACCAATTATTATTGCTGAATATACCGGGGGGTCAAAGCGGTAGCTCATAAGGTCATGTTGGCCTTTGTTTGATCTATGCTGAATGCGACACACTGTATGAGTTGTGTTGTGTTTAAGTTTAAATTATTAATATTTATACACTATTGAACACTCAATATTGCACCCACGACATGTAACAATTGTTATTAATAAACATATTTAATTTCATTTAAGGTGTTCGACATCGATTTGACTTAAGTTTATTTATTTTAAAATTTAATTTAGGCAACAAAGCCCATATTACATATACCTTATGTAGCCGCCTTACTAATTTACTTACCATTTGACTGTGAGACGTCTTATTAAGTGGATAATCGCTTTCTTCATGCGAATCCATTTCGTACGCGACTCCTTCTGTTTCGACTTCATAACCTGCTTTCGATGCATTGACAGTAGTTGGAATTACATCGTCTAATTCTGGCTTTGTGTGATTCAAATATCCTGCTCGTTTTGATACTATCTCCGTAGAATTAACTTCAGTTGGTACGGAATTTGTTGCATCCAAAAGATGAGTTTTTAGCTCTTGCAGGGATAATATGTCTGGAGCCAAATTAAATGCCTTCTCGAGGCTAACTCTAGTTTCAGTCGTATGGGCGTTAATCGAATCACCTATGCGCTCTGTTCGTAATGGTACGACGTTTTCGTTAACATTGCCATGTTTTCTTTCAATTTTAGTATACTTTCTCCATGTAGGTGTCGTTTCAATGATATTTGATTCGGTTGTAGTACCCGCTGTATTCGATGTTTCTGATACAGTAACGGGCGTAGTAGTATTAACTATCGAAGTAATGTCGTCAATGTTTTTAGATTCGTATTTTTCTTCAGTAGTGATAGTTTCAGTTATAACCGTAGTTGTTTCTACTTGGGGTAAAGGTGTAGTATCTTTACGCTCAAGCTTCGAGCTCAGCATTGAGATGAGGTTCACACTTTTCACGTTATTATCAGTTGCTGCACTCGTACTGTCTTCAACTTTTTTACTTTCAACTTGTTCATTTGTATTTCTAGTGGTTTCAATCTGGTATGTCTCTGTAACGTTATTGCTTGTCACAATTTCGTTATTCAATGTGGTCTCCGCTATGCTTTCTGTAGTCATCGTCAGTGACAACGCGACGCCTATGGGAGCAACCTGGAACTCCTCATTTTCCACGTTGTCTCGTTTCAACTCGTGTCTGACTTCCGAAACTCTGCTTTCCTCTGCAGTCAGGTCGTGGGGCCTCGCGTAGTCGTAGCGGAGTGTGAAGGGCTGTGTCTGGTCGATGATCGTTAGCAGGATTGCTAACGATATCGCTTGTAACCTGTAACAAGATGTTCTTAGTTGAATACAGGGATCTAATCTAAGTAACTCGCAGATGTCAAATGGACAGGGTAGCAAGGCCTTTTGTTTAAAGTCTGTCGTGAAATCATCTATTTTATATTAGGATCACACAAAAACCTGCTTTTAGTATTACCAGTATTTGTTACCAATATATATTAACAGTAAGCGAACCAGCATACTTGTCAAATTTTCATTTATACAAAACACTGTCGACGGAAAGTTTTTGACATTATAAACTTTCCATATGGAAAGATCTCGGATATTTTATAATTTCATATAGTCTTAAGTGAAAATTTTCTTTTATAATTGTTTTCTAACAATGTTTTATAGATTTCCCAACGTTTAAAAAATACTTTTGTATACACAATAATTATATATGTACCTATCAATAATTGATAGAGAAAAAAACCGATATCAAAATAAAATCGGCCCGCTTACCGTTCTAAATTAACTATAGGTAATTATATTAAAGTTAATTTATTGCGGTCTCGTTACATTTGGATATAATTTGGCTGAAATAAATAGGAAATCCTATTTTGAGACAAAGAAATGTGTAATTTTGCGTTAAATTACGAAAATGTCATACGTATTCGTAACTCCGAAATGATTTTCAACGACATTCAGTGAAATTGCGTTTAAGTCACCTAGTTATCTATTCACCAAATTTTATCGAAATCTGAC
The DNA here is from genome assembly GCF_947568885.1 of Cydia strobilella. Lineage (NCBI taxonomy): Eukaryota > Metazoa > Arthropoda > Insecta > Lepidoptera > Tortricidae > Cydia > Cydia strobilella. Next base: position 1,331,886 of record NC_086046.1, on the reverse strand, counting down.
TAAGAAACGAAAACGACAATAAAAAATTGGCTTAAATGTGCAATTTATTACTAGCCTAGCCTGCATGACTGGGCACGCCGGCGTCGAATGAATTGCCTATTCAATATTGCTTTATATTACTTCATCATTGATTCAATGTCGATCACAATTGATTATTATTAAACAGTCCGAAATCATCAACTGGTTACAAGTCGCTTGTATTCAAAATATTCAATGGATTTTGCTATCTCCTATTGTGCTTTGTTATAAACAGAGAGAAAATATTATATAAGTACAAGATGTTTCAAAAATACTATTCTTCCAAATCGGTGTGGTGTGACAGCCAGTTAGAGTTAGACTAAGATAAATTTGCAACGATTTTCATCAACAAAATCGTTGCAGAGTTATCTTGGTCTAACAATCAGTTATTGTATTTTTTTATAATATAGGAGGCAAACGAGCAGGCGAATTGGCTGATGTTAAGCAAATACCTGCAGCACCAGAGTTGTTGCAAGTACGTTGTTGGCATTTTATATAGGAGTACGTTCTTTTCTTGATGGTTTGAAGGTCGTATCGATTCGCAAGTATAGCGGGCGACAGTTCATTTTACAGTTTAATTCAAAAATTCTTTGTTACCCAATTTTTTTGATATGTCTAGAAAAAAGTTAGCCGAATAAATTTTGGACGCAATAAATAGTTTTGTCTTTCTATCTTCACGACTAACAAAAATATTTTTGCGTCCAAAAATTTTTGTCAATATCGATAACTACCATCAGGATTTTTGATAAACTAACATTTCTTGAATGTCTCATCAGTAAATCAGTTTCATTTTAATGGATTCATCCCCATAGAAGATATAGAGGAGTTAATTTTTCTAAGATCTCGTATTCTTACTTATTAAAACAATAAATAGGTAACAGGTTTTTTTACTGATTGTTGATGGAAAAAAAATTAAAAACACAACTGCGGAATTTTAAGCGAACTGAAAAGCTAAAAATAATTCTGAATAAATTATTTTATTTTAGACGTCACTAAATAAGATAGAAGGATATATTTTTCTAAGTATATTTTGTAAATCCTTATTCTATCAAAGTAAAAATCGACCGCATATGTTGTATATTTATTTTGAATCGTCTTTCAAAGCTCTTCATTTTGATACCCCACTCGATAAGTGCAAGATTTTTTCGTCCAAATGTCGCGCGTTGTGTATTACGTCCGCCATGTTGATTTTATTATGACGTAACATAGCCTATGTCACCCGGGATGACGTAAGGATTCTAATGATATATCATACATCTAAATCGGTTAAGGAATTTAGAAGTTATGGTGGAATAAAGAAACTCGCATACAAACATTAATCCTGAAAACAATACACCCCTTCTTTTGGGCAATCGTGTAAAAATTTGCGAAATTCGACCATATCGTCTACAAATAAGTGTAATATTAATCGCCACACTAATTGAGAAGATTATAATTTCTAATTGCATGAGCACGTCACAAATAAGAATAGATATAATCTCAAACTAAACACGCATGAAAGTCTATTGATATGCAAGCCATGATTCTTTATCAAATTTTTTTGCAACAGTGCGCCGCGTCGTCATGGCATCCTTACAAGGCCGTGTTAATGTAATTTTTGAATGTTACCTATACATAATTTATGGACGCTATTAGAATTATAAATAGACATGCAACCTGTCAAAAACTAAAAGTACAGAGTATGGATGGTATAGAAAGGATCGAAATCTCTTATGGCAGAATTGTTGTAAAAGTGACCGCGTTAAGCTTTAAATAATAGTTCCTAATCTCTCCGGTGGCGCTAGTTAGGCTCTGGGACATGAGTATAAGATGAACCATATAAGGCAACAAATAACCCGACCAAATTACGTAGGTTGTTTTTGGTAGTATTTCGGTGTATGGGGCGCCGCCTAATTACTGTTTTTTGTTGGACACTTTTTATACATAGAGATTTGGCTCCTTTATACAGTCTCCATGGTACAGAGGTTATTGACATGCATGCTATCCTTATCACGAATCACAATGGGATTTAAAAACCCCATCGACATTGACTTTCAATAGTTTCAATTTGGGACGTGCGAAGATGCAACGATTTACCCAAACAATCCCTAACCCTGACGTAACGATTATTTAACAGTCATTGTTGTGCAGCTTTTGTTTTCCTCTGTGGCTAATCTGTGTAACCAGTGTTAATTTTATCATTGCCGTATACTAATTTTAAGGCCGTGCGTTGTGTGAAAAAAGTGCATTACTGAAATTCCGGTAAAAAACTATAATGATTGTCTATAATATACAATAGGTAACAATAACAGTGAACTATGCTGAAATGAAATAATAATAGGAGGATGGAAAGGATTAGATCGACGGAAAGGAAGACAAATGTTTTGAGTAACTTCTCTTCTTCCTCGCGTTATCCCGGCATTTTGCCACGACGGCTGGGAGCCTGGGGTCCGCTTGACAACTAATCCTAATTGACGTAGGCACTAGTTTTTACGAGAGCGACTGCCATCTGATCTTCCAACCCAGAGGGGGAACTAGGCCTTGTTAGGATCAGTCCGGTTTCCGCACGATGTTTTCCTTCACCGAAAAGCGACTGGTAAATATCAAATGATATTTCGTACATAAGTTCCGAAAAACTCATTGGTACGAGCCGGGGTTAGAACCCGCGACCTCCGGATTAAAAGTCGCATGCTCTTACCGCTAGGCCACCATGCAGCGCTCTAACGCTCTAGCGCAGTAACTATGGTAGGAGAAAAGTGATGCTTATTAAATAAGTACCATAAGGAATAGGAGAGGCAAGATGTTAGGACACCTGACACGACGGCTTTTTCCTAAACATTCTGGAAGGCAGAATAGAAAAGACCACAAGGAAAAGAAAACCTAGAATTACATATTACATATTTTGGCAGTGAAAAAAAAAATGCGTCGTATGGGGAAATCAAAAGACCCAAGAAAGACCGGATTGGCGATTACACCACCAATAAGAGCAGAGCTCTTATGTTTTTTTTTTACTTACTTTAGGGAAAATAACCTTCGTAAAAATGTTAGGTTATGTGTCAAACGGTAACAAAAACTGTCATATTTGTTTAAATTTTTTGCAAGTTCAATAATATTGACGACTTTATTTAAACGCACATATCGCTTACTTTTCTCGGCACGCATGCGTAAAAAAACACTTAGATCGTGATACCCGTTCCATATGTACCTGCATTACTTTTTATATTCAATTCAAATTATACGAAAGAAATCAACACACCGTATATCGTTTATTCACAACTCAATGAAATCAAGTTCTTAAAGGTTACTTTCGAATGGTGACTGTAGAACCGTGCAATTTCATTCGATAGCGAGACGTGACGTACGTTTGCGTTAAGTGTAATTTTGTATGGGATTTTAAGTTTCCAAAACGTCCCGCTTGGCGCACTGTTCAAAATCCCGTACAAAACGGGCTCTGTTGCAATTTACACTAAATAGGGGCTCTGTTGCAATTTACACTAGGGGTTCTGTTGTAATTTACACTAGGGGTTCTGTTGCAATTTACACTAGGGGTTCTGTTGCAATTTACACTGGGGGTTCTGTTGTAATTTACACTATGGGTTCTGTTGTAATTTACACTAGGGGTTCTGTTGTAATTTACACTAGGGGTTCTGTTGCAATTTACACTAGGGGTTCTGTTGTAATTTACACTAGGGGGGGTTCTGTTGTAATTTACACTAGGGGTTCTGTTGTTGTAACTTACACTAGGGGTTCTGTTGCAATTTTAAGGTGACATTCGGATGTCAACTACAGTCTACAGCTGCACGGTTGCGGCGTCGTTGTTGCCGTCACTGTATCAATTTCCTTGATTAAATAAGTGACAGAATGAGCGTCGTTATCGCGGCAGTAATACGGCGCCGACGAATAAAATTCATTCAATCAAGGAAATTGACAGATATAGTAGCGGCGGCAATAACGACGCCGCAGTTGACATCCGAATGTCACCTTTACTGCTGCCGCGTTGTTATTAATTAACTCACGCGATGTCGGTGCCAATTTCTTTGATACATTGCTTTGTGGTTGTCGCATTGCTGTAGCCATTAGAACTCATTTTGTCAACGATATTGACAGTCACTTATGTTTAATGCTTTATGTGACGGAGCTAAGAGTGGAACTGAATAAATAAATTAAATATTATGAGACAATCTCACACGAATTGAATGATGAATCTATTGTCACACTAAGCTCAATAATTAGTCTTGTTTTGAGGGTATAAGTAGCTACTATAAAACGATATTTATCTATATGATCAAGTTTGGGAACAAATCAAATTATTTTATTAAATATTTTGATTTGTGTTTTAAGGAGTTCGTTTAGGAGGTGCAAGCGCGCACTGCTTGCCCTTAGAGCTGGTCAAAGACGCCTAGTCTTACTAAGATGGCATATAGTCGAGAAATTCGGACGGGCACCGCCTTGGCGGGGTGGCCTAGGGGTTCATGGCTAAAGACGCCGGTTCGAATCCGGCCTTCACCACTGGAGGACTTCGTCACTTTTTCTTTAATATATGACATCTATTACAGTTTTTGATATTTATCTAGTTGATCATACACTTATTTATTAAGTTCATTCATTAAATTAATGCATGTTAGTCATAAGTACCTATTAATACAACACTGATTAGCCCGTCAGGTTTAACTAATAAATAAGCAAATAAACTTAAAGTCAGACCAAGATAACTCTGCAGCGATATCGAAATCACACTGTGCAAGTGTTATTTTAAACGTCATAATTTTATAGATGGCAGTGATGGAGTGGCAGTGGGCGGGGCACATTGCTCGCAGAACTGATGGCCGGTGGGGCCGGAAGGTTCTGGAGTGGCGTCCGCGTACGAACTGCCGGTAGGCCTCCAACGAGATGGAGCGACGACCTGATGAAGGTCGCGGGAATTCGGTGGTTGCGAGCGGCACAGGATCGGTCGGAGTGGCGAGCCTTGGGGGAGGCCTATGTCCAGCAGTGGACGTCTATCGGCTGACATGATGATGATGATGAATTTTATAGATTTGCTATCAAAATCGCTGCAGAGCTATCTTGGTGTGACTCTATTTTACTTTCGCGGTCGAGTTAGCTAAATAATCTAATATCTAATTCCACGGTCTGGCACCTTTTGTCTATTTCCGACAGACTGGCATAACTACCACGCACAATACGTACTGGCATAATACCTATACTATCAGACGATAAGTTAGACGTTAAAGTTGAATGAATAGAGCATGATTAAATTTCATACAGATTTAATATAGCGAAAAAGTTACATCATATTTATTGCGACTGCAGCAGCGTTGAAGCGGGTGATGTCTTTGTTAATATTTGATGAAATGGTGCAAAGTATAATTGGTATTTTTATTAATATATATAAGTATCATAATAAGTAAGCAAATAAATGAATCGTGCCTAATAATAATTGGTCACTAACTTCACGAAATCCGAAAATTATTCATAACATACCTTTCACAATATCCTTTTGTAAGTATTTATTACATGCAAATTTGTTCGTCCAACGATAGCATCTGATTGCTTGGTTTAATTTAAATTGTTTTGCATATTCTTTTCTTCATGTCTAGTTAGTTAGGTGTTAGGTGTAATCTTTAACATTGGCCTACAATTAATTTTTAGGATTTCATCCGAATTTGTAATAAGTAATTGTTGCTTATCTTATTTGCAATTTCGGCGATATTGCACATATTTTGTATGTGTAGGAAGGTAAAATACAGAATCATCATCCACTCCACCACCACTCCAGGACGTCCACTGCTGGACATAGGACAAAGAGTGCCACAATGACCGGTCTTGCGCCACCCGCATCCAGCGGATGATCTGATGATGGAAACCGGAGGTGGCTATAGGAACTCTGTGATAAAACAACCCAATCTGTTTGGGGTTTTTAGAACTGGGGGGGGAGACATGATTTCGATAAAACATTTATGTATGTATGCCTGAGTAAAGATCTGTTCATTCATAATTACGAAAATCTATTAATTCAAAAAAATCCTGACATTTTCGTGTTCCGTCCGCATTCCTCACAAAATACGAAAATTCCTGACTTGTCAGGAAAATTCCTGGCATCTGGTAACCCTAGTTGAGCCTGAAATTAGTTGCCTGTGGAAAGAAAAGTACAGTCAGCTATAAAAGCTTGTACCTTTTTTTTTGCCAAAAACTTATTGTGTTTAATACTGCAATGACATTTGCAAATGATAGGCTAAGCCGCAACGCGCATTGTTCGTATTGCATAATGTGCCACTGTTTTTGTGCCAATCGTTACAGTATGGGTATGATACGTGCACGAGTGCTGTTTACACGTCAGGTTCCGTACGAGGTGCATTAACATATCTTTGAAAGCGAGATAATTATAAAAATTGCAAATATTAAAAATGTTTGGTGACTACTGATCTAGATTACAGTACCTACCAACCAGCAAGCTGAAAACATCTGCAACGGCTAATTCATAGGTCCCAAAAAAAGCGACCAAAAATTAAAATAAAATTAAAATTCATTTATTTCGGGTATCTGTGACTCATAAGTACATAATACAAACATTAAACAAAACACAAACATTAACAACAAAAAATTACATTAAATTAAGTAACCGTGGTAAACACATTGACACCCTTCATCTATTTCTCAAATGTGTTTACTACAGTGCTGCCGGGCGTATGAAGTCAGCAGCAAAATGTGATATAATTACAAAACTTGTCCGCAATCATTTCTAATCCCCGATTTAAGCCCCGTTTTATATTATTATAGAGAACGAATAGCCTCTGTTCTTGTTAGTGACCCCCATTCCCTTACCCTCTTAGGGGATTAATCTGGGATAAAAAGTATCTTATGTCCCTTTCAAGGTTATAATTTACACATTGTGTGCCAAATTTCATTGAAAGTACAGCCGTTTCAGGGGCCCGGTGATTATCAGTCCGCCGGAAGATATCGGCCTGTCAGTTATATAGTTCCGAACAGACAGTTCCGAACAACTGACCGATATCGTCCGGCGGACTGATAGTCATGTGGGCCTTTTTAAGGGGCCCACTGACTATCAGTCCGCCGGACGATATCGGCCTGTCAGTTAGAACAAAAATTTGACAGTTCCGAACAACTGACAGGCCGATATCGTCCGGCGGACTGATAGTCATATGGGCCTTTTTAGTGATGAAGGAAGAAACATCCAGTTAACCAAACACATTAGTAGGAATACACAATAGCATAAAATATTAGTTCGGTTTGCTTATATTATTTTTGACGACCGGTCTGGCCTAGTGGGTAGTGACCCTGCCTGTGAAGCCGATGGTCCTGGGTTCGAATCCCGGTAAGGGCATTTATTTGTGTGATGAGCACAGATATTTGTTCCTGAGTCTTGGGTGTTTTCTATGTATTTATGTATTTGTATATTATATATATCGTTGTCTAAGTACCCACAACACAAGCCTTCTTGAGCTTACTGTGGGACTTAGTCAATCTGTGTAAGAATGTCCTATATTTATTTATTTATGATGACAGTACAGTTAACTCAGTCATTTCACATAATAGAGTTACAATATCATGCATAATGTATACGCAAATTGCGGATACTTCCAGTGCGTTTTATGCAACAGTTATGTTTCAAATTAGCTGCAATGAGGTATAATGGACACTTTTATCTATAATGGCCTCAATTGTTTAGCATTAACCTAAAATAAATATTCACTTTGACGCGGCCAATTGTATAATGGTATGATATCACTACACCTTATAAAACAAAGTGTCCCGACGCGTCTGTCTGTTTGTATGTTCGCGATAAACTCGGTTTTCACCTATCAATAGTGATTCTTGAGGAAGGTTTAGGCGAATAATTTGAGGTTTTGTGTAACCCGTGCGAAGCCGGGGCGGGTCTCTAGTGTATGATATGTAAGGCATTTGTTTATTGTACTTATACATTTTTGCACATTATTATGGTTTAGTCTTTCGTTGATCTCTTACGGAGGATTTTAAGGACTGAAATTTTGAATTTGAGCGGTTGTTATATTTTATACAGTTTGCAAAAAACGTTACCCTTAATTCTGCCCTTCCTGTAGCGTTAGCATTAGAAATTTTATGTCACACCATCAAAGTATGTTAACTAGTTCTTTTTCTGTTAAAACCTCTTTACGAAATCGCACTAACCGGAATATCCAATAAGACCTATGTAGTTTTCCCTCTGGGTTGGAAGGTCAGATTCATATGACAGATTAATAAAACTAGTGCCTGCGACAATCCTTTAAGGTTGTAGAGGTGACCACAGGTAACTAAGCCCGTGACAATATGCCGTCGCAGATAATTAGATAAAGTGAGCTGTAAAAGTGCATAACTCCATTCATAAAGTGGATATACACTTTTGTAGCGGTGTTGTACCTATCGATTTTCTTGTAGCCTTAAGGGGGTACGTAACCCTAACTCCGGATTGACCAACTGGCCATTGTGACGTGCCGCGCCGCTATTACTGCGCGTGCGCATTCAGTCGTAAAGTTCATTGCATTCCTCATGTCGCTCCAGTTATAGCTCATTAATCGATCGCTTTACACTACCAATACTAAGGTATATATAGATCGTAAGAATATCTTCAGACATATTCGCCGCTATACTTACTTAACCTCGTATCTGCAACACTCATTTGATGACAAAAACACCCGTATTCCGAATGAAAGAAAAGCGACATTTCCATCAAATGATTGTTGAGTAGCGACGATATAAGACACCCGTGAGGGCCTAGTGAAAATGACAATACCTACAAATTATTAACCTGTCTTATGTGCAACAAAGTGTTAACATACATACAATCGCACATGGACAAACGCGAAACAAAAAGGCAAAATGTATCTTGAATTCATTGAATTCATTCTAATGCTAAAAAATAAGAAAAGGTTTTGACTTATTTACAATATTAGTAGTGGTAATTGCTTAACAGTTCCAAATTTTAGGTATCTACGTAAAACGGTCTCTGAGAAAAACTCATTTAAATGATTTGCAAGACCGAAGTGATCCCATAAATGTTCCGTGAACAGTTTTGCACGGAATACTAAAAACGAAGTATACTTAGTAGCTCACGAATCGTTTTAGAATAAGTGATTCAATGGCCGTTTTGATACTTCTTCTCTACTCTTACTCTCTATCTTCCTGGATCTTTGAATAAATGCCCTTTAGGACATGTCAGGATATAGGGTGATGTCCGGACACCCGACCTTTGTATATTTAAATATGTACATATGGCATATGGATGGCCGGTGGGGCCGGAAGGTTCTGGAGTGGCGTCCGCGTACCGGAAGACGAACTGCCGGTAGGCCTCCAACGAGGTGGAGCGACGACCTGGCAAAGGTCGCGGGAATTCGGTGGATGCGAGCGGCACAGGATCGGTCGGAGTGGCGAGCCTTGGGGGAGGCCTATGTCCAGCAGTGGACGTCTATCGGCTGACATGATGATGATGATATGGCAATCATAATCACAAAATAAATCTTATATGTAGTACTCGTATAACCTACCCTAGTACCGAAGCGTCGAAGCGTGGTACATAATATTTATCGCTTATCATGTTGCAAAGGTCAACGGAGTAATGAAACACTCGTATTAGCAGTATCAAATATCGCTCTTGACAGGTAATTGATAACTACATAGGCTCTGTAAAGCATTATTTGTAAACTGGGAAGACTGAAGAGGGACAGGCAAAGAAGAAGACCTAGACACTGCTACAGTTGACGTCACCGACTTCTACTGTACCTACTGCTTTTTAGGGTTCCGTACCCAAAAAAACGGGACCCTATTACTAAGACTCCACTGTCTGTCTGTCCGTCTGTCTGTCACCAGGCTGTATCTCATGAACCGTGATAGCTAGACAGTTGAAATTTTCACAGATGTATTTCTGTTGCCGCTATAACAACAAATACTAAAAAGTACGGAACCCTCGGTGGGCGAGTCCGGTTTTTTAATAAATGATATAGGAGGCAAACGAGTAGACGAATCAGCTGATGGTAAGCAAAAACCGTCATCCGCGCCAGCCTTTAAGATGGGAGTACGTTCTTTTCTTGAAAGTTTGAAGCTCGTATCGGTCCGAAAATCCCGCGGGCGACAGTTTATTTTACAGTTTACCTGTGCGAGACAGGAAGTTTCTGGACATAAGCACAGTTGAGGACTCTTTATCTAAAGATTTCTAAAGATGAAAAGGTGTAGGTAATTTATAAACATGAAATAGATATCATACACTAAAGAAAACGTGACCAAGTCTACCTGTGGCTGAGGCGGGAATCAAACCCGCATCTTCAGCTTACGCGGCTTACGCCCTGACCACTAGACCACTCGGGTACCCGTCCCAAATTCTCTGGTGTAGGTATGCTATCTTCGAAAGGATAGGCTATAAATATTTCACAAAATAAGTTGTATTTGTTCCCTAGTTGTGTAGATAATTTGCTATTTTTGTCTTGATATTTTATTACAGTAAATAAAATAGTTATCACTAGATCATTGCATTGATTGCCCTCCGTTTCAGTTCGCTGGGAAAAAGCCGGTAGGTACGTTCAAACGGAAGAATCGCCGAATTTAAAGCATTTCCTAAGGATAAGAATATCCTTATCAGTTATTATCTTATTATCTGTTATCGATTCAACTCCGCCTTTAATGGGTAATTACGCTAATGGAGTGCATTACGAGTGCAATGATACATAGCTTCCTTAAGGCATCCTGTTTTATACGATGTAACTACCACGGAAAAAAGGTTGCATTTGGATGGCGTCTGCAGCTGCCTTGCTGTTGCAGCATTACTACATGCTGTTGATGCGAGCGGTGTCATTGTCAATTTAACATTGACAAACTACTTGGTGACGGAGGACTTGTGGGTCAAGTTAACCACGGAGTGGGAGCCCCAGGAGCCTAACCGGGGATCCGGCAGATCTCGTCGGCGATGGTGGGATAACTTGGACTCCTTTTTGAGAGGCTGGCCAGGTATAGCGCTTAACAGAGACGAGTGGAAAAAGAGAAGGGAAGGCTTTGCCCGTGGGACACAGTAGGCTCCTAAACTACTTGGTAAAATGTAGATGATTTCCATTTTCAGTACGAGTACGAGTTCGCCGTTTTAAAGTTCAACAAAACACCAGAAACTAGGGTTCTGTTGAACTTTAAAACGGCTAACTCGTCTCAACAATTATTATTATTAGGAGCCTGTAATGTCCCACTGCTGGGCAAAGGCCTCCCCCACTTTTTCCAGTCTTGCCGATCCTGTGCAGTCTCTGGCCATTCCTTTAAAAACCGGCCAAGTGCGAGTCGGACTCGCGCACCGAGGGTTCCGTACTTTTTAGTATTTGTTGTTATAGCCGCAACAGAAATACATCATATGTGTGAAAATTTCAATTGTCTAGCTATCACGGTTCATGAGATACAGCCTGTGACAGACAGACGGACAGCGGAGTCTTAGTAGTAGGGTCCCGTTTTTACCCTTTGGGTACGGAACCCTAAAAAGGAGTCTAACTCGTCTCGCCATCGCCGACGTGGTCTGCCAGATCCTCGAATACTCGAATCTGAAGAATAATTTTTGTTGTTTTGTTAAAAGTTGTATTACCTTATTCACTGGACTAACTTGGAAGTGTGCAGTTAAGAAAAAATAATCTTGAAACGCGTAAACCATTAACCATTCAAGTCAACATATGGCTATTTGTAAAGTTCAGTTCAGATATCACTTCACTAAAATCGATTAACAAATAACCTGATGCTATACGACCACACTTTTGACGTTGGCGAAATCATTATAAATTTTATGGAACCCATTTATTTCAAGAAGAAGAGTGAAATGAGAATTGAACGTTCTATATCCAAGAGCAATCAAAGATATATATACAGTGGTACTACGTAAACGAAATTAATAACTAGCTTAAATCTAAAATAGGCCCTTGAGGCATTGTACCAAGGATGCTGGCGGCATTTCCCCGCTGTATCGCAATGCTGATACGTTGTGCGAGAAAGCCGCCAGCTCTTCGGTCACCAGTTACGTCAACCAGACGCTTCGCGATTTCTGCAAACAACTTATTAGAGCAATTCATATTAGAACTGATATTTATAATTTGAATAAAATATTCAAGCGTATTAACTATTGACATGTGTAAAATTTCCCTTCAAGTGTGCAATAGGCTACGAAATTAATTTGTTTGTTTACATTATTTTTCACTTTCTAATTAGGTAAGTCCGACTTATAATCATGATAAATTGAGAAGATATTCTCTAAATCTAGTTTTTAACATGGATTTACTTAACTAAGGACTTTGTCTTAGTAAGCCAATTGTATTTGATATTTTTTGTACCAAGTACTTTGAGCTGATGGAACGATGGAGACCTTTTTACATGCCTCTATGCGATTAGACCGCTGCTTTACTTTTATTTTTACATTTGCAGCAGTAATGTCGCGTTGCAATACAATGTAGTCTCAATCCGAACGGTACCTTAAGGCTTCCTACTGTGTAATCATAGTAATGCAGCTAATATCAGTGGTATTCTATAATAATGTGCATTTATATCGCAAACATTAGGTCATTACGAGTTCAAGCGCATTCTATTCGGACTTACAAAGTAGGTTTTCCAGTTTTCGGCAACTTGCTGCGGTTGGTCTAGTGGTTATGCTTCGTTACGCGGGTCGGGAGTTCGTGTCCGGCCAAATATAGATTTGGCTAATGAGTCGTACAAAATACTGGTATATTACGTGGCAAACGCGGTACGAGAAGGTTCATACATTCAAATTGGTTGATGTGCCTCAAACAACTAGTGTAAATTTTATAGTATGACGTGCGTTCGCGTTTGCGTTATGTCTATTTTTGTATAAGATTTTGCACAGCGCGCCAAGCGGGACGTTTTGGAAACTCAATCCCAAACATAATGACACTTAACGCCAATACGTATCTTATCTTATAGTTTCTGGGGCCCTTACGGATACACTTCGACCCATAGGGATCTTTTGTGCAGTTACCCCCTAGGAAAGATCCGTCCGCTTCTCAAGAGCCTTCCCCACCATCTCCATATGCCGGATGATGGACCTTATGGGTAGCTTTTTGAATTCCTTTGGTACCAGGTAGCCTGTTCCAAAGTCCTTCATCCTTTGTCTGGCGAGGGCGTGTCATTCACACATAAGGTGTTCTATTGTCTCTTCCTCTTCGCCACACATACGACAATCGGTGTTGTCAGCGTGCCCCATCTTGGCCAGGATTCCCTTGACCCCGTAATGGCTAGTAAACACCCCCGTTATTATTTGGAGTTGCCGCTTGCTAAGTTTCCAAAGCTTTTTGCTCCAACCAGAGTCTACCCCTTGTACAAAGAGCTTTGAGTGCTTTAGACCCGTCAGACTGTCCCATTCTTCCTGGTGTTTGGTCTTAGTAAGGTCTTTGATAGCCGTTGTGATGGTTCCCTGTGAGAGCCCCACGAATGGTTCCGGACCTATAAGGTTGTTTGCAGATCCGGCTCTGGCAAGTTCATCTGCATTTTCATTGCCCATGAATCCCTCGTGCCCTGGGATCCACACCAGTTGCACTTTGTTTTGCCTTCCAAGCTTGTTCAGAGCTTGGATGCCATTGTATACCAGTCTAGAGTCCACTCTAGGCGCCTTGAGCGCTTTGAGTGCAGCTTGACTGTCGCTGAGAATATAAATATTCTTCCCTTGGGTTTGCCTAACTATATTCTCATGTGCACAGGCAATTATAGCGTATGTCTCGGCTTGGAAGACAGTGGCGTAATTGCCCATGCTTATGCTACTACTAAAGTCATTTGCATAAATGCCTGCCCCAGTATCAGAATCTGTCTTGGACCCGTCTGTGTACCATATGATGTCATTTTCATCAGACATTGGTGCTTCAAGACCTTCGGTCAATTCAGCCCTTGTTGGAACTTTAACATTAAAATTCGCAAAAAACGCAATGAAATTAATTAGTATGAAAAAGGTATAATCTAAAAATTTCATAATTTTAAGTTGCTGAACAAATGTTGATCAGTTTGAGGCGTACAGCCTCCAGTTCAATTTAATGCTCCTGTTACAGGAAACGTGTATAAGTACGCTAATGTCAAAACATGACAGAAAATGAAATGGTAAAAAATTTTGGGATTTACAGTTTAAACATTCTATTGAAACAGTGGTTTTATTAATTATGTGTGAATCTTATCTATTTGATTTTAAGTATTTTACTCATTCAAGCAAGCGCAAGGAAACGTAATTAGATGGAAATGAACAAATTGAATTGTACAAATTTGTTTAATTATTCATTTCACTAAGCAAAAAGTATAAGACAGAAGCAAAATCCACAACGCAGGCTTCGTCAATATAAACCAGCAAAAAACACTACACAATTTGTACACTGTGTACAAATAAAGTAACTAAATAAAATAAAATAAAAAACAAATAAAAATAGTTTATAACATTTAAAACTTTCGCGGTTTGAACACATTTTAAATCACATTTAGAAACGGGTCTATCGCGAATTTATTTTGTTACCTTTATTTACCGACGTTTCGACACAGCCGGGCTATGATGCTCGACTGTATAAATGATATAGCTGTATAAATGATGATAAAACTGACATTTTATCCAGTTTTGACGTCTTATCCACTTTTGACAACGATAGCCGGTAAATGATATACTGCATAACATGGTCGTTGGATAATATGTCATTTGTCTAAATTTCCACCTTAAAATTTGATGATAAGTGGATAAGTTAAATGATATATATGACACTTGTCCAGATTTATACATTTTTATACACTTTTGTCCACTTTGACAGCAATAGCCGGTAAATGGCTACGATTGTTGGATAATTAGACATATAGTCGATTTTTGACGGCTAGCCTTTGATTAATTTATCGTAGTGCTCACTGGGCACGATAAGTGGAAACACATGGACTTGAATACTAGAAGGGGATTTGAAATGAAATGAAGTGAAAAGTATTTATTTGTCAGAATATGAACATTGATGTGATCTTAAGTTAGAATTAATGCAAGTTCCATCATATTCTACCGTGAAGTTTGGTTTAAGGTCTTTTTGTGAGGATAGTACATCTTTCGTTTGTTCTGCTAAGATCAGCGAAAAAGACTTGTGGAATATAAATTGCGAAATATACCAGTTTTTGGAGTTAAATATCTAGACTTATGTATCATTTGAACCATGGGTTCAAAACAAAAAAAAATATCGTGAATGTAGAGCTGTAGAAAGACATTCAATGAAAAGTCGTTTTTGACTTATCGCTAAAACTTCCCTTCTTAGTAAAAAGACGTACCTATGTACAAAGCGTTACGAAGGTATGCACCTACTCCCTTTTGCCTGTTATGTTATGTTGTTACTTACTAATAGGCTCCATTCAAGGCAGCCTATTGTGACGGACGGGTAACTACGGAGCCCTACAATGAGCATGGCCCGACATGCTCTATGCCTTTTTTTCAGATATTCAGCACTTATGGTCACGGAATTAATTTAGACCAATCGCAATTGTTTTATTGTCTATGTCACCTATTTTGTGTGTTTTTTTTACTAGCCTATACATATATAAGAGTGTTCCACTGCTCGGCAAAGGCCTTCCCTCTCACCGCTATTTAGTCCTATCCAAATTGTCCAATGCACACTCCCACTTCTTTTCTAAATAAGTGTCCTGCCATCTCTATTTTGGTCTTCCTCTGCTTCGAGGTCCATCCTGTGGGATCCAGTATGTGGCTAGTTCGTTAATTCGGCCAACGTGCCCTGCCCAGCCCCATTTAGCCCACTTATAGCTTTGCGACCTTCATGCCCACATCCACAATACCGGTTTTGGATCGCAGTGCGGTGTTTATATGTAATATGCTCGGTTGGTCGGTTCTACGAACATCTAGCATGCTGCGTTCCATTGCTCTCTGACAAACCTTGAGTCTGGACTTTTCAGTTTCAGTTTAAGACAAAGTTTATGAATAGGTAGGATAGACATTCTGACCAGTTTATTTGACAAAGAATATCTGAATTTATACCAAATTGACCTGAATATCTATTCAGGTGCTGAATTTCTTAAAAAACAAGCGCACGTGTTGTCATCATGGTTTATGAGATACAGCCTGGTGACAGACAGACGGACAGTAGATTATTAGTAATAGAGTCCCGTTTTTACACTTTGGGTACGGAAACCTAAAAAGTAACCACGGAACCATATACATTGGACACACGTAGGGAACTTTTGAAATGTTTACGTTTCCCATTCGTAAAGAGCAAAATCCAACTTTCTTTATCTCTTTCGCTCATTACTTTTCATATGTATGTGGTGGTCGAAAATCGTGGGTTCACCCTCGGGTTGTGCTTTAGGTATGAATTTCGGTAAGGGTCCGTTTCATACAGACAAGTGGTTAATAAGGATATTCGCTGACTTTGAATATGTTTGACGAGGATGTATTTTCAAAATGGCATAAAATCGTCAAATGAAGGAGTTTAATAATAAATAATACTTCGTTTTAAAGAACATATTAACTATTTACTTAAATAAAACAAAATTGGGCGATATCGTGAGTATTTTTTGAGAAAAGTTATCTTAAAAAAGAAAAAAAAACGTTAAATGCTAAAAAATTTGCATCTTTGGTGACAGATTGCACAAAAACTATAAGTGATAGCACTGTGGTGTGTATAAGAGATTAATAGCAAATTTATTAAGGATCACTTCGTTTCTACACATTTTTTCTGTATCTTGAACGGTTTCCTTAAAAATTGAGAAAAACCGGGTTACGGGCCCGGGCCCGGTGGGGGGGGGGGGGGTGTGTGACGCAGAGGGGGGAGGGTTGATATATCCCAATTTAAAAAAGTCTTCCATTAATTATGCCGTAATTTTAGCTAACTTCCCTTACCTAATGATTGACGCGACAGTATCTCGCATAGATATATATATATATAGACTACCCGTCTTTCTGTATGAATTAAAGGGGGTCGGGTATTCTATGCCGTGACGAGATACTCTCGCGCCAAACATGTGCTAGCCCGGCTGTAATTAGTTTATGTAGCTTCAGATACCATAGTAAAAAAAATACAGCGAATATAAGTTTTTTATAGAAAACTTGTTTTTGCTCTATTTCGTTTACGTTTACGAGAGCTATATAAACTAATTACAGACCTAGATATACCTCATGTTATCGAATATGCAAGGTTTGATTAAAATCCAACACTTAGTTTTAAAATGAGAACGAAACTCCGCTTGTATGGGAAGGTGAAATTCGGCCGAGCTTGCCCGGGACTCTTAAATGAAGATTACTGTTTACATGGCGGAACAAAAAGTATCATTCATAAGATGAACATATAGGATAGCTTTTACCCCTAAAAGCATGTGCTAATAGGATCAGAGTCACATGTAAAAGCTAGTTACTAAAAAAAATACCTAATTCATGCATGTTTGAGAAAGATAGACGCATTTAAAATGGCATGGCGGTAAGAAATCCTGCTTATTCTGATACAGGCGTTCGTAGGGCTCTGTAGGAAAAAGATAGGAGGGCGAACCATTCGTTCAATCCATTAATTGTAATGCAATTATCAATGATACTACATCAGTTACTAGCGGCGATACTCCTCGCTCCATTTGGAATGTGGGGAAAAACTCGCACCGACCCTTAATGAAACAAGTTGGTCCAGGCTACAGCTATGTGTTTGTGAAGCTGGAGCTGGTGGTGTGATATTAAAGCGAACAGAGGCCTCGCCGGCGGGTTGCGGAGGCATAAGGTGGGGAACATCTTTGTGTTTACGAGTAATATGCGACTTAAGACCTCGGGATGTGAACACTCGCGACGAGTCAAGACAGTAAGGGGCACGACGACTCAGACAGAGAACTCATTGCATCTAACACCATAAAATAGTAACATAGTAAATGAGAAACTTATATCAAATAACAAACACAAACCACAGTATATAATTACGTATAACTAAACAATTCACAATTAACGTCTGGCACGATACTGCAGAGTCGATACTCTCTCGATGTGTGGTGCACGGTGCACCGTCGCGACTAGCGGCGGCAGCGGGGACTTGGTCGGAGCCGGAGCGCTAGGCCTCAGACGGGGCGTCGAAACGAAAGGGGCCTTACGGCAGGCGAAAGCCGGCACTCCAATGGGTAGGCCTAGTTTTTTACAGGCGCCTTCGGGGACATCGGTAAACAATGAATTCGATAGGGTCGTAATCGTAACACAATTTCAAACCGTAGCACAAAATTCTTACATTGCATATTTCCATTTTAAAAGAACATTTTTACATATATATTATATGATTAAAGTAGAATTTTACTACTGCTGTAATGCGACATGCTAAAGACGGTTAAATTTGAGGCGACGGTATAAAAGTTTTACTTTAATAAACGCCTTAAATAAACTCAATTAGAGTTTATTTTTCAAAAGCTTACACCATGGATAATTTTTAACTATCAATATCACATGTACATAGATAAGTGATAGGATGTCATTTAGCCAAATATTCATCAAAATACACTTTAAGTAAACTTGTTTAGAATTGATTTTTCAAAAGCTCAAACCATGGATAATTTATAACTGTCTATGTCATTTATACATGGATAAGTGGTAGAATGTGATTTAACAATCTATTCTTTAAAATACACCTTAAGTCATCGAGCTTAAAATTCATTTTTCAAAACCTCATCGCTATCATTTGTCACTTATACGTTATCCTCGCGACTTTATACCGAATTAAATCACTTATCAGATATGCCGTCTTTTCACTTATACAATGATAAATGAAATGGTGACAAAGCATCATAGCCCGGCAGGTTTCACTGGTCGTGGTCGCGGCTAACTGACGTCCCAGCAAAATGTCAAAACAGAGATTTGTGTGACGTCGGTAAATAAAGGTAACAAAATAAATTCGCGATAGACCCGTTTCTAAATGTGATTTAAAAATAGTTTACTTATTCAGTTTAAGAATTACTTAAGTTGTGTTTGCGCCTCTTTTTAAGTAGCAAATCAATGGTTTTATTTTGGTTATTATATTCCTTAATGATCTTATGTCATACTTCAATTCTCATAAAATATACTTTTTTGGTAATTACTCGTTTTTTTTTATACTACGTCGGTGGCAATCAAGCATACGGCCCGCCTGATGGTAAGCAGTTACCGTAGCCTATTATGGACGCCTGCAACACCGGAGATATTACACGCGCGTTGCCGACCCTAACACTCCTCTCCCTCGTTGAGCTCTGGCAACCTTACTTACCGGCAGGAACACAACACTATGAGTAGGGTCTAGTGTTACTCAAAAGTTACGCGCTTGTCAATACATTTCATACAATACATTAAAAATTCCGGTAGATAAAATTTGGGGCAGATATTCAGGAAGTCAATTTCAAGACATTATGTTAATACAAAAAGTTTTTTCAATAAAACATAATTGTATTACTTACTGTCAGTTAGTATGTTTAAATAGCTTGTTACTCAATCCCATAAAAAATACGTAGTTGAATGAAAAATATACAATTGTCATGTACTTAGACATAAACTTGATTAGTATCCCGTTCTAGAACAGTTTTGATAACTATGGAAAACGAATCCACGTATAGAAGCTACTAATAAAACCTAGTAAATAAATATACACACCTTAAAAGCATTTCCGCTACTTGTGCTAGGTATTTTAGGCACTGCACACACTAAATTCGCACAAACTTAACTAACACAACTTAATAGTTATTCGTCCGAATATACTTAAAGTCGTTGTAACACTGAGCCGTAAGAACAATTGTAAAAACTGTAAGAATTTACAATGCATGCGTTGTATTAGGAAATGTGCGAATGCCGACCGTACCCTTTAATGTATCCATCCTGTACATTCCACGCGGTAGAAAATGGGCGGGCTAAAATAAATATTAAAAACCTGATTCTTTCAAATTTGGACATTCTTGGGCTCATTCTACTCAGAATCGACAGCATTCTCCATCCTGCCATTAAAAAAAGATGTCCCAAAATGTCCTTTCCATTACATCACGTTTTAGTGTGAACAATTTTCTCGCTTGCGTGACGTAGTCACAGGGAGGACACGCTATACATCAAAAATCACTTGCGTTTCTATGTGTGAACGGCGCGTCTGTACACGCATCATGCGTCATAGTGTGAGTAAGTTGCTTAAAAATAGTACTGAGCGGCTGGCAAACGGCCGTCAATCTGGTGTCGCGGGGCGTGGTAATTCGAGTCGGAGCGGGGCGGTGCGTGGCCGTTCTGTATAATAATACTATTACTTATTCTGTGACGTAGTGGAATATTTGGAATATACAATTTTCATACAAATTTTGGGGAGGCTTTTTTTATCATCTGGATTGAGTATGCTCGTGATTCTGAGTTAAAAGAACCCAAAAACACCAGGATCTGTGAGAATCAGGTTTTCAATATTTAATTTAGAAAACGCCCAAATATATACTAATATGTAGTAATGGAACATATTTTAGAAACATCCAACAAAAAAATTGTGATATAAATTCACGTTTTAATAGTCGAAACTCGAAAGGTATAAGTTTAGTTTAGTTTAGGCAAGAGTTAATAGGTATCTCATAGGTAAGCGTGCTCCACCGTAGACCACATCATCACTTACCATCAGGTGGGATCGTGGTCAAACGCCTGCCTATTCATCATTAAAAAAAAAGTTTAGTATTTATACATAACTTTATACCTAACCTAGTTATCGTCATCTATAGTACCAACAGTACAAAAGCCTTATTGAGCTTGGGTACTGTGGGACTAGCTCGATCTGTGTAAGATTGTCCTATAATATTTATAATATTGTGTCCGCCGCTTCTTATAGCTTCAGAAATTGTTATCTATACTAATATCACAGAATAAGTAATAGTATTATCATACAGAACGGCCACGCACCGCCCCGCTCCGACTCGAATTACCTCGCCCCGCGACACCAGATTGACGGCCGTTTGCCGGCCGCTCAGTACTATTTTTAAGCAACTTACTCACACTATGACGCATGATGCGTGTACAGTCGTGCCGTTCACACATAGAAACGCAAGTGATTTTTGATGTATAGCGTGTCCGCCCTGTGCTAATATTATAAATGCGGAAGTCGGTCTGTCTGTCTGAGTGTTACCTCTCCGATTTAGTTGCAATTTGGCATTGAGATAGTTTGAGTGCCGGGGAAGGACATAGGATAGTTTTTATGTCGGAAATCATCCCTACAGAGAGTGAACAGGGGGGTTTAATTGAGAGATTTAATGAATTGCCTGATAATTGATGTCAAACAAAGCTTATGCTTAAATTGAATGTTTGCTATTACACTTTATCCAGGCGCTAAACTTACTCTAGCTGCTGTCACTGATTCCACGCAGTCGCGACGAAGTCGCGGGTAAAAGCTAGTATACCTATGTTCGACAAATGCTTTTGACTTTTTTTTTAATAATACTTAATTTCGATTTTTTTGTAAAAAGCACTACATTTCACTGCCGAAATAGCATTTGCCAAGGTCGTCCGTTTGAACTTTACAAAACTTACGCCTGCAAATGTCAAATTCCAACACGCGAATATTGCACTATTATTTTAATCGTATTTCTAGTGCCTTTTATCGAGGTCGTCCTGGACACGTCTTTTTAGTCTCCAATTTTATTAGAATCAGAATATGAGAATACAAGTAGTTTTATTTAAAAACCGGCCAAGTGCGAGTCGGACTCACGCACGAAGGGTTCCGTACCCAAAGGGTAAAAACGGGACCCTATTACTAAAGGCGCCGCTGTCCGTCTCATTGCATGTACCGTGACAGCTAGACAGTGGAAATTTTCAGAGATGATGTATTTCTGTTGCCGCTATAACAACAAATACTAAAAAGTACGGAACCCTCGGTGGGCGAGTCCGACTCGCACTTGGCCGGTTTGTTTTATATGTGTGTATTGTGGCAAACGAATATAGTATTTTATACAATCGTGATATAATAGAGAGCTTTTCAGTCGAGTACCATGTTTAAGCAACGAAGCTTGCTGAGTTGCTTAAGTTAAGGTACGAGATTGAAAAGCTTGATTATGTCACTATTGTATACAATACTTTTTCTACGAGACAAAAAAATATACTTTCAACTAGTAGAATCATATACTTAAGTAAACAAACCAAAAGTATACAGCTAAGATACGCGAGCTGCCGCGACCCGCGATACCTTCATACTCGTACGCGCACCGGCCGCCGGGCCCGGCGCCCCCGGCGGGTTGGTCAACGACACCTCCTCGTATCGTAACTCATGAGACCCTGGTACCTGCTCCGCGCTAAATTCAATTTTAAGACAGTTTTTTTCTCGATTTTGGCCACCGTAGCCTATGGAGACTAACAAGCAACGCTAAGCGGTTTTCGTAGGATATGGATGTTGCTATATGAAGGGTGTCACATGCGCGTTTATGACTTATGAAGCAATTGTTGGCCAACCAATCACAAAGCAGATACGACGCAGCAGCGTGTTTAAGTAGACTAATTTGCATTGAATCGAGTCTTCTTAAACAAGAAATATTTTACTGAAATGTTTTAGTTCTATTTTCAAAATTTTTATAATTGACTAAACCGTATCGATAAAATTCTTATGCTCGAGTCGGAAGTGCCATAGACTATCCAACGTTGAAAAGAGTAAGGTTGTAGTGTTGCATGTGAAGTCGTAATACACAGATTATACTCGACGAGTAGAAAAAATGGTTTATCTATCTATGTATCTATCTATAACAATGAACAATTTTTTTAACGAATTTTCTCCTTTATTAGTATTATCCTTGAGTGACAAGGAGTTATATCGAACTAAATAACATTGCATCATGTCTAGGACACGATGAATTTGTACTAAATGTACTAATTATCTAATTTCCTATGCGATTACAAATTGTGAAGGACATGCGTGTTAATTAATTTTCCCGAATAAATCCTACAGTGTAGCTTTCACGGATCAAACGAAGGTCAATGACCTCATTAGCTGACGATTTGACCCCAACAAATTATCATTCGCGCGTGCAATTCGCTTGTACTTGTCCGTACATGTACTGGTGCGAGCGAGCGAGGCGCACGGGGAACAAAATGGCATCATTTTTGTTTCAAAGTGTAAGTTAATTTGAACTGGCCGCCAGATCACAGTGGTTTCAGTTGTTTGTCTTTCTTTCCGTATGCGCACGCGACGCCTCATAAACACTGAAACGGTAATGCGGATAAACATGGATATTTACTTCAGTCCACATGGTTTAAAGACTAGTTGTAACATGTTTTTATAGGTTAGAATAGAATATAAATTTATTCGTAAGCACAAACACAAGATAAATTATAACAGAAAACATAGGAAGGAGAAAGTGCCCCGAAATGGTCTCATCTCAGCGTGATGCTGGCGACATCCAGCGCTGATGTTCCGATGAGACCTACCTTTATAAAGAAATTATAATGTCACTGATGCGTGATTTAAAATGTGAAATCGAGTTTAAAATATTTTACGTTGTTTACTTATGTAGTTACCGCATTTTAGACATAAAATTTGTCCTTTTAAATGGACATTGGGATTGTAGAAGTTAAGGTCCACTTATACGCTCGTTACTATCCATAGCAATCCATACTAATATTATAAATGCGAAAGTGTATCTGTCTGTCTGTTACCTCTTCACGCTTAGACCGCTGAACCGATTGAGTTGAAATTTGGTATGGAGATAGTTGGAGTCCCGGGGAAGGACATTTTTATCCCAGAACTCATCCTTTAACGGGGTGAAAAGGGGTGGAAGTTTGTATGGGAAATCGATAAAAAGCAGATTGGATAAAAATAAGCTACCCAAATAACTAACTCCAAGCAGACGAAGTCGCGGGTAAAAGGCAGTAATTATATATAGAGATAACTTACCACGAACACCGTTCGAAAGTTCGAAAATTGCTTCTTTTTCTATTACTCCAATAAACGCGTGACAGAGATAGTTGCTCAAAATGTACTAACTTCGATTTTCACGGTTATTGCCCAAAGATCCCGTACAGGGGATGAAAATCGTCCTATTCGTAAATCGTAAGAAGTTATTTAAAATCCACTGAAAACTATCACTACATAGTAATAAAACAAAGTCGCTTCCTGCTGTCTGTCTGTCCCTATGTATGCTTAGATCTTCAAAACTACCCAACGGATTTTGATGCGGTTTTTTAGGGTTCCGTACCTCAAAAGGAAAAAACGGAACCCTTATAGGATCACTCGTGCTTCTGTCTGTCTGTCCGTCTGTCACCGTCTATTTTCTCCGAAACTACTGGACCAATTAAATTGAAATTTGGTACAAAAGACGGACATGTAACGTAAACAAATTAATTTTAGACATGGGGGCCACTTTTGGGGATTAAATGATAAAATTAAAAATTAAAGTTTTTCAAACTATATCGTGTTATATATCAAATGAAAGAGCTCATTGTGAGAATCTCAAATATATATTTTTTATAATTTTAGGATAAACAATTTAGAAGTTATTTAAGAAAATAGGCAAAAAATGACCGTTCCCCCTTTATCTCCGAAACAACTGGGTCTAAAATTTTGTAAAAATACACAAAATAGATCTTTACCTATAGATTACAGGAAAACCTATTAGAAATTGCAGTCAAGCGTGAGTCGGACTTAATTATCCGATCCGGTTTTTGATCCGACCCCTACGGGTTTTTTAAAGACATTTCACTCATGTTTCACATAAAAAATACATTGTTTAAATTGTGTAATGTACGGAACCCTTGGAACGCGAGTCCGACTCGCACTTGGCCGGTTTTTTTTAATAGATAGTGATTCAAGAGGAAGGTTTATATGTATAATACTCGCGCTTGAAGGGTTCCGTACCATTACGCAAAAAACGGCAAAAAAATCACGTTTGTTGTATGGGAGCCCCACTTAAATATTTATTTTATTCTGTTTTTAGTATTTGTTGTTATAGCGGCAACAGAAATACATCATCTATGAAAATTTCAACTGTCTAACTATCACGGTTCATGAGATACAGCCTGGTGACAGACGGACAGACAGACAGACAGACGGACGGACAGCGGAGTCTTATTAATAGGGTCCTGTTTTTACCCTTTGGTTACTACTATAAATAAAAATTATACACGTTACAATATTTTTCGAACACTGAAATCGTTTCAGTAACACATCACTCACCTCAATCGTTGCGTTCGCGCGTAATACATGTCCGCCAGCCGCTCGGCGCGGCGCCTTCTCGATCACTGCTTGCTTGCTCGGCGTACGCGCTGCTTTCCACGACTATGCCTATTCGACATTAGACATCCACGTGATTTGATATTCATGTTAATACCTATAAGAAAATCTTTAAAAAAGACTAAGGAAACATCAGAAGATCAGCGCTGGAAGTCGGAAGCATCATGCTGAGATGAGACCATTTGATGGCACTTTCACCTTTCTATGTTTTTTCTGTTATCTGGCTGGAAGTAGCCGCTCAGGATCGCGACAAATGGAAAATTGTTCTGCGAGCCCTATGTCCCTAATGAGGGATCACATCATCATAATCATGTTTTTTCTGTTTAGTTTTTTTTGTATATTTTTTCTTCTGTGTTTTGCTACGAATAAATTATTTCTAGTGTTAATCCTTAATCACGGAACAATGGTGATTGGAAGGCGTGCGCGGAGCCAACACGTAGAGACCCTTTTGACACTTTAATGAAATGTAAGGGGTATACACCGAGAAGTTTCTGTTTTTTCTTTCTGGTCATTTTAGGGTCCCGTTTTTACCCTTTGGGTACGGAACCCTAAAAATGTCCAGAAAGAAGAAACAGAAACTTCTCGGTCAGAACCTCTTGTGTAACATTCGATATAGTGACGTGATATACGCGTTACCGTAAAGTACATATGGGATAAGTACTCGTATTGAACAGCGCGCCAAGCGGGACGTTTTGGAAACTCAAACTATACAAAATTAGACTTAAATGGCACCGTGCGAAGTACATGGTAGAGGTAAAGAAAACGATCGCAGCGCATAAGGTGGTAAAAATTGACAACTACGGATTAGCGTCTTTAACATTTTCATACTATATAGTTATATGGGTCGAAATGGAACTTTAATTTACGATTACTCCTGAGATATTCATTTAAATTGTATGGTGTAAGGGACCATTGTAATCTGTATGAAATGCTTAATATAACTAATGTATTTAATTTAATAATTATTGACATTGTATCCGTGTAAATAGCTTTGCAAATACCATACTATGAAATCTTTTTGTAGAAGATAAGAATGGGTATAGTAAGTTATCCTTAAAAGATAGACATATACCATCCCGGACTTTTTTGTAGAGCAATGAAAGAGAAATCTTTTCACCATACATTGTTTTGTTATATCTCAAACGGGTTGGGCAGCGTTTTATTTTCGTCATATTTCAACCAATTTACACAAAACCTTAACAAATTATACGCCTTAAGCTTCCTCAAGAATCACTCTATTCATAGGTGAAAACCGCATAAAAATCCGTTTAGTAGTTTTCACTGAAATTATTACGATTTACTTACTCTCGCTTAATAGTTTTGACAAAATACAAGCCTATAGTTGCAACCGCTGTGTAGCGCTGACATCGTGCACGGTCCCAATACCCGTGCGTGTTGGAGGGACTATAAACTGTGTACATTGAAACTTCACGCTAAATAAAATGCTGCTCTATACAGTTCACATACGTTTTCTTGTGCATTGTAGGTTTTGCCATCTTGTGGGCTACATTGGAAGCTTAAACTTGACATTTACACTTCGCGCCAATAAACAGAGCTGTGCTGCCCCCTACAGTTAATGCACGATCCCTACAGGTTGCTACAGGATTTTTATCACACAGCCACAGAGACAAGAGGCTAAGCAAACTTAGATTTATATTTGTAGGTACAGGATATGCCACAACAATGGACATGTTATAAAAGTTAAAGAACAACATGCACATATTACAGACTTGACTGATCTCATCAAAGAAAGTACTTATGATTCGGTCAAATTATATGGTTCAGAAAAACTAATTACATGTTACTTATTTACAAGTAGGTATATCATTTGTTTACAGTTTAATAAATGGATCAGTATAATCATAAAGAAATAAGTAACTATAGTTTGTCAAAGGACTGTCTCATTTCAAACATAGACAGAGAGAATCATACTATCTTTACACTAGTACTAGCACCCAAAAGAAAGGGATGAGTGTAGTTTTCCTGGTTGTTACTGACTGACAAATTGGTTTGACCAACTATAGTAAGCATACGAGTAGAATGCTCACTGGATGGCCATACATCAGTTTTGTTATCAAAACGACTATTATTTTCGTAGTCGACGTCTAGCGTCAAGTAGCGGAATTATCAGTACTGCTACTCGACAATAGATGTCGAGACGAACGGAGAGTTTAATGCTCAACAATTTTCAGCTAATTGGTTATTATTGTAATTGTATTGTTATTGTATTGTTGGGTAATTGGTTGGTTGGTTATTGGTATTGGTTAGATGTCGACAACGAAATAACTTGTGTTTTAGTAAAAACAAGTAAAAATAACTGATGTATGGAGTTACCACTCTTTCCTTACTTATATTTCTCTATGGTTGGTAAGAAGTCTTAAAATCTAGATCTAGGATTAGAAATTAGAAAGTAATTTAGGAAACTTATCTTAGTATCGCCATCTATGTAAAGAACTAGAAAGTATAATTTTAGCAAATAAGCAAACAACACAGAAGGTACGAAGTTGTCAATATTTTTCAAAATAATCAGTAAAATATTAAAAAATCTTTTCGATAAAAAAAGTTTACTAAAGCTGGTCAAGCAAATCTTGTCAGTAGAAAAAGGCGGCAAATTTAAAAAATGTAGGCGCGAAGGGATGTCCCATAAAAAATTTGAATTTCGCGCTTTTTTCTACTGACAAGATTTGCTTGACCAACTATACTTTTAACTACGCTGCTAATACCGCCATATATTACAAACACTTGGCACTATTTATTGTCATTTTCATCGTCGCGTCGAGAGATCGATTAATCGAATCGGGCATCAATTATCAATTCAAAAAGAATTTAATGCTAGCAACACTTTTAGAAACTTCATTTTTCTGACGCGTTATTATCTAATTTGAATTTCGAACGAGTAACGAAATTGAAGTTAATTAAAAGACAAAAGTTGTGCTTGTTTTTAAGATTTGTTTTAAAATAGATTAATTTTATTCCTATATTGTGCGTATAATTTGACAACGATGAGTGAATTCAAAACACCAGTGAAAGCGAAGGCGTCGGATTTGAACGAAAAAATTACAATTCCTCCATCGCCGTATTTGAGCAGGCTTGGATATGGAACAGGTGACCTTTAACTTTATTTCTTTAGTAAAAACAATGAAAGCAAGTAGCTAACGCTATTTAAATAAAATAAAAGGAACCGTTTTTGTTGTTCAGCTTGTAATTGCAATGAAATAATTTACTACTTACAGAAAATTTCCATTAAGCCAAAGCAATAAAGAAGTACAGTTTAATTTGTAATTTGTGTATGGTAGAAGTTAGTAAAAGTAACTTGACCAATCAGTAAATAGTAGGTACTCAAGTGTTATCTGTGTGGAAAGCATTACGCATTTATCTATAGGCCATCATGTACGGATTACATTACACAGTCAGACTTTCGCAATTAAACCAGTGTTATATCAATTTACAGGTGTAAATGTAATGCAGCTTATCCGTTCCCCAAAAGCCGGACAAATTCGCTCACCATGGGCGCTCAAAATGATCAACAAGAGAGTCAAACCTTGCAAAGTCTACTCCGAAAGACTGCAAGCCGAAGCGGACCTGTTGAAACGCATGTCTCATCCGAACATAGTCGGGTTTAGAGCGTTCAGTAATGATAAGATATTGTATCTGGGGATGGAGGCTTGTGATTTATCACTGGGAGATATGATCGAGAACAGGATTGACGATGACGCGGAGCCGTTTAGTCCGAAGCAGATGTTAAAGGTATGTTGTGTCATAAGCTTTTATTATTTTTACATATAAACTAAGCCTATAAAATATTTTAATAAATACTCAAATGGCACTTTCCTTATCAAAAGGTACCTCATGGAGATGACAGAATCGTCTGACATTAAACTTGGTAACATTATTTGTAAATTTATACCCTTTATACTACGAAGCGCTGGTGTCCTAGCGGTAAGAGCGTGCGACTTGCAATCCGGTGGTTGCGGGTTCAAACCCCGGCTCGTACCAATGAGTTTTTCGGAACTTATCATTTGATATTTACCAGTTGCATTTCGGTGAAGGAAAACATCGTGAGGAAACCAGACTAATCCCAACAAGTCCTAGTTTCCCCTCTGGGTTGGAAGGTCAGATGGCAGTCGCTTTCGTAAAAACTAGTGCCTACCCCAATTCTTGGGATTAATTGCCAAGCGGACCCCAGGCTCCCATGAGCCGTAGCAAAAATGCCATGACAACGCGAGGAAGATAATGATTATTTGTAAATTTCAACATTTCAGGTAGCACTAGACATTGGCAGCGCCCTAGACTACCTGCACACCAAGATGCAGATTCTGCACGGAGACATGAAGTCCTACAACATCCTGGTCAACGGGGACTTTGTGATCTGCAAGCTGTGTGACTTCGGGGTCACGCTGCCGCTGGACGAGAATGGGAAGGTGGATGTGGAGAAAGCAGGGAAGGCTGTGTATTTTGGTATGTTTGTATTGTATTGTATTGTAGCAACTCGACGACTGGCGCCTATTTTGCGTGACATGGGGGATGGGCTAGTCCTGCCAGCCCAGCTTGTCGAGGAATCCTATCAAACCTCGGGGATCCGAGATGTTTTGCCCTGTATGGGGCCACTCCGCTGCATTCCAGCACCACGTGAGAGGCTGTTTCTTCTGTCTCCGTGCATTTTGGTATATTTATTATAATTATGTTTATGAACATCAATGTAGGAGGCAAATAAGTAGACGAATCGCCTGATGGTAAGCAATTATCGTCGCCTGTACCTAGGTTGCCATATGTCAGGATTTGTTTGGACATGTCAGGATTTTTTACCCTTTTGCGGCCGGACTTGGCAAGTGTCAGGAATTTTAGGAATAACCTCATAAAAAGCTACGCCCCTACGCCAAATCTCTGTTACAAGAAATGTCAGGATTTTTAGGGCGATGTCAGGATTTTTATCAGGACATTTAATTCTTCCATATGGCTACCCTAACTGTACCCCACCTGAGAGGTTGTAAGTGAGTTGCCGGCCTTTAAAGTAAAGTAAATGAATATGGGAATACACTTTTCTTGAAGATTTGAATGTCGTATAACTCTGGAAATACTGCAGGTGACTGTTTATTCCACAGTTTCGCTGTGCGAGGCGGGAATATGGAAAGTAGAAATTAATTCACTCCATTGACATACTTTAACAATTTATAATGTAATGATGATGATGATGATGATGATGATGATGAAAATGGAAATACATGTGGTGACTTAGGTATTCCTTAAAATAATTCTGCATTACAATTTTTGCTAAACTTTAATTTGTTTTCAGGCACCGAAGCCTGGAGTGCCCCAGAAGTGATCCACGGCGGAGAAGTCACCTCCAAGACAGATATCTGGCCGCTGGGGCTAGTTATATGGGAGATGATGGCGCTATCCCCTCCGCATACGCAGGCAAGGAATTTTTACACACTTATTAGCTTCACTGCATACATTTGTCCCCGGTAAGCTCGGCCGAATTTCAACTTCCCATACAAATTTCGTTCTCATTTTAAAACTACGTGTTGGATTGTAATGAAATTTTGCACAAACATGAGGTAATGATTTTTTTTTACTACGGTATTCAGATACCGTAGTAAAAAAAATACAGCGAATTTAAGTTTTTCATACAAAACTTGTTTTTGCTCTATTTCGTTTGTTTTATAAACTGGAGCTATATAAATTAATTACAGATCTAGACATACCTCTCATATCTATGTCTGTAATTAGTTTATGTAGCTTCAGAGCTACATAAACTAATTACAGACATAGATATACCTTACCCTATTGTAAGTACAAAGTTTCAGAGGAAACTAGATACTCGTTTTAAAATGAGAGCGTAACTACGTTTGTATGGAGAACCGAGCTTGCCGGGGACCCTTGACTTCAAACATTGAAACTAAAATAATATGAATATGAACCTGGTAACCGAGTCAATAAAAATTTAGAGTACTTCCTTAATTCTGATTACAATGCAATTTTATCTTATTCGTCTATAGTCTGCACCTTCTTAAATTATTTTTTTGCCAAAGACCCTAATCTGTTAAACAACAGTCTTTGTTTTTGCGCGTGCGCGTGCCCATTGTTGGTGAGCGCGTGGCCATTGTTGGTCAAACAAACATCAAACATTTATTCAGCAAATAGGCCACAGGGGCACTTTTACATGTCAATTTTTACAAAGCAATAAAATTAACCAAAAATTACAAAAAACAATTACACATATGGAATCAATAAAATATTAGATACTTTGTCAGAGATGTATCCAGTCTAAAGCGCATGCCACTCGCTGATACACAACGGTCACACGCACGCATAAAAGGAACAAAGGCTTTTGTTTAACAGATTAAGGTCTTTGGCGAAAAAAATCATTTGAGAAGATGCAGACTATATTAATAGTGTGTTGCCATGGTAAACCATACGACTTGACAGTTCGTGGTTCGTCTAATACCGTTCGAGAAATGGGCCCCTGATGTGTTTTTTTTTAGTTAAAAAAATAGGTACTTCAATAAGTGTATGCTCGCAGGACACCACTGTGGAGATGGAAAGTGATATGGAGGAGTCTATGAGCGAGGACTACTTCTCTGATAAATATGGTGAGAGCTTTAAAATTTAAAATTTCCAAATTCCAATTCTATTCAATTTTCATGATTTCATGATACTAGATTCGTTTGTGTTGTTTTCAAGCAAAAGGCACCAGATTGTCGCTTGCCATAAGGATGCTCTGAAAGGTTTTTCGTATAAGCAATTTTCGTCCTTATGGTAAGCGACAATGTGGTACGTTTTGATTGAAAACATCAAGTCAAAGTTTGCTCATTTGAAAAATGAAAATATTTTATTACATTAATAAAATGTTACATTACAAGGTAGTAGGTTGGGACTTCCTATTAAGTATATTATACCTGTATCAGGAAGCCCCGCTCCTCCGTTAGCAACAAGTTGTATTATTAAGTTTAACAAAAGCAGAAAGAAATGTATCCAGTTAACCTAATACAATTTTATCTACATTAAATGTGTGTGTGTGTGTGTGTGTGTGTGTGTGTGTGTGTGTGTGTGTGTGTGTGTGTGTGTGCGTGCGTGCGTGCGTGCGTGCGTGCGTGCGTGCGTGCGTGCGTGCGTGCGTGCGTGCGTGCGTGCGTGCGTGTGTGAGTGCGAGTGTGAGTGTGTGTAGTTGTAGTTGTGAGTGTGTGTAGTGTACTGTCATAGTCTAGATTACCTTAAAGTCCCTTTACACTTCATCTTTAATTTGGCACTTTGTACTGGGTCATACCCTCTTCGCTGGAAACTCTCGAGGGTGAGACCTATACCAAATGCAAATGACGCCACAATCGTGGAAAACTATAGGCCCATTGCCGTCCTTTCCACTCTGGCCAAGCTCTTCGAGTCAATAGTCCACCGAACTCTATGCGCACAGGTAAAGCCATTTTTATGTGACGCACAACATGGATTCAGACATAGTCGCTCGGTTAACACCAACCTATTAATTTTGGCTGATAGCATATCTGAGCACCTGGATAGAGGTATCCAAGTCGATGTCCTTTATTTTGATTTCAGTAAGGCTTTCGATCGCGTGGATAACGATGTGTTGTTGGCGAAACTGGATCGGATTGGCTTTTCTCCCGCATTGTTGTCATTCTTCGCTAGTTATCTACGCGATCGGCAGCAGTATGTCAAGCATGGATGCTTCGTCTCGGCCCCTTATCATACCCGGTCTGGGGTCAGTCAAGGCTCCATATTAGGTCCTTTCTTATTTGGGATCATGATAAACGACCTCAGGTCAGTCCTTCAATCGGCTCAGTGTCTCCTATATGCAGATGACCTTAAGTTGGTATATGGAGTGGAGCAGAGTACTGACTGTGAGTCGTTACAAAGGGACATCGACTCGGTTTTTCTCTGGAGCACCGAAAACAAGTTGCTGTTCAACCCGGCTAAATGTTGCGTCTGCACTTTCAGCCGTGCTCATATGCCGTTGCATGCACAATATGTGCTGGGATCCGAGCCTATAAACCGCGTGTGCTCTATTAAAGATCTGGGTGTGGTCTTCGATACGCGGCTTACTTTCCACGAGCATATCTCGACGCTTGCTAGCGACTGCTTTCGAAGACTGGGCTTCGTTGTACGCAACCTTCGTCAATTTAACGATCCTGTTGCGATCAGGCTTGTCTATAATGCGCTAGTAAGAAGCAAGCTTGAGACATCATCGATCGTTTGGCATCCCTACGAATCTACCTACAGTTTGCTTCTTGAAAATGTACAAAAAGCCTTTTTAAGGTTTTTATACAAGAAAATGCTTGGCTATTACCCGTTTCTCTATCCGACGAAGTATCTCCTTGGGGCCTTAGGTTACAACTCTTTGGAGGTGAGACGTAACCTTAGCTTATTGACGTTTGCGTGTCGGACCCTGCGCGGTGATTCAGACTGCCCAGAACTGGTGAGTCGACTCGTGCGACTACATGTACCGGACATCCCCAGGATAGCCCTCAGACCGCGGCGACGCTTTGCCGGAGAGACGCACCGTGTCGCGCCTCAACTCTCCGCTGCTCCGTGCCATGTGCCCTCACACAGTTGAATGCTCTCTTGGCATCAGCACCCGAGTGCGACCTGTTTGCGTGGCGATGGGCGTCTGTGAGAAATGAATGCCTGAGATTCTGTGAGGTGATGGATGCGAGGCCTACATCCGTGAAAGTTTAATTAGTAATAGTTATTTGTAATTGTGTTATTTGTAAATATCTGTTTGTACCTGATTGTTATTTTTAATAACCTGTTTGTTTAATGTTAATTTTAAGTTTCATGGCGCATTGGATTTCTGTAAAGTCATGTAACATATTTTCAAATAAAAATAAAATAAAATAAAATAAATAGTTGTAATCACAGTAAATTCAGTGCCGTCTATCGACACACTTTAAAACTCAAAATGTAGATTTATAAAAAACGATAAAATGTATTTAAATATGGATAAATGATTTTTTCACTTTCATTAATTCTTTTTATATGATTTTGATCCATGTTCTTTCACTGATATGCGTTAAAATTGTTAAATAACAAACGAAACCGTCAACGCCCTCTATACGAGAGTAGGCCAAAGCTAGTGGCGCCATCTGATCGAGAATCAAATTTTCGTGATTTTCGAGGCACATTTTTTCCTTAGACTATATCCATCTATTACGGAGTTATATCTATCTTTGGTATTAAATATTGTAATTTGAACTACTTGAAACTAGAACCGATCGCAGCGCCACCTGCGTTGAGTGCACATTTCTCAGAGCAACATTAATTTCAGGCACCCGTCCACCGATCCCGGCCAACATCGAAGTATCTGTATACGCGGAGCCCCTCGGCGTGTTCCACGCGTGCACAGAATGCGAGCCCGAGCGACGACCCAGCGGGAAACATCTCGCCGATGCGGCACAAGCTATGCTCAACGTATGAAATCGTTCATTATATAGGGTCTATGCGCTAGTTTCCGTCCATGCTCTAATTTTCGTCCACTTGACGGATTAACAAATATTTCATTTTTAATTTGCTGTTTGCGAAATATCATGTTTATTTAGATAGATATATTGTTTAGACATTGAAGATTGCAATAAGTCCAAATTTGTGGAGGAATGTAGGTTAATATTCAAATTTCGTCAAGTGGACGAAAACTAGCGCAATGACCCTACTCGATATGTACTAATAATTCAACATATATCTGAAATCCTGTCTCACAGAGTGTAACAGCTGTAAGTTCAACCACAGATTATATTATAGTTCTTTCGAACAGATATTTATCTCTCAAAGAAAACGCAAATACCTACCGTTTTGATACCTACACAAAAATACAATGGAGTGACCTTCAACGCGCCGCTCCCCGCACCGCGCTCGCCGACACAACGCTAGGGTTGCCGACGCTTCTTTCAAATACTTAGGTGTCTTAGATAGATATCTAGCCGTAATAACATTACCTACATC
This sequence comes from Cydia strobilella, assembly GCF_947568885.1. NCBI lineage: Eukaryota > Metazoa > Arthropoda > Insecta > Lepidoptera > Tortricidae > Cydia > Cydia strobilella. The sequence goes on along the minus strand of NC_086046.1, from coordinate 1,296,778 downwards.
TTTAAAACAATTTAATAGTACCTACGTAGCTTGTAACGATCGTAAAAATTATAACAGTAGGTGTATGTACCTATATAGAGAATGTCTACTTACTTTTCCTCATCCGCCGAAAGACGAAAAAACTATGCGTCCATCTACACGACAAGCTGTGTTATTTGTTCGTGACGAAGACATTTTTTGGCAAAGCGCGCGGTGACGTGAGCGCGTGTGGCAACCAACTGGCTAGCTTGAGTCCCGCCGGCGGGAAGCGAGTCGTAGGTATAAATCCGAGCTAGCGCGGCGAGTTCCGTAGGCCTGGCTCAACCATCGGAAAACCAATTTTTTGTAAAACGTCGCTACACAAACAATCGACACTTAATACAGGTAAAGAGAGTAAATATGTGACGTTTTCAACCAAAAGGTACCACATTGTCGCTTGGTAATAAGGTTGATTTCTAATTGAAGCTATATGGAAATAGCGCCATACTGACAAGCGACAATAAGTACCCTTTTGGTTGAAAATGGCACATATGACCGTTTGGCGGCAAATTATATACATGAATGAAACTTTTTTTTTAAGTTGTACGTTGGGGGTACCCCCCTGCCCGGTAGGACCCCTAAATTTTGGTAGGACCCTCATTTTTAGTATCTTCTGTTCTAGTTTTATACAAAATTTCATTGATGTATATAATTTGCCGCCAAACTGTCATATGTATCGTTGAAAAAGTGCCATTCTGGCGCTTTGACAGGTTATTCGTTTAAAGATACAATCAAATTTCATCCTTATGGTTAACGACAATGTGGTACTTTTTGCTTGAAAACATGTTTATTACTTCCTGTATTATAAACAATGGAGCAAACATTCTATTTTTAAATCTATCAGTATTATCAAAGATAGATAATAACTCCGTAATAGATGGATACAGTCTAAGGAAAAAACGTGCCTCGAAAATCACGAAAATTTGATTCTCGATCAGATGGCGCCACTAGTTTTGGCCTACTCTCGTATAGAGGGCGTTGACTGTTTCGTTTGTTATTTATAATTTTAACGCATACCAGTGAAAGAACATGGGTCAAAATCATATAAAAATAATTAATGCAAATAAAAAGATCATTTATCCATATTTAAATAAATTTTATTTTATCGTATTTTTATAAATATTTATTTTTAGTTTTAAAGTGTGTCGACAGATGGCAGTGAATTTACTGGGGTTACAAAATTTACTATGACAGTACCGCTCTAGTATAAGTTACTCTATGGTATTATTAGGTTTCCAAAAAAATAATTGTCAAAACGTTGTAATAAAACAAACATCAAATATGGAAAACAACTATATTTCCGTAACATAAATACAAATTTAACAACTATTTAACCTTCAACCTTATATACCTACACTCAGTCATTGTAACTAAACTGATAGTAATTAACACACTCCTTAGTTTGACATAATTATTGAAAGTCGTAATGTAATGATTGCCATATGTGTCGTTCTCAAGTAAAAGGTACCACATTGTCGCTTACCATAAGGGTGAAATTTGCTTGCGTGTAACCTGTCAGAACGTCATTGTGGTAAGCGACAATGTGGTACCTTTTACTTGAGAACGACACATATTATCATTAGTTATAATTCTAAAACCGTTAAGTTTTCAACATTTTCCTTAGGTTATCCTATAGATAGGTTAGGTTTGTTTTATGGCAATCCTGATAAATTACGCGTTTCTGAGAAAAAACAAATTATGACTAACGATAATGTGGACAAACAATATGACTTAAAACTATATGGGAAACAATAAAGACCCTAATTAACATGTTATATTTCATATTGCTATGGAAATGAGACAAATGCATAATATTTCACATTGGAAATTTCTATTTCATTTTTTGAGTACTTTATAATATGTATAAAATATAATGCAGTTCTCGAAGTGAAGTTATTATTTCTAAGTTAAAATATAATGCATTGTGTAATATCAACCTTGTATCTTATCTATTTAAGATCGAGATTCTTTACAAAGATTTTAAATATTGACTTGACTGAAATTTCACAGAACAATGTTGAGACTTACATTAGGTACTGGGTCAAAAAATTTTTCGTTGTAGTTTTTTTTCCCAAAAAAATGTAAGTGGAGCTTTATGTATGGGGTGAAATTTAGTTTTAATTTTTCTCAAGATAATTATAATCTACTGGTAGAAAGGCATGTAAGCACTCAACTTTTTTATTTATTTGATAAAAGACAAAAATAGAAGCGTGACAGTGGGTCAGAAACAACACAACGAAAATATTTGACCCAGGTATGTTAGAATTTCGTGCTGAATTCGATTATGCGATCATATTAATTAACATTCGTGCGTTTAATAACGAAATTTCGATTAAATACAATACAAACAACACTTAATTACCATTGAGCGGTTAAAATACGCGTTTTCATATTATATACAACCCTTAAAACTAATTTATGAAAAATTGATGGTTAGGACGGCGGTTAGAAGAATAACAATAAAATATAAAAAAATAAAGGATAAAAGGATAAAAGATAAAAACAAATGTGGCTTGACATCAGAGGTCCTTATGCACATGAAGCATGGAACGCGGCAAATATGGGGCATTTTCTATGAAAAGGGACCTTATTGTCGATGGCGCTTACGCCGCACAGAGTCGCGCGGCATTGTATTTTTATCGAAGGATCGTTTAAAATGGCGTAAGCGACATCGACAATAAGGTCCCTTTTCATAGAAAATGCCCCATATTTACTTGTTTTTATCATGCTTTTCCAGTTTTGTGTATTATATGTAGCAAATGTGCATGTACATGATAAAATATAGTTTTAACGTAAAACGTGAAACCCAATTATTGAAAAATCGCATGTGCCTTTACTTCTAGAAAATACACCTTTCACAATAAGATTTTGTAGTACCTATATGTACTTGTTGCAGAACCATTGCCAAGTTTTTCGGTATGTGATTCGAAAATATGCTTATTCTTGATTTGCTACTTTTGCTTATTTAGAAAAAATGTCTTTTGGTTTGGTTCTTAAAAACCTTGTGCTTGATGCTTGATAACATAAATAATTGTGACGTTTTCAACCAAAGGTACCACATTGTCGCTTGTTGATAAGGTTGATTTCTAATTGAAGCTATATGGAAATAGCGCCTTACTGACAAGTGACGATAAGTACCCTTTTGGCTGAAAATGGCACAATTTTCGATTAAAATAGAAGTTCTAATTATATGTTAGCAATAAGCTCCATGCATGAATTTATTTTTATTTTTGGATTCATAATACATTCATAACACCGGAAATGATAAAAATACTTTTGTAAACTTTAACATTATTTTATTAAAAAATATTTAAAATGTTGAAAATATTTGAGCGATTGAAACGCTCATAATTTTTGGCGCGAATTCGACAGAGCGTGATGACGTCACACGTTGGGCGGCCCAACTGACGTTTGCTACTAATGACACTAATCTGTCGAACGCGTGACGTCACGTGGCGTTTCGAGCGTTTCGCTCGCTAGCTTTTCGCGGGCAAATTTTTGTACTTTTTATTTATAATTTTAAGTAATTAAATGGTAATTTAAAAACGGAAATGCATTTGTAACATGATATAACGGTAACAAACATCCGAATAAAACATATTTCGTTCAAATATAAACTTCATGCATGAGGCTAATTGCTCATGCATGGTTGACTAGTATTAAATTATAAATAAGTGTACTTGTATGTTTCACTTAAGATTAAAACAGCACCAATTAACTCAAAAGAGTCTAAATACACTTAAACTTAAAGTAATAATGTGTACTTAAAATTTAAAATAAAATGATCATTGATCACTTCTGAAGTAAAGCCTTGATGTTTGAAATTAAATACTAATAATTTCTAACAAATAAAAAGTACTCATAATTGCATTTTTAAGGCATAATCGACAGAAAAAATTAAAACTATATAATGTAAGGGTTAGAAACATACATTTTTCATTTATTCATAATTCAAAATTGACTTTGTAAGCTCTCGCATGAGATAACTGTTACTGTACATATTTATTTTATTTATAAAGCATATATATATAGACCGGTCTGGCCTAGTGGGTAGTGACCCTGCCTGTGAAGCCGATGGTCCTGGGTTCGAATCCCGGTAAGGGCATTTATTTGTGTGATGAGCACAGATATTTGTTCCTGAGTCATGGGTGTTTTCTATGTATTTAAGTATTAAATATTATATATATCGTTGTCTGAGTACCCATAACACAAGCCTCCTTGGGCTTACCGTGGGACTTAGTCAATCTGTGTAAGAATGTCCTATAATATTTATTTATTTATTTATATAACTCCAACAAGTCCAAAATCGAGGTCTTGAAGTAATTTGTTCAGAAATTTATGTAACGTTGGATTTTGCTTAGTATTTAATGAGAATCGACATTTCGCATTTGTATAAGCCATCAAATAGATAGTGACAGCCAAAATTGACAAATATGTGCCATTCCCAACCAAAAGGGTACTTATTGCAGGTTGTCAATAAGGCGCTATTTCCATATAGCTTTAATTTGAAATGAACCTTATCGACTAGCGACAATGTGGTATCTTTTAGTTAAAAACGTCACATATTGTAACGTACCATATAATGTGTTCCGATGTATTTGGCCACTTTGGTCGTTCCTATCTATTTCATGCTGACTGTACCGTATTTTAGAATGGAATTGTCATATATATTTTGTAGATTAGTGATTAATTTTAATATAGTGAACTAAGAACAGTAGCCAGTTTCTCAAAAGCTTGTAGCTTGTAATACAAGTGGAAGTCCCTAACTAAAGCTGTCAAAAAGTGACATCCGCTTGTATTACAAGTTACAAGCTTTTGAGAAACGGGCCCCTGATGTACAGTCGCCATCAGATATATCGGAGCAGCCGAGGTGCTCACAAATATTTGAACATGCACTCTAACGCCTAGAGAATAGAGGTGTGTTTAGATATTTGTGAGCACCTCGGCCGCTTCGATATATCTGATCGCGACTGTACATTAGTAAATGTGAGGTATGTATGCATAAGGCGGGCGTAAAGCTAGGTTATGACTATATCTACGGTTAGTGGTGTATACGAATACAAAATAGTTATATTTTGCGATGCGTTATGAATATATGAGATTTATATAACAGATCCTTTCGTTTTAATTCAACTTTTTCTCTCAGTACAGTCGCCATCAGATATATCGGAGCGGCCAAAGCGCTCACAAATATCTGAACACGCCTCTATTGTGAAAGCGTTATAGTGCGTGTTCAGATATTTTTGAGCACCTTGGCCGCTCCGATATATCTGATGGCGACTGTACCTACGTGTAACGAGTCTTATCAGGAATTTTGTCAACTAGTTTTTAAAAATACATATAATAATGGGCCATAAGCACACAGAAAAACAAAAATCGTGTACATAATTATGTACCAAGCTGCCAAGTGTACTTACATGTTTCGGCATGTAGGTACACAACACACAAGTGTCAAAATATTTTCAATAATGTTAATATCCAGAGTGGAAAATGAGGACTACGTCTGTATTAAAAGCAGGGCTCGGAACCGGTATTTTTTAAAAACCCCGAAATAGCCCAATATTTTGATTTTTTTTATGCTCATTACGTAGGACTGAATCGTGTATTTAGGAAACAATTTTGCATTATTAAAACGTCCCATTAAAAATGAAATTATAAACAAAAGAACGTAATAATACCGGTATTTTTGTATGGAGCAAATACCGGTTTCCGACCCCTGATTAAAAGGCGATCTCGCGCGGGTCCTCCACTTTCGTCTTCCTGACAAGACGTTACATTATCATTTTAACTCGACCGCTACGAGCCCTCCAGCCTCTTCAAATACGCGGCTACATCGTTCTTCCTCGCCGCTACGGCCGCGTGTAGTGGGGTGAGCCCGGCCGCGTTGCGCAGGCGCGGGTCGGCGCGGCGCGCGAGGAGTCTGACGCAGGAGAGCTGCCCGAACATGGCGGCGCCGTGCAGCGCGGACTGACCGTTCTGGAATAATAAAGCGGGTCTCTGACTTCCGGTTCGAACGCCATCTTGATAGTAGCCTCGTGATTAATTCCTTTGTTTTTTGCTCATTAATATTGTTTAAAGTGTAATATCGATAGCTTTATTATATAATAATCTAATGTGGTAGTGTGCAGTGAATGGAGAATTAATCTCAAAGCGTGTTTAACCACCATTTTGGAGTCAACGGCCGGTAGTCCACGTGCTTCTCGTAAAATCCAGCTATCGGTTTTACGAGACAACTACAACAACCACCGAACAGCGTCGTGCTCTAAGAGCATTTATTTTGTTCCTACCCTTTTACGTGACATTGGCTACGGGCAACACCGCCCTCAAGTCCATCAAGAAAAAAAAAAAAAAAAAAGCGGGTCTCTGTTAGACTCTGTTGACACTATTGTTTCCATAAATTATATAAATATCATATACAAAGGAAAAAAAACTGGCCAAGTGCGAGTCGGACTCGCACACAAAGGGTTCCGTACCAAATCTAGATATAACTCCGTAATAGATGGATACGGTCTAAGGAAAAAACGTGCCTCGAAAATCACGAAAATTTGATTCTCGATCAGATGGCGCCACTAGTTTTGGCCTACTCTCGTATAGAGGACGTTGACTGTTTCCAAAGATAGATATAACTCCGTAATAGATGGATACAGTCTAAGGAAAAAACGTGCCTCGAAAATCAAGAAAATTTGACTCTCGTTCAGAGGGCGCTACTAGTTTTGGCCTACAGTCGTATAGATAGCGTTGACGGTTTCGTTTGTTATTTATCATTTTAACGCATACCAGTGAAAGAACATGGGTTAAAATCATATAAAAATAATTAATGCAAATAAAAAAATCATTTATCCATATTTAAATACATTTTATCGTATTTTTACAAATATTTATTTTTAGTTTTAAAGTGTGTCGACAGATGGCAGTGAATTTACTGGGGTTACAAAATTTACTATGACAGTACCGCTCTAGGTACCATTATCTATAAAAACGGTCACCCATCCAAGTACTGACTCCGCCCGACGTTGCTTAACTTCGGTAAAAAATCACGTTTGTTGTATGGGAGCCCCACTTAAATCTCTATTTTCTGTTTTTAGTATTTGTTGTTATAGCGGCAACCGAAAATTGTCATCTGTGAAAATTTCAGCTGTCTAGCTATCACAGATCACGAGATACAGCCTGGTGACAGACGGACAGCGGAGTCTTAGTAATAGGGTCCCGTTTTTACCCTTTGGGTACGGAACCCTAAAAATTACCCAAGCCCGTGCCCCGGGGCTGGAATCGAACCGGCGTCCTCCGTTTACGCGACAGATGCCTCGACCACTATGTATATGGTTTTTTTTTTCCTTTGTATATGATATTTATTTCGTTTATAGTTTAAATAGTAGTGTGCCTACTTCTAAAAACCACAAATTAAAATATATTCATAAGAAAGTAATTTAATTTGTTCTCAAACTATTGTTTCCCATAAAGTTTTAAGTCAATGTGTTTGTCCGCATTTTCGTTAGTTATAATTTGGTTTTTCTCAGAGACACGTACCTTCTCAGGATTGCCATAAAACGAATCAGGAATGACTCGAAACGAGGGTCGTAACCTCTCTCCCTCAAACGCTGCCCCGATTCGCTCAAGTATATTTTGGCCTCGGCACACCAACACAAATTAATATCAAATGAGTGACATTTTCCTAATCATAAAGCAATTATTTTATGATATAGGATGCAAACGACCGGACGAATCGCCCGATGGTAAGCGATTCCTGTCGCACATGGACACCTCCAACACCAGAGGGGTTAAAATGTGACAGTTCATTTCACAATCGCACGGCCAGGGCGAAGCAGGATTTAATGTTCAAAACACTAGGTACTTACTGGCAACAGGCCGAGGTTGGGCCTATACTTCAGCAGCTCGACGACGACGGCAGCGTGCCCCTTGTGCGCCGCCTTAAACAACGGTGTGGCTCCATCCTGAAATAAACGTCACATTTTATTAACTTCTGGGATTAGTTGCCAAGCGGACCCCAGGCTCCCTTTAGCCGTGGCATAAATAACAGGAAAACGCGAGGAAGATGATGACTTTTATTAACTCGATAATCCTGGTCATGGCACCAATAGAAATTTGAAAACTCCCGATTGATATTCGTGAACGTTTGCATTTCGAAGACCGCTTTTGATAAATCAAACTTTTGAACTCAAATCATTTTCTACAGCATAATAAACCTAGTTCTTTTTATACAGACTGTCTTAAACAATAAAGAGCATCAAAGTTTACTTATGGGCACGGGGTAAATAATTGAAGTCATAAACCTACGTCGAATTTTCCAAAGATATGTCTGTTGTGGATGTCTTTTTAAGGCAGCGGCGGGCTTAACCATTTGCGAGGCTATTAAACCCTTGCGTTTTATTTTATTAGGCCCTTGTGTTTGTGCTAAGAAAAAAATATCTGCTCTGGTAGTCGCGGGAGACTTCAGGCCTGTCTTTCTCGCTATTGAGGTCACTCGTTATTGCGACTGTTTGTTCTATTCTCTTACTGACCTGTCGTATCTGGTCGACCCTCGCTCCGGCAGCCAGCAATGTCCTCGCGACATGGTCGTGTCCGCACTGCGCCGCTATCCACAATGGAGTTGCGCGGTCGGCGCGTGCGGAGTCCACTCTAGCGCCAGCTGTGAGTAATGTTCGACAGACGTCTTCGTGGCCGTTCTGTGCTGCTATGAAGAGGGGGGTGGCTTTGTCCTGGAAAATAAATAAGGTGGCACTATTATCATTTTATACGTTGAATTTTAGCAAGTCTCTCATTTCACGTGATTTAGCCCAGTTGCGTCCTCATCTGCTGCGTACTTGGCATCTTTTTTTCGCACGATCTTCGGCATCATCTTTTATGATGCTATTGGCGCACATAATCAATAATCATTCCTCACAACCCTCTAGGGCTTTCTCCTTTCCCAGCCCATGAGGAAGCAGCATATACAGCTTCAATGCTAATAAAATGTATACCACACGCTTTTTAGCCCAGGCTGCAAAAATATAAGCCGTCAAAAACGATTCGAAAAACAGAAATCCGGACCGTTTCTTACTTATGCATCCTAGCAATGCATGGCAATCTTCAATCAAAGTTTTCTGTCCAACAAATCTGAGTCATTCGGCGTACTCAAATGTACCACGTGTGTAACACTCACTCGTCAGTCAGTCAGTAATGTCAGTTATTATAAAATATAAACAATATTTTCAAATTCTTGCCTTCATGGCAGAATTGACATTCGCTCCTCTTGCGATCAGCTCTTCGACGACAGGTAGATGCCCACATTGGCACGCCACGAACAACGGGGTCCCGCCATCCTGTAACACGAAAGCAATTATGTTCAATTAGACCCTTTACTGACTAAATTCATAGCCCTAAAAATAAACGAACAGCTCTGCTAACTGCTTGTAAAACCTTCTTGAAAAGCACTAATCCCAGCACTAAATACTTATTTCGATTAATCTCAGCACCTCCATCATGTTTTTTTTGCGTAGATACTACAAGATTTAAAAACCGGACAAGTGCGAGTCGGACTCGCCCACCGAGGGTTCCGTACTTTTTAATATTTGTTGTTGTAGCGGCAACAGAAATACGCATCTGTGAAAATTTCAACTGTCTTAGCTATCACGGTTCATGTGATACCTACAGCCATAGACGGTCAGCAGAGTCTTAGTAATACGGTCCCGTTTTTATCCTTTAGGTACGGAAAAAGTTCCCTTGTGCCTTACAAGATAATGTTGATTATCAACTGACCGTGCTCGGAGCGTCGATGCCGGCGCCCGCGTCGAGCAGCAACCTCGCTATGTCGAGAAACCCGTTCTGGGCCGCGAAGAATAACGCGCTCGTTCCTGTCTGACATACACGACACTTTAATAACACACAATAATAATAATAATAAGTAATGTGCACACAAAGGGGATACGTTTTTACTGTGGAAATACAGGTGAAATTTTAACCACTGTTCATACTCTACGTAGTGACTTTGTACGTCATATAACAACTTTTATTATGGGACCAATGCCGAAATCGCGAAAAAACATTTGCCTGTTTCATACATTCCGGCTGATGTGAAGCCGCTGATTTCTATGGGACAACCAAATTATTGTCGATACAAGTGCGGAAAAGAGGACATTCGAAACGAGTGGCGATAAATTGAAACACGACCGCAGGGAGTGTTTTAAAATTGACACGAGTTGCGAATTACCTATTCGCACGTGTATCGAACAACGTTTTAGAGTACATATGGCCCTTTAAACTTTCGACATATGCACAAAAAATGCACTTTACGCACTAGTGCGAGAAAGTAGCACCATATGTACTAAATTTTTTCGCGATTTCATTAATATTACTATTTTCGCGTCAAAAAAATTTTTTTTTAACTTTTTACTACCTAATCAGAACACCATACCGAATATGCTAAGGACATATTATATAAGGGTACGGATCCCCACTATTTTTATTAGTATAACTCGTCATTCTCAGATAATTATAGTGGTACAACGCTTCTAATTGTGCATTTTCAACCAAAAGGGTACTTATTGTCAATAAGGCGCTATTTCCATATAGCTTCAATTAGAAATCAACAAGCGACAATGTGGTACCTTTTGGATGAAAACGTCACAATTTATTAACGTCTGTTTCAAATGATATTTGGCCAACCGCAGCGCAAACTAAGTGATTCTCATTTCTTACTGGATGCGTAAGTCATGCGGTTCGGGCAAATTTCACTTTTCGTGGATGCCATTCACAGATTATTATCCGGACGTGGGTTTTCCTCACTTGGTATCAGGCCTTACATTGCAGTATTTTTTATATTAAAGACCCAAATATACCATCCAGCATAATCTGTCTGATATGGCGTGTGGTGCAGAGACCTCAGCGAACTCGGCGCCGTCGACTGGACAGAAACGGCATTGGACAGAATATATAGCATGGCGGTCTTTGGTGTCGGAGAATGAATAGGAGAGTGAGTCATATCATACCGTTCTACTGCAGGCCGGGTCTGCCCCTTGCGCGAGTAGTTCTCTCACACACTCCGTATGACCCATCGCGGCAGACAGAATCAGCGGTGTAGTATTATCCGGACGTGGGTTTTCCTCACTTGGTATCTGGCCTTACATTGCAGTATTTTTTATATTAAAGACCCAAATATACCATCCAGCATAATCTGTCTGATATGGCGTGTGGTGCAGAGACCTCAGCGAACTCGGCGCCGTCGACTGGACAGAAACGGCATTGGACAGAGTAGCATGGCGGTCTTTGGTGTCGGAGGCCAAGATCCACTTCGGGTCGTCGCGCCACAGCAATCCGTTATATTAACGACGCATTTTATCAATGCATAGGAGAGTGAATCATACCGTTCTACTGCAGGCCGGGTCTGCCCCTTGCGCGAGTAGTTCTCTCACACACTCCGTATGACCCATCGCGGCAGACAGAATCAGCGGTGTAGTGCCATCCTGAAAATAGAAATTATCCAATATAGAACATTTATCTTCATCTTTAACAGCGTATAAGTGGTATTTTCTAAAAGGGACCTTATTGTCGATGGTGCTTACGCCATTATAAACGATGCTCTGATATAAATACAATGCCGCGTGACGCTGTGCGGCGTAAGCGCCATCGACAATAAGGTCCCTTTTCATAGATTGCCCCATATGCGTACCACGCTGCATGTACCCTCACTAAAATATTTAGGCATGTTCCTATACTTAGATATTGTACTTTTAACCGTTTTTATATTTGAAGCGCCATAGGCATGTTCCTACTTAAATATTGTACTTTTTACCGTTTTTATATTTGAAGCGCCATAGGCATGTTCCTACTTAGATATTGTACTTTTTACCGTTTTTATATTTGAAGCGCCATAGGCATGTTCCTACTTAGATATTGTACTTTTTACCGTTTTTATATTTGAAGCGCCATAGGCATGTTCCTACTTAGATGTTGTACTTTTTACCGTTTTTATATTTGAAGCGCCATAGGCATGTTCCTACTTAGATATTGTACTTTTTACCGTTATTATATTTGAAGCGCCATAGGCATGTTCCTAAATATGCAGCGTGGTACGCACGCTGCATGTACCCTCACTAAAATATTTAGGCTACTAAGTAGCTGCGTTGTGTTTATTTACGTACCAAGGGGTTTAAAGGTCCCTTTTTCGTAAATAACTCGTAAACGGTGGCCCGTAGCAAAAAATGTTCTGTTACATATAGGTATATATAATCTGTATAAAATTTCCTACAAAATAGATATAGGTACAGAGTGTTCCAAAAATATCACGTCAAACTAACACTGGAGGTAGGACAACCTAGAGGATCTGTCATTCAAATAAATTTGGCCCAACTCTTGATCGGTTTTTAGGGTTCCGTACCCAAAGGGTAAAAACGGGACCCTATTATTAAGGCTCCGCTGTCCGTCTGTCTGTCACCAGGCTGTATATCATGAACCGTGATACCTAGAGAGTTGAAATTTTCACACTTTTCTCAGATGACGTATTTCTGTTGCCGCTATAACAACAAATACTAAAAACAGAATAAAATTAATATTTAAGTTGGGCTCTCATACAACAAACGTGATTTTTTGCCGTTTTTTTTGTGTAATGGTACGGAACCCTTCGTGCGCGAGTCCCACTCGCACTTGGCCGGTTTTTTTTATTATTCCTCGGTGGGTAAAGCCTACTTAAAAATTATCATACGATATTCGTCTTACTATAATCGGTAACAACTTTCTGACCAAAATCCTACATGTAAATAGCTCATTACGGTCATGTCACTAGATTTGCCATGTGGAAACGCGCCCAGATGAATCTTGCTGCAGTTGCTGCACCGTGAACATTGCAACGCTCTAGTTGACGTGGATAAGTACTCATGTGTTATGCTAGTGTTACTGACTTACTGTATGTACTATTACGGTTTTATGCAGTTATATGCATGTATAAACATTATTAAAATTCAGTTGCTTAGAATCAGACGCTTAACCTTTTCGACGCTGTGCCAAACACAAGAGCTGTCACTAGGACGCCACGTCACCCAAATGTCAAAACTGAAATTGACCATTATGCACATGCACGTAGGTCTATGTTGCGCTGTGGTCTTTGACCGATTAATCCGTTCTTGGGCGTTGGACCTGCGGTGCCGATATATCCGTCATTGGCGTCCAAAAGGTTAAATAATAGTCCAAACATACCTTTCTCAATTTTTGTCACTACATCTTCGTTCAGTCCACTTTTACACGCCCCTATTATCAGGATAAATACAAGTTCAGATATTATTGAGCACTATTGCCGCTCTGATATATCTGATTGCGACTGTACAGCGAGCTGCACCAGTGTATGTCCATTTTATGAATGAATTCCATTCCTAAAGTGGGTATGCACATGCAGTATGCACTTTTGCAGTTGTGTGTACCTACATGTGAATCCTGCGCACAATAGCTTCACACAGGACACATAACTTGTACATAATTGCATATAGCCTTCGTTAAAGGTTGATTTACACTGCGCCTGCGTCGGACGCGGTTAGGGTTGCCATCCGTCCGGATTTGTCCGGACATGATTAGATTAGATTAGATTAATTTATTTCTTATTGGGAATTACATGATATTTAATAATGTCACAATGTATCTAAATAACATGAACTCACAAAAAGATCGTCAAATTGTATAAAATAATAATTCAGTTAAATAATTAAAAAATAAATAAAAACAAACAAATCATAACAAAATAAAAAATTAAAAGTCAAATACAGTGAGATAAAATGTCAGAAAGTAATGATGTCAGGATTTTTGAACCTCTGTCCAGATTGCGGCCGGACTTGGCAAGTGTCCGGATTTTTAGAAAAGACCTCACGATGCAGTACACCGCAGCGCGTGAAGCGCGTCGCCGGGGCGTCTTTCAAGCTACGCCAAATCTGTTACAAGAAATGCCCGGATTTTTAGGGTGATGTCAGCATTTTTATCAGGACATTTAATTCTTCCATATGGCAACCCTAGACGCGGTTATGTTATGACGCGGTGCTAAAGGCTGATTTACATTGCGGTTATGACAGTTAACGATGGACTTTAAGGGGCACAACGATATCAAAATTACCTAGGAGGGCACTACTTTATTTTTTACTTTATTTTACACTTCTAAATTAAATATCTATAAAGAAGGTCCATATTACAGATCAATTAAAATTTATAATAAAATACCGGAAAACATAAAGGAGGAAAACAAGTGTTCTTTGTTCTGTAGGAAGCTTAAGACGTTCCTAGTCCAAAAAGCCTACTATTCTATTGAAGAATTTATGAATGATGTTGCTTGACATATGTTATTTAGATTAGATATACGTTTGACATGTTTTAATAAATAAGAGAATAATTTTGTAATTGTTAATAGTTTTGTAATGTTTGTAATTTAATGTAAGTATGCATAGGTGCATGTCAACTTAGATATAAGTATATAATTTTTATTTGAAAAATTTTGTGACATTATTTAAATACTATACCAATTGAATTTAGTGTGTAAGATATTTTTTGCTATGCCCTACCAGGGTATCAGTGCCTCTTACTTTGCAAATACCATCTCTGTAAATGTAATGTACATGATTATGCAAATAAATAAATACAAATACAAATACTTTGCAAAGATATAAGTGATCGAAATGTAGGTAATACTTTGTTACAATATGTTATGTATTTTAACGACCCTTAAAGAGCGTTAATAGTTAATTTACGATACAAGTGCGAAAAAAAGGAAATTCGCAACGAGTGGCGAAATTTAAATCGACGAGTTGCGAATTACCTATCCGCACGTGTATCGTACCACGTTTTACAGTTACATATGGCTTTAAATTTTCGACGTAGTTACGTAATGTGCTTATTATAGCACAGGGTGTCGTAATGAAGCACCAGATGACCAGATGTACTTACTGTAAAATATAATAGTCCGAATCAAAATAAGTAATATTTACTTTATATCAACTGTACAGACCTTTCAACCTATCATTCACACATTTCGTTATAGCAAGTCACGGTCCCACGGCAAAAACGAGTCATTAAGGCGCCTTAAATTAAAATGCGTTCCATTGTACACTAGTGTTATAATACATTACGCAACGGTTACAAAATATATTCCCGCGTATGATCGCATAGCACGTCATAAGTTCGCTATTAACGCGTTTGTGGGGCCGGTGTCAGGCATAAGCGGCGAGCGGAAAATTATCCCTCCATAGGCACATAGGCTGCTTGTCCACTGAAGCGGGCATTGGTTGTAAATGTTGTAATCCTGCAGAGCGGAGATTACAACCAAACCAATGCTATTGGTTGATTCCCCACATCTCCGCTCCGTTCATTGGAGTTGGAGAAGAACAAGATATGATTGATATTTATATGTCTGATCTGACCTTACTAATGATAGGTAGATAGGTACTCGATTTTACTATACTATTATGGACCGATTTTTTTTCTGTTGTCGATTTTTTTTTCGCTACATTTAGATAAAAATTGCCTGGTTTGAAGAGCTCCTAGGCGAGATAAAATATGATTACAAATTGTCCCGAAAAAAAAAGTTATTTTCCATTGGGTTACAAATACTATGCTTTTTCGTAACTCAGTTGAAGATAACAAAACTTCCGTGAGACACAGACATATTAAATATATTAATAACGGGTCACTCACGTGTTTTAAGTCGAAAACGCTCGACATGTATCACTCCGTACCGAGTAGCGTCATCAGGAGCTTGCGTCGACGGTGACGGACTGGCGCGACGCTCCTCGGTACGGAGTGAAACATGTCGAGCGTTTTCGACTTAAAACACGTGAGTGACCCGTTATTAATATATTTAATATGTCAGTTGAAGATGTTTAGGACGTACATATGGTGAAATTGCGCTTATATTATACAGAATAAGGAACTATCCATTCACCAAATTATCGAAATCCGACGAAAAAAAATTCGACAACAAAATTATGGGCCGATTTATGGCCCATAATAGCAAGATCGCTGTAGCCTTTCAAATGTAACCTGACTCCTAACATTATTAAGTAGCTATAACGCAGTTTACCACTGTAATAAAAGAACTGAAAGTGGGCCAGGCGGTATCAGCGGAACCGAAGCTGAGTTGAGTTGTTTAGAACTATATGCTGACGATCGATACGTGTACAGTCGAAGTCACAAATATCTAAACAAGTCAACATTCCAAAAATATATTAACATGCCTCTAAGACACTGAAAATAAGGTCGTGTAAATATATTTTTGTCTAAGACGTACATGCGTGTGAATATGTTATTAAACCCCACTGCTGAGCAAGGGCCTTCCCACTCGATTTCCATTTCCATCCGTGTCATCCAGATCGTCCCGCCATCTCTGTCTAGGCCTGCCAGCACCTCACCCATCTTGCAGCACCCTCACGTCTCACAGTGTCGCTATTTTGGTCCACTGGAGGTGCATGCGGCAGACATGGCCGGCCCAGTCCCATTTCAACTTGGCGGTCTTACCATCAGTAATACCGGTAACGCAATGTAGGCGAACAACACGCGACGCGATGCGGCGCGGATTTTTTTTTTTCAGGATAAAAATTACACTATAAATTTGCATCAATGTCAAAATTATGCATGTCTTATCATGATCGTCAAACATTACATACTAAAAAATACAAAATAATCCTTTGATACGTATAGAAGTGTCCTGCGTTGGCGATCTCGTTGCGAACGCGAACGCCGTGGGCCCGCGCCGCACCGCTTCGCGTTCGCGTTCGCGAGTTTTCGCTTACGTAAGACGCAGCGTAATACGTTTTGAGCGCAGCGTAGAGTTGTTGATTCGGTACTACCTATATACGTATGGAATAGATTTATAACTTACCCGATCTCTCGAATCGATGTGAACCTTCCCAGTGTCCAGGAGCTGTCGCAGCCGGTCGCAGTCTCCGCGTAACGCCGCTAGATGGAACTGCACATCTGTACGAGATTCTTTCTGTAACAACAAAATGGTACCTAATATTATTTCTATTATTATAATAACCCAACTCTCCCCGCCCGCGACTTCGTTTGCGTGGTCAGTAATTTGGGTACCTTAATTTTTAAACAAATCTGCTTTTAAATCCATCCTTTTTTTTCACCCCCAAATTGGTCCACTCTATAAATTTCCACCCCATTTTGTACACCCTTAAGGGATGATTTCGGGGATAAAAAATATTCTATATCCTTCCCCACAGCTCAAACTATCCCCATACCAAGTTTCATCTAAATTTCCACCCCCTTGAGGGATGAGTTCTGGGATAAAAAGTATCCTATGTCCCGGGGAAGGCCCCGGGACTCAAACTAATATCTGTATGCCGTAAAATGGGGTGAGTAGGGTTCGCGGGGAGAGTTGGGTTATGAATGGGGAGAGAAGGGATAAAAGGGGGGTGAGATGGGTTTTTAAGGCTACTGCTACAAAAATAATGTATTCCATTTAAAAATGAAGCTATAGTAATACTCATAATAAAAAAAAAACGTTCCAACAATCTTCCAAAATCACCTTTGTATGAAAACCCACCTCACCCCAATTACGAGGGACTACGGGGTGAGGTGGTTTTTCCTGTTTATCGTCAAAGTTATGAAATGGAACTACCCAATATAAAATAAAAACTAAAATACACACGTCCGGAACACTTATTATACACACCATTAAGTTTGCATATGTAAAAATAAAATGTTATCGAGGTTTGAATGTCAGTTTTGCTCCTACTCACCCCATTTTACGGTAGGTAATCAATATTTATAAGCTAATGATAGGTAATCTCGTGTCTCTGATCTACACCCGTGAAATAATCGGTCCAAACGACCAACCCGTAAGCGATTCATATTTATGGTCGGTCAAGGCCGGGTCATGGGGGCTGTGCTTTTATTTAATAGGCAGTAACCATTGACGGGAGACTGAAAATTGACCATTTTTGTAGCTGAAACTGTTAAAGTGATGGAAATTCAGGTTTTTGTAGTAAAACTGCTATGATGATGAGGCAAACTTTGTAAAGACAGCTGTAACATCAGAGGAGTTGCAAGTGCGTTGCCGGCATTTAAGATAGGAGTACGCGACTTTCTTGAAGGGTTGACGTTGGTATCGGTCCGGAAATACCGCGGGCGACAGGTCATTTGACAGTTTAGCTGTGCGAGGCAAGAGGGAAGCATGGGGAAACGCACAACTGCCAATCAACCGCTGCGTCTTAACGTAAGCGAACAACACGCGAACGCGAACGCAAAGCGGTGCGGCGCGCGGCGGGCAAACGGCGTTCGCGTTCGCAACGAGACCGCCCACGTAGGACACTTCTATAGGTATCAAAGGATTGATTCACCGCGTTCACTTACGTAAAACGCAGCGTAAGTGGTAGTGAAGATGGAAATGTTAGGTTTTGTTATGCGATGTAAAATCTTTTTAAATGAAAGTTTACCTACATTTGCATTAAATGCTCTCGGCAGCTGAATTAGAAGGACTTCATTAATTTTATGGCGTACTGGAAGAGAGTCCTATGCTCAGCAATGGGCGATAAAGGGCTGATATGATGATGATGAAGTCCGTCTAATTCAGCTATCGAGTGATCTATTCAGTCCGTCCAGCTAGTCGCATATTGTTCATAATGTCCTCATCAAAATTGTTCATAAATAAATTAGGCTGATCGATTTTGGCTTGTACTGTACGCGTACAGTCGCCATCAGATATATCGGAGCGGCCAAGGCGCTCACAAATTTCTGAACACGCCTCTATTGTCAAGTCGTTAGAGTGCGTGTTCAGATATTTTTGAGCACCTCGGCCGCTCCGATATATCTGCTGGCGCCTGTACAGTGTACACCTGACTCTCAGTTGAAGGGTACACGGAAAGAACATGTCTAGTCACTTTTTTCGGAAAATGAGATTCTCATTTCAAAATGTAGAGCTCTTGATGAATTAGTTATATCTTTTGCTACCACTGTATAATATATGTAACACAACCTTTTTTTTTGTTAAAAAATTCCTGGTTACGGAATTACCATACATTTTGACACGGTTCCAAATTTTAAAACCGCGGTTACTCAAAATGTTACTAAAGTGACTAGACATGTTCTATCCGTGTACCCTTCAGTTATTTTTGATCCGCCTTTAAGTTGGCAAATGTCTTATTTGCCACCATCATAATATTACTCGTGATAATCGAGAAAAGATGGTTTTTAGGGTTCCGTACCTAAAGGGTAAAAACGGGACCCTATTAACTAAGACTCCGCTGTCCGTCTGTCTGTCACCAGGCTGCATCTCATGAACCGCGATAGCTAGACAGTTGAAATTTTCACAGATGATGTATTTCTAGCTGTTGCCGCTATAACAACAAATACTAAAAAGTACGGAACCCTCGGTGCGCGAGTCCGACTCGCACTTGGCCGGTTTTTTATACTTATGTTCACAAGCTGTATACACGGTTGGATAACTCTCATTGGAATTTCTATTATAATAGTACGCTCTCATTCTCATGTGCCCATTACTCTTTAATAATCATTATTAAAAGGAGAGAGGCTAAAAATAGACTGCATATTTTAGTATTATACAGGGTGTTTTGTAATTTACCAGCAACTGATATTGGTGTAGGGCTAAATTTGCTTGCTAATATATTCCCAAATAAATCTTATTTTTTAGTTAACTGGAAGAGATCCCTTAAAGGAATAAGTTAGCCTTCCTAATCCTAGTCCTAATGTAAATAGCATTTAACTTACATTTTGTACAATACTACCACTACCTTAGGGCCCGTTTATCAAAAGCTTATAGCTTGTAATACAGGTGGAAGTCCCTTTTTGACAGCTTTTGTTAGAAAGGGACTTCCACTTGTATTACGAGCTAGTTTTCGATAAACGGGCCCTTAGACTTAGAACCAAAACGGAAGTTTAGAATTCTAGGCCCCAATAGACATGCTTTATGAGTCACCCTGTATATCTAAGATCGCGTGTGCATCTGCTAATCATCTGACGATAAACTGCAATTAGTCTGCCGTGCCGTTGTCCGTTATGCGCGCGCGCCGCCGCTATTCGACAAGCGCTCAATTCATATGAAATGACTTTAGCATTATGCTATGGGATGTCAGTTTTTTATTAGGGTGCCGTACCCAAAGGGTAAAAACGGGACCCTATTACTAAGACTCCGCTGTCCGTCTGTCTGTCTGTCTGTCAACAGGTTGTATATCATGAGCCGTGATAGCTAGACAGTTGAAATTTTCACAGATGATGTATTTCTGTTGCCGCTATAACAACAAATACTAAAAACAGAATAATATAAATATTTAAATGGGGCTCCCATACAACAAACGTGATTTTTTTGCTGTTTTTTTCCGTAATGGTACGGAACCCTTCGTGCGCGAGTCCGACTCGCACTTGGCCGGTTTTTTGCTGTATTATATTATAGCTTTAAGAGGAAAGTAGACGACAAAAATTGGACATTCTGAACAATATTCAAACACCCGAGCTGAGTTTGTATGCGCTAATTTCTTTGTTTTTCCGAATGAAATGGAACCGTCCTGGAATTCGATTGCTACGTCGCAAATAATAGACATTTGTGTCAGTGTACTGAGTCAAACCAGGCTTTGTACGAAGCTTTTTGGTTGTTTTAAATTGTGTCGTTTACAAGCAAAAGGTACCACATTATTGCTTGCTTGGACGCTGACAGGTTTTTCGTATAAAGATACCTACAAGCAATTTTCGTCCTTATGTCAAGCGACAATGTGGTACCTTTTGATTGAAAACGTCACAATTGTATTATAATAAAAAGTTAGGCTTGTCCTTCAAATGTATAAAAATTCACAAATGTATATAGTATATAACAGACTAAGATCCAAAAACAAATTTCTACTTTCATCTGTTATTTGAACTTGACAATGTTTTCCGGGGGCCAAGTTGAAGATTCTAAAAAGAGGAGGATAAATAAATGTTGAAATAACTGCAATTAATTAAGTTAAAAATGCAACGATTTAATAGTTAAAATTATTTCATTTGTGAGCAAATTGCACGCAATATTGGAAAATGCTAATGACATATAACGCGTGCAGAATGGAAGTCTGCTGCCGTTATATCAGTTACATGCGCTCAAGCATCTCGCTGGCTGGCTATTTAGTATGTATCTATAGGTACGTACGTATAATAGTCATAGGTAGGTACATAAGTATAGCTCAAGATACATTATAGGCATAATACTTTGCTTTTTCAAGCATTATAAAGAACTCCGCCTTTAAAGTTCAGCCACATTAACTACCTGATTTATAACCTCGCGCTTTACTTCATACTGACTTTTTTCTAATCGTAACAAAACTAGGTGACTGATCATTCCATAGTTTAGCCACAGAATGAGTATTATCATGCAGAACGGCCACGCACCGCCCCGCCCCGACTCGAATTACCTCGCCCCGCGACAGCAGATTGACGGCCGTTT
This sequence comes from Cydia strobilella, assembly GCF_947568885.1. Classification (NCBI taxonomy): domain Eukaryota; kingdom Metazoa; phylum Arthropoda; class Insecta; order Lepidoptera; family Tortricidae; genus Cydia; species Cydia strobilella. The sequence goes on along the minus strand of NC_086046.1, from coordinate 1,275,357 downwards.
GCCGGCCGCTCAGTACTATTTTTAAGCAACTTACTCACACTATGACACATGACGCGTGTACAGACGTGCCGTTCTCACATAGAAATGCAAGTGATTTTTGATGTATAGCGTGTCCGCCCTGTGGTTTAGCTGTGTGTGGCTTTTGCCGATCCTGCGTCGGTGTGGGTCTCCCATCTAACGTGATAGAGCAAGCCAACGAAATTTATTTTTCATGTTCACTACAGATCATCCTCTTGATTGTGCATACATGCCTACTCGTAGGGAGATGCGAAATAGCCATATTTACCGGATGAATTGGGGCCCCAATGAGCTCGACCGGTCTGCGTGATTGCGATACGGGAATTGCACATTCTATTCACTTTAGGCATTTCCTATTTCAATTTCTTGAAGTGTTTTTCAGTGGTTGAGATATACACCGTGGTCTAGCTAATTAGACAGGAAAAGCATTTGTTTGTGTACGCCAAAACTATCAAATTGTTTATAAGGTCGATGTGACAGGAAGTGAATTCGTTGTATAAGCAAAGAGAATAGAGTGTATAGAAAGTTATTGTCTTAGTAAATTTTGTAGTCACAGGAAATTTACTGCCATCTATCGACACAGGATTAAAACTGAAAAATAAAATGTTAGTTTTTATTATTTTTAGAACGCCATGTGACTTTGACCCATGTTCTTTCACTGATTTGTGTTAAAATTGTTAAAAATCAAAACTTTTCTCACAAAACAAACACATAATGATGTATTTTTTCTAGTATAGTCGAGACCCATCCATAATCTTCATTATTGATGGGTTGGTATGATTGATCGACGGAGTAGAATTGAATCAGTTTTACATTTACGGTAATTTTTTCGCAGCCTCGGATTAAATACATTGATTTATTCACTGAGTTATTTGCACACTATACGAGTATTATATTTAGGCATATGAACAAAATTAAAAATAGCTATGCTAACAACTAAAATAAAATATGCTTATGTTCAATTCATTACGTACCTACATCCATTTATACTCTTCTCCCCTACTTTTATTGTAGTGCACATTTCCTAAAGTGATACTCCCGTCCGTCCGTCCGTCCATGTTCAAATTATAACAAAGAAACCTTTGATCTCCCAAATTAAAATCTCTTTTAGAAACGTTTGCTTTGAACATGAGAGCAAACCTTGTTCTGTAAACAATACAATAGATAGTTGAATGAATTTCCATGTGTTACTAAGTTTTATTACATCGAAGAAGATTAAGGTAAAATAAAAACCCGGACAGGTAAGTACCTAATATAATATAGAAATGTTTAACTTACCATGTAAAATTTCAATGAAATGAATTAAGCTACATAGTTCAATCTATTTTGCCATGAGACCAGTTGCTATTGTCCTAATATTTATGCAGTTTTAATTAATTACTGCCGCAATTAGGCAAGTACGACGTTTAATTCGTCACTCATTTTATCAAGGATATTGACAGCTACATACAGCGCCCGCGTCAAAGTAACAGTAATGTCGCCGCAGTAATGCACCAGTAGCTGCCATCCGAACATCACCTTTAAGGTCTCCCCAGATATATCGACGCGGAATCGGCAGAAGCCGATAGGAAAACGCTTTATGTCTGCGCAATAAGAGCGAAAAAGTCGTCGTTCGTCCGGTTCGGCTCGCATCGGCCGAAGCCTGCCGATGCGTCGACGGCTTTTTCGCTCTAAAGATTTTTCCTATCGGGTTTTGCCGATTCCGCGTCGATATATCCGAGGAGACCCTGTCCAACTGATCGATCATTTCAGTACAAAATTATTAAAATAGAGTATAGAGAATTGGACAATCGAACTATTATATATGTATGTATGTATGTATAAACTCTTTATTGTACAAAACACAGAACACAAATATGGCACAGAAATAGGCAGTACAAAGGCGAACTTATCCCTTTAAGGGATTTCTTCCAGTTAACCTTTGAGTAGATGAGAATTGATGAAGAACGGTAGATAAATATAGCACTGCGTACAATAGACAAGAGGAAAATCAATAAATGGGGCATTTTCTATGAAAAGGGACCTTATTGTCGACGGCGCTTACGCCGCACAGCGTCGCGCGGCATTGTATTTATATCGGAGCACCGTTTATAATGGCGTAAGCGCCATCAACAATAAGGTCCCTTTTTATAGAAAACGCCACAAATTATTTTAGTATCTCAAATATAAAAACAGCTTGTATCATTTAATTAAATATACTCAGAATTCGCAACACGTGGCTCCCGGGGTAAACGTTCTAATCTCCGGGCGTTGCTAGACAACCCCTCAAACCCCTGCTAGTTGCTGAGAGCAGGTAGATTGGTAAACAAGGGGTCACCAGGGGTACAATACAATGTCGCGGGGGGTTACGCTCTTCATTTAGATTTGGGTTGCACATTAAATGATAATTAATCAGCAAACCCATTTGGCCCATTACCTACCATCGTACCATTGCAGAAGCACAGTTTGAATTAGAATTTTCTGAATATTCTAATGGTTCAATGTTATTCACTGCTTTTTAGGGTTCCGTACCCAAAGGGTAAAAACGGGACCCTATTACTAAGACTCCACTGTCCGTCTGTCTGTCACCAGGCTGTATCTCATGAACCGTGAGCTAGACAGTTGAAATTTTCACAGATGATGTATTTCTGTTGCCGCGAACCCTCAGTGGACGAGTTCGACTCGCACTTGTCCGGTTTTTTATTTATTTATTTAACATCTAGATTGGTTTATATTGGTTGTAGATGCCTAATTTAGGTATAGTTTGTGAAAGGACTGTCTCATTTCAAACATAGACAGAGATAATTCAGATAATAATATATCTTTGTCTTACACTAGTACTAGCACCCAAAAGAAAAGGATGAGCATAGTTTTTTTTGCTCTTATTTACTGATAATTTGATTTGACCAACTATAGGTCTTAGATGACAGATTCCTATAGAAGTTAGCAATCAGTGCATAACATATTTGGTGATTGCCAAAGTGGCCAAATAATATGAACGGCATGTAATGTTGAATTCCGCCTATAAAGTCGCTGCAATTATGTTTGGCTGCTTTGCCTGATTTATTCGATGCTGGAACAACTCCAAAAACACGAGAAAAAAGTTGGCTGTTCATACATTTTGGCAGCGCAGCCTTCGATTTTTTTATATGGGAGAGCCAAGTTTTTTGGGATTTCCCGAATCCAATAGTAAGTAAAACTTTTTCAATATGACCTATGATAAAAAAAAACCTGCATTTTTGAAGAATGTTTAGATAACTTAAGACTTGACCGTACAAAGCTGAGATCTCCGGAAACGTGCGCGCGCGCATTAACGTACGTTTTTCACTCGGCAACGACACGCAAATAGAAAGCTTCCGCGCAGATCAATCATCTGAAACAACGCTTTGTTTTACGACTTTAACTCAAGACTGTATTGAACCTTGAGCCTTGGGAATGTCTATTGTAAAATCGCCATCGGATGTATTTGAGCGGCCAAGGTGCTCACAAATATGCTCACACGCCTCTCAAATCGCTAGAATGCGTGTTCAGACATTTTTGAGCAATGGCGACTGTGCATGAGAATGTTAATTGATATTATTTTGACATTTCGCTCGTGCATTGCAACTATTGCAAGGGACGCAACAAATCGTTTTCGATTTTCGTTACATTGCAGACTTAGAAGGTGCACCTTTTAGGAGTTTTAAGTAGGTATTCAATTAATATATCAAATGCCACAATGAATCAAACACAATTGGGGCATTTTCTGTGAAAAGGGACCTTATTGTCGATGGCGCTTACGCCGCACAGCGTCGCGCGGCATTGTATTTATATCGGAGCATCGTAGATAATGGCGTAAGCGCCATCGCTAATAAGGTCCCTTTTTAAAGAACATACCACAATTTTAGTTCAAACACTGGTTCAAATATGAACTCGTTTTTACAACGTATTTTATATTAAAACTTTAGGTAACCATTTAAAATAATATAAACTAAGTTTGCATTGATTCTTAATTCATTTCATATTCTCATAACATTTCCATAAAATATGAACCGTAATAAATCAAAGTCGTTAATTGCGATATTAACGTCACACTTAAAGCTACTAAAATACGTATTTTAATTCGCGAAAACCTGTACAAACCTAGTAAATCTTGGGACAAAAATTGAAAAAAAAAACGCGGCTACTTTTTGCTGCCCAACCACAAAGTTCGATGATCTTTAAAATAAACACTGTCTTGCTGAATAAACAACTTGCTGGAAAACGTGTAACTTTCATGTTTTTGTTAAAAACGTTAAAGTTAGTACAATTATAGTTGATTTACCAAATGAGGAGTGTCTTTTCAAAAGGGCTTATAAAAACTCCTCAAATGTCCAAACTCCAAAGTAATATTTGTGGAAAATAAACTGAACACGACCTTATTGTTAAGTGAATACTCATTCACGCTCTCGTTTGTAGGTACTCGTATTGTGTGGTATTTCGTACACATTACATACCTAAGCGTAATATTTATTATTATTATAGTATGTAAGTGTTATATATGATAGGCTGATGATGTCACACTGATGTATTATTACTAGAATGACAAAACAACATTGTCATTCGAACATTATGTACATCCAGGATTTTAAACTATATTTGATTACTTAGGTACCTAATACACAAAGTTTTCCACCGATATATCATACCAACTATTATTCTCAGTCAATCGCATGTCATTTATCCAATAAAACCACAGTATTAGTGAATAAACACAATGCCTAATTTACCCCATTGACTGGCGCCATAGCGCACAATACAATGAAAGTGAGCACAATACTTGTTTACTATGGGCACGGCAAAAAATTATCAAGCGAAAGTTTTTACGTTCAGTAGCTTTTAGTTAGCGATTGTTATTGTTCGGTTTAGGGTTCTGCAATGATTTGGACAAAACGATTGAAGGTATTTAAAAATATACGACCGGTACAAAAAAGGAAGCGAAACCTTTACAAATAATCTAGCCAATTTGTAACTAGTTTAAGTAGAGATGTATTCTGTTATCACGCCCTCGTTTACCCGTGTCTACTGTTGCTTTTAGGAACCGTACCTGAAAAGATAATGAAAAGATAAAATGAACAGTATTAAACACAACAATCGAATAATATACAATATGATAGAATACAAAAATCACATACACGATAGAAGATAAAATGTCATCATAGTTGTCAAGAACAAAATTTATAAAATATAGCCAGCTTCTACAGGGTAGCCCAAAAATAAGTTAACATTTTTTTACAGTGGCATATTGTTGTCAATTTTAATATTTTGCGTTTATGTATCAAAGCTAAAGGATTTTTAAGATAATACGTTTTGTTTTAGTTAAATAATTGTAGTCTTAATTTTTAATGACAAAATACAAAGTTAAAGATGTGTTAGGAAGAAAAATATTCTTAAAAATTGTTTGACAACGTATTTTTGGGCCATATTTTATGTGGTACAGGCAAGTAATATGTCCAAGTGTGGCAAGTTATAATTGCTTTGGACACCATCAATGTGTTTCAGATATGTTCCAACTAACCAACTCTTACACAACGAAACACAAATCTTAAAAGCCACTCGCACTTGACATTGTCTAACGTAGCACAACGCTGTACTTACATTCATTGATCGTTTTTTTGCTGCAAGTCGTAAACAACTCTCTATTTCGTTGCTGTTTCGACAGCGTCAGATCCGTTAGGACTATATTTCGGTTGAGTAATGTTATGCAATTAATGGAATTGTGTTATTAGGACAAATTAATTGGTATAGTTCTTGCATCGAGGGTAAGAGGAGTTAATGAAGTTATACTTTAGTGTCGTGATAATTCACAGCGGCTAATTATACCTAAGTACTCTATTTTTAGACAGTTTATAATAATAATACTGGAAGATTTTTGTTGTATTAAATTGAATTTTCATATTACCTACGCAATTACTATTAAACTGAGGACATAAAAATTATGAAAAAAAAAAAATATATATATATGTATTCGAAAAATTTAAACCACTTGTTTGTGTAACAAAGCCCACCCTGTAGAAGTCTTCTTTTTGGAAATCGGTCGAAATGTGCCATACGAGTAGGTATTACTTAGATAAAAAAAAACATTTATAGGTACGTACATACATACTGCGCTAAAATCGGCTCAGTAGTTTCAATGAAACAAGTACCTATAGGTACATACGTAGAGGTAGGACTTGTAAACATTTAAAATTATATCCCTTTCTATGGGCCCCACGGTACAGTCAAAGATTTCAATTTCCCACCCATTTTGTACTTTGTCACAGTGACGATAGTATGAGGTCTCTAGCGACTTTCATATTGAATGTCACTATGACAAGGTACGAAATGGGTCGGAAATTAAATTCTTTGACTCGTGTAAAAAGCAGCTAAAAGTTTAAAAGTTGTGGAAATCCGTGGTCACTGCCTACTCCTCCGCGAAATAGACTTGATTATATGTAGGTAGGTATGTATGTATGTAAAAGTTTAAAACATGTGAACTAGGGCATTCCAAGTTATAACTAGGATTTCAAGTCAAGGACATTACAATCTTGAAGGCAAGCCAAATTGTAGAATCGATACTGCGGTAGAAGAAAACTGGTTAGGATTTTATTCGCAATTTTATTAAATTGCACCTGTTTTAGCTATTTACATATTTAGAAGATTTTGGATACAGTTACGTTTTGCGTATATTAGTATTACTATCTTACTGCACCTTAGCAAATATCTGTTTCGCTCTGACTGGTAGAGAATACTTTGAGTATTCAAGTCCGATTTTTTTAATTTTTTGTGCAAAGTTAAAAAAAATTGTCAAATGTCTGAAATTGTCCAAATACTACTTTTTTTACTATAAGCAATGCATGAGAAACCATGTGCATGATCTCTAAGACAAGTGTAACAATCAGTAAAGTATGCGTAGTTATACTCTGTCAAACCATTTCCGCCAGTAGAAAAAAGCGGCCAATTAATAAAATGTAGGCGCGAAGGCTAATCGTCCAATAGAAAATTTGGGTTCTGGACGATTTGAAAATTAATCAGTGTGGCCATTCCTTTACGTTATCGACTCAGTGTAAACGCATTATTGTGATAATATCAGCTAATTTACTTACATTATATGCATATGAAAGCCAATATCATTAAACACGTTCATGTTAGTTTGCATTAGAAAGCGGCTATTTACGCCTCTTTCCTTTTTTGTGAGGTAATGACCATATGATGGCTTGTCACTTGTGTCTAGTTTATCATATAAACTTATGTTTTCATAGTAAGAAACTGCAAATCGACTGCGAGTGAAACCTTCCACCGGTTATGTTAACAACAATTTTTTTTCGAAACGACATACTTATTTCATAGGACATTGATGATTATTGGGAGGATAGGTAAACCTTACATCTTCATCTTTTTATAACAGAATAGAATAGAATAGAATAAAATTTTATTCTTAAGCACAAACAAACGAGACGTTACATAATATAAAAGAAAACATAGAATAAGATTAAAGTGCCACGAAATGGTCTCATCTCAACATGTTGATCCACTTCCAGCGCTGATCTTCATATGAGACCATCAAGTGAGAAGAATCACGGAAGGTAACAGACGAAGAAAAATACATAAAATAGCATACAGTTAACAAATAGTTATAAGAAAAAGTTACACAGCAAGAAGCGGACGAACGGACAAGAAGAGACAACCTCTCACGTGGTGCTGAAATCGCTCCGCTGCATTCCAGCACCACGCCCAGCAGCCTGGGGCCGAGGGCAGAACATCTAGGATCCCCGAGACCTCCCCGAAGTCCTACTCAACATTAAAGGTTCGAAACGATTCTTGGAGTTGGGCTGACAGGACCCGTCGTGAGTCGTCGAGTTACGGAAAATCGCCCGAACTACAATACAATACAATTTCCTTACATTCCGTGATCGCATGCGTTCAACGCTGCGTCTATCGCGTCAAATCTACCACATGCAACATCTTTACTCCTACATCGTTTCGCCACACAAGGAATTTTATCAGCTTATCTAGAAACGTAAACATACGACATGCGCAGGAGTCGCTTTCTTTGTGAAAGTTTCAGAGTATATGACAATTGTTATGTTTTTGTTGTATAAAATGTAAGTACATAGATAAATGCACAAAATTACGAAATTCTAATACGATAGAATTAGGTATCTAACAACATAGTCTCATAAACGTAATAAATCTTTTCGAGACAACCTTCCGATAGTACATATTCATATAGTACATACATAAGTACCCTTGTACAGTCGCCAGCAGATATATCGGAGCGGCCGAGGTGCTCAAAAATATCTAAACATGCACTCTAGCGCCTTGGCAATAGAAGCGTGTTCAGATATTTGGGGGATTGAGAGAGTTAATAAATTGCCTGATAATTGATGTAGTAATTAAGCTTATGCTCAAATTGAATTATTGCTATTACACTTTATCCAGGCGCTAAATTTTCTCTAGCTGCTTTTATGATTCTACGCAGACTTAGTAGTGGATAAGACAATTTTACGCAAATATTTGTATAGTATTGTCCGGCCACACAGTATCAAAATCAGTTTCGCCGCAGTCGAAACGTAGGTATTCGCTTGCCCCGTAGACAATATGCCAATCGCTAACGCTCCGTAGCGAACGAAACGCAACTGTCACTGTCACTATGTGGAAGAGTGATAGAGGCACAAAGCGATTTGATGGCGACGCGATAGCGATTGTCACCTTGGCTAGGCCGGCTTATCACATCGCGATCAGGAGCCGCTTTCTCGTGACATCTTCAACCTACAGTCCTGTCATGTGCGAGAAAGTTACATATTTATGTGACATCGCGAAATTATGGCGAACTCGTTATAAGTGGCACGGATATAAAATATCTTGTTTAATAGGAAGCCTAGGTACTTAATTTAAGAGCATTAACCAAGTAAAGGAAGACGAACTGCCGGTAAGCCTCCAACAAGATGGAGCGACGACCTGGTGAAGGTCGCGGGAATTCGGTGGTTGCGAGCGGCACAGGATCGGTCGGAGTGGCGAGCCTTGGGGGAGGCCTATGTCCAGCAGTGGACGTCTATCGGCTGATATGATGATGATGATGATGAACCAAGTAAAAATTATAGTGTAAGTAAATAGAATGAGAGTAGTTTTAGAAACAAGTTTTTTATAGATTTACAAGCCGTCGATAGTACTTTGTATTAAACGAATGAATATAATAGTAAGGAGATGAGCGGAGACGAGAGACGTGAGAGAATCAACCAACAGCATCAGTTCCACATCTCTTATTATCCCCTCCGCTGAAATGCAACATTTACAACCAACTCAGCTTATATCCGCCTTTGTGGAAAAGCGGCCTAAATGTTGCAATTTATAATATTTGATAATAATAAAAGATCTGCTACTAGTACTTATTCTGTAAGTACTTATTCTAAGGCCAGGATTACACTTGTAAGTTATACTTACGTAAGTAGGGACACAGCTATACTACATAATGAGATATGAATATCGTTATCTCATTCTAGCAAATAGCTTTGTCCCTACTTACGTAAGCAAAACTTACAAGTGTAATCCTGGCCTAGTATACTAAAAAATCACTCATATAATTGATAACTCATAAAACTGATGATAGGTAAATAATTTAAATAAATGGTCCTAATTTTAAAATGTTAGCATCTACATATAAATAGTACAAATAACAAATCAATTTTGCAACAAAACAAGGTCGTTGAGGTCTACTTTAAAGTATTAAATTAGCACAATTACTTAAACTAATGCATGTTAATGAAGAGTGTGCTATTAATTAAAATTCCAAGCACACTTACAATGCCTAGTCATTCACACTTCAACGCTATTACTAGGAATAATTACTTACAAGGAATATTTAATTACCTCTGCTCAAGAGCGGTCAAATTGGGTCACTGAACAGAAACTTCTTTATAAAATGACCCGTTAGTTGGTTCTGGGTTTAGATGCTATCGCGTCATTCATAAACGTTAGTCAAAAAGGTTGATGATCGTTTGTCCCTATCCGTCCTTTTGACATTTCCGTTTGTTAAGAAGGAGAGAAATCCGGCCAAGAATGATTCGGACTCGCGCACGAAGGTTTTCGTACCATTACGCAAAAAACGGCAATTCAGAACAATCTTAGCTAGTCGTTTTAATATGAGAGCGTAACTACGTTTGTATGGAGAACCGAGCTTGCCGGGGACGAGTTAATTTCGTTCTTAGCATACTACGTCTCGTCATAAACTTTAGATGAAGTCATTAAACCTAAAATGGCAAACATAAACACTATATGCGCAGTAAAATAGTCGTAAAACGTATCAATACAGTTCGCGTCAACATCGTTAAGTTTGCGAGGGCATGAGTCAGGGGAGAAAGTGGGATCGTCTTACGAATGCAACAAATATAATCAAGCCACATACTTATACATTTACAAGTTAGGTAGTCAGGAACCTACATTTAGTACACACATACACATTGGCCACAGCATCTTTACAGATGATAGTTGCAGCGACTAGAGGTATTTGAGGAGATGTCTACAGTCTACATCGACTGCGGTGACTGTAAAGACCAATGGCTGATCGGCATTTCTTGCCGCACCGATCACAAATGTGTCCTGACTCCAGGGGTGGTCCAGCAGCTCTGCGAATTCGTTTCTGGTTAAGGTGATCCAACCAGAGCTAGTCGTGCTTTGCCATGCCTTCCCGCAGGCATTTAGTAGGCACGATTAAAATGCCTTTGTTTCACGAAAGGTTACATTTGAATGGCGAGTGCAGCAGCTTTGTATTTGCAGCGTCGACGCGGGGGATGTAACTGTATTAGGTGTAGGTTAAGTAGAGCTCGCAGCGTCATACGTAAGCGAACAACTTGCGAACGCGAAGCGAAGCGGCGTGGCGGGCCCACGGCGTTCGCGTTCGCAACGAGATCGCCCACGAAGTGTTGGGCGCCTCGGCCCGGACCCGTGCCGTTATAGCTTGAGTAATTCCTAATTCCATCATCTTTAATATACCGTAAAATGGGGTGAGTAGGGTTCGCGGGGAGAGTTGGGTTATGAATGGGGAGAGAAGGTATGAAAGGGGGGTGAGATGGATTTTTAAGGCTACTGCTACAAAAATAATGTATTCCAATTTAAAATGGAGCTATAGTAATACTCATAATAAAAAAAAACGATCCAACAATCTTCCAAAATCTCCTTTGTATGAAAATTGAAAACCCATTTCACCCAAATTACGAGGGACTACGGGGTGAGGTGGGATTTCCTGTTTATCGTCAGAGTTATGAAATGGAACTACCCAAAGTAAAATAAAAACTAAAATACAAAAATCCGGAACACTTAAAATGAAATGTTATCGAGGTTTGAATGTCAGTTTTGCTCCTACTCACCCCATTTTACGGTACCTATTTAAAGGGGGCACCTACTTCACGTGTGTTAGCAATATTAAAATACAGACAGTTTAATGTATGTTTGTGCACCTGTCGTGTGTTAAGTTAACAATGCTGGCCTACTATTTAGTATGACGTGTGACAATGACAAAGTGCTAGAATTAGATCACTAGACTAGAAAATATCGTTCTGTCCCATCAGCCAAACAATTACCAGCTCAAGTTTCTTTAATTTAAGAATACAATGCATTCCGCTGTATTGACAAAAAGTAATTGCAGTCCGAGTTGACGGTTTGAATGACAAAAGAGCAGCCTTGAAACGTGTATTATGGTATTATGACTTACTTAACTAAGTGTATTTATGTCTCTACACTCTACATGACAGGCCAAGTCGAACATCAGGCACCTGACATCAAACCGATATTACAATAAGTATTGGAATCATATCAGTTAAAATCGGCCCATTCGGCTTTTTTCATATAAAGCTAACAACTGCTCAACTGTCCAAAAATTAAGAAAGCCGGTGGCAATCTATGGACGGTCCAGCAATGGTACACTCACGGACTTTAATTGTTGAGCCATTTAGGGTTCACCACTGGATATTTCATACCGTTAGTAAGTAAATGTGCCGTTTTTAACCAAAAGGGTACTTATTGTCGGTTGTCATTAAGACGCTATTTCCATAAAGCTTTCAATTTTAAATCAACCTTATCGACAACCGACATTGTGGTACCTTTTAGTTGAAAACGTCACAAATAAGTAACTAAACACTTTATTGTACGAAAAGAAAGGAATCATGGTTACATCAGATAAAAGTACAAAGGCGAACTTATCACCCACACACCCAAATTAGCTTGAACTTTAGATGGCTCAACAATTTAAGTCCGTGACTGGTCATCATCATTATATCAGCCCTTTATCGCCCACTGCTGAGCATAGTCCTCTCTTTTCCAGTACGCCACTTATCCCGGTCCTGAGCTAATCTCATCCCGAAGTGACCCGCAATCTTCCGGATGTCGTCCACACAACGAGCCAACGGACGCCAGGTCCGTGTCTGTACATCTTCCGTCAATGCAGCCTCCGGGTCATCGACCCCGTGCCCTTAGTTTTTGTGCCGCAAATCGCAATTGCACAACGCCGATCAGTTTGATTGCATGTCGAGATGACTCGAGGTATTTGTTTGAGCTGTTGCATAAAATGTTTACTGTTTAGACTTGGGTTTAACAGACTTCAAAATTTTAAAGGTTCTCGTAACTGGGATGGGATAAATCAACCCTATTAATACCCTAAATTTTCCCTATTAAAAAACCTAAATTTTCTTGTCAATCGTTGCCATAGTCACGCCGTGACTGACGTTACGCAGCGTACTCTGCGTACTACGTAGGGCCTAGCTACGTCGTAGGCGAACAACAAGCGAACGCGAAGCGGCGCGGCGCGGAGCGGGGTGAATCAATCCTTTGATACCTATTATATAGAAGTGTCCTACGTGGGCGATCTCGTTGCGAACGCGAACGCCTTGGGCCCACCGCGCCGCACCGCTTCGCGTTCGCGAGTGTTCGCCTAAGTAAGACGCAGCCGTGTTGGCCGAACATTAATTGCAATTAACCATTAACCAGTACAAATTGAACCGTAAACCGTAACATACGGGTTCAGTTTACGGTTCAATTTGTACTGGTTAATGGTTAATTGCATTAACGTTTCGGCCAACACTGGACGCAGCGTTACTGTCTCCAGGGTCACTCTTTAAACCCCGCCTAATTTAAGCAAATATGTATTTTTGTGGTTGTTATTAGCCCTTTCCAGCTACCTGGCACGGTAATATTGTAAATTGTAACGTGATATGTGGTATTTTCTATAAAAAGGGACCTTATTGTCGATGGCGCTTACGCCATTATACACGATGCTCCGATATAAATACAATGCCGCGTGACGCTGTGCGGCGTAAGCGCCATTGACAATAAGGTCCCTTTTCATAGAAAATGCCCCATATAACGCTGCGTCTTACGTAAGCGAACAACGCGCGAACGCGAAGTAAAGCGGCGAGGCGCGGCGGGCCCACAGTGTTGGCGTTCGCAACGAAATCTACCACGTTCACGTACGACACTTCTATAGGTATCAAAGGATTGATTTACCGCGCGCCGCATCGCTTCGCGTTCGCGTGTTGTTCACCTGCGTAGTACGCTGCGTAACAAACTGTGCTACTATTGCCCCCTGACTAATGACTAGTGGATTTAATGAGTAAAAACTGGTTAAGAGTGAACTTAACTTACGAGAACTTTTTTTTTTTATCGCGTATATATATATATCTTTACTTGAAAAATAATTATAGTGTATAACTAGCCTTATGAACCGATTTTGCATGTACAACCAGCCTTAAAGTTTGTAGTCTATGATTGTTCATTATTTTAGTATGTGGGTATTTTTGCATTTTGTAATTTTTCCTCAGTCACCCGTTGACCACGAACGCTGTAAAGAGTTCGAAACGTCGGGATGTATTATAAATTCAATATACGCGATATAATCCGTTTTCATAGTTTTATTTCATGAGTAACTATCGCGGTAACCGAAGACAATATTATGTACACCAGTACGGACTGGAAGTTGCAACCAAAATCCGGCGACATGAAGACCTTGGGAATAAGTCGCACGCGCTCGTTGCGCTCTGCATTTCTTGAAGAGGTGTCGAGATGAAAATCTTATTCCTACATGCGTGAAGATAGCTCCGAAGAAGGACATTATCGGCAGTGAACGCATACTTCGCCGGGCGAGTGAGAGATTACTGTGCAAAACCATCCATAACAACCGTTACACGGCTTATAGACTTGAGCAACAGATTAAGGTAGGCACCGGTCAATTGCAGGAAGTGTTGACAAGCACCGATTTTAATGATGTTGTTGAACAAGGTAATAAACGTTACGCATTTACATTTGAACAATGCAAGAAACGACAAAGTGCCAAGTTTGACAAGTTAAAATCGAAAACGAGAGGCAGCGATAACGGAGGGCTTCAGAATAATAGCGCTAACGGAACGTCGCTGTCAGTGTCAAATCGGTCGGTTGTCAATCTATCCAGTAAACAATTGTCGACGTCTGAGTTTTCAGTATTAGAAAAAGGTCTTAATTATGTTGTGGCTCCGCGAAAGATCCCTTTTGAGGACATTATTGTTAGTGTAGAAGACTGTCTGGTAAAAAATCAGGTAAAGAAGGAAGATTTGGAGGCTATACGGCAGGATGTTTCGTCATTATTACGGAAAGCCAAGCCTCCGAAAAGGAATTTGCCTAGAGATGAATTGGCCGCGTTGAAAACGTTACGCGATGATCCAGACCTTACTATTCTTCGAGCGGATAAGGGAAATGCGACGGTTGTACTTAATACTTCAGATTATAACCAGAAAATTAGGGAATTATTAGCGGATACTACAACCTACAAACATGTAAAGACGGACCCGACTATGAAAGTATTGAAAACCACTAAAGAACTAATTAGTGATTACTCGGACAGCCTTGATCTGAATGTTGCAAGTTTAGTTCCTGACTGCCCCGTGCCTCCAAAGTTGTATGGGTTGCCAAAAATACACAAACCTAGTGCCCCACTACGTCCCATAGTGAGCCAGATAGATGCTCCCACATATAAATTGGCTCAGTACCTCGCGGGAGCCCTCTCAGCATTACGTGGTAACACTAGCACGCATACAAAGGATTCTTACCATTTCATCGGTGAGATTAAAGACCTAACATTGACTGATGATGAGATCATGGTCAGTTTTGACGTCCAGTCGCTATTTACAAGCCTACCGGTACAAGACTGCATTGAAATTGTCAAGAAGAGGTTATGTGAGCAGAACATGTCAGAGGAATATGCTAAGCTGTTGGAACATTGCCTTACATCTGGCTACTTGCTATGGAATGGTGAATTCTACCTTCAAGTCGACGGCGTGGCCATGGGGTCTCCGGTGTCTCCAGTAGTCGCTGACATCTTTATGGAGGACTTCGAGGAGAGGGCACTCTCATTGGCTCCTGTGCGACCGAAGATATTTAAAAGATACGTAGATGACACTTTTACTATACTTCCAAAAAGTAGTGTTTCAACTTTCTTGGATCACCTAAATTCCATCCATAGCAAAATAAAATTTACTATGGAGTTGGAAAAAGACTGTTCTCTCCCCTTCTTAGATGTATTGGTAAAAAGAAATCCTGATAACACCCTAGGTCGCACTGTGTATAGGAAACCTACTCATACTGATAGGTACTTAAATGGCAAATCGCATCACCATCCCAGTCAACTTGTTACAGTAGGCAAATCTTTGTTTCAGAGAGCCCAGAGGATATGTGATGACCAGCATCTGGCCGCGGAGCTCCAGCATGCCAGGCGCGCGCTCCAGGCAAACGAGCTCAGGATACCGCGGGTCAACCAGAGGTCCCACATTAAGATCCCCACAGTTGAGCGCAGGCCTGCCATTGTGCCTTTTGTCAGGGGGGTCACGGACAGGATCAGCCACATCTTGAAGCGTGCTTCTATAAAAACATATTTCAAGCCAATGAAGAAGATGTCACAATTCCTGAGGCCTGTAAAATGCAATACCCCTCTACAGACTGCAGGAGTGTACAGGCTGGACTGTGAGTGTGGCCTATCATATGTCGGGCAGACGAAACGGAGCATTTCCACTCGGGTGAAGGAACACATAGCTGATGTCAAGCACCGTCGACCTAGGTCTGCTGTCTGTGAGCATGTCATGGATAAAGCCAATCACTCAATCAAGTTTGATAAGCCTCTGGTTCTTGCCAAGGAGAAGCGTTACATACCCAGAATGCTGCGCGAGGCCATTGAGATTAAGAAATATCCAAACTTTAACAGGGAAGATGGCTTTTCTCTACCACCAGCTTGGGATCCTGTAGTCCACCTGATAAAGGAGCAAGCGAGACATAGACTGTGAGACCGTAGTGTTGGATGATGCTGGACATTCTGATGTTTTTGAAAAGATGTGTCCCGCCGAGTTTGTTGCCGGTCCCATATTGGGATACCCTCCTACAATTTAGGAGGGAATTAAATCTTCTCGGGTCCGTGGTGTAGGGTTGGAGCCGGCATAGTTTTTTATCGCGTATATATATATATCTTTACTTGAAAAATAATTATATTGTATAACTAGCCTTATGAACCGATTTTGCATGTACAACCAGCCTTAAAGTTTGTAGTCTATGATTGTTCATTATTTTAGTATGTGGGTATTTTTGCATTTTGTAATTTTTCCTCAGTCACCCGTTGACCACGAACGCTGTAAAGAGTTCGAAACGTCGGGATGTATTATAAATTCAATATACGCGATATAATCCGTTTTCATAGTTTTATTTCTTAACTTACGAGTTTAGTCCTAAATCCCAGATTTAAACTTGTTATGAAACAGTTATGGATATGCGGCTATGTTATGGACGAGCCCTGTCGAGGTTTTGTCGAGGAACTATAGTATTCTGGATCCTGGGGTTCTTCAAAATAGGAGTGTATATAGATAGAATTTTAAAAGGTCGGTGACGCGCATGTAACCCCCCTGCGGTGGCAGCATGGTTGCATTTTTATCACCTGTCACTATGCCTGTCACTTGTGGACAGCCCCAATGTGCAGAGCGTGCATGGCAGAAGAAGAAAGAACAAAACATATTCTCCTAGACTGTAAACAGGTAGAAGTATATAGGAGCAAATACCTAGGGAATCCATGCATACTAAAGGAGGCAACTAGCAACCTGAAGACTTTGCTAGGCTTCGTGGAGGAGCTGGGGTGGTTAGAGTAGCGCTACCTCGTTTCACGCAAAATAGGCACATTGGATGTCGAGTTGCGGATAATGCACAGCAAAACTAACTAACTAACTAACTACGCCTGTCACTTTCGCACTTACATACTTGTTAGAACGTGAAAACCATGGTGACAGGCGATAAAAATGCGGTGTTGCAAGCGTTGGTAGCCTAAGATGACCCTTACCATCAAACGAGTGTGCTTGTTTGCCATCGAAATGGTATTAAAAAAAACTACCTATTCGTAAGTTAATTAGATAACAGAGCATTTACGCTGCGTAATTCAGGAACTCAACAGATAAGAAAAGCCTTGACTGCTCGTAAATCTTATTTCTTGGCAAGAAAACCGCGACAGGCGGTGAGCGATAGATATGTATATTTAAATGTGTACATAGCGTGCAAGGCCTCGTCAATGTATTCAAAGCATGTACAATTGTAAACATTTCATTGGGTAACACCCGCGGCCATTGAAAATATTTCTAAATACCATTGAGTTAGACGACATACCAAACAATGAAATTGTCGCAATCACAACCTGTACCACGCGACGAAAACGTCGTAAGCGCCGTAAAATGGCGCTTACGCGTTTAGGTCGATTTAGACTAACTAGTCAAAAATTTCACAAACATATGACCCACACTGTGGATCTATGAAAATTTAACGATGGCTGTTTGGCTGACTTTATTTTTTATACCACGTCGGTGGCAATCAAGCATACGGCCCGCCCGCCCGACTGCGTCAGCTAAACCAGACACATTAACAAGAATGATAATGCTATAACAGCCATGCCATTAAACTGCATTAAATAGTTCACTAATAACCTAAGAGACGACTACACATTTCTCTTTCATTCTTTCAAGTTCCATATTATAGTTCCTAACATCGTTACCTAAATCTCCGTGAGACATAGACATATTAAATATATTAATAACGGGTCACTCACGTGTTTTAAGTCGAAAACGCTCGACATGTTTCACTCCGTACCGAGGAGCGTCATCAGGAGCTTGCGTCGACGGTGACGGACCGGCGCAGACTGCGGGCCGCAGCCCTCCGCGCCCGATGACTCGGCGCGGGCGCCGGTGGCGGCAGGGGGGGCGAGAAACTACCCTCGTTTACGGCATTATTGTCAAATGATGGGTTGCACACAACACTCACTACGTCATTCGCTAATGGTTCGTCCACACTGTCCACCGACGTAGTACCCAAAACAGTTTTCCAGCTCGGAGGCACTGACCAACCACAATCACGGTTAAAATTCGGTCCGTCACCGTCGACGCAAGCTCCTGATGACGCTACTCGGTACGGAGTGAAACATGTCGAGCGTTTTCGACTTAAAACACGTGAGTGACCCGTTATTAATATATTTAATATGTTACCTAAATCGTTGAAAGAAGCAATAGAAATAGAAATGTGGAGTCGTATCTCAACATAAAATATTTGCATATATCTATGCATATAACATATATGTAGATACTTATCTACACAATGTTTGCAAGTGTGTGCTACGGTTGATCCCGACTTTTAACGGGTATCAAAGACATATTTGTATAGGAAAAGCTTTGTACTTGGGGGGAGAGATGCAGACCCTCCTTGTTCCCAATGACGACGCATTTTGCCATTGTCTCAAGTCGCAAACGTCTCATCTTCTTCAAAAGGAGTCAAGGGGTTTGCAACTTTTTGTATTGTGGGGTAAAGTTGCAATTCCCTTATTCCCTTCAAATGGAGTTAAGAGGTTTGCAACTTTTGCCGACGCCGATTGTTCGACTCGGCGCCGTTTTTGGCGACGGCATCAAAGCTCATTGCCACTCCGGGTTCAATCTCTGAGTAAGAATTTAAGTAAGGTACATTTGCCATTTTCAACCAAAAGGTACGACATTGTCGCTTGTCGATAAGGTTGATTTCTAATTGAAGCTATATGGAAATAGCGCCTTACTGACAAGCGACAATAAGTACCCTTTTTGTTGAAAATGGCACATTTTTTTACGTAATTCTCATTTTATGTATGTTTAAAGCCTGAGAATTACGTAATTTCTGAATAAATTGCATATTGTTCCCATTTTGTCAAAATGCAACTTGATGACGCAGTTCCCGAGGATTTGATTTGTTTTATTCAAAAAAGCATTATTTTGTCAAGATTCCTTATGACCAACTCCTCAATAAAGTAATAAAAAGTGGAATGATCATGAAGACCATAAAATAACTGCCTACCTACTGAAACACTAATATCGAAAAATCGATATTTCAGTACATTCTCACTATCGCTTTTGTATAGGTATCCGAGTATTAAGGGTGACTATTAGTCCGCCGGACGATATCGGCCTGTCAGTTGTTCGCAACTGTCAAATTTTTGTTATAACTGACAGGCCGATATCGTCCGGCTTACTGATAGTCAGTGGGCCCCTTTAGACGAGAAATACCTGAACTATGTAAATAAGACAAGTCACTGTTATTGCGTAAAACGATTCGTCAGCGCATTTTAAACTTCGGTGTGGTCTTTAAGCTGTTTTCTCAAGATGTTATCAAAGATAAATATAACTCCGTAATAGATGGATACAGTCTAAGGAAAAAACGTGCCTCGAAAATCACGAAAATTTGATTCTCGTTCAGAGGGCGCTACTAACTTTGGCCAACTGTCGTATAGATGGCGTTGACGGTTTCGTTTGTTATTTAACAATTTTAACGCATATCAGTGAAAGAACATGGGTCAAAATCATAAAAATAATTAATGCAAATAAAAAAAAAACATTTATCCATATCTAAATACATTTTATCGTATTTTTAAAAATATTTATTTTTAATATTGTCTTCGGTTACCGCGATAGTTACTCATGAAATAAAACTATGAAAACGGATTATATCGCGTATATTGAATTTATAATACATCCCGACGTTTCGAACTCTTTACAGCGTTGGTGGTTTATTTTTAGTTTTAAAGTGTGTCGACAGATGGCAGTGAATTTACTGGGGTTACAAAATTTACTATGACAGTACCGCTCTAGTATAAGTTACTATATGATGTTATCGAGCATGTGTTATAAGACTGACCCTTCATATTCAAGCTATTTAAACAGTCGTTATTCAGCAAATCAGCATTCAGCAGTTAACACGGATTTACTTGAAGGAGAACGACTGCGTCAATAACTAAAGGATCAACGGGAAAAAGGCGTAAGTGCCAAACTGATCCTATTAACACGTTCGCGGAAAGGAAACAAAAAACCGGCCAAGTGCGAGTCGGACTCGCGCACCGAGGGCTCCGTACTTTTTAGTATTTGTTGTTATACTATATATTAAATTTCAACTGTCTAGCTATCACGATTCATGAGATACAGCCTGGTGACAGACAGACAGACGGACAGACGGACAGCGGAGTCTTAGTAATAGGGTCCCGTTTTTACCCTTTGGGTACGGAACCCTAAAAACTACGCGAATGCTACAGCATTCATCTCCGCGAATGTGTAATGTTGTTTTTATATAACGGCGCCTCAATATGAAAAGGACTCGACACCCGTAATATTTCTATTAAAATCTGACGTTTTGTATAAAATGGTGGTTGTGCTATTTACAACTGTTAAGTGACATCACATCTGACATAATCCGTGAGAACTCGTGGCAATTGACAGAGATTTATATCAGAAACGTGGTCACATCAAGATCAAGCTAGTTTGAAATAAGATGTCCTTTCCGACTATGCCTTAAGATTAGGTCACATTAGGTAGTCCAAATGGGGCATTTTCTATGAAAAGGGACCTTATTGTCGATGGACATAATTATTTAGCATGAAAAATGATTGCGTCAAAAAAAAAACAAAATCGCGTTAAAAATCATTATTATGAAATGTAAAAGTTGAACCTCTTAAATTGGTGCATCTATCAATTACATATTTTATTGATAAACAAAACCCAAGTACTGTTTAAGAAAATAGATTTTCTAATTAAACTACCAGGCTTAATCGTTAAACTTAAATACGTATACGTGGTATAAAATAACATTTGCATTTTTTTAACCCCGTTCGGTTACCTAATCCTAGAACTTGAAAGGTCTCCTTAATGCCGATTACGAGGTATAAGCAGTTAACCTTTACTTGTTTTATTACTTTATTATAACCTTTTGCTTATAAGATTACCTATAGATTGTTACGCGTTTCTATCTTTAGATGTAACTTTGTATTTATTTAGGTCTTACGTAAGTACTTTTCAGGGTTCGAAATTATCCAGATAGTTATAGTCTTTGATAATTATCGCGATAATTATCCGATAAATATCGGATAATTATTCCAGGTATGAATGGTGCTATATTTATTTTCTTTGAATTCTTTAGTAAATTTTAAAATCTCGACCTAGAATCTTCATAAATTTTAGGTTATTATCAAATCTAGCTGTAATGCGACCACGACCAGTGAAACCTGTGTCGAAACGTCGGTAAATAAAGGTAACAAAATAAATTCGCGATAGACCCGTTTCTAAATGTGATTTAATACTAGCTGTAATGTTCAGCCAAGGTATGGTTGGACCGGACCGATACAGTGACAGTGTTAGGTTATAAGTACGATGCTTGCTTTATATAAATAATTTTAATTTAATCGTTATGTTGTATCTTCTTGCTGTGTACCTTTTTCTGATTTAACTATTTGTTCATTGTATGTTATTGTATGTATCTTTTCTTCTTGTCTGTTACCTTCCTTGATTTTTCACACCTGATGGTCTCAACATGCTGAGATGAGGCCATTTCGTGGCACTTTAATCTTATTTTATGTTTACTTTTATATTATGTAATGTCTTGTTTGTTTGCGCTTACTTATAAAATCTTATTCTATTCTATTCTATTCTAAATCGATAATTATCAGGCATAAAAATCACGATAATTATCAAGATAACTATCATTGATAATTATCCTTTCGAACCCTGGTACTTTTTTACGTGCCTACTACTGCGGTACTACGGTGACTGCCCCTGGACAAAATGTGCCAAAAATACTGGCGGTGGCTTTAGTGTATTTATTATAGGTAAGTATATATCCCAGGTAGCAAAATGACGTAAAATGACGTCAGCGACGTCATAATGACGGCATTATTACGTCATTACGACGTCGCTGACGTCATTTGACGTCATTTTGCTACCTGGGATGGCATCAATGCGAACCTGCCTTACATCTCTTTTTGTACAGAACGACACAAAAACATATTAAAAATTCTGAAATATATATATCTCCGTTTGTTAGCAAAGAAAACGCTAAATAAGGAAGAACAGTTATTAACTTATTATGTTATCAATGTAAACAAGGTCATTTATAATGCACAATTTGCATATTTACATAATAATATCGTAATGTCAAGGACGTTGTTTATCACCTCAATCACTTGTCGTTTGACGCAAATTAGTTATCGTCTATCGAAACCGGTTGAGACGATAGTTGAGAAACAGTTATCGAATAGGAAGGTAAATCGGACAATTTGTGGTATTTTCTATAAAAAGGGACCTTATTGTCGATGGCGCTTACGCCATTATAAACGATGCTCCGAAATAAATACAATGTCGCGCGAAGCTGTGCTGCGTAAGCGCCATCGACAATAAGGTCCCTTTTCATAGAAAATGCCCCATTTATAAGGCAAAGTTTTCATTTAATTTAAATAATTAGTAGATAACGTACTAATCATATTTGTGAGATTATTTTAACCTATTATAACCTAAGCAAATAAATTTTATTTAAATTTATAGTTTAAAATGCATTTGGCGTGGGCATTAGTTTTTACGAAAGCGACTGCCATCTGACCTTCCAACCCGGAGGGTAAACTAGGCCTTATTGGGATTAGTCCGGTTTTCTCACGATGTTTTCCTTCACCGAAAAGCGACAATATCGAATGATATTTCGTACATAAGTTCCGAAAAACTCATTGGTACGAGCCAGGGTTAAAACCCGCGAACTCCGGATTGCAAGTCGCATGCTCTTACCGCTAGGCCACTTATATAGATTAGGTACTTTAATGTCTTTAATAAAAACTATTCACCTCAGACTATTTCACGCCCGTCACGCGACAAGGAAGTGTCGAATTTCCGCGATTACCGCAACCATTAAGTCAATTAAACCCGTGCACATAATTGACAGTTGACAACTGACTTGTCAAAATTAGCTTTCGCTTTCATGAGCGGTGGACTAATAAGACGTGTGTGTGATGGTTACGCTGTTATCGTGGCCGTTCTTTCTAACAAGTATGAAAGTTATCGAAATGCGAGTGCTCTTTTCTGTTACCTTTATAACTTGAACCAATTATTTTATCTGGGGAATCTGCACAATGTTTCTCTTACATATTTGGATAAATAAAACACGTACCTAGCCGCAGGCATACAATTGAAGTTACACTCATTTTAAAACGACATTCGGAAATAACAAATGGACATGAACATTGAAGTACATATTACCTATATCTATGTCTGGTACTACTTATCGTTGCCAAAAATTGCAACAAAGAAAATAGTTGAGATGAGAGATAAATGAGAGCGTAACCTCGATTGTATGGGAGCGGTTTTTTGGTGGCGTCTGACTTTTAATGGTTTCTCTGAAATAAATGGCTTAATTTTATACAAAGAGACAAGCACAATTATCATAATCCTATAGATGAAATCTCGCTTTGTGTGGTAGGGCACAGGACAGCGGATGTCATTTCAGATTTAGAGCAGAGCCCAACTGGGGAAGTACCTCCACCTTACAGAAAACCGCAGCCAAATAACACTAGACCCTACTAATAGTGTTGTGTTCCTGCCGGTGAGTAAGGTTGCCAGAGCTCAACGAGTGAGAGGAG
The DNA here is from genome assembly GCF_947568885.1 of Cydia strobilella. Classification (NCBI taxonomy): domain Eukaryota; kingdom Metazoa; phylum Arthropoda; class Insecta; order Lepidoptera; family Tortricidae; genus Cydia; species Cydia strobilella. Next base: position 1,251,419 of record NC_086046.1, on the reverse strand, counting down.
TGTTAGGGTCGGCGACGCGCATGTAACTCTGCAGTTGCAGGCGTACATAGGCTACGGAGACTGCTTAACGCCAGGCCCTATGTTTGTTTGCCACCGACGTAGTATAAAAAAAAGATAGTAAGTAATACTTAGTACAAATATTATGGTTGCTTCTTTATCGTGTATCGGTTCATACAGTAGCCACGATAAAAGTTCGACCATCTTAGGCCCACTGATTAGGTCATGTCTGATGTCATTGCTTTATAAGGAAGTGTGGTGACTTTATTAAGGGTCATTGAAGTATTTATGTTGATTGTAATTTGACAGATATGTTATTCCGTGGGCACAGTCAGCATCCTAAGGTACGGATCCGCACTACAATTACCCAAAACCGCGATATGAATCGCTTTAAAAGTAAATTATTCTGTTTTTGCTATCCATACTTTTCACTTTTTAGGCCTTGAGCCGAAACTGTGTTAATGATGTACAGACAGCTGCAGAGAGAGGTGACCCCCCTGCATAAAAATTTGTATGCAGGGGGGGGGGGGTCACCTCTCTCTGCAGCTGACTGTGTACATTATCATATTCCGAGCCGCCTCGTTAGGTACCCATGAAACCTTGAGAGCGTATGCTAGTATGTAGCTATAAATATGTAAATAAAAGAATAATAGAAGTTTTAAATATGTAACTAAGTACCAAATTATAAATTAAATATCATGCATCAATTCAAAGATAAAAAGAGAAATTAAGATTTGGTCACTAATTTAGGTACCGGCGCCGTACATGTAGGTACTTATATTAACTGTCATTTTTGCCACATAAAATCTAAATGTGCCATTATGCCTTAGATTTTATATGGCAAAAATGACCAACCTAAAACATCAAATTTTTGTTAAAGCGATTTATAAATATCCGAACACGCTTTTATTATCGATACACTAAAATATATGTACAGATATTTTTGAGCATCTTGCCCGCGATAAAACCGATGGCGACCCTACCTTATTCGTAAAAGAAGGATAAAGGACCTTATATTGTAGTGTAGTGTTACCAATGTTGCGCCAAGTTCTGAGAAACGAGCGACCGAATGAATGAAACTGGGCAATTTGAGCAAGTTAAAATGTTCTCAATATTTTTCAAAAGCTTGTAAACATCCGGTTTCTTTGAACGAGTTAATGTTTCTAATTTAAGATTATTTCAATTTACTACTTGTTTAACTCTCGTATCGGTTTTGGATCACAACCCTATTTTCTTACGACTTCCGTGATATTTAGGGCAACACTAAGAGTCCATTTCCGGTAGCTATAACTCGTTCTCGTTACTTTCGGAGAGCACACATTGTCCTGTGCTCCGTTGTCGAAAACTACTTTAAAGTCGCTCTTTAGCCTTAACCAAGTATAGAATAGTATAAAATCAGTGCCAATCACATGTGTGCGGTGGAAAAGTACAAAGCTACGCTCGTAGGCTGGTCCAGGTAGAGGGTAATTCGGTAAGACAGCAGCTGCACGATATTCCTAGATACCAGAGCCGCCCAAAGCTAGCCTTCTTCGCAGCAAACCTCGAGTTCAAGGTATGTGATTTGTGCACTTTCCATTGATATTTACTTGTTCCGCGATTTCTTATTAAAATATAGTGTACACGGGTGTGTAAAGTTAGTGTAAACGTTTTTTTAGCAAATACAGTCCATTAATCAATTTTATCGTTATTGCATCCAAAAACATTGGTCCTTCGAGCCGGATAATTGTGAAAAGTTACCTATTTTAAGCTAAAAATATCATATTTGTCGCGTTGTAAAATTTGATTTTTTATTGTACTCGTAGGGTACTTATTTCGTTCGGTTAGTTAATGGCTGCCGGAAAGTTCGACTTGGTAGTTTACTAGGTTGGTAGAATTTAGTAGTATTTTTGTTGGCAGCATTGTGACAGCTGCGTTCCGTTTATCCATTCGTGAATTGTCGTTGCCTTATAAGTTACTTGTCAAGCCAAGTGACAGATACGCTCAATTTTTCCGTTCTTGTCACTGTCACTGCTGTCAGTTGTTATCTATACCGTATTCTGTAAACAAAAACACTTATTGTCGTTTTCGTTCCGTGTTTTCTTGTATATTACGCGGATTTTCGTTTCGGTTTCTGTTTATTACGCGGAGATAACAATGGTTTCGGACAGTGAAAAAAGTGGTGACAGTGTCAGTGCTGATCCGGATATGATAGAGCGTAACTATGCTATCATGAGACTAGAATTTTTGTATGACTGTGATGACCTAGATGGGTATGTAGATTCAGATATAGCGGACATCACGTCCTCTTTTCATAGTTCTCAAAAGCTTATTTTAGCAAAGTGTAAAGATATTAGTGCAGAATTCTCGGTTACAGTTGACTTTGAACGCAAGGTGAAATCAATATTGAGTAGGTTACGGCAAAAGGCGCCAGTCATAAAGAGTGATGAAGATTCTTTCAAAACCAAAAAATGTGAAAGTGTTTCGGCCAAATTACCTAAAATTCAGATTAAACCTTTTGATGGTAAATTAGAAAATTGGTTATCGTTCATTGAATTGTTTAATTCATTGATTAACAAACGAGATATAGCAAACATAGAAAAGTTGCACTATCTATTAACATGCGTTCAAGGTAAGGCGTTAGACTTAATAAAGAATTACCCAATTTCAGACGACAGTTACATAGATGCTTATAATGCACTCAACGACTTCTACAATAAGAAACGACAGATAGTTTTTAGTTATTATGAGAAAATGTTGTTGTGTGAGCAAGTCAAGTCGAAGTCTGCAGTGGAATTGGAAAAAGTAAGTCGCACATTTAAGGAAACCTTACAGGTTTTAGGAAAATTTGGTTTACCGGATAAAAATTTTATGCTATTTTATTTAATGTGGTCCAAATTAGATAAATCAACACGTGAGGCTTTTCAACTCGAATTTAATTCAAATGAAATTCCTGACTTTGAAGTTTTGCAACAATTTCTTGAAAAGCAGATTCGTGCATTAGAAGCGACGGACACTAAGTCTATGGTAGGTGGCAATTCTTCAAATAAGACACAAACTAATGTTACTTTTAATCAAAAAAAGACAAAGGTCACTCTTGTGGCAGCAACAGCAGTATGTGACTTCTGTTCTGACCAGCATAATTTGGATACTTGTGACAAATTTAAAAAGTTAGATGCCTCTGCCCGGTTTAAATTCATTAAAGGGAAAGGTTTGTGCGTGTCTTGTTTTTCAAAGAACCATAAAGTGAAGCAGTGTCAGAACACATCACGTTGTAGTATTTGTGGGTACTCACACAACACTTTATTACATTTCGGTAAAAAGGAAGATGAACATTCGGAAACTGTTCCTTCACCGCAACCAGTTGTGAGCGGTTCGTCGAACAGTGCAGTGAGTTTGACCACTGTCTCAGATAATGGAACAGTTGTCTTTGCTACTGCTCGAGTAGCTGTTAGAGATGGCTCGGGCCAGTATCAGCTTGTTCGTGCTTTGCTAGATCCTGCTAGTGCGGTTAACTTCATGTCACAAGATTGTGTTAAGCGGCTCGGGCTGCACATTAGTCAATCGGGTGAATCAATAACTGGCATTGGACACACCGGGGTTAATTCTTGTGGTTCTTTAGTGTGTTCTGTTAAACCCAATCGAACAAATGTAAAGGGTTTTGATTGTCGAGTAGCCTTGCTTCCTTCCATCGTTCCAGACCAGCCATGCTTTGCAATTAATTCGTCGCAATGGCCGCATATTAAACACTTGTCTCTTGCTGACCCTGACTTTGCTACTCCGGGACCAATCGATTTACTTTTTAATGCTCAGATTTTCGCTTCGTCTCTTCTGAGCGGTCGAAGAGATGGCAAGCCGGGTCAACCAAGAGCAATAGAGACCACTTTTGGTTGGGTTCTTATGGGGGACTGCAGTGATTGTTATGCACAATCCTTCGCAACTTGTCGGAAGGATTGTTTTTTCGTGCCGAACCCTTCGCAATCAGATTTGTCGTTGGATAGTTCTCTAAAAAGGTTTTGGGAGTTAGAAAATATTAGTAGTCCTAGTAAACCTGTGTTGTCGAAAGAGGACCAACTTTGCGAAGATACTTTCGTTAATAATTTTTGTCGTACGAGTGAAGGCCGTTTCGAGGTACCCTTACCTTTCGTCGACCCTACGAATAAGCCTACATTTTCGGGCACTCGTGAAATCGCATTGCGAAGACTTTTCTCGTTAGAGCGCAAGCTATCTCGGCATGCGGATTTTCGTAAAGCTTATGTCTCTTTCATGGAAGAGTATGAAACCAGCGGTCACATGGAACAGGTAGAGCCTCCTTCAAGTAGTGTCGGGAAATTTAACTACGTGCCACACCATGCTGTGTTGCGTCCAGAGTCTGTCTCTACGCCTCTTCGTGCAGTTTTCGATGCAAGTGCTCGAGACAGCAACGGTATATCGCTGAATGATACCCTTTTGGCAGGACCTAAATTACAAACTAATATCTTTGATGTACTTACTCGATTTCGGTGGCACAAAGTAGTTTTCACAGGTGACATTAAAGCCATGTACCGTCAGATTCTCGTGCCGGAAGAAGACACGGATTATCAGCGGATTTTGTGGCGTTCCTCGAGTGACGGCCCGGTTAAAGACTATAGATTGCGCACAGTTACTTATGGGGTAATGTCGGCTCCGTACCAAGCTTTGCGGACTATAGCGCAGTTGGCTAAGGAGACTGTAACCGTCTATCCTGAAGGTGCACGCGTGCTAGGTAGAGATATTTATGTCGATGACATTGTCACGGGCGCTGACTCTATTGAGCAAGCTTTACAAATCAGATCAGACCTCTCCAAAATTTTGTCGTCGGGTGGGTTCCATTTGAGAAAATGGACCTCCAATCAAAAGGGATTTATCGCTGATCTTCCCTCCTCGGAGTTATATTCAAGTGAATTCAAACACTTTGACGAACTCTCTGACTTGTCGCTTAAAATATTAGGTTTGTCGTGGCGTCCTCAGACAGATTCGTTCCAGTTTGAGGTAGCGACACCCACTGATCAAAGATGCACCAAGCGCATTATCTTGTCGAACATCGCACGCATCTATGATCCGTTAGGATTCCTCTGTCCTGTCGCTTTCCATGCGAAATACTTAATGCAGGTCCTGTGGTCATCTGGGGTCCAGTGGGACGATGATGTACCTGAAGCAGTTGCCTTAGAGTGGAAGAGACTCAGATCTCAATTGTCGTTGTTGAAATCCGTAGTCATTCCTCGTCGCATCATCCACTCTTTTGTTTCGTTACAATTGCATGGATATTGTGATGCCTCAGAACGAGGCTACGCCGCTGTCGTTTACTGTCGTGTTGTTACTGCAGAGGGCTCTATATTTGTAGAGTTCTGCTGTGCAAAATCGAAGGTTGCGCCCTTGCGTAAACAATCTATTTGTCGTCTGGAGCTTCAGGCTGCCGTCCTGCTGGCGGATCTGATGCAGTCTGTCCAAGAAGCGTTAGAACCTCTGCATGTTGTGGAGGAAATATTTGCCTGGTCTGACTCTAGCGTAACTTTGGCTTGGATTAAGTCGTGTCCATCGCGCTGGAAAACCTTTGTGGCTAACCGAGTTAGCCATATACAGGATATAATCGCTCCTGATCGTTGGCACCATGTAAGCACCCATCATAATCCTGCTGACGCAGGATCCAGAGGGTTATTGCCTGGAGACCTGGTCGATTGTGATCTTTGGTGGAAGGGCCCTTCATGGCTCCTAGAGAAGGAAGAAGATTGGCCTTGTTCAGCTTTGGACGCTCCAGCCAACGATGCTATCGTTGATGAGCAACGGATTTGTAGTTTAGTCGCCACCAGCGAACCTGACTTGGTTGATACACTTCTCAACAGGTTTTCCTCGCTTTTCACATTAAAGCGTGTGTTAGCCTACTGTTTTCGTTTCTTACGGTCGTCTAAGAACGAGAAGGTTGTCGGATCTCTACAGTCCTCTGAGACGACAGCAGCTCTCATGTTTTTAGTAAAACATGTGCAGCTCACTTCGTTCGGTGTAGAGATCAATCACTTGAGAGAGGGTCGTTTAAATTCATTGCCAAAATACTTGCGCAAGCTTTCGTTGTTCATTGATAGTGCGGGTATCGTCAGGGTGGGCGGTCGCTTGGCTAATTCGCCTATTAAATATTCGGTCAAGCATCCTATATTATTGCCTCGCTCCCACCGGTTAACAGTCTTAATAATTGACGAATATCATAGAAGATTCTTACACCCAGGTGCCCAAACGTTACAAAATTTACTTGTGCAATCCTTTTGGATTTTATCGCCCAAGCGAGCAATCCAGGCAGTGATTGGTGGCTGCGTCAAATGCTTCCGCGCCAATCCCTCCCCGGCGTCTGCGCCGCTTATGGGAAATTTACCCTTATGTCGGGTTTCTCAAATAAAACCTTTTTCGAGTGTCGCCATAGATTATGGCGGACCTTTCGATATCGCCTTCGCACGTGGTCGCGGTGTTAAGACGTTCAAAGGATATATTTGTGTCTTTGTTTGTACCAGCACCAAGGCCATCCACATTGAACTTGCTTCAGAGTTGTCGACTGAAGCTTTTCTCTGTGCACTGAAACGTTTTGTCGCTCGTCGCGGTCGGTGTAGCCATATTGTCTCTGATCAAGGTCGAAACTTTGTTGGAGCCAGTAATTACCTCGGTTCTCTCATGAAAGGTGCTGCTGATGCGGAAGAAATAAAATTCTCATTTAATCCACCGGGAAGTCCCCACTTCAATGGCTTAGCCGAAGCTGGGATTCGTTCAGTAAAAACGCATCTAGCTAGAGTTATAGGGAACCAGAGGTTAACCTTCGAACAGCTTTATACCGTGACGACAATTATTGAATCTTTGCTGAACTCTCGTCCTTTGACTCCCCTCAGCTCGGACTCAAATGACCTCGCCGCGCTCACGCCCGGTCATTTTCTAACGTTAGAACCTCTGTCGATCGTCCCTGAGGAAACTCTTGTCGATCAAAAAATAAGCCCCTGCCATCGCTGGAAGCTGATCCAGAAAATGCATCAGGACTTTTGGCGCAGGTGGCATGCTGAATACGTTCATACCTTGCAACAGAGGACAAAATGGAATAAAGTGAACACGAATATTGTCGTCGGTTCCTTGGTTCTGTTGTTGAATGAGCAGACAAGTCCCTTAAAATGGCCGCTTGGCCGCATTGTGGCTCTACATCCTGGAGCTGATGGTGTGTGCAGGGTTGTCACAGTTCAGACAGCTACTGGTCAATACAGAAGACCCGTCGTCAAGCTGTGCCCACTGCCACTTTCAGATTAACATCCATAGTATCGTCACTTAGCATAGATTTAGTCTTAAGTTTGTCGTATTCTAATGCTATTAAATATTGTATATTTAGGTAGGCGGTATGTTTAACTCTCGTATCGGTTTTGGATCACAACCCTATTTTCTTACGACTTCCGTGATATTTAGGGCAACACTAAGAGTCCATTTCCGGTAGCTATAACTCGTTCTCGTTACTTTCGGAGAGCACACATTGTCCTGTGCTCCGTTGTCGAAAACTACTTTAAAGTCGCTCTTTAGCCTTAACCAAGTATAGAATAGTATAAAATCAGTGCCAATCACATGTGTGCGGTGGAAAAGTACAAAGCTACGCTCGTAGGCTGGTCCAGGTAGAGGGTAATTCGGTAAGACAGCAGCTGCACGATATTCCTAGATACCAGAGCCGCCCAAAGCTAGCCTTCTTCGCAGCAAACCTCGAGTTCAAGGTATGTGATTTGTGCACTTTCCATTGATATTTACTTGTTCCGCGATTTCTTATTAAAATATAGTATACACGGGTGTGTAAAGTTAGTGTAAACGTTTTTTTAGCAAATACAGTCCATTAATCAATTTTATCGTTATTGCATCCAAAAACACTACTACTATTGAGTATTTTGTTCAGTTCGTATTTATTTACGATTTTCATGTTGTTTTCTCTTTCATCTTTTATTAAATACGTTTAACTATTTACATACACTGATACATTAGATTAACGTCTACACACAATAAATCTGCAGTCAGCAATCAGCATTGATTTTAATAATTTTACATTTTTTTTTCTTTTAAGAGGCTGGTTTTCGACTAACAATTTTATTGATTTAGTTTGAATTAAGTTTAAAATGTTTACTCCACATAGTGGCTTATTTAGACTATCCACTAAATCAAGGTTAAACTTTTTGGTCAAATAATACTTTAGGAAAATAATAAAAACCCATATTTATATTTTAAAATTTACTTTTATTATAAGTTTCGTTCCACTCTGTTTTCGTTCTCGTCAAGTTTACTACAAGATTTTCTAATAAGTATGTTTACAGTCGGTATCTGACATACTGTGGAACCTCGATAAACATGCTACGGGGACCTCTAAAGGGGCCCGTGGACCCCACTTTAAGAAATCCTGCACTAAATTTACTATGCACTAAATGCACTAAGTTTAGACTTCCTAAAAGCATAAAAATACCTACAATCTGTTGAATATAACCACCTCCTCCATGATACTAATACAGGATTTATAGGACTTTAAAAATAAGTATCATGTTGATGTTTATTGATTTACTGACTTAATATAGCGGCGATAAAACCAATAGTAGAACCAGTTTCGCCCGTCGCCCTAATTTGGCAGTAAATCTCTGACACACTGCCATCTGCCGGTTCCGCGAACCAGATCTCTCCCTAGATATGGAGTCTAGACCAGACGTTATGAAACAGCCGCCATGGCTGGTGCTAGGATTGTCAATAAACTATTATCACAGAATAAGTATTAGTATTATCATACAGAACGGCCACGCACCGCCCCGCCCCGACTCGAATGACGTCGCCCCGCGACAGCAGATTGACGACCGTTTGCCGGCCGCTCAGTACTGTTTTTAAGCAACTTAACTTACACTATGACGCATGACGCGTGTACAGACAGGCCGTTCACACATAGAAACGCAAGTGATTTTTGATGTATAGCGTGTCCGCCCTGTGTGTTCATTGTTTTTAATAGACTTCCAAATTTCGAAGGACTTTTAGAAGACGACTGCACTGACTTCAGAATTTCTACTTTGAAGAAGCACTGCAGGAAACTCCTCAATTAGTCTTTTAAATAACACTATCATAAGATTAATAAGACAATAAGTCTCATATTGACGTTTGTTGATTAACTGACTTAATAAAGCGACGATAAAACCATAATTTATTTGGCAGTAAATCTCTGACACACTGCCATCTGCCAGTTCCGAGAATCAGATCTCTCCTTAGATATGGTTTATATCAGACGAGACCTGGCGTTATGAAACAGCCGCCATGGCTAGTGCTAGGGTTGTCAATAATATAAGACTATTATTTATTGCTTTTTAAGTTTTTATACAACTTCTAAATTTTGGGGAATTTTCCGGAGGCTGGACCGATTTCGGAAATTCTGCTTTCGTTTTGTTACATTTCACAATTGGTCGTATTGATCATGTCAAGATTAAATGATGGGGTATTCAGTATTCAGTATTCATCTTTATTTGCAAATATCGACATAAGCCATGCAAAAACAGTAATAACATGTTACATTAACACTAATCATGCACATAATTAACAATAAAATTATAAAAAATAAAATAAATAAACAGACAAACAAACAAAAAGGAGTCCTAGAAGAAACACATTACAGACAATTAAAAAATAATTAGATTGCTAAGATTAATCCTCCTCCTCCTGAAGAAACCGACGAAACTCTTCTACAATCATATTCATACCTTTAGCGATTTTGATATTTTTATAGTAACTCGTGCATTTTTTTCTCAGAAAGAACCATTTAGTGAATGATGGACTTTTAAACTGTTTTCTGAAGTCGGCCTGATGATCATTTTGCATGATGAAGATCATTTTGAACACCTGGCCCGCTTAGCAACTATTGCTGTTGACTGTACTAGTTAAGATATTCCAACAGCTAAAATGTTAGGATCAGTTAAGTATCGATTTAGGATATAACGTTAATAGTTCAAGAAAGTACTATATAATTAAAATAACATTATGGGCACTTTTGCATCGGAAGCGATAACGAACGGGTTTTGTAATTATGCTTATTATGTAACATGCTTATTGTATTTTTGACCGTTTAGTACCTATGATTGTATATTAAAGAAATAAATAAAAATTTGCAATTTTTATTAAGATAAAGAAGAAAAAGATTAAAAAAAGATAAAAAAAAATTTTATTGCACAGAACGAATACAATTGTAGTACATAGTTAGTACATATCACAAATTACAGAAAAGAGTTGGTGCATAACTGAATTGACATTCGGAGGTTCCAGGACTCCCCGCACTAGGCTAGGCCTGTATCGCGGGAGACCAGATGTACATTTTTATGTCATGCGAGTTAACTAGAATAATAAATATAATAATAATAATTAAAAAATATTAAATTTCACATCTCTCAGGTGACAACCCTACCGCTCGAGACAGTCGCAACGCAATACCCTTTAACGTCATTAGAGGTCGCACAGACATTCTCCGGACACTGCAAGGTTTTATACGTTTCTAACTAGTTCTAAAAGTCTAGACTTTTCTAAAAGTAACATTCGAATAACGACTACAGCAGCATCACTGTTCCCAGGAAGCATTTATACGTCATTATGACGTCAGAGACGTCTTTATAACGTCATAATGACGTCGCTGACGTTACTTTGCATCCTGGGTTGCAACGATGCTACTGCGAGGGCGCTGGCGGTGTCACTGTTAACTGTCAATCTCTGATAAAATCAGTAACGAAGTTAATATTCTAATCGCGGCAGTAATGCGGCAACGAACGTCACTCATTTTATCAAGGAAATTGACAGTGACAGCGCTAGCGGCAATGCCGCCAAAGTTGCCATTCGAATGTAACTTTTAGGTTCCATTTGGTTGGCGACTGCAACAGCGTTACTCATGTCACTGTCAATATCCTTGTTAAAATGTGTTGCTGTCGAATTGCGGTCGCGATTAGAACGTTATGGAACGTTCAGTTCTTCATTCATTTTCTCAATCAGATTGACAGTAACATCTTCTTCTTCTTCTTCTTCACGTGCCATCTCCGTCCAGGAGGTCGGCGACCATATGTCTATATGTCTCTCTATGTTCAGTCATGCGAATTAGTCTATCTATGCTCTTCACTTTTAACCAGTCTCTTATATTTTCAGTCCATGATGTGCGCATTCTACCGTTACCACGCTTTCCTTCAATTTTTCTCTTAAATTATTAATTTCAGTAGGTTGTATTTATTGTTTCTATAAATATGGTCAAAATATGCTGCTTTCATTTTCTCCATTGTTGATACTACTTCTAAACCTTTTTTCATGGTTTCCAAAACTCTGACATTAGTTATTCTATCTGTCCATTTAATTTTGAACAGAACATGAGAACAGTAACATCGCCATCATCAATGCAATAACACAGCAACAGCAACACTGTTGCAGTCATCATCCGAATGTAACCTTTAAGCAGTTTAAGCTATTATTGTTGCCGTGTCGGACATTGAGTGACAATGTCAGTTGACTTTAGCTTTTTAGGGTTCCGTACCCAAACGATAAATACGGGACCCTATTACTAAGACTCCACTGTCCGTCTGTCTGTCACTAGGCTGTATCTCATGAACCGTGATAGCTTAGACAGTTGAAATTTTCACAGATAATGTATTTCTGTTGCCGCTATAACAACAAATACCAAAAGTACGGAACCCTCGGTGGGCGAGTCCGACTCGCACTTGGCCGGTTTTTAAATACCTTTACGGTAGTACAACAGTGAACTGATGGATTTTCCTTGTAACTGCAAGAACACGCATTTCCTGTTAACAGACAGTGGAAATAGATTCCATTTCTATACCAACTTCCAAGGATTTTTTTTATCAACGTAGTTTGTCACAGGGATCGGATACCGGTATTTTATGTATGGGAACGAAACCGGTATTTTTCTTTCTTTGCTAATTATTTCATTTCTAATTGGGCAATCTAATTTATGCGATGTCGTTACCTAAAAACACAACTGAGTCCTACATTTCGACTACAAAAAATTTCGAAATATATGGTTATTTCGATGTTTTTTGCAAAAAACCGGTTCCGATCCCTGGTTTGTCATGCTATATCTTAATTACTATGTGATCTATTATTCAAAAAAGATCTTCTTCTTCTTTTTTTTCGATAGCTTAGAATAAACGAAATTATTCTTTCTACATTTTCTATAGCTTTGTAGTATTAAGTTAATGTTTCTGTGATTTTCTGGTAAAGTAATGGTATGGTGTGGCATTAAATCAGCCATACCTATTTTTAAAACAATAATACCTTGATTTTATAATTTTTATTATACCAATTTGCTCAAATATTTGGGGTCTTCTTTTTTAATGCATACGATAATAACGCAACCAAATTTGCGCAAAAATAACAGCCAAGTTTGTTACTTATTAGCAAAACTCCAGCTCGTGTTTCCCGTCGGCCCATCCGTTTAATATCTTATTCAACAGAAAAGTTATACCTGAACCAGTTTGAGAACAAAGATGACCTTTA